>NC_056054.1:84754431-85379431 GCF_016772045.2 Ovis aries | reverse complement strand
CGTGGACAGAGGAGCCTGGTGGGCTACAGTCCATGGGGTTGCAAAGAGGTGGACATGACTTGGCAACTGAACAACAACAATGAATGTTTCAAAGTCATATTTTAATATACACATGTGTATATTAATATATGTTTATATATTGTTTATATGTTTTTATATTAAACATATAAACATATATATGTTTATATATTAATCTACATGATTATAAAAAGTTTAATAGAATTTATTAAGTCACTGCTGCCTTTTTGTGACCTAAGAGCTATTAGCTAATGCTTATTGAGTTCTGTTAGGCATCACATGTCTTAGGCATTGTATCAGTGCTTCTCAGACATTAATGTAAATACATGTCACCTGGAGATCTTTTTAAAATGTAAGTTTTGATTCATTTGGTGTAGGAGTAGGGCCCAAGAGTCTACATTTCTACTAAGCTTCTGGCTGATGCTGTCGCTCCGTAGACTGCATCTTGAATAGCAAGGCATTGTACCATTTGATCCGAATGACCGGACAGTGAGCTGAATATTATTTTCCCCATTTTACAGATGTGGAGGAATTAGATCATTTTCCCAAGGGCATGTTGCTAGAAACTAGCAGTGCTGAGACTCTAAACCCAGTTCTCCTTCCTGATACATATACTTTGGGCTTTGAAAATGTCCTACAACACTCAAAGTTGATCTGATGCAACCTGAAACAAAATTTATATTTTTGTTAGTTATTTCTTCCTTTTTAATGAAACTTCCTTTCTAATTTGAATTTCTTCTTATGCCGGACCTTTTGTTACATGATTCAGATGTGCTGGATTTTGTTTCTAAAGATGATATATATAGTTTATTAAAAAAATTTTTTTTTAACATTTAGCATAATTGACTTACCATGCTGTGTTAGTTTCAGGTGTGAAGCAAAAAACTTTTGTATGATTTATTTGCCAAGATTACAGGTTAGGAAACACTGTACAGTTGATGAAATCTGATTTGAACACAAGAGGAAGTTGCTGGGAAAGGATGCTTGTGAGGAAAGGAAATCCTCAGGCCGATTTATTGTTTAACGCTCAGTGTACAATGTGTTGTGCTTGTCACAGGCTAGTGGAAAAGGAGTGCTTGTCCTTAACAGAGCAGATGCACTTTTAAGAATAACATTTTGACCTGCTTATAAAATTAATTTGGTCCATAATAGAACATCTGAGCTACAGAAATGTAATAGTAAAATAAAAAATGATCTAAAATCCCACCGATTTTCATATTTTATTTTTATTTTAAAAAAATGTGAAGAATATATCTCGAAACAGAGATCCAGGACCACATTTACGCAGAAGTGCAAAAGTTCAAGTGGTAATAAACTATGATAAATAATTTAAACACTATTTTTTATTTTGAGGGGCAATAGGAGTAAAAGGGGGCAGTTAGGATTCCCCCAAAATTTAAGAAATGCGAATGCACTGCTCAGCCAGCACTCGAGTTCTGGGTTCACGTTCCAAGTCTCAAAACAGCCCAACCGGTGCCGCTGAGAACTAGAGTTCTCTACGCGCTCAAAACCGGCCCCTCGCCGACGCATGCGCAGTGCGGCCGCCGGGGCTCGGTGGGCGTTTCGCAGGCCTATTTCTCTCCCGCAGGTTTTGTGCTTTTAGTGAAAGGGCCGGGACTGCGACGCCAACAGTTCCGAGCCCAAGACGGGAGAGGGAAACCATCTATAAGTGAAAAATACATCGCGTTGAAATAAGCTACGGGAAGGGGTGGGGGTGGGTTCGGCAGGCGTCTCCAGATACACGCTTTTATTGTGGCAAAACATCCTCACGAGCAACTAACTTGGAGGAACAGGAGTTATCTGTAGGAAGAGAATTTAGAAGGTGGAAGGGGTGAGGGGTAACTTTCAGCGTTACGTTCTCAAGATGCCCTGTGCCTTTTTTTTTCTTTTTTCTTTTCTTTGGGGAGTACGGATGCCCCAATTAACCCTTCGCTCCTCTCGGACCCTTTAAAAATTGTGTTTTGGAGGTCCTAATAGAAGTCCCCACCGAATTACACTGTTCAGACACACTCTCCCCAAGGGGGAGATCTCCGGATGCCTGGGGCTGTGCGAGCTCCGCCGACCTGAGGGCTCGTGGTGGGCGGGGGCGCCTTGAGGGATCCCCTTCGCAGCCCCGCTCCCCTCCCTTCTCCTCCCCGCCCGGGCCGTCGACCCTGGGCCAGGGCGGCGCGCGCTCTCCCACCCGCGCCTCTGGGGACTCGCAGACGGCGGCGAGACCGGCCCGCGCGCTGGGCATGCTCAGTCGCCCGGCGCCGGGCTCGCAAGTCGGAAGCCTGTGCGCGACCGCCGCCGCCGAGCCGGCCGGAGCGCACGAAGAGCGCGCGGGACTAGCTGCGGCGGCGGCCAGGAGGCGGCGGACCCGGGCCGGGATCGGAGCCGAGCCCGGCGCGGGGCCCGGGATCCGCCCGCCGCGGCGCTTGCTCCTTCGCACCGTCGCACCCTCGCAGGCAAGGGGCCGGCCGCGGCTGGCGTCGGCGGAGCGGAGGAACGGCGGCGGCTACGCCGCCGCCGCATCTCCGCTGCCTGCCCCGGCCGGGCAGCGTCCAGGCGCCGTCGGGCATGGAGCCGTGGAAGCAATGCGCGCAGTGGCTCATCCACTGCAAGGTGCTGCCCGCCAACCACCGGGTGACCTGGGACTCGGCGCAGGTGTTCGACCTGGCCCAGACCCTCCGCGATGGAGTCCTGCTCTGCCAGCTGCTCAACAACCTCCGGGCGCACTCCATCAACCTGAAGGAGATCAACCTGAGGCCGCAGATGTCCCAGGTAACGAGGTCGGCGCGGTCGCCTCCGCCTCCAGCCGGCATCTCCCATTAATCAGCCGGCTAATGTCTTTGTGTAAATGCAAACATCTAGGTACGCTCTGTTTGCCCTGCCTTCTGCTTTGCGGACCGCTTCGGCTTCTCGTACCTTGGCTTGACAAGGTTTAGATCTTTAGTTGAATGCTAGAGCCCTGTGTCCTAAGATGGTATGTGAGGCGGGAAAGAACAAGCTGTCCTAAGGTGCCCTTCACCTACTGGGGGTGGGTGGGTGGATGGGTGTGTGTGTGTGCGTGTGTGTGTGTTGGGCGCAACAAAAAGAATTTGGTCCAGCTCTTTTTTCATAACGATGGGGAGGCATGGAGGGAGCTGATGGGGGTAATGGTGCCTTTAGTTCTTTTGCTTGCATTTCGTCCCCATGTTTTCTTGAAAGAGGAAGCATGACATAAATGAGGACTCTAGGAAGTGGAGGGCGTTCCGGTACCGTTATCTGTACAGGAATGACACTGGCCAAAGGGCGGAAAAGGGAGCACAACGTAGCGGCTACCCTGAAAGCCCCTGAGCTTGGGGCCAGCTGGCAAGCTTCATGGTTGTGTTTATAGCTCGTCTTAAGCCATGTGAGAAGGAGCCAGTCCAACCTCTCTCAACAGCGGCAGGAAGCGAGAAGTTTCACTCCAGATTCTGCCTGCCTTCATTCAGTGCTTGCTCAGGTGGTATGGTGCACTCTTGGCTTCTGTGGCTGGAGCCCTTCCGGGAGTTTAAAAAAAAAAAAAGCAACCCTGGAAGGCTGTGTGCATCCTAAACTTGTAAGTCGCTACACAGTGGAATGGTAGTTTCTTGGTCCTATCAGAAAGCTTTTATGCAGAAAGCTGTTAAACACAACTCAGTACATCTATTTTCTCTTTTAGAGAAAAAGCCACTTTCAGAGTAAAAAAATACACTTTCAGCTTGAAAGGGAGAGGAAACAGTTCCCTACATGATACACTTTAGCAGCACTAATCCTGAATGATACAGAGCCTCAGCTACTTAGCAACCAGAACAGTGCCTTTTACAGCAGAACTTTATATAAGGCAGACTCGAGATAATGTAATAATTATGTTTTTAAAGTTAGAGCACACACATTCCTCTCTTCTGGATGTCAGCGTTTCATCAGGGCCTGTCTGCACCTTCAGTTCTGCGGACCTTGCCCGTCTACCTTCAACCTGCTGGTTAGTGGTTCCCAAGAAAGAACAGGCTTGTAAGTGGTGAAAACCATATGGTTTTAGCAGTGAGGTAATTTATTTCATACTCTCCCATATTCCGGGGTGGTGTTGGCTAACTCCATGGACCCCTTAAGAGTTGTCACAGTTTGGAATATCCTGTCCAAGGATTTAACAGGCTTTTCCATTAAGCTGGAAGTTGCTGCTTTGCACAGAGTTCTCTAGGGAGCTGCAACTGATTATCCAGTCTGAAGATCCCCCTTTTCCACCTGGCCTATGGCCTTAGGATGCTTTGGTCCACCAGCAGGTAGTATGGTATGTATCCTGCAACTGAACCCTTGGGGGTTGTTCATTAAGTGGTTCTCAATAATCAGGTGTTTTTGACAGCTGACGTTCTCTCTGTTTCAGCTTTCTAACCTTTAGTTCAATGTTAACAATGGATGAAAATTTTTTCAAATGTGTTTTTGCTCTTTGTTCTCCTTGTAGAATATAGTAGATGTAATTTAATATTTCTGATGGCAAAGAATCATCATTATAAGCATCATGAATGAAAACTGGGCTCGTACACTGCTCTAAGAACTCTATTCCCTACTGGGAATACAGCAGTGAACAGTTCAGGATCCTTACCCTAAAGGAATTACTACACTATTTTATCAGATAAGTCACCATGTTATAATGAGCTGAACAGTTGAATGAGCTTCCTTAGGCTGTTGTGCTTTGGGGTTCTTAACCCTGAGCTTCCTGGGTCCAAATTCTCTGCAGTGATTTTCTATGGACATGACTTAGTGACTAAACAACAATTTTCTGTGAGTCTGGACTTCTTCCAAAAATGAATTGTGGAAGGCTAGTACCTGAATATGGCGATGTCTCTTTTTGCTGTCTTCCTGATTCTTGGCCACATTGCAGAGAGAAGGTTGCTGAACAGCTGAGTGCTGCACAGGTGATCTTGTATTATGTAAGTTGTCCTTAAATCTTTAAATGAGATTTAGTAGTGTTTTCATTAAATAATTCATTGACATACTTAATACATCTTCTGTGCCTGGCAGATACTATGCACTTAAGAGGTGTTCACTTTCAGCAAAATTACTTAAAACTTTTTTTTTTTTTTTTGCTATTGTCACATTAAGGGTAAAAGGTTACACTCAAAATTCTAAACATCAATTGCAAGGTCTACAAGTTCCTTTGGGCTGACGTTTCTGCCTCTAACTACTCCTGTCTTTCTTGGTGAAGGTTCTGTCTGCTTCTGGTTATAAGGCTCCTAATCTGTCAGCTCCATTCATACACTATAGTGAATAATCTAATAACCCAGTGAAACTCTGACATGTGACCCAGCAGACCTTACTCTTCTGAATTTAGAGTTGCTATTACTAGTTCTGTGGCTTTTGCTATATCTGAGACTCATTCTGTCTACCTGGTTTAAGTTTTGTTGAAGATATTAATTTGAAATAGACTCTTTATAGCACCTGATCTTCTAAGCCAGGAAATAACTGGAGACTCTCACTTCAGAGTTTTGCGGTATTTGAGACTGTTATGAACAGATATTGACACTAGAAATTCTAGTATATCAGTATCTTGTTTATTGCTTGTTTTTAATTTTTCAGAAAGAGGCTAAAATGAGTAGCCTCTTTTAATAATGTTTATCTCCAATGAATGGGATTTCATCCACTCTTCTTGTTTAGTCTTCTACCTTATTTGTGTTAAAAAATGATAACCCTCAAATAATTAAACAATTTTAGGTCTGAATCTTGGAGTCTTACTCAACTGTCCTCCAAAATAAAATTATAAATGGGATCTAGATTCTCTTACTTAGTAATTGTTTTTAGCTGTGGACATTGGCCTTTTGGGGGTCTTGTATTGAAAGAGGAGAATATTCTTCAGTTCAATACAGATTCTTTTTTTTTTAAACCCTGATTTAGATTTTATTTTATTAAAGTGCTAAATATTAATCACATTTATTTACATATTAACATATTCCTTTTATTATAAAGAATAAAAGTTAAAACCCAAATGATCCATGAAAATCCACACAGTCTGTGGAATCTGATCTCTGTATATACTAGACAGATGTACTTTTCATCCAAAGCAGTGTTCTAGATAGGATACCAAGCATATACATGATTCTGGAAGAGAAGAGCCTTTCTGTGCTATTTGTACTGGGGAGGTGCTTTGTGGAAGACTGGGTTTTGGGCTTGATGTCAGTTTTGGTGGTTAACAAGCTCTCCATAAATGCCTGTAATCAACCACGGAAGTAATGTCAGTGAAATTATCTTAATCTTAGTGTTAGTCACTCAGTTGTATCCGATTCTTTGTGACCGCATGGACTGTAGTCCATCAGGGTCCTCTGTCCATGGGATTCTTCAGGCGAGAATATTGGAGTGGGTTGCCATTTCCTTCTCCAGGGGATCTTCCCAACACAGGAATTGAACCCAGTTCTCCTGCATTGCAGACAGTTTCTCTAGTTTTATTATTTTGTAATTTTGCTTTGTCTTAGGATGGTAATAACACTTTTGATAAATTTACTGACCATTGTGTACAGTGTAGGTAAACTTTGAATTTTCTTAAAATGACTTATTCAGTTTTCAAGGGTTCCTTCAACAAATAGTTTGTTCCTACTATGTGCCAGACATTGCTTTAGGTACTGGCTTGGAGCAGTAAACTCAATAGAGTCCCAGCCCTAAAAAGACTTATATTTTAGTGAGGAACAATAAATAAACGGCTATATAATGTGATGGGCTCTGAAGAAATGTGCGCCTGGGTAAGGGTCCAGAGGGAAATGTGATTTGATTTTATGGAAGGTAGTCAAGAAGGGCTTCCTCTAAGGATCTGACAACTGAGCAGGACCTGAAGGGAGTGCGAGAAGGCAGGAATGTGGATATTTGGAAGAAGCAAGTTCCTGGCAGAAGGAACACCCACGTGCTAAGGTCGTGAGGCGCATTTAAATGGCAGGCAAACTGGAGGAACAGCCAGAGGGCCAATGGCTAGAGGAGACTGAGTATGGGAAGGAGTGGTAGGCATGAGGTCAGAGAGAAGACGGGAACTAGATTTTTAGCACTTGTGGGCTGTGGAGGACTTAAGACTGTTAGTCGCTCAGTCATGTCTGACTCTTTGTGACCCCATGGACTGTGGCCTCCCAGGCTCCTCTGTCCATGGAATTTACCAGGTAAGAAAACTGGAGTGGGTTGCCATTATACCACGGTGGCTCAGATTGTGAAATAGGAATCACGTGGCCTGACTTAATTCCAGTAGGGTCATTCTGGCTGCCGTGTTGAGAGTAGATGGCAGAGCAGCCAGGATGGAAGAGTCAGGCTCGGGCAGTCATTCCAGCAGTGATGATGGTGCCTCTGACCAGAGTGAGAGCAGGGCAGGGGTGAGAAGGAATCCAGCCTTAGGTATATTTTAGAGGTAGAGCCGGCAAGGACTTATTGACAGCATCAGATGACAGGTGTGAGAGGAGCCAAGAATGGCTCCAGGGTTTCTGGCCTGGGGAACTGAACTGATAGAGTCTTCATTGACTGAGATGGAGAAGATGGAAGGTGGAGAGAGGGGGAGGACGATGTCTGAAATGCCCATCAGGCATGTAGATGCTGAGCAGGCAACTGCAGAAGTTGGAAATGGAGAGATAAAGTTCAGAGTCATCAGAGTATAGATGGTATTTAAAATCCTGGCAGTGTATGGTATCACGTAGGGAGTAGTGTCCAAAGGAAAGGTCAGAGGTGTGAGCCCTGGGGCTTGCCCGTGTGTCAAGAGTAGAGAGATGAGACCCTGTAGAGGAGTTGAGAGAAAATGGCCACGGGGTAGGACGGAAAGCCAGCAGAATGTGGTTTGAGCAAATCAGGTGAATAAAGTATTTCTAGGAGGACTGATTAGACATGTTAAATGTTGTTCAAGTGAAAACAGGATTGAAGATGGACTATTGTATTAAGCAATATGAAATTCTTGAAAGACCTTGGTAGAAACAGATTTGGGGTGTGATGGGCAAACACTCCACTGGAGAAGAAGGACAAATAGGAGGGGATCTAGACCACAAGTATAGTCATGTGTTTGGGGTAATTTTGGCTGTAGAGAGAGCAGATAAATGGGATAGTGGCTAATAGGGGAAAAGAGATCAAACAGGTTATTTTCTTATCATATCGAAGTTTTATGTAATACTGATTATAAGAGCTCTTTTAGATTTAGGCAAATTTTATCATATGGCACAGTTGTATACATGTGTATGTGTGGAAAAGATGTGTATGTTTATAGAAAAATATAAGTGAAATATATTTAACCAGAAAGTGTTAGTCGCTCAGTCATGTCTGACTGTTTGTGACCCCATGGACTGTGGCCTACCAGGCTCCTCTGTCCATGGAATTTACCAGGTAAGAAAGCTGGAGTGGGTTGCCGTTACACCACGGTGGCTCAGATTGTAACAAATCTGCCCACTGTGCGGGAGACCTGATTCAATCCCTGGGTCAGGAAGATCTCCTTGGAGAAGAGAGTGGCAGCCCACTCCAGTATTCTTGCCTGGAGATGTGGACAGAGGAGCCTGGCGGGCTACAGTCCTTGGGATCGCAAAGAGTCAGAAACGACTAAGCGACTAACACATACACATATATGAAATATATTTACTGTGTTCCTAAAACTTGTCATTCTGATGTCTACTCTGCTGAATACCATTTCAATTCAGTCATTGATGCCCATGTTTTTTTCCCCAATATGATATTTTTCACCGAGTGCTAAGCGTTGGTGATACAGCATTTCTTAAAGAATTCATCACTTTTGTCCCCAGGATTTCCTTCAAAGCTCCTAACACACAGTTTTTTTTTCATTTAGTATTTGGTTTATTTACAGCTAATATTACAATGATTGTCTTTTTCACCTACACAGTTGGGTTTTTATTGCTGTCACTGCTTAAAGAGAAGTTTATTTCTGCTATACATAACTGTACATTGTTTGAAAACCATAATTATATTAGTTTTAAGATGTGCTTTCCAAATGCAAGTCTTCATCCCTATGGCCAGGTACTGCTGTGTGAAGATTACTGGGTTATATGGTTGAGGGGGAAAAAAAGGCTATCCTTGTCCAAAAAGAGTGGTATGCCAGTTACATTTTTAGCCAGTCAGTTCAGAATAATGTCATTATTTAGTCTTTCTTCTCAGGAGTCTGTAACCTCTTTGCCATTTGTTGGCTTATTCTTTCGACCAGCATAATTTTAAATTTGACACCAATCAAGACCTTTTCATGTGAAGTAGCTCAGGCATCTTAAGCACTTAGTCTGTCTGCATACTTGATGGCTTAACCTGGCCTCTCTAGGAACTAGAGCCTGGGATAAAGGATCGGCATGCCAGAGCTTTACTGGTGAGGTACAATCCTGTGTCTGTCAGGGTGAAGAAAATGAGACAGTGCCTTTTTTTTTTCTAAGATGGAGAAAATTATATCATATTTGTAATGCAAATAGGGTTGGTCCAGTGTAGATCCCTGCTCATAGGATCCTAAGTTTCAAATACAATATACTCTTTTTTTTTTTTCCCCCCTTAAACCTGCAGTGGCAATTTGTATTATTGACTTTCCTTCTGTCCTGAGATTCGAATTCTCACCACACTACACTCTTCTGGTTCTCTTGTGTTTTTTATATTCTTTCTTAACTCTTTTCGCTGGCTTCTCTATAAACACCTTGAGAAGTTTTGAGTTTTCTATTTTGTTGCCTTTTTTGTGTGTATCCTCTTCCCTGTGTTATTTCATGACACCGTGCTGTTACCTCCTTTTCATGCTCTGATGGACCCGGTGTTCATGATGATAGCCCATATCTATTTTATGTCCCCGTCTCTGGGGTTATAGTTTCTTCATGAATGGATGGATGCATGAAGATCACATGATCAGAGCTCACCATGGAAAGTTCTTCCACAGCAGAGTGAAGGGTGAATTGGGCAGGATGGAGCTGGGTGTGAGAAAAACTCCTGCTGAAGTTCAGTCAAGCGTAGATGAGGCCACTGGATGCACAGCCAGAGAAGGGGCTGGAGTGAAGGCACAGGGAGGAGCAAGAAAGATGAGAGATGAAGAAGAGTTGTAATGGGTCAGATTTGGGACCACTTAGATGCAGTGAGAGTGGAAGGTATCCAGGATGAGCCTCACGTTTTAGGCTTGGGTGACTAAGGGGATAGAGAGGAGGTGCAGATTTCAGAGAGAAGGGCATAAAGACAGTTTGGATGTTGAGTTTGAAGTTGTTACCAGTTACCTTCCGTATTCTGTTTCAAGCATCCTACTCTCTTACTAATCCTTCCTTTTTGGATCATTCTACTAATACCTAAAATTCAGTAATCTTTTGAACTCTTGGTCCTGCCACCTCTTCACTGCCTTCATGTCTTCATTTCCTTCCTACTCATCTTAAATACCATGGCCATTGTAGCTACTTCCTTAGCTCCTCTTGGGTAGGGATGTTCAATCTGTTTAAAATACAACCCTGGTTAAATCCAGCTCTCCACTTTCTGCCTGCAGCTCAGCTGCTGAACCCAGTGGAGGAAAAACTATGCCTCCTAAGTGCACTCACTTTAAATTCAACAGCCCTGTCCTCAGGTAGGTGACTCGGCCATCTGATTACATTTCTCTAGATCACACATTCTTAGAGTATGATCTGGAGACTTCTGTGAAAGTTAAAGTCACTCAGTCGCGTCCGACTCTTAGTGACCCCGTGAACTATACAGTCCATGGAATTCTCCAGGCCAGAATACAGGAGTGGGTAGCCTTTCCCTTCTCCAGGGGATCTTCGCAACCCGGGGACTGAAACCAGGTCTCCTGCATTGCAGGCGGATTCTTTACCAGCTAAGTCACAAGGAAAGCCCAAGAGTACTGGAGGGTAGCCTTTCCCTCCTCCAGGGGATCTTCCCGACCTAGGAATTGAACTGGGGTCTCCTGCATTGCAGGTGGATTCTTTACCAGTTGAGTTATGAGGGAAACTTCTGACAGCCCCTCAAATGCTTTTAGTTGTTCCCTAAGGTCAAACTTTTAAAAATAATATTAAGACATTATTTGCCTTTTCTCACTCTCATTTTCTCACAGGTGTATAGTGGAGTTTTCCCCAAGCTACATGCTGCTGATGTCATTGCTGTGGTTGTATATTTGTGTATATGTTAAAGATTTCTCAGTTTTAAAGTTCCAATATGTTAGGTGTTGATAGATAAACTCCCAAACACAAAAGCTGCTGAGGATTCTCAATAATTTTTTTTTAGGAGTATAACAGGGTACTGAGACCAATTGGAAAACTTGCCTAGACCATTCAGTCTCTGACTCTCCCAGATGCCTATTTGGTACCTTTTTTCTTGAACGTCTGTATCCATTCTTCCTCTCAACTTGGTGATCTTGCTTCCTGTTCCTCTCAGAAAACAGACACAGTCAGAGGAGAGTTTCTTCAGGCTCCCACCTTCCTGCATCTAACCCGTAGATGATGCTTTCTCTCGTGTTCTGTGGGTGAATTATCCACAGAAGGCCAGCCGCCCTTCACTCTATCTCTGTGCTTTCCTATGTCTTTTATTGTCTCCTGGATCTTTCTGTTGGCACGCACAGGGTGCGTTTTCAAAATAGAGACACAAAGACTTGCCGATGACTGTTGGGAGTGGTGGAGAATGAGTAAGGACTCCTAAAGCTTAACCTGGACTACTAGGGCAGGTCTGCCGTCTACCTTCTTATAACTGTTTAATGGTTTCCTATGCACCGTGGGATAAAATCCAAGCTCCTTAGTAAGCACTCAGGGGCCCATGGGCTGGTACTGCTTCATGTCTGAAAGCTTTCTCAACTCTGCTCCTGACCTTTCTGTGGCTTCTCAAATGAACTGTGCTGTTAAATGTCTCTCTGCCTTTGCGTTTGCCCATTTCTCCATGTGAAATGCCCTTTTTCATTAGTCTGAGTGAAGATTTGGTTCAAGGGCCCTTTGCAGTGAGGGTCACCCTACCCCTCCATGTATGTGGCTGATCCCTTACTGCTTTGTGCCACACTGTACAGTATACAGGAGAGGAGGGCAGCATTCCTTGCACTGTTTCGCAATCTTTTTCTTATCTTTATCCTTCCATGCTGTGAGCCTGCTTGAGGCTATCATAGGCTTTTTCATTTATATACATCTCTAGAATTTGACCCAGGGACTCATACGTTTCTTGCATACATAAGTAGGCATTAATGAAACTTATTGATGTATTTATGAAAATAACTCTTTACTACCTTGTCAAACACACCTATATAAAATTTAATAATATGTGCTGAGCACTATGTCATTACAAACCAGAAACATCTGTTCTTTAAGCAGCATTACTAACAATAGCAGATTACATTACTCTGCTACATACTGCTGCTTTCCCCCTGAGTGACTACCAGAAAGTGCCTGAACCTGTCTCCTTCAACTTCTTCATCTCCAAAACAGACTTAATAAAAAGAACCTACCTCCTAGAGTGGTTGAAAGGACCAAATGAACTAATTATCCCTGTGTTTGGTACATAACAAATGCTCAGTAAATGTTAACTACTTTTACGATGATTATTACTACTGCTTTTGCAGAAACATGCCAGGCAATGTGTTAACACTTTGCTCACATTATCTCAGCCAGTCCTCACAGCACCAGGAGAGGGACCCTGCTGTTCATCCTCGTGATACTCTTCAAGGCTAAGAAGAGTTAGTAACTGGTTCCAACAAGTAGTTCGTGATACAGACAAGATTAGAATGAAAACATTTAAAGTGAACTAAGATCCCAATTGCAAGACTATTGGCAAATCTGAAAGTGAGCTATGAGGAATTTTTCTTTTTTCCTCTGTCTTTTGCTCTTGTGGCATTCCTGCGGAAGAATGTTCTGATTGATTTTGTGGCTCTTGAACATAGCACCACCATATGAAGTTGCATGGTGAGTAGCGACTTTGGTTTAGGGTATTGAGTCGGGGTTCCCTGGTGGCTCAAAGGTAAAGAATCTGGCTACCAATGTGGGAGATGCAGGTTTGATCCCTGGGTCCAGAAGGTCCCCTGGAGAAGGAAATGGTAACCCGCTGTAGTATTCTTGCTTGGGAAATCCCATGGACAGAGGAGCCTGGCAGTCTATAGTCCATGGAGTTGCAAGACAATGTATACATTCAATTGTTGAATGTATCAACTGGATGGTTTTATCCATATTTATCACATGTATCAGTGTAAAATGGGAGAGAGGCTTTTGACAGGTATTTGATGGGGAAAGGAAATAAAGGCAGAAAAGCTGAGGAAAGGTAATAAGAGGAAAGGAGACAGTGAGTGTATAGCAGGTCCCTTTTGGCCTTTTAACATCGTGCCTTGTGACAGCTGGGCTCCAGGACGTAGTTTAATGCCCTGCTCTTGAGTGGGGTCAGGACTGCTCACATTTCCCTGGGCAGAATACCATTGTTTACATGGCATGTTTTCACATGATTATTCCTCCCCTCCCCCCACCTCCCCATATTATAACCATTCTTCTTATAAATTCACAGACATCTATTGTTAGCTGTTATTTGGAATATTATATCCCACTCTTTTTCCTTTTCCCCCTGTTAACACAGACCCTGCTTGGAATTAAGGACAGTCACAAATTTACGTTCTGCCTTTCCCCAGTCACGAGCATTTAATGGACAGAAGCACGGCCAGAGAAGTAGCTACTTCTGATTTTCATGGAAAACTATTTTCGAATTGTACTTTGTGCTGCTGTCTGAATGTGCTTTCAAAATATGTGTTGCAAGAAGTGTAGTCAGCTTCTCAGTGGCTTGCTTAACAGGAAGCCGGCAGCATATGCTGCTCACATGGGAGTTCTCTAAAGGGTCAATTAATATGGAATATTTAATGAAACACTTGATACTCACCTTCCATGATTTTCAAAGTGCTTGTCCTAAAATAGATCTGTAACAGCTGGTCTGAAAAAACAAGCATCATGCCTCTGTGCCCAGTAATGTCAGGAGCCTTTTCCTGAGGGTGTGGGGTGGTGTGGTTTAATGAGAAAAAAGACTTCAGGCCAGAAGTCAGGAGACCCAGGTTCTGGCCCTATCTCTGTCTCTGACATGTGGCCTTAGCAAATAGCTGCTTCTCTTTGTCTCCACTTTCCATACTTAAAGCAGTGATAGAAAATACTTATATATATGGTGAGTTGCTAAAAAGCAGCTAAATTTTTTTTACACATATTTAGATTTCATTTAATCTTTCACAAGGAGAGCTTTGGGACCAGCCAGAAATATTTGAATCCCAGCTCTGGCACTTAACTTTTCCCAAGTTCATAAAATTGTTAGTTTCCTTGCTGAGTCTCAATTTCCTCCTATAATAGGCTAGAAATAGTAAAAATCTACTTTGCAGGATTGTGGTGAGAATTCAGTAATATATGTAAAATGTCTGGGTATAGTATGTATTCAGCAAGATTTTACTTCCTTCCTCCTCCCCTTACCTCCTTGATCCTCTTAGGTCTAAGAGGCAGGAAGAACAAGATCTTATCTCTGCTCTACAGAGAGGGAAATTGAGATGTGCAGTGGCTGAAGGACTTTTCTCAAGGTCACAGACAGGAAGTGGTAAAGACAGGACTTGAGCCCAGCTGTCCTAATACCAAATTCAGTGAAGTTTCCCATTCCTGGTGCCTAACTTAGCTGATGGATGGTGAATTGCAGGAGCTCTGGGAACCTAAAGTGACATTATTATGTTGGTACTGAAGTGTTTTGTATTTGAAATAGAAGCACTTAAAATAATAAAAGCAGTTTTCAGTCATTTTAGAGTCTGATTATCTAGTTTGTGGATTATTTGCTTTTTGGTAATTTCAGAGCTCTTCTGCTTTCTGTTTGGTTCTGTTTTCACGGGAATTTGTACGTATGACTGATTGATGAATCAAATTATGCATTTGTCTGCTAAATATTGGGCTTTGTAGTAGATGCTTAGGATTCAAAGATGAATAAAACTCAGTCCCTGACCCTGTGTTGCTTTCAGTCTAAAGCATGGATTTTACCTCAGATATGCCCTTATAAGACAGGGGGATGGGAAGGGATTCTTGAGTCAGAATGATGGACATGGCAAATATTTGGTAGGTGAGTGATGCCCTTTTGGATGCACTGTTAATTTGCTGATGTGCAGGGCATGACATTAATAGCGCAAAGTGGACTGTGTGTGTGCCTGGCTCATGGTATTTCTTTCCATAGACATTTATCTAGTGCCTCCCCCGTGTGCAGGGCACTGAAGGCATAAAGGTAAATCATAGGGAGTTTCTGCTTTTGAGGGGCTGAGAGAGAGAACAAGTTTGATCTTGGAGGGAGGCCTTTGCAAAAATGCAGAAAGAAGGTAAGTCACTGGGTGCCTCAAGGTCAGTGCAGAAGTGCACGCAACTGGATGAGAGAGACGAGACCAGGAAGAGGACAGATGTGAGTGGTTCTAGAGAGGAAGAAGGTTTGTGAAAGAAGACTGGGTGGGGTGTGTGTGTGAGAGACAGAGGATGTGGAGGCCTGCTCGCTCTCCCTCCAGCCTCCTGGCTGGCCACCTCTCCCTCCCTCACACCTGTCTGAACCCTTCCTCATCCTCCCTGTGCTCTTTAGTTGACTGACACTCCTCCTTCCCTGGTCCATTTGCCCCCGGCTGTGTATTCCTCAGTCCAGTCTGGATCTGCAGCCAGCCACTTTCACCCACACTCCCTTCGCCTTCTGTGACCTCAGAGGGGCCTTCCTGGAGCTCCCTGCTCCACAGGCTTTCCTGTTCTCGAATGTGAGCTGAAGAGAGCTGCTGAAGTCAGCACTGCAGCCTGCGTTCACTGTCCAGCTTCACTGCGGCCTGATGCTGCTTTTCTCGCCGCTTTGTAATACCTCATGTTCTGGCTTCCTCTCATTCCCGCTTCAGACTCCAATCTGCAAAAGACAGACTCCGTGAGTCTCCGACTCTCCCCCAGTCCCTGCAGGTGGACCTCATCATGGCCACCCAACCCTCCTGAACTTGTTCTTGGCCCAGTCCATCTCATCCACTTCCTGTGATAGTGACCATTATTACTGTTATGAGAGGGAGTGATCGTCACAAACTTTCCAAGTACACATGTACAGTTTTTGGCCTTCTGACTCCCAAGAGAGGAGTTGAGGTTTCGAAGGAAATATTTAATCAATGAAAATCCCAGAGGGAACCAGGTGTTTTGAAAACTTTGATTCTGAGAAGTTCAGCCCCCTGCATGAGCAGTACTTCTTTCGGTTTGTGGTCTGCAGAAACCAGTGGTGTGTTTGAGTGAACATCCACCGACAAACCAGAAGCTCCCGAGTCATTTTTGTCATGTCACAGCAGGACTGAGGCTGCATGTCCCCCCTTGCATACAGTTCACAGTGTCTGCTTGTTTTAGTAAGCCTTTTTTTTATGATAATGTTATCTTTCAATTAATGCAGCTTCCACTTAATCACACATATGGTGCCTAACAAAGGAAAGTAGATCTAGAATTATTGATCACTTACTGATACTCCAACGTGTAGATTTAGCAGATGATTATTAAATTCCCTGGCATTTGACTTGCAAATATGAAAAAAAACATTTGTTGGCTAGTTACAGTTTGTTAGCTTAGTTCATAGTCAGCCACACAAGAAATGCTTGACTTCAACTTTTTAATAATGACAGAGTACTTGGAAATAGAACCTTGCATTTGCCCATAAAATATACTTGGAGATTCAGTAGACTGTAAGTCATTTATCTACAGTGAAGAGGAAGCAGGAACTGAGATTTCTGGAGCTCAGGATGAACACCTACATGAAAGATTTGGGTGCCTCCAGAGACAGTGTTTAAGGAAAGAATGTGATATAATCATTGTTTATCAGTGTCATCCTGATAAATTCTAGAACATGAAGCTGGATTCTTGAGCATATTGATGCAGCACCCTGATAGTAAAGCTAGTGAGTTTTCAATCTTTTCAAATATATAGTTATATTTAATGACCTTAGTTAAGAGAAAAGTAGTAAAATTTGGTAAAGGATTTAATTTTTCCCTTCAATGTCTAGTGAATGATTCACCAGTTTAAATGATACATATAAATTCTCACCTAGCTAACACTAAGCTTTTTGGTATCCTTGTTCATTTGATAACTACCTAAAGCCCTCCTGGGTTTTATATACAATAGGCTAAGTAAAAAAGTACACTTAAAAATAATAATAAATAATACTAATAAAGCCCTTCTCTACAGAAGAAGAGAGAAAATGAATTTCTTAAACTCCATGTACTTGCAATAAGCTAAATGTAATTTATGTACTCATTAGGGAGAGTTCCTAGATTCTGACCTCAAGGCTGAGGACCTTTAATTTACTCCCTATTCTAATACACGGCATTGTGTAGTAGAAAGCACGTGGGCCTTGGAGACATCAGCCTGGCTTTGAACCCTAGCTATGCCACTTACAACCTTGGGCAACTTAATAACTCTGATCTTGGGTTTCCACATTTATTAAATAGAGATAATACCTATTTTCAGTGTTGTAAGGATTAGATTAATTAAAGTCATGCATATTTTATTTGGCACTTGGAAGATACTCAATAAATGTAGATTCCATTCCTTTCATGAAGCCTTTTTTTTTACCCCCTCCAAGTTCAAGGAAATTACAGGTTGCAATTTAAAATGAGAAAAGAGAACCAAAAGTTAGGCCAGGAGTCAAAACTGTAAACCATGGACTCAGGAGCTGAGAAACCATGTGCATCTTGGACAATGGAGAATGCAGCCACACTAATTCACATACTGCGTAAGGCTCAGGGGAAGGATGGTTCTGTGTGAATGGACCGTTATAGTGACTGATTTTATTTTTCAAAGTTATACGGTTGTGGAGCTGGAAGACGCCTCAGAGGTAATTGTAGTTCAGTTCCTTCATTTTAAAAATGATCAGTCTAAGACCGCTAATATACGCATCAGTTTTCCCAAGCTTACTTGGTTTCCTGAGTCATAGCACATTATTTTTTTCTCAAATCACAATGCTAATAATGACCCAGAACTTCAGGAGAAGTTTAAATTGTGTTATTCCTTAAAAACAAACCAGAAAAACTCTCTAAGATTGGAAAGTGACTGAGTTCAGAATTGCTTATGTGAGGTATTTGTTATGAAGATCTTATTCACTCCCATCCATCTATCAATCCATTCACTGGACAGAATAGTAAAGGGGAATCAGTGAGAATGGGGAGCACAAGATCTCAGGATTTGGAACTCAAAATGTCCTGAGAGAATTGACAAAAGCACTGAGAAATGATTAAATGAGAAAAGTTGTGAAGTCAAAGGTCTCATGCTTCAGAGAGCAAATTCTCTTGCTAAATCCAGAAATTTAGCCATCCAGAATTACTCAGCTCCTACGAGAGCTGAGCTTTTGCCATTTCAAAAGAGATATCACAGATGTGTCCCAAATTGCCAGGAATATGGATATTCATTAATGGTGACACAAAAGTGTTATTTCTCCTAGACTCTGAGTTCCGTGGGATGGGGGACCATTTGTTCAACTTCCCAAGTCATACAGTGTACAGAGTGAGTGCTCGTATGAATGGCTGTTACATGACTGTATAATAACATTAGCCTTAATATTGCTTGGACAAGAATGCCAGATATTATTCTGTCCTTCATTTTAATCACAGAATGCAAAAAATATAATTCTACCAATTGTGTTGCAGTGGGAGGCAGTGTGGTTTATTGAAAAAATAGGAACTTCAGTATCACACTGGCCTGGGTTCACATCATACCACCTGGGTTGTGACTATGGGCAGATCCCTTAATCTCTCATCATCTTAGTTGTCTTGCTTATGAAATAGGATTCTTCCTGCAGAGTGGTGCAAAGAGCAAGTAAATTCTGTTGGGCAAAATAGCCAGCACAGTACTAGGACATAGTAGGCACTTAGTAATGATGGGAGGTCCTCTGTCTCACATCCCATCTACTCTTTTAATGATACAGGGCTTTTCCTACAGTTTTTTGGATGGATAACCTTTTGTTCGTCTTTGCAAATTTTTCTTTTCTGTTGTGTTCTGTCTTTCTGCAGATGTTTTCTTTAGGTCGGTTGAATCCAAGCTTTAGAATATTGTGGCTTAAACGTGATTTAATGTGTATAGTTTTATCTATCTATTAGTGACTTCTTATACGACGACTGGGATATAACAAGAAGTCCATACTGAAATTGGGAGACCTTCATTGAAATTCTCGTACAGTCACTAACCAGCTTTGTGATCTTGGAGTCTCAGTTTCTCTGAACCTCCGTTTTCTCTGATGATCAGGGAGTGGCGTTTATAGTGAAGAGAACATGGGTTTTAGAGGCCTGGTTTTGGATGTGGTACTGATTAGCTGTACGGGCTAGGGCAGCTCTTTGGCCTCTCTATTCTCTCAGCTGCCGGTAGAGAACAGCACCGTCTACTCTGTATGTTGTCAGGGTATTTGTTAGGTGAGATGATATATGACAGGTTCCTTCCTCAGAGCTTTGCACATTAGAGAGTGGTAATAACAGTTCTTCCACTAAATGCAGTTACGGTTGGTATTATTAATGCCAGTTTCCCTAGATGCTTGAGAAATTCATTAAGAGAACTTAATCATTACAGCTGAGGAACTTTAGCAAGGACTGAATCCTTTTTCAGGATCACATAGAAAGTAATATTGGAATAGTATGTAGCTGTGAACAGGATGATGAGTCCTCCCCTGTTTACATACTTGTCACTTGGGTTACTTACAGATCTCTCTCTCTCTTAGTTTCATCTATGTTTTTAAATTTATTTTTTATTGAAGTACAGTTGATTTGCCGGTGTTGTGCTAATATGCTGTATAACAAAGTGACTTAGTTTTATACATAAGCATTCTTTTTTAAATATTCCTTTCCACTATGGTTTATCCCGGGAGCTTGGCTATAATTCCAGTTCTTTTCTTTTATGAATGGTATGATTATAAATCATACCCTGGTACAGATTATTCCTCTTTCCCCACTTGGATTATTTCCTTCAGCTTTATTTTCCAAAATGAAGTTTTCAGATCAAAGGATATAAACATTCTTGCAGTTCTTGTTAACATACTGTCAGATGGTTTGTAGAGAGATACTTCTAATGGACAAAAAAAGGGCAAGGTTTCAAAGTCTTGGTTGAAAACAAGGACTTTGGTGTCATTTAGATTTGACTCACATATCTGCTGCTTATTGCTAGATGAGCAAATGACTTGACCTTACTAAACCTGTTTTTTCACCTGTAAAATGGGTGATAAGTAGCTGTGTGTGAGCTGTGTTAAGTTGTGTCCAACTCTGCGATCCCATGGCCTGTAGCCTGCCAGGATCCTCTGTCCATGAGATTCTCCAGGCAAGAATACTGGAGTGGCTTGCCATGCTGTCCTCCAGGGGTTCTTCCTGACCCAGGGATCAAACTCATGTCTCTTGTGTCTCCTGCATCGCTAGTGTCACCTGGGAAGCCCCGGTAAGTAGCTAGGTCACTCACGGTAACTGTCAAGTACTCTGTGGAAGGTGCTGAGTGCTCACCCTTCACTGTCTGTCTTGAGTCCGTTTGTGCTCCTCCCCAGCTCCCATCAGCTCTCACTTGGACCTCTGCCTCCTCCGACTTGGCGTATATACTCTGATGGTCTGTCTATGCCAGTGCATTCTCCTACTGTCTTCAGCCTTGAAACAAGGATACTTAAATCTGATCACATGAACCCTTTCATCACTCTAAGAAAGCTTCCCATGCTCTGAGGGTAAAGTCCAGAACCCTGAATAGGGCCCCCTGTGATCCTCCCCTCCATCCTCTCCAGCCTCAGTTTCCCTCCTTCTTGCTCTTCCTGCTATAGCCATGTTGGTAAATATTTTTCCACTACCAGGATTTGTCACCACTTCTTTTTCTTCTAGATTTGAAACTTGCCATTTGCCTTGTTTCTTGGTTTTTAAGTTTTCCTGATCTTTGCTTAAAGACTGATGTTTTCCCCAGTAGACCTAAGCCTTGTGATGGCAGGGCCCAATGAGATTTTGTTCGCTGCTAAATTCCTGGGGACCAGCACAGAGCCCAGCATGGAGCACTCAGCAAATCTTTAGGAATGTATAATAGTAACTTATTATTAGCAATAATCACAACAGAGAAGAATCTTAGGTCTAATTTGTTAAAAGCATTTGTGATTTCAAATTGCTCTGTGAAATTAAATGTCTAGGGGTTTTCCAAGGGCCTTTATAAAACTCGCATGTATCTTGTAATTGAGATCTTGCTTGCTTTTTTTCTTATATAATCTTTCATGTCAGTGAGGGCAAGTCTGAAGAGAAGAGGGCACATTCTTGTGTCAAACTTTGTTTAGCATCTGGCAATCTTTCATCTTTGCCAACATCTTCATCCAAGACCTGTAATAGCATTACCTGAGCCATCTGGGAGGCTTGGCACAGAACCATCCTGAGCCAAACAGCAGGACTTGATGCTGAAGATGAACATTCCTAAGAGATTGGATTATTCTCGGTCTGTTTCCTTGCAATTGAGACCTCCTACCGTTTTGGCTTGTATCTCTTAGGAGTGCAAGCTATTTAATATGATGCTGTTAACTTCCGCAAGTGTAAAGCCATATTTTGTTCATTCAGAAGCAGAGTTCATTCTTTCAGTTGATTGAACTCATACTATATTCAAACTCTGATTAGGTGCGGAAGGTTTAACAAACAGCTGAAGTTCTAGGAGGGGTCTATTTTGCAAGATCGTCTCCCTTCCTATACTTTGTTTCCCTGTGGAAGAACTTCTGTTAATGTGTTAGAGGAACACCTGGCTCTATGTGACTCAGCTTCTTCTGGATCTTCTCTCTGAGACCTGCTAACTTGCAGAGAGGGTGGTGGTTTTCTGTTGTCCTCTCATATAGTGGGTAGACTAAACAGGGCAGGTGCTGGCCTCAAGGAGGGGGAGGGAACAGGAGGAGAACTTGCATGCTTCAGCCACTTTCCAGTGTATATTAGCTTTTATCAATGAATAGTTGCCATTTACATCTTATTTCTGTTTCTGTAGTATCTACTGCTCATTAAGTTTCTCCCTCAGTAGAAAGGGGAACGTTTATTGCTTTGCCCTTGGGGGACTGTGAAGCTTGTGATGGCCCAGCACATAGACCAGTGACTTCACCAGACTCAGCCATTGGTGATGGGGCTTAGGCCTCACCAAGTACAAGATTCATGGGCTTTGCTGGGCTCTGTGGGTGGGCTGAGGCACTTGTATGTAGCACTTGGGTTTTGTGGGTTCAGCTTGGACTTTAGTTGCAGGTGAAGCTGGGGGAGGGGTTGGATCTTTTTAGTTATTTGGGGCGGAATAGCATTTGCTGCTTTCGCTGTATTTCAGTCAAAGCTGCAGGACAGTACTTCAGACTGCAGTAGTGATGAAGTTTCACAAGGGCTATTGTGTGAGCTTCCTCCTTTAAACTGTGAGAATGAGGCCAAGGTAGGAAGTGATAAAGCGGCCTCACCACATTTAGTTAATTTTATTCCAGGACAGAGGAGGGCTCTGGAGAAACTAAGGTAATTTTGCAGTTTATCCAAGTTCTTAATAGACCACCTGTCATCATATGGCCATGGGCTTCCCTGGCAGCTCAGTTGGTGAAGAATCTGCCTGCAATGCAGGAGACCCCCTGCAGCCAGGAGACCCGGGTTTGACCCTGGATCTGGAAGATCCCCTGGAGAAGGAAATGGCAACCCACTCCAGAATTCTTGCCTGGAGAATTCCCATAGACAGAGAAGACTGGTGGGGCTACAGTCCATGGGGTTGCAAAGAGTCGGACATGACTTAGCAATTAAATCACCACCAACACCATCATATGACCAACCTCAGCACCACCACCCTCCCACACACACACCTCAAGCAGACCAGGAAAGCGCCATCTCTGCAGCGGGGCAGGCTACAGAAACAGCCCCAGAGGGAGCTGAGGCTCATGGTGCTCAGCAGGACAGAAGCAGTGTTCTGACACTTTAACAAGTTCCTCTGTTTTGTCAAACACGACTTTGGTTTGTTACTTAAGTTCCTGCCATTGGCTCATAGAACTGTGGCTTCAACTATAGAAGAGTTAAAGAATTTCTTAAGAAGCAAACACAAAGGAAGGGGAATATCCTTACTTAGGAAGTATATTCTGCATTCTTGCGTTTAGATAGACCAGTGAGTCAGTGAAATTATTGCAAACCCAGACATTAAGATGTCTGTAATCTTAAGATGTTTGTAATCACAAAGGCCTGTGTCTGTGACACTCAGATTCAAAAAGATTAGGTTTTCTAAGAGAATCAAGGAAGAACTAGAGTGGTTTGAAAAAATATGCTTTGGTATCATCTGGCAACCCACTTCAGTGTTCTTGGCCTGGAGAATTCTGTGGACTGAGGAGCCTGGAAGATTACAGTCCATGGGGTCACAAAGAGTTGGACAGAACTGACTGTAACTTCAGTCATCAGAAAAGAAACAGGGGTAGTCTGAAAAGACTAAGTAAGCTAGGGAAAAGTTCACATCTTGTGAGAACTGTGAAGGGAAAAGGGAGGTCTTACCTCAGGATAGACAGATACAAAAAGGAAAAGAGATTCCTCCTAATAGCACAAATTAGAAAGGGTAGTAGGCCTGTAGAAATATAGTTTAAAAAGAGGAAAAAAAAGACAAAGACTGGAACAATTTCTGAAAGGTTTTCACAAAGATTCAGAAAATAATACAAACTGCCCTTCGAAGGATTCAGCTAGAGTCTGAAATAGGAGCAGTTGGAAAGTAGATTTTCATAGCTCAGAGCTGGGTGTGGTTTTGTGTACTACATAAAGATTTTTGCCAGCAGAGGTTGAAATGCAACTGACTTTGTTTTCCTGGTGGATCCAAGCCAGGCTTTACTTGTGCCCATGAGGGAGCACCTTCTGAGGCATGTAAAGCATTCTTCAGCCCTTTGGCTTGAGATGGCTCTGGAATAGTAACAAGTGGTTACAGCAAGTTTGCTTTTGAGAGAGAGGTACCAAGTACTGAAGGGTTCAGTGAGTGAGTCTCAAGGTAAAGGAACCAAGTTTAATTGGGCCTGCAAGGATCACTTATGCCCTGACGGCTCCTGCTCGGATTCTTTATGGAGTTAGGACTCTAAGGGAAGGCACAGGGGAGATAAAGGTGTGTTTTAGGAGCCAGCCCAGACCTGGCTAGAGGTAGCCTGATAGGAGTATCTGACTTGGGAAGTTAACCGTTCATTTCTGCCCAACAGTGATAGCTCTAAAGTGGAAGAGAAAGAAAGGCAGGGCCTCTGAATCTTTCTCAAAAGAAAATGGAATCAACAGAGAAAAATTAAGTATGCGGCCTGTTGTTGTTCGTTGTTCAGTTGCTCAGTCGTGTCCGACTCTTTGCGACCCCATGGACTGCAGCACGCCAGGCCTCCTTGTCCCTCACCATCTCCCGGAGTTTGCCCAAGTTCATGTTCATTGTGTTGATGAGGCCTGACTTGTGGCAAAAAAGGGAAAGAAAGAAAGAGAAAGATACTGAGGACCTGGTCATTAAAGTATGTAGGGACCATTCTAGTACCTCCAGATGCCAGTCCTCAGAACTCCAGGGACGTGGCTTCAGAAACAGTCGAAACAGCGTTGGGATCTGCTGAAGTTGAGTTGGAAGAAATGTGGGGACCAACATGATTTTCCTAAGAAAGCGCTTTTCACAGCCCGAAGCCATGACACTGAAAAGGCAGTTGCAACAGATGCTAGGGCCCAAGACAAAACATTCCTGCTTATGAAAGACTGTGGAGATGGCTGACTGTACTAGGCAGAGCCCACGTTCATTTGGTATGTGAGTGAGTGAGTGCCAGAAACATGGGACTCAAAGAGCCGCTGCAGCTAAGAGGCTTTGCCTATGCAGGTTGGGAAAGAAAGTTTCCACAATTAGGGCCCGAGGGGCCTGGGGCTGCCACCATTCCATGTTTCTAGATGTATAAAGAAGGCAGTGGCACTTCTTCCCTTTCTCCTGTTCTTTCCCTTTTCTGTCTATACCCCTGCTTGTGCAGGGAACAGATATTTCAGTCTTTTGGGAATTCACCCTCTGTCTCCCCAGCTATCCCTGATGTTTTAGTATGCTCCTTCAGTAGATTCCAGAGGGCCTCTGGCCTTTGTGGTACTGTCTGGCAGCTCTTTCTCTCCTCAGCCTCCCTTGGCAGGGGTTCCCTTGGCCCTGGGTCTGAAGGGTAGAATGGAGAGATGCTGCTTTAAGTTGATTGGCTGTTCTTCTGGCTCAGGGATCTCTCCTTTTTTAAAAATAATTTGCTTATACGTTTTAAATTTTTGGTTGCACTGGGTCTTCATTGCTGCAAGTGGACTTTCTCTAGTTGTGGCGAGCAGGAGCTGACTCTTCATTGCAGTACACTGGCTGCTTGTTGCAGTGGCTTCTCTTGTTGCAGAGCACAACCCCTAGGTGCTTGGGCTTCTGTAGTAGTTGTGGTGCTTGGTCTTAGTTGCTCCGAGGCGTATAGAAATCTCCTGGATCAGGGATTGAACCTGAGTCCCTTGCATTAACAGGTGGGTACTTAACCACTGGACTGCCGGGGAAGCCCCTCTCCCTGTTCTTTAGTATTATTATTTCTCTGTTTCCATTCTTCTCTCTCTGTTTCCCGGTCCCTTCATATTTGACGGGTCTGGAACAGTGGTAGCCCTTGGCTTCCTGTGAGGGTTAGGGCTTAGGTCCATACCAGAAGTGCCAAGAAGATGGCAGCCGTGATTTGATATGATAAGTGCATTCTATCATGTTGAAAGCAAGGAAGTAATGCCAAAATGATTTTACTTTCAGTTTCTTTATTTTGAAGTGAGAGCTCCTGGCTTCTGGCCTAAGAGCATGACTGACTTAGCCTTATTGGGAAAATCTATCCTAAATTCTAAAGACTAGAAACTTTAATGGAATATATTTAAAAGTTTTTAGTAAATTGAGGCTTACCTGTACGGATGTTAGTAAAATATAGGTATTTTAAAAACATGAATCTCTTTACATTTTGTGAAATTGTTGTATTGGCCCCTGAAAACCTTATGGTGGAATTAAAGAGCATTTTGGCTATAATGCTTGAAAGTAGGATAATGATATATATGTGGATGGTGACTGCAGCCATGAAATTAAAAGATGCTTGCTCCTTCGAAGAAAAGCTATGACAAACCTAGACAACGTATAACAAAGCATAGACATCACTTTGCCAACAAAGGTCCATCTAGTGAAGTTATGGTTTTTCTAATAGTCATATATGGATGTGAGAGCTGGACTATAAAGAAAGCTGAGTGCCAAAGAATTGATACTTTTGAACTGTGATGTTGATGAAGACTCCTGGGAGTCCCTTGGTCTGCAAAGAGATCAAACCAGTCCATCCTAAAGGAATTCAACCCTGAGGATTCATTGGAAGGACTCATGCTGAAGCCTCAATACCTTGGCCCCCTGATGTGAAGAGTCAGCTCATTGAAAAAGACCCTGATACTGGGAAAGATGGAAGGCAGGAGGAGAAAGGGGCAACAGAGAATGAAATGTCTGGATGGCATCACTCATTCAATGGATATGAGTTTGAGCAAGCTCCAGGAGATGGTGAAAGACAGGGAAGCGTGGCATGCTGCGGTCCACGGGGTCGCAAAGAGTGGGACACAGCTGACTGAAACAGAGCAGCAGCATTGGATTAGCATGGTGATCGGGAGGTGCACACAGCCGAGGGACAGTTGAAGGTTTTTCCTACTCATTTCTTACTTGGCGTACATTTGTTGCACGCATTTTGCTTAGCTCAAATGGTAGAGGATACCAGCAGTGTTCAGACTTATATGGTCCTTTTCCTCAAGAAGAAAATGTTGAGTCCAGCAGGAAGGAAATGATGTTAGTGTTTGGCAAGGAGAGATGGAAGTGTGGAGAACAACTTCTGTGCTGATGTTTACGTCTGCTGCAGTCACTGGGCACACTCACTAGCGAAGGCAGGAGCATTCCTGAGTCAGTGTGTCAGGAAACAGTGTATCAGGCACTGATTTCATCCCTGCCTCTAGGAAGTAACACCTCGGCGGTGTTTTTTTTTTTTAAGTCATTATATGTATTTTGTGATATCTGTTTTTCAGATATCCAGATACTGCGATTTTGTGGGTCACCTGTATGTTATTTATTAAAATGGGATTATAGTATGAATGATGGAGCTTTTATTCAGGGTGGGAGAGAGGAGGTATGGACTCTGTGTCCCCCTTGCTGGGTATCTTCTACCTATCCATTTGTAAGGCGTTGCAATCTGGGTAGTCACTCTGGTCCTCCTGTTTCACACAGTGTTTGAAAGGCTGAAGGCAGCATCAGAGATGCACCTTGAGTTGTCCCTTCCTTTTAACAAATGACCGTGTGTCACAGTATCGGTTGGAAAACGAGCAGGTTGGATACAGGTATATTTCATCTGTGATTAGGGTTGAGGTGTAAGCCCATAAATTCCAGCCTGGAAAGGATGTGCAGGGAAGCCTGCTCTGAAGATGTGCTTGTTCCCCCAACAATTTCTTCGACACCCTCCACAGCCAGGGCTCCCTCCAGCCCCCTCCCCAACTTTCTTCTTCAACTTGAAATTCAGGCTTGGTGCAGTGAGCTGTAGTCAGGCTTGTGGCTGCTCCAGGAGGTGAGCTGTGACTCATTCATGACTCATTTGGCCAGTTTTGGTTTCCTTACAGTCAATTAAGCAAATGAATGAAACAACCAAAAGCGCAAGTTGCAAAGCAGAGCTAATGAATGAATTTGCATATAGTGTCACTGCTGTTTCTCCAGATTGTCCCATTTTTAAAAATTCTCTAAGAAAAATTGGTTAGTGTTAGAATCTAGATTGCTGACTTATAATCTAAAAATTAGACCTGGAATCTGATTTACCTTTTGATTCTAAGCGAATCCTCTTCTATTTCTAATCCAATGCACAGTTCACCCATACATTAAATACAGAATTTATCATTGGCCAAATGCAGTTTCCTCAAATTTAAGTCGTAGAGGTTTCCCATTAGCATTCAGAAATGTAAGTTGCCTTAAGGCATTTGTTGATTATTTAGACTATTTTCCAGGTATTTAAACATTGTATACTTTCAGGATATTTTTGACAGCAGTTCACATTAAAAAAGTTCTTCCAGTCTAGGGACTTCAATTATTCCCTCCACCCCCAAATCATAGAATTGATGTGCCCTCGCCTTTCACATATTAAAAAAACAAAACACTCCTTTATCTGTCAACTTGCTTCAGATTTAGCAACAGTGGAGTTCAGATATTTTCACCTTTTTGATGTCTCTGCTTCTCTGATGTTGCTTTCAGAGACTTGTTTCTTTTCTCAGTCTTCCTGCTTCTTGGTTCTATAGCCTCGGGTACAGTGTCTTTTCTTAAAATATTTATGGTTTTTGAGATTTCTTGAATGAAATCTTTCAATATCTTCAGGATAAAAATCCCAAATATTTTAATTCAACAAAGCCCTGCCCACAGTGTTGGCCTCATCACTCGTCTCCTTCCCTACCCCTGTCCTTTCCATCAGACCTTGGCCTGAACAGGCCACGTTAGCCTTCATCTCCTTGTCCCTGCATCTGCTGCTCTTAAGGAAAGGCGCATCTTCTCCATCAGATCTGCTGGTTAACTCCCAGATGACTTCAGAACTCACATGGGTGATGGCCTTGGTGGACGCCACACAGTTTTAGATGCCTGTTCTCTCTGCTCCACTAGCTTACCTTCTTTGTCGTAGCACTCAACATGCCCTGTTGTCCCCTGTCTCTCCACAGTTGATCTGTGAACCTCTTCAATGAACAGATGATTTCTTATTCATTTCGGTAACTTGAGTGAATGAATGGACAAAACGTTTGTCCTCATGATTCTGTTGTGGAAATGTATCCCTAATTTCTGTGAATGAGGAGCAGCTTTATGTGTTTGTCATATGCTTCCTTCTCTGTTACCCTTGTTCTTGAGTGTCTTGCTGCCCCAAACATTGTAGGAGAGACCACAGTGGTTGCTGCACAGTGGATGCTGCTGCTCGACTTCTGTAGAAATATGTTTTGTTGTTGTTTAGTTGCTAAGTCATGTCTGACTCTTCTGTGACCCCCCTGGACTGTCCCCCACCAGGTTCCTCTGTCCACAGGATTTCCCAGGCAAGAATACTGGACTGGATTGCCATTTCCTTCTTCAGGGGATCCTCCCAACCCAGGGATTGAACCCGCATCTCCTGCATTGGCAGGCAGGTTCTTTACCACTGAGCCACCAGGGAAAAGTTATGTTTTACCTCTTTCCTGAGCGTCATTGACTATGCCAAAGCCGTTAACTCTGTGGATCACACCAAACTGTGGAAAATTCTTAAAGAGATAGGAATACCAGACCATCAGACCTGCCTCCTGAGAAATCTGTATACAGGCCAAGAAGCAACAGTTAGAACTGGACATGGAAGAACAGACTGGTTCCAAATCGGGAAAGGAGTACGTCCAGCTGTTATGTTGTCACCCTGCTTATTTAACTTATGTGCAGAGGACATCATGTGAAATGCTGGACTGGATGAAGCACAAGCTGGAATCAAGATCGCAGGGAGAAATATCAATCATCTCAGATATGCAGATGACACCACCCTTATGGCAGAAAGTTAAGAAGAACTAGAGAACCTCTTGGTGAAAGTGAAAAGAAGAGAGTGAAAAAGTTGGCTTAAAACTCAACATTCAGAAAACGAAGATCATGGCATCCGGTCCCATCACTTCATGGCAAATAGATGGGGGAACAGTGGCAACAGTGACAGACTATTTTTTTGGACTCCAAAATCACTGCAGATGGTGACTGCAGCCATGAAATTAAAAGATGCTTACTCCTTGGAAGAAAAGTTATGACCAACCTAGACAGCATATTAAAAAGCAGAGACATTACTTTGCCAACAAAGGTCCCTCTAGTCAAAGCTATGGTTTTTCCAGTAGTCATGTAGGGATATGAGAGTTTGATTATAAAGAAAGCTGAGTGCCGAAGAACTGATGCTTTTGAACTGTAGTGTTGGAGAAGACTCTTGAGAGTCCCTTGGACAGCAAGGAGATCCAACCAGTTCATCCTAAAGGAAATCAGTCCTGAATATTATTGGAAGGACTGATGTTGAAGCTGAAACTCCAGTACTTGGGCCACCTGATGTGAAAACTGACTCAACTGAAAAGACCCTGATACTGGGAAAGATTGAAGGTGGGAGGAGAAGGGGACGACAGAGGATGAGATGGTTGGATGGCATCACCAACTCAAAGGACATGAGTTTGAATAAGGCTCTGGGAGTTGGTGATGGACAGGGAAGCCTGGCATGCTGCAGTCCATGGGTCTGCAGAGAGTCGGAAATGACTGAGTGACTGATTGAACTGAACTGAAGCCTCATTGCTCTGCATTTTAACTGTTGCTTGAAGTATACGTTCTTTGCTTTTCTAGGGTTTTTTTCTTAGGAAGAGCTCAGTGTTTGACATGAATGGAATTAAATCACGTTTGACATAATTGCTTTAAAATGAATGAATGAATTACAAGTAATTGCTTTGCTTTGCAGAGCTGTAGGAGTCTTGAATTGTGCAGCTGTTCTTGCCCATGGAGAAAACCTTAGGGAATTATCTTGAAAGTAGAATCCTTCCAACCATCTCATTGACCAGTTGGCTCATACAGATATTTGCCAAATGTAACCTGGCTTCATCAGTTAGCTTAATCTATGAGAGGTGAATATATCGTATGGAGGAAACGGATGGAGGAAATTTAGAAGCTATTATTACTAGTACTCAATGGGATCTTAGACATAATTTTAAGTGCCCTGAAAAGTTGTCATCCTCCTGTGATCTATTCAAAGCTATAGACATGCTTGTGCTGCTGTTGCTAAGTAGCTTCAGTCGTGTCCGACTCTGTGCGACCCCATAGACGGCAGCCCACTAGGCTCCCCCATCCCTGGGATTCTCCAGGCAAGAACAGTGGAGTGGGTTGTCATTTCCTTCTCCAGTGCATGGAAGTGAAAAGTGAAAGTGAAGTTGCTCAGTCATGCCCGACTCTTCGCGACCCCATGGACTGCAGCCCACCAGGCTCCTCCGTCCATGGGATTTTCCAGGCAAGAGTACTGGAGTGGGGTGCCATTGCCTTCTCCGAGACATGCTTGTAGTTAGGTTTTTTTAGGAGTTTCTTTCTTGCAATATTTCTCCTCTAATATGGCTTGATGCACAGCTATATTTTTCTTAGTGTATGGTTTTAATAATTAATGATTTATAAAATTCCTCAAAGAGGATGCTTTCAGTCTGAAATATCTTGAATGTAATATTTGGAAATTCTAAAAACAGCACATAATTTAAGTGGTTAAGTTTTCATCACAACTTGTTTTGGGATTGCAGGTTTTCTTTATTTGAGAATGCAGGGTGTGTGTGTGTGTGTGTGTCTGTGTGTAAGATGGGTATTATTTTTAACAAAGCTTTCTGTTTTTGACTTTTTGTTAGAAGTTTGCTTTTCTTAGGAACCATTCTTCCTGAGGTCTTTTCTTTGCCTGAAATAATTAGAAGTTCTTAAGCAATCGTTTCTATGATTCACTAGTAAGGACTCAGGAAAATAATTCCACACATGAAAGATATGGAATCTGTTTAGTTCTGTGTGTGTTTTAGGGCAGGAAAGAGTGGGAAAATACTCTGTTCTCAGATCAACCTTTTTTTTGGTATTCTTTCCTATGACCTTAAAGAATGTATAACTTTAAGCTTAGTAGAGGTATATTTGTTTCTATTCTAGAGATGACGTCTAGGAAAGTCTAAAGTTTTTACAATATTTATATGTAGCCATTTTACAAAATAACTTTAAAGAGTTTATCCTTACCAGTATTAAAAGATACCTACGATGGAGAAGGAAATGGCAACCCACTCCAGTGTTCTTGCCTGGAGAATCCCAGGGACGGGGGAGCCTGGTGGGCTGCCATCTATAGGGTCGCACAGAGTCGGACACGACTGAAGTGACTTAGCAGCAGCAGCATGATGGCTCAGATGATAAAGAATCTGCAATACAGGAGACCTGGGTTTGATCCTTGGCTCAGGAAGACCCCCTGGAGAAGGGAATGGCTACCCACTCTAGTTTTCTTGCCTGGAAAATTCCATAGACAGAGGAGCCTGGCAGGCTGCACAGTTCATGGGGTTGCAAAAAGACATGGCTGAGTGACTAAACTTTTTTTTTTTTTTTACATGTTTTTAAATGAAATAAACTATAGAGTTGTTACTACCCCAAGATAAGCATTTAAGCCCCTTTTTAAATTCTCTTGAGAAAATCAAAGTTTCTTTAATTGAAATTAAGAAATGGAGGCTTCTGAGTACAGTCATAAAGATAATGGTCAAAACCATTTTGTATTTGCCATTCAAACAAGACAGCCCTGAGACCAGTGGTGGAGCTGTCAGATTTTAATCTGATTGTTATGTGAGCCAGGCTTATGCTAAAGGCCAAGGAAGAAAATGTAACATTCCTCTTTACCTATGACTAAAGGAACATTTACAAAATTTTTTAAATTAAAAATTTTTTAAAGATTTTTAAAAATGTAGACCATTTTTGAGGTCTTTATTGAATTTGTTATAATATGTTTCTGTTTTGTGATTTTTGACCATGAGGCACTTAGCTCCCTGACCAGGGATTGAACCTGTTCTCCCTGCAGTGAAAGGCGAAATCTTAAACACTGGAATGCTAGGGAAGTACCTTAAAAAAATAAATTAAAAAATTTTTTATATTGGAGTATAGTTGATTAACATGTTGTATTAATTTCAGGTGTACAGCAAAGTGATTCAGTTATATGTATACATGTATCTATTTTTTTTCAAATTCTTTTCCCATTTAGGTTATTACAGGGTATTGAACAGAGTTTCCTGTGCTATACAGAAGGTCCTTGATGTTTAATGTATTTTAAATGTAGTGGTGTGTACAGGAACATTTCTTTATTTACTGATAGTATATTTTATTTTTTCCCCTGTATTTATTAAGTAATGAGATTCAAATTTTATGCTTCAGTTAAAATCTGAAGTGTTGCAAATGTGGTTGCGGGAATGGGTAGATGAGCCCTCGTTTTCTCCCCTCTTAATAATCTCTAAATTTGGAAGTGAGCTAATTAATGGAACTGACTCTGAGGACATTTGTATTCAGAATTTGAAACGAGTAGATTTTAAAGAGCCACGGGCCTAAGATGTTCTTTGCTGATGAAGGTAGAGGGTAACCAAGTGGTTTCTGGAGAGAGACTGTCTTTTAGGGAAGTACCACTGCCATACCACTACCAACAAAACAAACCTCTTACCCCCTCTCAAGTGTCAGTAGGATCAACAAATCAAGACAAAACACATCGTCCCACCCCAAATAAACATGCTGGGAAAAAACTGTTGGTACTATTTTCATTTAAGCCTAAAAATGTTGAGAAGTTTTTAAATATATTCATATGCATTTCATTACTTTGTTGTACGTTTCTTTTATACAGTTATATTCTGTTTATTGTGGGGATGTGTTCCTCATCATTGGATTATATGTTAGCTTTCTGTTGCTGCTGTAACAAATTACTACACATATATTGGCTTAAAACAACCCAAACTGATCATCTTGCCGTTCTGAAGGCTGGAAGTCTGGGATCAGTTTCGCTGGGCTAAAGGCAAGATGTCATCAGGGCTAATTCTTTCTAGAGGCTTCAAGGGCAGAATCCATTTCCCTGCCTTCCTCAATTTCCAGTGGCTGCCTGTATTCTTTGCCCTGTGGCCCCCTCCTCCACCTTCAAAGCACGTCATTTCAATGTCTGCTTCCATCTTCACATTCCCTTCTCTTCTGTGGTTTATAAGAACTCTTGTAATTGCATTTGTTGTTATTGTTCAGTCGCTAAGTTGTGTCTGACTCTTTGCGACCCCGTGGACTGCAGCATACCAGGCTCCTCTGTCCTCTATGATCTCCAGGATTTTCCTCAAATTCCTGTCCATCCAGTAGGTGATGCCATCTAACCATCTTATCCTGTGCCATCCCCTTCTCTTAATTGCGTTTAGGACCCACTTGGCTAGTCCAAGATGATTTCACCAACTAAAGATCCTTTATTTAATCACATCTGCAAAGTTCCTTTTTCCACAAGGTCATGTTCATAGGTTCTAGAGATTAGGATGTGGCTGTCTTTGGGGGCCATCATTCAGCTCTACCTCAGAGTACTTTACAAGTCTTCACAGCACAGTCTTCATAGAACTGGGTTTCCTAAGGCATGCTTCCTGGTTACTGTTTTGTTTCCTTTCAAATCACCTCAAATCCAACTTGTCTTTGCATATTTTTCAGGTTCTGTCTGTGCAGAAGACTGTCCTGCCCTCCCTCCCCTCACTCTCTGCCCTCCCTGCCTCCTTCTCTCCCTCTTGCCTCTATCTTCTTTCCCTCTTTCCCTCCCTCCCCTCCTTCCCTTCCTCCCAGGGACGTTCTGCCAGTCCCTCCATGATGCTGCCCAACTCACCACATCAGTTTCTTCAGCTGCATTATCATTTGCTTTGAACTCTGAAAAGTTATCTCTTAACATCTACTTTGGTACCTGTAGGGCATTTCTAGTACTACAGTTTGCATATCTTTGTAGTTGTTATGTTGCGTTACAATCATTGCTAACACATAACGTAATAGCAGGTAGAGTAGATGAACCAGAGGTCACTGTGGTATAGGTCACTGAAACCCGATGAAAACATAGTTTAAGCACCAGGAATGCCCAGAGCCATGAGCCACGTAGACGCTGATTACCTAAGTGAGTATCGCAGTCTTCCATGTGCTGTACCAGCTGGCTGTGAGAAAAATATTTAAGCATGTGATAGATTTATATTATTAATATATAAATAGATAAATATTAATGTATAAGTAGAGCTGTTTCTCAAATGAGTTGCACCTGGACAGTGCTTACTGTTCAAAAGTGCATATTTGAAATAAAATAGTATGAGAGTTAAATTACTGAGAATTCATCCCCGTTTTCCTTTAGCAAACCCTCAAATCTGAGGCATGGAATTTAGGTTTCCATGGTGCAGTGTTGTTCAGGTGCTGATTGTTACTGATAGTTGTAGGATTTCCAGCAGACCAGTGAGGCTCTCTGGGCTTCAGTTTCCTTATTTATAAAATGAAGAAGTATCTGACTGTAATTCTTTATTAGATTATTTTAATTTTTTGTTTTAATGGTGGCTCTAGTGGTAAAGAACCTGCCAGCCAATGCAGGAGACAAAGACACACGGGTTCGATCCCTGGCTTGGGAAGATCCCCTGGAGAAGGAAATGGCAACCCCCTCCAGTATTCTTGCCTGGAGAATCCCGTGGACAGAGGAGTCTGGCGGGCTGCAGTCCGAGGGGTTGCAGAGAGTCGGACACGCCTGAAGTGACTTAGCACTAGCACTCCTTAACTGCCAGGAATGTTGATGGACAGTCTGATGTATGTATTAGCATAGTCTGCATCGACTGACTAATCTAAAATTATTTTTAATGAGAAACTTCAAAGAGAGCGCATGATCTCCCAGCATGCATCCCTTGAATTCAACAGTTGTTAAAGTTACCAGATATGCTTCTTAAAACATTGGTTAAGTTTTGGCTGCGCTGGGTCTTTGTTGCAGTGCACTCTTTCTATGTCTGTGGTGAGCTGGGGCTACTCCCTACCTGCGGTGCACAGGCTTCTCGTTACAGTAGCTTCTCTTGCTGCAGAACAGGGCCTCCAGAATGCGTAGGCTTCATAGCAGTTGCACACAGGCTTAGTGCCCTGTGGCATGTGGGATCTCCCCGGGCCAGGGGTTGAACCTGTGTCCGTTGCATTGGCAGGTGGATTCTTAACCACTGGACCACCAGGGGACTCCTCGAAGTAACCATATATTCTTCAGTGATGTGTCTTTTTTGTTGTTGTTTTTTATTGCCTAAGACATTCATTTCATGCTTTGACATGCACTGTTAAAATGTTTGAGCATTTTCATAACTAGCCAGAATGCCGTGATCACATCTAGCAAAAAGAACAGTGTCTCAGTATAATCTCACATATGGTCTACATTGTCTCATTTTTTTTTTTTTCAATTAGTCCAAATAAGAATTCAAGTACAACCTGTACTTTGCGTTTGGATTTTACTTGTCCTAAGTCTTTTAGTCTAGAGCAACCTATTTGGTTCCTTTCTCCAAGTAGGCGACATGGTGAATAAACGTGGTCACTTGTCTTGTAGAATATCCCTCATTCTGGTTTGTTTTGCTTCTTCATGGTGTTGTTGACTTGTTCTTCTATTGACTAGAATTCTTTTTTTAAAAAATTAATTTATTTTAATTTGAGGCTGATTACCTTATAGAATTCTTTTAAACTTGAGCATCAGCTCCAACGGTTTGAGTAGATGCATGTCTCCCTGTTTTAGCAAGGATGGTGCAGTGCACTTCATTTAAAATCATCTGAGAGACAAATCATGTCTAGTTGTGCCACTTATAGACATGCTAAGACTGATCAGTGGATTCAGGTGATGGCAGTCTCACTCCTTTATTATAAAGTTCTTTGTCACCTTTTCATCAATTGTGTCATTGATCATTAATCTTTGCCCAAAACAATTATTTTATTGATTTGCCAAGTTTTGTTTTTAAAAAATTGTCATTATTTCTTCCACATTTTTTGACTGGAATATTTCAGTAAAGAAAGAAGAATATTCTTTATCTTAGGTATCTGGTAACTCTGAAGTGTAATTTATACGGGAAAGGCAGGAAAAATGGTTCTTTCCCTTTGATGACCGATTTCCAGAGTAAGAAGTTGATGCCCTCGTTATTTCAAGTAATGACCAATGCGTTCTTTTTGGCCTGGAAGTGGGAAGTGAGGCGTCTTTCTATTTTGTTGTCTCTTTCTGAATCAGTGGGTTTTTATACATTAAGTGTGTCTTCATTAATGTAGTCACTATTCTTTTTGGCACTCTAACTGTCCTCTGTTTGACCAGCGGGAATCCCTTAGTGATTCCAGGAACTATTTTTTTTTAACATCAGTTTTTAAAAATATTGGTAAAAGATACATAACATAAAGCTTGCCATTTTACCTATTTTTAAGTGTACAGCTCTGTGGCATTAACTGTATCTGTATTGTCATGCAGCTCTCACAGCCACCGTGCATCTCTGGAGCTCTTTCATCTTGCAGCACTGAAACTCTGTCCTCATGAGACAAAAGCCCCTCACTCCTCCCCCATGGAAACTACCATTCTATTTTTTCTCCCTTTGAATTTGACTACTTGAGGTACCCCACATTACTGGAATAATACAATAGTTGTCCTTTTGTAATTGGCTTATTTCACTTGGCCTTGAAAGTTATACCCACAGGTAGCATGTGTCAGAATTTCCTTTTTTTAAGACTAAATAATATTTAATTATGAATATATATACCACATTTTATTTATCCATCTATTTGCTGATGGATGCTTGGGTTGTTTTTACTTTTTGACCATTGCAAATAATACTGCTATGAACATGGCAGTACAAATTTAGCTTCTTAATTACAACATCATATGATTTGTACACTTTTCTGTATGTAAGTATAGAGTTCACTAAATTTTTACAAACTCACCTCTATTATTAGCAGAGAATATTACCAGCACCGTCAAATCCCTCTTTTGTCTCTTTAGTCCTCAAAGGTACTTCTAATGTCATCTTCAGTACTGTAGTTTTTCTTGTTTCTTATTTTAAACTTTATATAAATAGAATCATGCTGCTACTGCTGCTAAGTTGCTTTAGTCATGTCCGACTCTGTGCAACCACATAGACAGCAGCCCACCAGGCTCCCCCGTCCCTGGGATTCTCCAGGCGAGAACACTGGAGGGGGTTGCCATTTCCTTCTCCAAGGCATGAAAGTGAAAAGTGAAAGTGAAGTTGTTCAGTCATGTCTGACTCTTAGCCACCCCATGGACTGCAGCCTACCAGGCTCCTCGGCCCAAGGGATTTTCCAGGCAAGAGTACTGGAGTGGGGTGCCATTGCCTTCTCCAAAATAGAATCATACATAATGTACTATTTTGTGTTTGACATCTTCACTCAATATTATGTTTTGAGGTTTATCCACATTGTTTCTTAAACTAGTATTTTTTTTTCATATTATGAATATACCACAATGTATCTATTTTACTGTTAACAATTTTTGGTGTTACTAATATGGCTTTGAATATCAGTACCTTACTTGTAATTTAGTGGGCATATGTACTTCTTTTGTTTGGTATAGAATTAAGAGTGGCTTTGTCCTGTAACTCTAGGTGTGTTACTGTCTCACACAGTATTTGCCAAGAGTTTCTCCAACTGTTCTTCTCAATTTCCTTCCATTATTCAATTGTATTTAATAATTAATACAATAAGTATTCTTAAGAAACATGTGGCCTTATTCCTCCCACCCTCATGGAACCTGTAAAGGGACAGGATCAACGGTTTCATCATAGCCTCAACTTTCCAAACAGGTATGCTGGCACTATTTATAGCTACTGGCAATAAAATGAATGTGGTCATATATAAGCTTTTACAGCTTCTTAGATTTTCTTAGTGTATATTGTACATGCATGATCAGAAATTCAAATGCCACAGATGTTTTGGTGGTAATATGTTGAGAAGATAGCAAAAGCTGGGAGATAGCCAGGAGACAAAATTCCGTTTTTGCTGATAAGGCAGTTTTTTGCTGATAATGCCATCTTAGAGACCTGTTAGCCATCCAGAGAATCAGCATTAAGAAAAGCTTTATTAGTTAATAGTTTTTGACATAATATTGACTGGAAGGTAAAATCGGTTATCAAGCTGACATTTATCTTTTAATAACTGTCAAAAATCTTTTTTTTTTTTTTTTTGGCTTTGCTTTTTGCTTGTGGGATCTTAGTTCTACCACCAGGGATTGAACCTGGGCCCTCAGCAGTGAAAGCTCAGAGTTCTAACCACTGGACCACCAGGGAATTCCCTCAAAATTCAATATGTGGTTAAAATTTTTAATAGTCATTTATTATTTATGCGTGGGTATTAAATCAGTATAGGAACTGATTTAAATTCAGTTCCTATACTGAATTAAAAAAAATTATAAAATTTTTCTCAAAGGTCTTAAAAACGGAGTTGCCAGTGACACTTAGAAAATCATGATTTTCTTGCAGCACCATTTACAATAGCAAACACATGGACACAACCTGATGTCCACTGATAGATGAGTGGATAAAGAAGACGTGGTACACATACATACAATGGGATATCACTCAGCCATAAAAAAGAATAAATTTGAGCCAGTTCTAGTGAGGTAGATGAACCTAGAGCCTGTTATATAAAGTAAGTCAGAAAGAAAAACAAATAACATATATTAACATATATATATATTGTAGTGTAGTGGAAGTCACTCAGTTGTGTCAGACTCTTTGTGACCCCATGGACTATATAGTCCATGGAATTCTCTAGGCCAGAATACTGGAGGGGGTGGCCTTTCCCTTCTCCAGGGGATCTTCCCAACCCAGGGATTGAACTCAGGTCTCCCACATTGCAGGCAGATTCTTTACAAGCTGAGTCACAAGGGAAGCCTTTGGATATATTTTTATATATATTTATATTTATATATATAAACAAATATATACAAATGTGTGTGTGTATGTGTGTATATATATATATATATATATATATATATATATGGAACCTACAAAAATGGTATTGATGACTGTGGAAAATTCTGAAAGAGATGGCAATACCAGACCACCAGATTTGCCTCTTCATAAATCTGTATGCAGATTAGGAAGCAACAGTTAGAACTGGACATGAAACAATAGACTGGTTCCAAATAGGAAAAGGAGTATGTCAAGGCTGTATATTGTCACCCTGCTTATTTAACTTCTATGTAGAGTACATCATGAGAAACGCTGGACTGAATGAAGTATAAGCTGGAATCAAGATTGCCGGGAGAAATATCAATCACCTCAGATATGCAGATGACACCACCCTTATGGCAGAAAGTGAAGAACTAAAGAGCCTCTTGATGAAAGTGAAAGAAGAGAGTGAAAAAGTTGGCTTAAAGCTCAACATTCAGAAAACAAAGATCATGGCATCTGGTCCTATCACTTCATGGTAAATAGATGGGGAAACAGTGGAAACAATGGCAGACTAAAGTCTGCCATTTTGGGGGGGCTCCAAAATTACTGCAGATGGTGACTGCAGCCATGAAATTAAAAGACGCTTACTCCTTGGAAGAAAAGTTATGACCAACCTAGACAGCATATTAAAAAGCAGAGACATTACTTTGCCAACAAAGGTCCGTCTAGTCAAGGCTACGTTTTTTCCAGTAGTCACGTAGTGAGAGTTGGACTATAAAGAAAGCTGAGCACTGAAGAATTGATGCTTTTGAACTGTCGTGTTGGAGAAGACTCTTGAGAGTCCCTTGGACTGCAAGGAGATCCAACCAATCCACCTTAAAGGAGATCAATTCTGAATATTCATTGAAAGGACTGATGTTGAAGCTGTTTGGCCACCTGTTGCGAAGAGCTGACATTTGAAAATACCCTGATGCTGGGAAAGATTGAAGGCGGGAGGAGAAGGGGACGACAGAGGATGACATGGTTGGATGGCATCACCGACTCAATGGGCATGAGTTTGAGTAAACTCCAGGAGTTGGTGATGGACTGGGAGGCCTGGTGTGCTGTAGTCCATGGGGTTGCAAAGAGTCGGACATGACTGAGAGACTGAACTGAACTGATTGATTAGTGTATTTTCAAAGAAGGAAAGGAAACGCAGATGTAGAAAATCGACTTGTGGATACAGTGGGGGAAGAAGAGAGTGGGATGAATGGAAAAAGTAACATCAGCATGTGTAAAATGGATAACTGATGTGAATGTGTGTTATAACCCAGGGAGCCCAGTCTGGTGCTCTCTGATGACCTAGAGGGGTGGGAGGGGAGGAGGAAAGAGGGTCTCAAGAGGGAGAGGATACATGTATATTTGTGGCTGATTTGTGTTGTTTTATAGCAGAAACCAACACAACATTGTAAAAATTAAAAAAAATAAAAGTAAAGAGAAAAGAAAGTAAAAAGAAAATCACCACTTTCTAGGCTATATTGCAAGAACCCAAAATTAGACTAATATAATTATGTACAGTATATCTTTTATAGATAACCATATACATCTTTGGGCTTCCCTGGTGGCTCAGAGGTTAAAGCATCTGCCTCTAATATGGGAGACCTGGGTTCGATCCCTGGGGTGGGAAGATCCCCTGGAGAAGGAAATGGCAACCCACTCCAGTATTCTTGCCTGGAGAATCCCATGGATGGAGGAGCCTGGTGGGCTACAGTCCATGGGGTCACAAAGAGTCGGACACGACTGAGCCACTCAACTAACTAACTATATACATCTTTAAATGGTGAAAGACACAGACCCCACAGTGTGCTCAGCATATGGTGATTTCTGTTACACTTTCAGAGTGTAACAGTTACACTTTTCAGTGTAACTTTCAGTTTTTAACTTAATTTAGTAAAATTTGCCTCAAAGTATCCCTTGATGTCCTCTCTGGGATAAGTGATTCTTTTCTTTTCTTTTCTTTTTTTTTTTTTCCTGGATCCTGAGATAGAAAAGAAGACATTAATTTCTAGCCCATGGAAGTTTTTTCCTTTTGTTGTTGTTTATTTCTTTGTTTTTTTGGCAGTTAGATATGTAAATGTGTTATGATTACAACTTGTTATTGGGGCACTTGAGGTATGTGTGAGGTTGAGTAGCCCATTGGAGTGAATGGTCAGCCCTCTGGCTAGAGTGGGGCATGAGGTGATAGATGAAGAAGTGGTCCTTCTTCCAAATGCAGTTTTGACAAATCAAGATGATAAATAATTGAATCTGTGCATTTTGTAGTTACTGAAACCTCATAAGGCCTTAGCCTTTATTCTATGGGTCACGTTTGAGAGCAAGGTACAAGGCAGTGTGCATAGTCACTCAGTCGTGTCCGAATCTTTTGCAGCCCCATGGACTGTAGGCTGCTGGTGCAGCCTGCCAGCTTACATACGAAAAGCTAAGATGTGAAATAACTAGGTTATGATTTTGCATTGTTAACTAGAATTGTAGCAAGGAACAGCACTAGTATTTCTAGTTTTTTTGTGCTTTTAACTCCCAGTTTTTGTAGATTAAAAAAGTAAAACCATAAATCCAAAGCCTTCCTGTTTGCAAATTCTCCTAGCCTATTAGATAATTTTACTTTAGAAACTAAGTATTTGGAAAATTAAAGGAATTACTTTATGTGTCTGAACATTTACCATCATCAGTTCAGTTCAGTCGCTCAGTCGTGTCCAACTCTTTGCAGCCCCATGGACTGCAGCACTCCAGGCTTCCCTGTCCGTCAGCAACTCCTGGAGCTTACACAAACTCATGTCCATTGAGTCAGTAATGCCATCCAACCATCTCATCCTCTGTCGTCCCCTTCTCCTCCCGCCTTCAATCTTTCTCAGCATCAGCATCTTTTCTAGTGAGTCAGCTCTTCGCATCAGGTGGCCGAAGTATTGGAGTTTCAGCTTCAGCATCAGTCCTTCCAATGAATATTCAGGACTGATTTCCTTAGGATGGATTGGTTGGATCTGCTTGCAATCCAAGGGACTCTCAAGAGTCTTCTCCAACAGCGCATTTCAAAAGCATCAATTCCTGAGCACTCGGCTTTCTTTATAGCCCAGCTTTCACATCCATACATGACTACTGGAAAAAACATAGCTTTGACTAGATGGACTTTTGTTGGCAAAGTAATGTCCCTGCTTTTTAATAAGTTGTCTAGGTTGGTCATAACTTTCCTTCCAAGGAGTAAGCGTCTTTTAATTTCATGGCTGCAGTCACCATCTGTAGTGATTTTGAAGCCCCCCAAAATAAAGTCTGTCACTGTTTTCATTGTTTCCCCATCTATTTGCCATGACATGATGGGACCGGATGCCATGATCTTAGTTTTCTGAATGTTGAGTTTTAAGCCAGCTGTTTCACTCTCCTCTTTCCCTTTCATCAAGACACTCTTTAGTTCCTCTTCACTTTCTGCCATAAGCATGGTGTCATCTGCATATCTGAGGTTATTGATATTTCTCCCAGCACTCTTGATTTCAGCTTGTGCTTCATCCTCTATTTAAGATTTTTTTCCCCCAAGTGCTTTGTTGAAATTAAATGCATCCCTAAGGATGATTGGCTATAGTATGGTGGTCAGTTGTCAGGCAGGCCTCATGCTTGGGTAGAATAAACTTTTCTACTGTCTTCTAGGACTTCATTGGTGCCAGGTCTTATTCTAAGTTCTGGGATTAGCGAACATTCTTGCAGGTGGTTTCTAGCTTTTTATCACCTAATGATCCTTTTACAACTTAGAGGGGGAGAAAAGCCATATTTACCTTCCCAGCTCCCTGCCCTTTGTGATAATAAGTGCCATAGGACAGGCACATGCACAATGGTATGCAGTGTGTTTGAGGAAAGTGCATGGTGAAGTCTGAAGACTGGAGTTGGGTACTGGTATGTAGGAATGTGCCTGGTAGACCAGGAGGAGAGAGCAAAGCCCTGGAGGAACAACGCCAGCTTCCTGAAGCCCGAATGTGGGTTTGTGGCAGTGATAAGAGAGGAGATCGGATTATAATAGCCATATGTGGCATGCCTATAAACTTGATCCTTTGGGACATAAGATGCCTCTGAAGGATTTTAAGGAAGGGAATAATATAATTGGAGTTTTGTTTTAGAATAATCCTTTAAGGAACATTGTGAAGGTGAATTGCAGTGGAGAAGGAAGCCAGCAATAATGGTTTTTGATGGTATCTGTATGAAATAAAATATTACTTCGAAGATATAAGCATTTTATATGTTTATATGCATGTAAAATGCAATGTAATATATTGTGTAGAGAAGAAAATGTAGATAAGGCTCTTATCTGTTCTCAGCTAGTTTAAAAGCTGGAAGTGAAATAAGGCCCACACATGCACACACAGGCATAAATAATCATGAAGGGAACACATGATCATCACTCTAAGAAGTACAAACAACTCGTGAGGAAATTCAGTAAAAGATGGATTCCTTCTGACTAGTGGAGAGGGAAATGTTTACATTTTCTTTGCATTCATTTAAAAATTTTTTTAAAATAATTTCTTTGAAAATTATATAAATTAATTTTACAGTGAAATGTAAAGAATAGGTAGGGAGCTTCTTAAAGAGAAATAGTTTGGAAAGTTCAACTAATTGGGCAGGATTTTTTCTGTTTTAATAGTAGATTATCCAGAGAGATATCAGTTTTTAAAGATCACCATGTCATAGCTACTATTTATAGCATTTGCGCAAAATGCTGTCTCTCCTTCCAAGTCAATAGTTGGTGGACATGTTTACTACCCTTAAATGGTAGAAAGGGCATTGGTAATTTATAGCTGACTGTCTTCCCAGGTATGGCTTTATCATTTATCTTTTAATAGCTCTTTTTTGCTCATTACTTAGTGGGGAAGAATTTTGTGTCTGTGTGTCCTAGAGTTTTCATAGTGGAGGGCCATGTTTATACCTATGGTTTTGATGGTTTAGCAGTGAACTCCTATGCATTTTATCTAGTGTCTCATGTGTTAAATGGGCATCAGTTGAATAAATTCCTATAATGCTAACACTGTATCAGTGCTGGTACTATTTTAATCACACGCCTGAGCCTGATTTAGCAGGGAATCCCCTCTGCCTTTGCTGTAGATCTCGAAGTTTATACAAAGTGTTCTGCAAGGAAAGCATGGCAGTTTTCTGTTTGGTTTAAATGCAGGCTAAAGACCTTAAGACTGCTTCTGCAATAGGGAGATAAGAGCAGCCATTATTAAAGAGAAGATTATCACTGAACCCTCTCCCTCTTTAAGTCAAGTGATTTCAAGAAATTATTTCATAAATAAGCTATCTGATGAAAACAATCAATTTCGTCCCTCACTGATCCCCTCCCCCCTTTTTTTTTTGGTTACCCTTATTAAGTATTAAATATTTGTGTTTTCTCAGTTCTGTTTCTGGGACATTGATTCTGTTTTTCTTAATTTTACGTCTGTTGTCATTAAGGTACCACGTGGTTTAATGTGGTTCATAAACTGATTTAAATGTTAATAAGCTGTTTCACACATTTATGGAGATAAACATTCTATATGTCTTTGTATAAATATGTTAATAACTATGTTTGCATGTATAAGTATTTTAAAATATGCATATAAAGTATGTTATAATAGTTGGAGGAAATGCATAATGTACATCTTCCCCCATCCATCTATTTAAAATGAGGTTTGTCAACTTGAGAAAGCCATTTAACCTCCTTTAGTCTTGGTTTCTCATCTTTAACACAGTGGGGCCAGAAAAGATAATTTCTTAGGCACTTTGTCCTTAAAGATGTCTGATTTACCCAGGATTATAGACAGCTACCTAATTTATATTAAGAATAGGCTAAAAGATAAACTTTTAGAGTTGATCTGCTACATGGAAATAACATTAAAATAGATTCATTGGACCACGTAATAGAATTAATCTAGATTTGATATGTTTTATATTCCTTGCCTCTAGTGATGAAATTGCATGCTTAAATTGATGAGTAGAATAATAATTCCATAGTGAATTTGATTTTAGCAATAGTTATATTAAATTTTCTCTACAAAAATACATTACTGTTCAATGAAAATATATTGTCATCTGAAGGTAAATGTAAGTTTCATTTTTAGGACAAATAGAGTATATTTCAAGTCAGTGATTTGTTTTTACTTAAATATAAATACATTTTGTTATAGCCAATATCTAATGGTTTATTATTTCTATAAATTTTAACTAAAACATAAACTGGAGAATAACTTGAGTTAAATTATCCAGTTCATTAATATATATGGACAATTTGATATTTTTGTTATTTTGATATTTCTTCCTATGGCACATGCAACAGTGGAAATACATTTACAAATGTACTTGAAATAACTTTCTACTTTATGGTTTGTTTTCCTGTAGTAGTTTCTTTTTTCTGTCAAAATATCCAGTTACTCTAATTCAGATACACTGAGAAAATACTTCTGAAGTGGGATGTACTGAAATATACTTTGTTTCTCCTGTATCTTGTACCTTTTATCCTTAACTTCCTTTTCTTTGTTTATCCTGGTTTGGTTTGTAACAGTCTAGGCTTACATTTTTGAAACATGATACCCTCACAGAAAGCTCAGGATTTGTTTAGGTCTACTCAGATTGGTAAAGAGACCTTCTGAGTTCCATAGTCACATTTACCATGTCAGTCCCATTTACCAGGTCTGCTGTTACTTAAATCATTATAACCCACTCTGTAGCTTCTATTTCAGTTGCTTTGTTGAAATCATAGGATTGTTTTTTTTTTTTTTTTTTTCATTTTACTTTGTACTATTTTACTTTCCAGTCTGGTGTCCTTTTCTTCCTGTGCTTTCTCATTCTGCATGTATATATTTAATCATATTTAATCGTGTAAAAGGTGATTTACACTGTGTATATTCAGCTCTTATTAGCTCCCATCTTTCAGCCATTTAAGCTAAATGAAAGCAGAAACTTTTGATTGTACTTTCCTCCCAAAGTTAGACTTATGCTTGGCATAGGAAAGATGCTCACAAAATATTTGTTGGTAAAATGATTCAATGTTATTCTGTTATTATCTTTTAAAAGTTAATTCCTGGGTCTGTCTATACCTCCTAACCCTAATACACATTCCACTTTTGATCTTGGACTTGCTTCATTCCCAAGTACCTGCTATACAGTCTCCTTAGCTGTGTATTGTGACCCCAAACATAATGTCTGAATCTGTGTCTTTCTTGTGTTCTCTGTTTTTATCGATAGTATCATCTTTCTCCTAGTCACCTGGACTTAAAAATAATAACCTCACAATTAAAAAAAAATCTCTGGTACCCCTTTCTAACTTAAAACACAGTGGTTCATTCAGATCAGTGAGCTCTGAGTCAGACTACAGCTGGACTCCTTGCAGTTACTTAATTTCCTTGAATCTTAGCTTTATCATAAAATTCTTATTATTTTGGAGTTTTTTTGAGAATTATGTCAAAGTGTGCATAAAAGTGTTTAGTGTGGTACATGTGGTGTATGGTAAATGCTGAGTAAGTAGTCAGTCTCTCAAAGGTGGTGATTTCCAGTGAGTCATGGGAGGGTTGTTAGCAGTCTTGAGCTTCCCCGTTGTTTTCACTGCTTCTGCCCTACCTGGTCCATGTTCTCAGCTCTTCTGTGAATGATGGCAGTAGTGCCATGTACCCCTACCCACACAAGACTCTACCAATGGGCAGGTGGTAACCACACTGTCCTCTCAAGAAGCTGTGGTGATTTTCTGTAGCTAAAATGGTCAGGTCTGTGCACTTCAATTTGACATTTAAATTTTTGGACAGTCTTATCCTTGCTGACATTTCTAGCCTGGGGGTGTTCTGCATGAATTTCTAGTCACATTCACTTTCCAGCTCCTCAGCTGGTCTTAGTGCCGGATACTCTTCTCCACCCGCTCCCCTCCCCCTTCACCTTTTCTTTATTGTCTAGATTCTATCATTTTAGGCCCCTGATTCTTTTTTTCCATGAAAAAATTTCCTCAACCCTTTGTTGTGACATTGCTCTCCCAGCTCAATGTGTGAATTTCATTCACTCACTCAGTCGCTGCCTGCTGAGACAGATGCTGTTCCAGACACTTGCACAAGTGAAGAAAAAGACAAAGATGAGACTTCCCTGGTGGTTCACTGGTTAAGAATCTGCCTTGCAATGCAGGGGACTCAGGTTTAGTCCCTGGCTGGGGAACGAAGATATTACATGCCACCAGGCAGCTGGGCCTGCCCACCACAACTACTGAGCCCTGCACTACCACTACAGAGCACGCGTGCCACAGCTAAGAATGTGCTTGTGCTTAGTTGCTCAGTCATGTCCAACTCTTTGTGACCCTGTGGACTGTAGCCCACCTGGCTCCTCTGTCCATGGGGATTCTCCAGGCAAGAATACTGGAGTGGGTTGCCATGCTGTCCTCCAGGGGATCTTCCCAACCTAGGGATTGAACCCAGGTCTCCCATATTACAGGCAGATTCTTTACCATGTGAACCACCAAGGAAGCCCACAACTAAGAGTAGAGTAGCATACATAAATAAATATTTTTTTTAAAAAAGGCAAAGACTGCTTGAAACTGGGGCTTGTATCAGAATAGATAGGGGATTGTATCTTGTGATATCTTTGTAGTTTGCATTTATTTATTGAAGTCCTATAGTATTTTTTTCCTAATTGGATTGTAAATTTTTTGATAGTTGGATATTATTTTAAGGCATTTTCTTCAGTGGCTTATTGATGTTTTACAGAGAGGAGGAACTCAGATACTTATTAATTTTGGAAGTTCACACTCATGGCTTGAGTTTTAAAACTATAGCTTCAAAGTCAGAAGCATTACTTGGAATGTATTTGAAATAAGAGAGATTCATATATCTTTATGCTTTATGGACAAGCACCCTTTTAAGAAAAATCCAAAACTACAGAGGCAGATAACTTACAGTAATTGTGGGTTTTCTGGTAAAATGTTGATTGCAGGTAAACACTATGCTTCCGTTACTTTTGTGTATTGTAGGTGGGATACATTGATGTCGCTTGAACTTACTTGAAAAACTTTTTCTTCCATCTGACTTATTTTGTACAACCTGCCTCTTCCCTCCTCCCTTTAATGTGATGTCCAAATCAATATTTGAAAAAAAAAATCTGTATTTAAATCAATAGGCAGTTAAATTTTAATAGCTTTTGTTACTGGGAAATTATAGAAGTAATTGATGACTGTTGCTTGCTCCTCTCTGAGCATGTAGACTAGGTTTAATGCTCCCCTCCTTGCTCTGCCCCATGCTTTCTTTTTTGACTCCTTCTAGATCAGTCCTGGGTGTTCTTTGGAAGGAATGATGCTGAGGCTGAAACTCCAATACTTTGGCCACCTCATGCGAACAGTTGACTCATTGGAAAAGACTCTGATGCTGGGAGGGACTGGGGGCAGGAGGAGAAGGGGACGACAGAGGATGAAATGGCTGGATGGCATCACTGACTTGATGGACGTGAGTCTGAGTGAACTCCTGGAGATGGTGATGGACAGGAAGGCCTGGCATGGTGTGATTCATGGGGTCACAAAGAGTCGGACACAACTGAGCGACTGAACTGAACCGAACTGATGGTTGTAATTGAGAACTTCTCTGGTGGCTCAGTAGTAAAGAATCCACCTGCGGTGTAGGAGACCTGGGTTTGATCCCTGGGTCAGGAAGATCCCCTGGAGAAGGAAATGACAACTCACTCCAGTATTCTTGCCTGGAAAACCCTGTGGACAGAGGAGCCTGGTAGGCTGTAGTCCACAGGGCCAGGCACAACTGAGTGCACACGTGCTCTAGACCCAAGACCTGCTTAGTGCACAGACCGTAATGGGTGTGCTCCAGAAATGCATCACATGAAACCTGACACTTGTTCAGTTCAGTTCAGTTCAGTCGCTCAGGCGTGTCCGACTCTTTGCGACCCCATGAATCGCAGCATGCCAGGCCTCCCTGTCCATCACCATCTCCCGGAGTTCACTCAGACTCACGTCCATCGAGTCCGTGATGCCATCCAGCCATCATTTGAAATGTGCTGCCATCCTGTCGGAGAAGGCTGTGGCAGCCCACTCCAGTACTCTTGCCTGGAAAATCCCATGGATAGAGGAGCCTGGCAGGCTGCAGTCCATGGGGTCGCGAAGAGTTGGGCACGACTGAGCGACTTCACTTTCCCTTTTCACTTTCATGCATTGGAGAAGGAAATGGCAACCCACTCCAGTATTCTTGCCTGGAGAATCCCAGGGACAGAGGAACCTAGTGGGCTGCCATCTATGGGATCGCATAGAGTCGGACACAACTGAAGCGACTTAGCAGCAGCAGCAACAGCCATCCTGTAGATGTGAGTGAATGAGCTGGGTTTTAGGTTTGTACTGGAGGATACAACACAGCCCTTGTCCTCAGAGTCCTTGTCAACTCACAAAATTGTGTCAACTCACAATTTTATTCTTATTTAATTTACATTTAGATACTGCTGAGAGTTTCCAGAATTTTTTTTTCTAACTTTGAACCTTGCAATAATTCTGGAATATGTACTGTTTCACTCTGTAGATGAGAGAACTGAGGAACAGAGACCCAGTAATTAATTCAGTTTCACATAGGATTGGAACCTGTGTCTGTCTTATCTCCAGATCCTTCTGAAATATGTGCTGCTTGCAGTCTGGTAAGCCACATGCGAGACAGTCATACCTTATGTCTATCCTGGCTTATCAGAAATTACATCTGTTTCTTCCCACTCTTGTGTTTTGGAGTTTGCATTTAAAAATTGGACCAAGGAATTTAGATTTGCAAATAAACCTATTACGGATGGAGGTTTTGCATCTCATTAAACTTTCCCAATCAGCATCAGCTTCTTTGCTTTTGCAACTCTTACCCTTGGCAGAAATTTTCATGGTGATATTTTTCTGTGACCTTCAGATCTATTTAGTCTTCATTTTAGGCCTGTTGAATTATATTTGGAATTTTTTCTTGGGGTTTAAGTTCCCTATACTCTGAAGAATTTTTGCTTCTTTACCACTTGCTACTTGGGTTAATCTCTAATCAGACTCACAGATACATTCCTGCCTTTGTACCTGTATTTGGACTCTCTATCCCTGCTGAAACGCCTTCTGTAAACTTCGGTCAATTAAAATTAAAAACACTTCCTTTCCTTTTGGGTTCTAAAGTACCTACAAGTTTAGCCCCTTAGTCACGTGCTGGCCTCTATGCCTTGTTGCTATTTCACATGTACTGGTTTTGTTTCACTAGTGAAACTTAATTTCTGGAGTTAAAGGACTAAATCTTGTTTCTGTTTTTTCTGTCTCCCACAATGTCTAGTACAGTGCTGAACATATGACTGTGCTTACTAAGTGCTCAGATGTTGGCTGAAGTAACTTTAATTATAGGTTGTACTTCCGGGTTATATCTGAAAGTCTCAGTGCTGTCCAAACACGTTGACATCCTGGAGAAAGGTGGCTGGAGGGGACAGTCTTCCCTAGTAAAACAGAGACACATCCTGTTTGTGTTGTGCATGAAGGGTTACAGAGTGTTTTCATGGACATATTAGCACACTTCATCCTCACAATAATTTTATGGGAGAGAAATCATTTTATCTTTATTGGGGAGTGGTGGCACTAGGGCTGAAATATTTTGCCTCTATAGCAGATAGCTGGAACTGGGACCCAAAGACAGCTCATGTGAGTCCATTGCACATGGGAGGGACTGAAGCAACTGGGCTGCAAGCTCCAGAGGGCAGGGCCCAGGAGTGTTGATTGCACATCACTACTGCAACATAAAATTGAGGTTCTTGTGTCAGCTGCCCTTTGAATCTTGCCCAGCATGCACTTCTGATACGTCTGGCTTTGCCTGCGCAATCATACTGGTTTTCTGCTTCTAGAATTTCACTACCAATTAGCTATTTGGTAATCATAAAATTACCAGTATTTATGGCACCTCTCTCCCAGTACTCTTGCCTGGAAAATCCATGGACAGAGCAGCCTGGTAGGCTGCGGTCCATGGGGTCACGAAGAGTTGGACACAACTGAGCGACTTCCCTTTCACTTTTCACTTTCATGCACTGGAGAAGGAAATGGCAACCCACTGCAGTGTTCTTGCCTGGAGAATCCCAGGGACAGTGGAGCCTGGTGGGCTGCTGTCTGTGGGGTCCCACAGAGTTGGACATGACTGAAGCGACTTAGCAGCAGCAGCAGCAGCAGCAGCATGGTAACTATAAAAATCATCAGTTCAGTTCAGTTCAGTCGCTCAGTTGTGTCCGACTCTTTGCGACCCCATGAATCGCAGCACGACAGGTCTCTCTGTCCATCACCATCTCCCGGAGTTCACTCAGACTCACGTCCAACGAGTCCGTGATGCCATCCAGCCATCTCATCCTCGGTCATCCCCTTCTCCTCCTGCCCCAAATCCCTCCCAGCATCAGAGTCTTTTCCAATGAGTCAACTCTTCTCATGAGGTGGCCAAAGTACTGGAGCTTCAGCTTTAGCATCATTCCCTCCAAAGAAATCCCAGGGCTGATCTCCTTCAGAATGGACTGGTTGGATCTCCTTGCAGTCCAAGGGACTCTCAAGAGTCTTCTCCAACACCACAGTTCAAAAGTATCGATTCTTTGGCACTCAGCCTTCTTCACAGTCCAACTTTCACATCCATACATGACCACAGGAAAAACCATAGCCTTGACTAGGCAGACCTTAGTCAGCAAAGTAATATCTCTGCTTTTGAATATACTATCTAGGTTGGTCATAACTTTTCTTCCAAGGAGTAAGCGTCTTTTAATTTCATGGCTGCAATCACCAACTGCAGTGATTTTGGAGCCCCCCAAAATAAAGTCTGACACTGTTTCTACTGTTTCCCCATCTATTTCCCATGAAGTGATGGGACTGGATGCCATGATCTTCGTTTTTTGAATGTTGAGCTTTAAGCCAGCTTTTTCACTCTCCTCTTTCACTTTCATCAAGAGGCTTTTTAGCTCCTTTTCACTTTCTGCCATAAGGGTGGTGTCATCTGCATATCTGAGGTTATTGATATTTCTCCCGGCAATCTTGATTCCAGCTTGTGCTTCTTCCAGCCCAGTGTTTCTCATGATATACTCTGCATATAAGTTAAATAAGCAGGGTGACAATATGCAGCCTTGACGTAATCCTTTTCCTATTTGGAAGCAGTCTGTTGTTCCATGTCCAGTTCAAACTGTTGCTTCCTGGCCTGCATACAGATTTCTCAAGAGGGAGGTTAGGTGGTCTGGTATTTCCATCTCTTTCAGATTTTCCACAGTTTATTGTGATCCACACAGTCAAAGGCTTTGGCATAGTCAATAAAGCAGAAAATGATGTTTTTCTGGAACTCTCTTGCTTTTTCGATGATCCAGCAGATGTTGGCAATTTGATCTCTGGTTCCTCTGCCTTCTCTAAAACCAACTTGAACATCAGGGAGTTCACGGTTCACATATTGCTGAAGCCTGGCTTGAAGAATTTTGCGCTTACTTTATTAGCATGTGAGATGAGTGCAATTGTGCGGTAGTTTGAGCATTCTTTGGCATTGCCTTTCTTTGGGATTGGAATGAAAACTGACCTTTTCCAGTCCTGTGGCCACTGCTGAGTTTTCCAAATTTGCTAGCATATTGAGGGCAGCACTTTCACAGCATCATCTTTGAAACAGCTCAACTGGAATTCCATCACCTCCACTAGCTTTGTTCATAGTGATGCTTTCTAAGGCCTGCTTGACTTCACATTCCAGGATGTCTGGCTCTAGATTAGTGATCACATCATCATGATCATCTGGGTCTTGAAGATCTTTTTTGTACAGTTCTTCCGTGTATTCTTGCCACCTCTTCTTAATATCTTCTGCTTCTGTTAGGTCCATACCATTTCTATCCTTTATCGAGCCCATCTTTGCATGAAATGTTCCCTTGGTATTTCTAATTTTCTTGAAGAGATCTCTAGTCTTTCCCATTCTGTTCTTTTCTTCTATTTTTTGCATTGATCGCTGAAGAAGGCTTTCTTATCTCTTCTTGCTATTCTTTGGAACTCTGCATTCAGATGCTTATATTGTTCCTTTTCTCCTTTGCTTTTTGCCTCTCTTCTTTTCACAGCTATTTGTTAGGCCTCCCCAGACAGCCATTTTGCTTTTTTGCATTTCTTTTCTGTGGGTATGGTCTTGATCCCTGTCTCCTGTACAGTGTCGTGAACCTCATTCCATAGTTCATCAGGCACTCTATCAGATCTAGGCCCTTAAATCTATTTCTCAGTTCCACTGTATAATCATAAGGGAATTTGACTTAGGTCCTACCTGAATGGTGTAGCGGTTTTCCCTATTTTCTTCAATTTGAGTCTTAATTTGGTAATAAGAAGTTCATGATCTGAGCCACAGTCAGCTCCTGATCTTGTTTTTGTTGACTGTATAGAGCTTCTCCATCTTTGGCTGCAAAGAATATAATCAATCTGATTTTGGTGTTGACCATCTGGTGATGTCCATGTGTAGTCTTCTCTTGTGTTGTTGGAAGAGGGTGTTTGCTATGACCAGTGCATTTTCTTGGCAAAACTCTATTAGTCTTTGCCCTGCTTCATTCTTCATTCCAAGGCCAAATTTGCCTGTTACTCCAGGTGTTTCTTGACTTCCTACTTTTGCATTCCAGTCCCCTATAATGAAAAGGACATCTTTTTTTGGTGTTAGTTCTAAAAGGTCTTGTAGGTCTTCATAGAACCGTTCAACTTCAGTTTCTTCAGCGTTGCTGGTTGGGGCATAGACCTGGATAACTGTGATATTGAATGGTTTGCCTTGGAGACGAACAGAGATCATTCTGTCGTTTTTGAGATTGCGTCCAAGTACTGCATTTCGGATTCTTTTGTTGACCATGATGGCTACTCCATTTCTTCTAAGGGATTCCTGCCCGCAGTAGTAGATATAATGGTCATCTGAGTTAAATTCACCATTCCAGTCCATTTTAGTTCGCTGATTCCTAGAATGTCGACGTTCACCCTTGCCATCTCTTGTTTGACCACTTCCAATTTGCCTTGATTCATGGACCTGACATTCCAGGTTCATATGCAGTATTGCTCTTTACAGCATTGGATCTTGCTTCTATCACCAGTCATATTCACAACTGGGCATTGTTTTTGCTTTGGCTCCATCCCTTCATTCTTTCTGGAGTTATTTCTCCACTGATCTCCAGTAGCATATTGGGCACCTAGTGACCTGGGGAGTTCCTCTTTCGGTATCCTATCATTTTGACTTTTCATACTGTTCGTGGGGTTCTCAAGGCAAGAATACTGAAGTGGTTTGCCATTCCCTTCTCCAGAGGACCACATTCTGTCAGACCTCTCCACCATGAACTACCTGTCTTGGGTTGCCCCACAGGCATGGTTTGGTTTCATTGAGTTAGACAAGGCTGTGGTCCTAGTGTGATTAGATTGACTAGTTTTCATCAGTATTTATATTTCTTTCCTTCTCTTCCTCCATCATCATCATTGTCATCACCATCTCTCTGTTTGTACGTGTATAGACATTTGTTGTTGTTCAGTTGCTAAGTCATGTCTGACTCTTGGACGACCCCTTGAGCTGCAGTACGCCAGATTTCCCTGTCCTTCACTATCTCCCAGAGTTTGTTCAAACTCATGTCCATTGAGTTGGTGATGCCTTGCATCCATCTCATCCTTTGTTACCGTCTTCTCCTTTTGCCTTCAATCTTTCCCATCATTAGGGTCTTTTCCAGTGAGTTGGCTCTTCACATCAGGTGGCCAAAGTCATTGAAGCTTCAGCTTCAGTATAAGTCCTTCCAATGTATATTCCGGGTTGATTTCCTTTAGGATTGACTGGTTTGATCTCCTTGCAGAACAAGGGACTCTCAAGAGTCTTCTCCAACTCCACAGTTCAGAAACATCAATTCTTTGATGCTCAGCCTTCTTTATGGTACATCTAAAATGAGTACTGGAAAAACCATATCTTTGACTTTATGGATCTTTGTTGGCAAGGTGATGTCTCTGCTTTTTAATATGCTGTCTAGGTTGGTCATAGCTTTTCTTCCTAATAACAAGCATCTTTTAATTTTGTGGCTGCGGTCACAGTCCTCAGTGATTTTGGAACCCATGAATATAAAATCTGCCACTCTTTCTGCTTTTCCCCAACTATTCACCATGAAGTGATGGTACCGGATGCCATTTGTAGTTATTTATGAAACAATCTGAAGTCTTAAAAATTATGCGGAAAAAAATTAAGCTGTAGCAGTTATAAAGGCTTTGTTAGTGCTTCCTTCAGTTTCTGTTCTCCTTCAGCTCAGTCACTCAGTCGTGTCTGACCCTTTGCGACCCCATGAATTGCAGCACGCCAGGCCTCCCTGTCCATCACCAACTCCCGGAGTTCACTCAGATTCACATCCGTGGAGTCCGTGATGCCATCCAGCCATCTCATCCTCTGTCGTCCCCTTCTCCTCCTGCCCCCAATCCCTCCCAGCATCAGAGTCTTTTCCAATGAGTCAACTCTTCGCATGAGGTGGCCAAAGTACTGGAGTTTCAGCTTTAGCATCATTCCTCCCAAAGAACACCCAGGATTGATCTCCTTCAGAGTGGACTGGTTGGATCTCCTTGCAGCCCAAGGGACTCTCAAGAGTCTTCTCCAACACAACAGTTCAAAAGCATCAATTCTTCGGCGCTCAGCCTTCTTCACAGTCCAACTCTCACATCCATACATGACCACTGGAAAAACCATAGCCTTGACTAGACGGACCTTAGTCAGCAAAGTAATGTCTCTGCTTTTGGATATGCTGTCTACGTTAGTCATAACTTTCCTTCCAAGGAGTAAGTGTTTTTTAATTTCATGGCTGCAGTCACCATCTGCAGTGATTTTGGAGCCCAGAAAATAAAGTCTGACACTGTTTCTACTGTTTCCCCATCTATTTTCCATGAAGTGATGGGGCCAGATGCCATGATCTTCATTTTCTGAATGTTGAGCTTTAAGCCAACTTTTTCACTCTCCTCTTTCACTTTCATCAAGAAGTTTTTAGTTCCTCTTCACTTTCTGCCATAAAGGTGGTGTCATCTGTAGGTTAAGGGTTATTGTGAATAGGTTTTGGATTAGCACGTTGACAGCTTTGGGCTAGAGAATTCATATGTCATTATTTTGAGAAAGAGAGATCCTTTTGTGCTCCCGTGTATTTCATGAATGATAAACTGTGATCATCTTTGAGATCTAGCCTTGGAAATCTTTGAGTACTTTTTAAGGTCAAGTGCAGTTCCTCTTTTTTGGCTCATGAGTTGAGTTTTGCTATAGGTTAGGAAAACATTTTTTGTTCTAGTTAATAAAATTTTTTCTGTGAGTGGTTGGCTGTGTAATTTCACTTTTATACTCTTGATTTTTTGTACACCTGGGCACAAGAAAATGGCAAAGGACCATCAAACTGGATAGTTTACTCTGAAGCTGATCCGCAGCCCTCTGACATCTCTCTAGGGACATACAGCTTGTGAAATTCATCTTAAACATATCCTTTGCTTTGGGTTTGTACAGTCAGATGCCGAAAGCATTTTTAAAATGATTAGGATTTTAAAATATTAAAAATAGACATGGATTTCTGTAGACAATATATATAGACTGTGCAAAGAAAAGGCAGTCTTATGTTTGTGTTCTTGTGCGTGCTCAGTATCCCCATGGACAGAAGCCCACCAAGCTCCTCTGTCTGTGGAATTTTCCAGGTAAGAATACTGGAGTGGCTTGCCGTTTCCTACTCCATGGGATCTTCCTGACCCAGTGATAGAAGCCATGTCTCTTGCATTGGCAGGCAGATTGTCTACCACTAGTGGGAAGTCCTATGTTCTTGAGGGGTATAGTTCATTTATAGATTTTAACCATTGCTAAAGCTCCAATACTTTGGCCATGTGATGCAAAGAGCCAACTCACTGGAAAAGACCCTGATGCTGGGAAAGATTGAGGGCAAGAGGAGAAGGGGGCAACAGAGAATGAGATGGTTGGATGGCATCACTGACTCAATGGACATGATTTTGAGTAAACTCTGGGAGATAGTGAAGCCTAGTGTGCTGTAGTTCATGGAGTTACAAATAATTAGACATGACTGAACAACGACAACAAACATATAGGAGAAGAAATTGAAGTCGCTCAGTCGTGTCTGACTCTTTGCAACCCCGTGGACTGTAGCCCACCAGGCTCCTCCATCCATGGGATTCACCAGGCAAGAATACTGGAGTGGGTTGTCATTTCCTTCTCCAGGGGTCTTCCCAACCCAGGGATCGAACCCAGGTCTCCCACATTGCAGGGAGATGCTTTAAACTCTGAGCCACCAGGGAAGCCCAGTAATAGGTTAGCTTAGAGGTGGACAAACGTGAGACTAAAGTCTTGATTTTAGCCCTGGAGAGAAATGAGAAAGATACATGTTGACTTGATTCTAAGCATAATGCCACTTTACCAAGTGGAAGTGTGGCTGAGATTTCTCAGTTCACGTAGAGCTGAGTAGTTGAGACAACCTTTTCACAAAGGAATTTGCTAAAGAAACTCAGCACCTGATGGTCAATCAAGTTTGCAGTTGCCTCGTATGGACTTGGTACTTTGGGAGGGACCTTATGGTGTCTTTCTCAGTGTGGATGCAGATCTCTGACTGGAGGAGCTAGTGGATATTTGGGGAAGATAAAATTTTAGCAAAATAAGAATTTGATCTAAGGTCTGTGGTGGTTACTGTTCATCATGTGAGACGAGGAGGAGGGCAGTGGAGGTTTTACAACTAGAAAGATTGGTTCAGTAACAACCTCAGTGGGAACCTATTTTGATCTTTTTCTCTACAGTTTGTCCCAGCAGGTCAGAGCCCCAAGGTCCTGTTCACTGTCAACATGTGCTTTTGGGGATTTCAACTGCTAAGACCTATTGGAAAATAAGGGGAAAAGCTCAAGTTTTAGGTATAGGATTGTTTAGGGAAAAATTTCGGTGATGCAGATATTAAACATTAGTCACTATCTGCCCTTAGTGGTATATCCTTATGCATTTTTAAAGCCTGAGGTGCTATTTTGTACTGTTTGTTTGTGTGTGTGTGTGTGTGTGTGTGTGTGTGTGTGTTTTGTTTTGCTTTTGGCTGTGCCTTGTGGGTTCTTCTTCCCCCAACCAGGAATCATGCCCAGCTGTGCCTGCTGCAGTGGAAGCTTGGAGTCCTAACCACTGGACTACCAGATAATTCCCTAAAACCTGAGGTTTTAAGAGAATTAGAAAACAAAAAAAATCAACAGTTTTATTTATTTATTTAAATTGATGGATTGATTCTCTTTTGAAAATATCAGTCTGTTCTTGAGGTGGTTATTTCCGTGGAAAAAACAGGTTTTTGTGAAACATTTGCTTTTCAGAACATGATAGTTTTAGGTATGTTTTCAGTATATTCCACAGATTCACCAAGCTTTCATTCTTCATAGAATAATGGAAAACAGGGCAAAACAACTTCTAAACTCCCAAATTGTTTAGTCCCAGTGAGGCTGTCTTATCTTAGTACTCTGTAATGGCATTTGATAGCTCTTAGCAACATTCAAGTTTTACTACATTTTTGTCTAAGCTAGTGTCATTTGCAGCAAATATGTAGCATTTGCTTCCAGACAATATACTGAAGAAAAGAGGAATCCAAAGGACCTGTCCAGTTGTCTGCTAAATTTGTGGGTTAGAGAGGATTTAAACTCAGGCTGATAGGTTTTGTTTTATTCCCTCCTTGGTATTACATCTCTGTTGGTTGACTGTAACAGAACCCTTTCACACTCACTTGACCAATCAGCTAACAGTTAATTTTCACCGAGCTGATAAGAGTGTGCAGCAGCTATCTCTATGGAACCCCATTGTTCTGAGACTCAGAACATTTTTTCCTTTAAATATAGTGAAGAAACCAAATGAGCCTTTAAATTATTAGATATAGGTTTTATTTATTTATCTTAAGCATTTTGAGGATTTTAAGTTAGTTGAAGCAGTTTTCAGAGAGTGCAGTATCCTTGTTACAGAGCCTTCAGAGTCTCTTGTCCTGCAGTGGTGTTCCTGCGAGGCACAGCATTTTTATTCCATTAGAAATTTCTGCTTGGCTGATCCACTGTAATCTTCAATTTTCTCCTTGTGTTCAACTCCTTATTTCTTTGTCTGCAAGTTATTTTCTATTAAACTTAGGTTTTATATATAGCTCATAAGAACAATAAAACTAAAAAATACCATATACAGATATAGATGTTAATGTTAGTAGGATTATAGATAATTTTATTTTCTAATTTCCATTTCTTTGTATTTTTGAACTTTTATATACTTGGCTCATATTCCTTTTATAATCAGAAAAATCTGTTAAAAACCTTCACTCTGACTGCTACTGGTAAGTCACTTAAGTCGTGTCCGACTCTGTGTGACCTCATAGATAGCGACCCCATGGACTGCAGCCTACCAGGCTTCTCCATCCATGGGACTTTCCAGGCAAGAGTACTGGAGTGGGCTGCCATTGCCTTCTCCTCACTCTGACTGATTATGATGAATTATAGTTTTGTGTGCTGCCACTTCGTTGTAGAAGTTGGGAGAAGAAGAGAGTCTGCTTTATTTTTAGGGCAATAAGCAATTGAGTAACCTTGTATTTGCTTGGGGTTAAGTAGTCAGATTCTGCCTGAGAAATTTCATGCCTGCCCTTCAAAAGCCAAAATTAAAAACTTTTCTAACTTGAGATAAATACTTTTTAATATTGCATATATTTAAATTTATTTAAATTTATTGTGATATAAAGATAATATACTGAATTGAGTTTGACTTTTTTCTGGAATCAGGGTCAGTACTGTGACCTTCAATTACTGTAGTTCTTACTTTTCCCTTGCTGTCAGCTGCCACTATGAAAGTTAGTCGCTCAGTCATGTTCAAGTCTTTGCAACCCCATGGACAAGACCCACAAGACTCCTCTGTCCCTGGGATTCTCCAGGCAAGAATACTGGAGTGGGTCACTATTCCCTCCTCCAGGGGATCTTCCTGATGCAGGGATTGGGATTGAACCCAGGTCTCCTGCATTGCAGGCAGATGCTTTACCATCTGAGCCACCAGGGAGATCCACTACCATAGTGCTAATCTGGGGTTTCTAATCATGTAGCTTCATTTCAGTTCAGTTGAGTTGCTGAGTCACGTCCACCTCTTTGCAATCCCATGGACTGCAGCACCCTAGGCCTCCCTGTCCATCACCAACTCCCAGCGTTTACTCAAACTCATGTCCATTGAGTCGGTGATGCCATCCAACCATCTCATCCATTGTCGTTCCCTTCTCTTCCCGCCTTCAATTTTTCCGAGCATCAGGGTATTTTCAAATGTGTCAGTTCTTTGCATCAGGTGGCCAAAGTTACTGGAGTTTCAACATCAGTCCTTCCAATGAATATTCAGGACTGATTTCCTTTAGGATGGACTGGCTGGCTCTCCTTGCTGTCCAAGGGACTGTGAAGAGTTTTCTCCAACACCACAGTTCAAAAGCATCAGTTCTTCGGCACTCAGCTTTCTTTATAATCCAACTCTCACATCCATACATGACTTCTGGAAAAACCATAGCTTTGACTAGAGGGACCTTTGTTGGCAAAGTAATGTCTCTGCTTTTTTTATGTGCTGTCTAGGTTGGTCATAACTTTTCTTCCAGGGAGCAAATGTCTTTTAATTTCATGGCTGCAGTCACCATCTGCAGTGATTTTGGAGCCCCCCAAATAAAGTCTGTTACTGGTTCCAGTATTTCCTCATGTATTTCCCATGAAGTGAAGGGACCAGATGCCATGATCTTTGTTTTCTGAATGTTGAGCTTTAAGCCAGATTTTTCACTCTCCTCTTTCACTTTCATCAAGAGGCTCTTTAGTTCTTCTTTGCTTTAAAAACAAATATTGTATAACATTTTGTATGGATTGACTAACAATTTGAAGGACAGTATGAAAGTTTTCATCTTCGAGTAGAATGTATGTCCTTGCTTTCCTCAACACCTGAGAAGAGGGGGCTTTATTATTTATTTTCGTGTAAGTGATTTAATAGCCTATGACCCAGGGAGGATGTTGATCTTTGCTTGTTTCTTAACTGTGCATAGAAAGATTTAGATTGGGTATTGGTAAGGCTATGGAATTAGATAGACCTGGATGTAAATTCCATTGATACCACTTAATAGCTGTGTGATCTTGGGCAGTCCATTTAATCTCTCCAGGTTCACTTCCTCATTTGTTAAGTGAGTATAATTGAGCTTTTATCATGGAATTATGAGGATTAAAGAATTCATGTGATGTGCTGAGGATAGTGCTTGTACATGGTAATTGCTCAATAAATGTTCACAATAATGATCATCATCATAATTGTGGGTTTGATTATTTATTTGACTATAAATAGCACATTTAATTACAATTGGCTATAATTCTCTACAACTGTTATGTATATTGGGGTATTCTTTTAGAGTAAGAAAAGTTTAATTTAAAAACTGTTTCCAAATATAACTAAACTTTCTGGACTGCTCACTTGAGCAGTTGTCATTGGATTCTGTGATATGTGTGACATTTAAGGTAACTTCAATATAGAAGTTTTCTTTCAAGCATTTTGAAGCACTACTTCTTTTTCACCCTTCAGCCTCATATTTTCCATGGGCTCTTGATCAGTTCACTTGCCCCGGGCATTGTGTTCATGGCTCCTAACAGGATGGTCCTCTGAGTATTTCAAGGGCAGAGGTAGGGAATATGTATGGTGGTTAAGAACAAGATTAAATGGAAAAGTGCTCTGAGGTTGAAGATTCTATTCTATAACTTTATACCAAAGAAACAGCAGAAATGAAACTGCAAATAAAATCAGATTCTGGAGTTTCAAATCTCAGCAGTGTCCGAGTGCTACATGATCTCGAGTCGGTTCCCACATTCTCTGAGCTTTAGTTCCCTTATCCGTTAAATGGGGAAAATGTTATCTTCCTCATAAAGTTAGTGTGAATGTCTGCTTAGGTAATCCGACATGAAGCACACCAGCGCTGATGAAGGAGTTAGGCATGTGGCCTGTGACTCATCATGGTGCTCTCTGCGTTCTTTGAGAGTGCTCTCTGCCTTGCCTTATGCTGGGCCAGGAGGCAGGTGCGGGTTTGCTCTTTTTCTGCCCCGAGAGACTGGGATGGACAAGGACGCCTGGCATGGCGCATTTAGTGTGGAATTCTTTATCTGATTGGTATGATAATCGTAACTTTCCCTTCTATGAATTACATTTGAAGTCTGAACTTAGGAAAGCATTTTATAGAAGTTAATTATAGAGAGTGAATACCAACATTTCTAATTGTGAATTTTCTTGGCTCCCAAATAACTACATTGATGTTTATTACTGCACGACTTTGGTTAGATAATGCAGTCCTGAAAGAGTGTGTTTTAAGATCATAAGAATGAGAGGATCAGGCAAGTTAATTTTCTGCTTTAACACAAAGTTTTCTCATGAAATATGAATTCTGTTTTCGCTATGCTTAGTTTGAGATAGCTGGGGAAAGTTAAGATAGGAATATTTGGTAGATATAGGGAGGTTTTGAACAAACTTAAAGTAGAGGAATCTTCCCTACCCGGGGATTGAACCCGTGTCCCTTATGTCTCCTGCACTGGTAGGCGAGTTCTTTACCACTGGTGCCGCCTGGGAAGCCCACAAAGGAGAGGAATCAGTTCTGTCAGTTCCTAGTTGAAGCTGTGACATGGTCATAAAGATGCAGGCTCTGCTTTAGCCTCTGTGATGAGGTGATTGCCTTCTTCACACCACTCTGTGAGACGGGTGTTATCATTTCCATTAGACGTTAGAGAGAGAGACTGTCATTTGCCTGGCATCCCACAACTTATGAGCAACAGTGGTTGGGGTCATACCAGCACCTTTCTGCCTCTCAAGCCCTCACTATTAACCCATATTCCTTCCTGCTCTCATCCCTGACCATCACACTGGGACTGATTAGGGAGTGAATACACATCTCTGGCAAAGATGGCATTTGTTTTTCAGACTTCGTTTTCCATTTATTACTTCAAACATGATTTGGTCCACTTTGATCACACCTTTGATCCAGCTGCAGATTCTTCTGAGAGACCTGAGCTCCTTTTTCTTATAGGCCAACTGTTCAGATATTTTTTGGATCAAATATCCTGCTACCTCCCTTTTTTCCTTAGCAGCACATTTCCACACCTTAATTTTGATTTATCTTTCCTTTTTGTGTATTACTTGACTCTGTTGAGAAGGAAGGCCATCACCTCAAGCTTTGCCTTGTCAGTGAAACTATTTCACACCAGTAGATGATTTCATTTTGGTTCTGCCTTTACATTTTTAACCTAAGACGAGTTTACTAATGCAGTCATGTTAGCCATTGCGATTTATCTCTTGATACAATAATATCAGTATCTAGGGCTGGGAAGTTGTTAATAAGTTTTTTATTTGGTAGGGTAAACATGATCATGGCTATACATAGACAAGTTGGCTCATTTCAGGAGATTCTATAAATGTGTTAGTGAAGGTTTTTTTTTCTTAATTTTAACTTCATTGGCATCTTACTGCCTTCTGTATAAGAAGATTTATAATCTCATGGCAGGTGATATATAATGGCATAATTTCATACGTTTTTTTAGCATAATTGCATAAATATTTTCTTGACGGTTTGAACATGTTGGACCTGAGGTTATTCTCAAATGTGTAGGAAACAGAAGCCAGCCTTAACAGTCTACCTACAGACTGAATGCATACTCTAGAGCAAATTCATCTCCCCCTTTGTGTAATTGTTATCTAGGTAGTACTTCTATACCTGACAGTTGTTGAAAAGGCAGGAGGGAGGATGTTACCAAAAAGAATGTAATTTATTCTTTTTGAATGTAAAATAAAAATTATACATTGTGTTAATCATCATGTTTAGACAAATGGCACAGAATGGACAATGAGCAAAAGCCTTGCAAGGGTGGGAAGTATGGCAACAGTTAAATTGCCATCTGTTATACTGATAATGTAAAATGATGGCATACATTCAATCACAGGTGACCTTTTTAGCAATCATTTTATTCTTTACTTTTAAAATTTATTTATTTTTGGGCCACGCTGCGTGGCTTGTGGGATCTTAGTACCCTAACCAGGGATCAAACCTGCTCTCTCAGTAGTGAAAGTCCTTATTGCTGAACTGACAGGGGATTCCCCATCAATCATTTCAGACACTTAGCTCAGAAAACTAGGTGAAACCCCTAGAGGCCTTCACGGCCTCCTGTTCCTTGGCTTGGGTGGTAAGAATCCATCTACAACAGAGGAACAGAGGTTCTGAGACTCAGTTTGCAACACATCCAAGTATCTATGATTCCCGTCCTCCACCCCAACCCCCGCCCCCAACCGCCAGCCCCGATTCACCCCTGGGTCAAAATAGCAAAAACAACAAAAAAAACAACCTTAGCATTTTTGTTTTAAAGTAGTTAGCTCTAGACAACATAATAGTTGTTGGGGGAAAAAAGGATACACATACATGAAAAGGAAAAATAAATTTTATTTTTATTTCTTGTATACTCACAACTGCTTGCTAATGAGATATATATGCCTGCTGGCCCCACAGTTTCTCAGATCTTAGAATAAAGTTACGCATCCCCATATCCTTATTTCCTGTTCCACACTGATTGATGTGCTGCACAGTTGCCCTTTGAATAACACAGGCTTGAACTGTGTGAGACCACTTGTGTGCAGATCTTTTTTCACCAAATATGTGCTATAGTACTACACAGTCCGTGGTTGGTTGAGTCCATGGGTACGGAACCGTGGACACAGAGGGCTGACTGTAAAGTGATAATCTGACTTGCGCTGCACTGAGGGGCGGGCCCCTAACCCTCACTTTGTTCAAGGGACTGCTGCTGCTAAGTTGCTTCAGTTGTGTCCAACTCTATGCGACCCCATAGACAGCTGCCCACCAGGCTCCTCCGTCCCTGGGATTCTCCAGGCAAGAATACTGGAGTGAGTGGGTTGCCATTTCCTTCTCCAGTTCAAGGGGCAACTGTATTATTTTTTTTTAATTGCAGTGACTGCTGAAAAGATGTATCATTGAAAGGAATGCAGTGTGATCTAATGAAACTGCATACTAATTTGAGACAGTAGTTCAGGCAGTGTCTAACAGACGTGGAGTATTCCTGTGATTTCTTAAAGTTTAAAATATCTTGAGAACCATAGATTATTTTAATAATCTTACAGTTAATAGATCATGAGAGAAAGACTGGATATTACTTGCTCTCAGTAAATTACTTGCTCTCAGTAAATTACTTGCCCTCGGTAAATTATTTTACCTAGGTAAATTGTCAGATACATTGCCTCGGTGCCCAGCAATATAAATGATGTTTCTCTATCATATCATCAGTTTTTATAGCTGTATTTTCCTCTGATGGTCTGACTTATATGTATTTATAGACTTGTAATCTTTACTAAGTACAGCATTACTAATTTTATTGGAAATTGGTTGATTTTATGTGTAAGTAGGTGACAGTTATTACCGAGTCTCTGCTATAAAGTGGATGGCTTTATAGAAATTGTTTTTACATAAAACACAAGACAGGAAAAATTTATTAATAACATAAGACTGAATGAATGGAGAACTTCTGGACTATTTTCCTGGGAGTTTTAATCACACACCACCATCATAAATAGCTGCGTGTGAGATATAAAACTGATAAGTTCACAGAGGCCACAAAGTCCTATCCCAACTGTGATATTGTAACCTCTGTTAACTGAGCCATCTCTTCTTTATGTCATGGTGAACATAGCTGTTACAGCAGATCATTTATAGGGTCATTTAGAAAAATGGTGTCAATCACACTGCATCTGTTAGCAGTCTTTGTGGTTTAGAGGCACTGGTCTTTCTGTAACAAGACTGTACTCATCAACTTTTATGCTTCTCACAGTTTAGAGACTTGTCTTGACAACAGATTGGATGTGGGTCTGATATAGTGTGGCTCCCTCAATGTGAGGGCTTTGTAAGCTGTGACATTTCACTGTGTGGAAAAGAAAACTTCTCACCTCTGTCTATTAATGGTGATGACCTAAAACCAACTTTCAGATACTGCACTGATGACTTTCAACCATTAACAAAGACATTTTTTCCAGAAGAATGTAGGGAAGATACTAAATTTGCATGCAACGGTGGGCGAGTTTGGGTAACTTTTATCTCTTCCATAAATTGTAGCTAGTGTTACTTTGTGACTACACTGTATCATATTTTCACTTCATATACCCTGTTCTTTTTAGTGGGTTGCCTAAGTACCTCAGCTTACATATTGTGTAACAAATGGATGTCTATCCATAGATAAATGTTTGTTGCAATTACTGGAAATATCAAGAGTTGAGTTTTACTTTCTAGTGTGTCCAGAGCAGGTTGAAGTTTCTCGAAAAGTAGAGGAAGTAGGGATAATTTTAGTGAGCCACAAATGCCTGCTGATACATAATAAGCATGCTGAAAATGTATGAATCTGTAGAAGAAATAGAAATTTTATGGAGACTGAACTGTTGAAAGACCTAAAGGAGACTCCTGAAGAAATCAGGTTGAAACCAGTCAGGATACGGATCAAAGTAAGCCTTATGTTTTGTGCTTAGCTGTCTGGGAAAAGCCAGAGGAGCCAAGTGAAACTTTCGCTCTGCTTTTATAACCCGGCCTCACCTGTTGTTTTTAGTTTGGCTTTGGACAAGTTATTTCACCTGTTTAACCACATGTACCTTAGCTAGAAAATGGGAACAATATGTGTTTTGTAGAATGAGCTAAGGATGATGAATTGGAGAAGGAAATGGCAACCCACTCCAGTGTTCTTGCCTGGAGAATCCCAGGGATGGGGGAGCCTGGTGGGCTGCCTTCTCTGTGGTTGCACAGAGTTGGACACGACTGAAGCGGCTTAGCAGCAGCAGCAGCAGCAGCAGCAGCAGCAGCAAGGATGATGAAGTAACAACACAAAGGATCTTGTTGAGCCCAGGTACATCCTACTGCCTCAGAAAGTCCATCTAGTGACCTCTCCTGTCCTCCGAGCCCACACATGGCTCCTTGTTTCTTCAACCTTCCCTGAACGCTCACCGTGTAGTTGTGTTATCAACTGTTAACTGTTCCCATGGCTGAGACACACCACTCTTACAGCCATCAGCAAATTGTGTTGTAATGATTTGTCCCTGTGTCTCTCTTCCAGTGGGCTGTGCAGTTCTCGAGGAGGGAACTATGCCTTACTCAGGACTTTCACAAAACTTAAGTGCTAGAAAATGATACGCAGTGTTTGATGTGACTGGATGGCTGCTTACCTCTATCAGCTCACCTCTAGGTTCTTTGTCTTAATTTATCTCTGTGACTATGCTCTTGACACTCTGTCTTTCTGCGTCCATAGTGAAAGAAATAGATGTCTTTGTAATTCATTTGTTAGAAATAATAATTGGATTGAAAAAAGTTCCCTAGGAAACTTTCCCAACCCCACCGGTCTAGATGGAATAACTGTTGTATTCCCTGTGCCCTTGGAGAACCATGTACATCCTTCCATCATCTTCATCATATTACTTGAACTGTCTTAGTGAACTTGTATTTGTTGGTGTATTTTTTTCCCTGATGGATAATAAGCTTCTTGAGGGTAGGCCTTGCAGCTCATTCATCTCTGTATCCTCAGTACTCAGAGGGCATTTGACACATGGTCTGAGTGTAGTCCTTTCTTGGATTGGAATGTTGATATACTAATTTTCTGTTAGGATGAAGAATCTTCCCATTACTAAGGATGGTTTTTAAATTGATCTACACTGTGTAGAACAACTTAAAAGGTGTTTTGTGCGTGTTTCTTTATTATAGTTCAGTTCAGTTCAGTTGCTCAGTTGTGTCCAACTCTTTGCGACCCCATGAATCGCAGCACGCCAGGCCTCCCTGTCCATCACCAACTCCCGGAGTTCACTCAGACTCATGTCCATTGAGTCAGTGATGCCATCCAGCCATGTCATCCTCTGTCGTCCCCTTCTCCTCCTGCCCCCAATCCCTCCCAGCATCAGAATCAACTCTTCACATGAGGTGGCCAAAGTACTGGAGTTTCAGCTTCAGCATCTCCTTCCAAAGAAATTCCAGGGCTGATCTCCTTCAGAATGGACTGGTTGGATCTCAAGGGACTCTCAAGAGTCTTCTCCAACACCGCAGTTCAAAAGCGTCAATTCTTCGGCACTCAGCCTTCTTCACAGTCAAACTCTCACATCCATACATGACTACTGGAAAAACCATAGCCTTGACTAGATGGACCTTAGTTGGCAAAGTAATATCTCTGCTTTTGAATATGCTATCTAGGTTGATCATAACTTTTCTTCCAAGGAGTAAGCATCTTTTAATTTCATGGCTGCAGTCACCATCTGCAGTGATTTTGGAGCCCCCCAAAATAAAGTCTGACACTGTTTCCACTGTTTCCCCATCTATTTCCCATGAAGTGATAGGACATGTCCAAATGTAACATTCGGTTATTTATATTCATATATAATCTAATGTATGCACATTTAGTTAGTTTATGGAAGATGTATTTTCTGAGGTGTATTCTGTAGGTGTTTGTGTAAAAACAATCTAAGTTGCTAAGTATAATAAAACATAATAAGCCAGGAATCAACTGACGATTTCCTATTGCCCTGTAGGGACCCTAGAAGTTGGAATCTTTTTTTTTTTAAGGAAAAACCATCTTTACATTATTAGTGTAAACTGATGTATTAAATGTACATATAAAGAGATCCCTGTCTACCAGGCTTATGTATGGGGTTGGTGGGGGAGAACCATAGTTTACTCAGAAGGTCACTGGTGATGGTAGAAACTCATTATTTCTTCAAGGACTTGATGATAAATATTATTTTCTCATGTTATTTTTTTCTCATATTTATTTTTCCAAAGTTAAATCAGCTTTATTTTTCAAACTTATAGATGAAGAATGCATCTGCTTATAAAAGTTATTTATATTTATGAGGAAGGTGGAGATAAGTTGAAATCTCACTGCCCAGAGATAGCCATTATCAAATTTATTGATACAAGTATACATGTATGTATATATACACGTGTTACGTATATATGTGTTCACATGCTCACACCCTCCCACACATATTTTACAAAATGAGGTCATTCTACAGGTATTGAGTTTTATCTGCTTTTTTGCTTTTTTAACTTAATATCAGCGATTTTATCAGTTTTTTCTCAAAGTGTGCTGACATTTTTATTCATAAGGGTAATGAAATCTCTTTTATCTAAAAATCACTTGAGATCTTTCCTGGTGGCTCAGTGGTAGAGTCTGCCTGCCAATGCAGGGGAGAGACACAGGATTGATCCCTGGTCCAGGAAGATCCCACACAACACGGAGCAGTAAGCCCGTGCACCGCAACTGCTGAGCCTGTGCCGTGGAGCCGGGGAGTCGCAAGTCCGGAGCCCACGCGCCCGGGCGCCCATGCCTCGCAACAAGAGAAGGCTCTGCAGTTAGTAACCTGTGCACTGCCCCTGGAGAGTAGCCTCTGCTCCCCGCAGCTGGAGAAGAGCCCATTCAGAAACAAAGACACAACACAGCCAAGAATAAAAATAAATAAAAATTTTAAAAAACCCCACATAATACTTAATAGATTCCAAGTTAGGTAAGGGTTTATCTACTCATATTTTTAACTTTTTTTCTTTTTAGTGAAAAAAATCTAAAATGTGGTATTTTAGAAAAAATAATGATTCTGAGACTTCGGATTTTATTGACCAGTGTGGGAACATGCTTGGGGACAGTTCTACAAGGAAGGGCTGTAGTATAATTATCAAAAGTGTTTTCTGTCACCTTCATTTCATAATAGAGAGGACTGATTCTCACAGCATCAGTGTGGGAAGTGTGTAATTCTGAACGCTAGAAGTACCACCAGGAGAGCTTAGATAAGCAGTTCTGAGGAACCACCATGATTTGCACTTACTGAGCTGTTGTGCAATAGGCAGGATGTGTGCACATGATGTGGGACACGAGGTCAAATGATGTGACTCGCTGTCCCGTAGCATGAAGGCCTCCAGACTTAGCTGGGGCTGTGGGATCTGCATCAGCGTGCCGGCAGCCCCTTCCTGCCGCACCTCCTCCCTTTCCTCGGCTTTCTCAGCTTTCCATAGGCCTCCTGCCATCCGTTGTCCACATTGCTGCTACCCCCTCCCTCTTTCTTCTCACATTCGCCTCTCCTTCTCGTGTCTCTGCTTTGCCTTCACGCTTTCTCTGCTTTTCCAGTTCGTAGGGCTTCCCTTGCAAAGAAAATCTGATCTTTTAAGACACCGCCCCATTTCCTTATGTTGTTGGTGAAATATTCAAAGGGATTTATTAATTTAGCGCATTAAACATATATTTATCACTGTGTCTCTCTAGGCAACAGAGATGCAAAAACAGCCCCAGCCCCTGCTATGAGAGCTCTCAGTACTTCTGGCTTTGGGTCTTTAGCACTTGGGGGCAGTTGTCACAGCTGCTTCCTGTCCCTTGTGTTATGGCCCTTTGTGTACTGGCTTAAACTTTACTACAGGTTTTAGATTTCTTTGGGTCAGGCTGTTTTTCTCCCTCTATATTTGTTGAGTGCCAAGCACTTGAACAGAGTGAATCTCTCTTCCTGTCTATTTCTGGGGAGGGGCCTTTTGAGGATCTGATCAGTGTTAAGGGTCAAACTTGAAAAAGACATTCTTTCATCTGGTATGGCCTAAATGATCGACTACATTGCAAATGCGTCAGAGTCCCTGTCTAATACTTAATACAAACAGTGGGTTATACAATAGATCTGGAAAGATGTTATACACAGAATCTGACATTCTTATAAACACAGTTTTTTAGAGGTTGTATCCCTGACTAATAACTGAATACCAGCCTTTTTAAAGATAAGATTATAGACACCAAATGGAAGCTCATGCCCCCAGTACCTCCTCCTCCATTCTAGAATGTTAGGCTGGGGTTCACAGGTTTCTCTGTGGTAGGAGATTTTATACTTTAAGGAACTAAAGGACTTTATAGTAGATAAAGATTATGTGGGAACAAATTTGTGAGCAGATAGATAGCTTAACATTTATAAACGTTTTTTTCATTGACTAACACTGAACAATAAAAGCAGTGCAGTACACTAAATAGACTATATCCAGTGTATCAGACATAAAATTGGTAATACGGGCTGCTGTGCAGTTAATTTGATGAGTGAAGACAGTGGTAATCTTGATGATATTGGAAGAAGCATAGTTTTTGGGTGGAGAAAGGGATGGGGGCGCTCTGCATGCTTGTCTTTTTCCAAAGGCCAGTTCTTAAGGACCTCTTCAAATGAAGTCTAAGTCTCTAAGTGGAGGGAGAGCTTTAGCGATTGATTTCTTTTTAATACTTGATTTATATCCGGTACATTCTGCCAAATGCAGGTTGCCTTCTAAGAGTTTGTGGAAATGGCTGTGTGAGTTTGCAGTTCTCTGGCTCTCTGACCTGAACATTGTGTGCCTGTGCTGTCCAGGTGGAGTCAGAGTCTTGGGTGTGCTGTGGCCATGGGGGAGTGTGAGGCCCCTGCTCTAGCAGGGAGACCCACTTCCTGTCTGGAGTCCCAGGTGAGCTGGATCCCCACTGGAGCAAATGCATGGCATTTCCAATGTCACCTCAGTACACATCTGTGTATGCAATAGCACTTCTCTGCTGCATCACTTTGTGGGTAAATTGCTGTGAGCTTCATATGCACTATGATAATAGTTTGTATATTTCCATGTGATTCATATTTATCAGATATAAAATTTAACAGTTGTGCAAAAGTCTTAAGTAATTCATTTTTGAGCAAATGGGACACATAATCAATGAGATAACTATTTAATAAAATGTAAATAATGTTACTCTTTTATGATCTTTTAGAAGTATATAGTAGTCAGTGAAGTAGGCAAGCACCTGAAGCTTTCTTTCCTGTGCTGTTAGGATAATGTGGTAGTTACGAGTAGTGATTTTGAAGCCATGGTGCCTAAGTTTGAAACCTTGCTCTCTACTTATTGTCTGTGTGTCAACCTTGGACAAGAGTTTAACCTTTATCTGCCTCTGTTTCTTCATCTGTAAAATGGAGGTAGTTAACCCAAAGGATTGATGGGAGGATTGAATGAGTGTATATATGTGTGTGTGTGTGTACACACACTGATGCTTAGAATAGTGCCTGGCACATAGACCTGTGTAAATGTTAGTTCTACTCATATTATTCCTGTGTTATTTTTACAATGATAGACGATAAGCCATGTGAACGAAATACCTTTATAGGTATAGTATAGGTAGAAAGCAGATGTTAGCTGTGGTCGTCTTTGCTTTTGAGGAAATCAGATTGGCTTTAGCTCCCAGCTTGCATCCTGAGGGTAAAACTGAAGGGTCTAAGTCTCTAAAATCTTGAATCCTTAAGTTCTTACAGTCACTCTGGACCTGTGTTCAAGTACCTGCTTCCCCTGCCTCTCCATAGCTCTTTTTTTTCTACATGTTTCAAACTGACTGGGTCATCTCAGTCCCTTCCTCTTGATTCCACCCCCACCCCACCCCCACCCCTAGGCATTTGGGTTGGTGGTAACTTTATGGGAGGTTTGGGCTATGGAGGGGGAAAGGCACTTGAATTAATGGTAAATAAATTAGAATAATTTAAATGAAACATCTTCTGTACTGGAACAAATATAACTGTCTTGTGTAGTGGACTGGGCAGCTTCAGGCAACTAGAACACCAGGAATATGAGTTATCTTACATTGAGAGAAGATTTTTGAGAAGGTCCATTGGATAACTGTGTTAAATTATGAGTGAATTGTTTGAAATTAAAGATGTCTATCATCACTATTATGTAGTTTGCTGGTAAAACCATGTAGTATTTGACATCCGTCATTTAAAAAATGTACAGTTAATAGGGAAGCATTTATATAAATAATAATGCAACCAGATTTCCCCATCTCCTCCCTCCCTTGTCTTTTTCTTTTTCCCCTTCCCCTTTTCTTGTGGGCTGCCTAACAAGCTCTAGGAATCCCTTTGTTATTTTAAACACTTAATTTCATTATAATAAAATTTCTTATGTGATGAGATTTGTATCAATTTGCTTATAATGAGATTTAAGCCTGTATTAGTTAGGATGTCTGAGAACTTATACTGAAATTTTCTGCTGCCAGGAAAAAAAAAAAAAACTATCATAAAAGGACATTTTGCTTAATAAATTGGTGCCAGATTAAATTTGTTTTTTTCTCCTCCTAGTTTTTTTTTTTTCCTTTAATTTCTACACATTACATTTTTATAATTTTCAAATTCACCCTGCAGTAGGATCTACTGAATGGGATTTTTCTTCAGAATTATCTCTGGGTCAAATTTTCTTTAGAGGAACAAACGTTTAATATACTATTATTTGGAGTGTCGGCTCTAGTGACTATTTCTGCCTAAAATGTTAAGGAATGTCCATATCTGATCAGTTACGGAAAATGGTTTGGCTCTCACGTGAGCGCTGTTGAAGGACTGAGTCAGCAGCAGTTCCACCTGTGTGTTGACTGGCTTTGCTGCTCCTTCCCTTCCTGGGGCTGGAGACTTGCTGTGCAGGAACTGATGCGTGTTCTTGGTAAATCGTGATGTGCTGTTCTTGCAGGAGGCAGTCTTGACATTTACCTCATGAGGGAACTTTGTCATCTTGTGATCTTGTGGGGGATATAATGAAGACCGACAACTACTTAGGGAAAAAGGTGAATATGGTGAATGAGAAGAATGCCATATTTGGCATTTGATGTTTTTAATAAAGATGTTCCAGATAACCTTGCTCAGAAGAACACATGGGTTCTGCAGAAAGAGATTACTGTTAAGCAAACACTTTTATCCTTTGATTTTTATTATAAAGTTGGAGATGAGTACTCCTGGGAAAAGTGTTTTTCTAGACATATAAAAATCAAATTTTAAAAAGCAAACACTTAAAATTTAGTCTAGTAAAATATTAATAGAAAAATTATTTAAAATTTTTGTAAATCTTGCAGATGGAGTAAGTTCTAAAATAAATTATAGTGCTAAAAATGAAAATGTTCAGTGATAGGATGACTGACAGTATGAACATCTGACTCATAAGTATTATTCGCAAGGTGATGCTAGAGCTTTTAGCAACTTGACCAAGGTTTTTATTTTTTCCTATAAATACATTAAAAAAATTTTGCACTTCCTGGTTTTGGTTGAACTATCCTAGTTTCCATCCAGAATCATCTGGAAGATCCTTTTTATTAGCCGTAGACTGGAGGCCAGATGGCATTTAGCCTAATCCTAAACCTCATGCAAGCAGGTACCTGGGAAAGAGATAAGTAAAACTAACCTTGAAATACTAATGGTGACTGTTAAAGTGGGTATAAGACAAAAAAAGGAATGGTAATTATGTGACATGATGGAGGTGATAGCTAACTCTAGGGTGGTGGTAATCATTTTGCAATATGTAAAGTGTTTAAAATTGACACACATTGTACATGTTAAATAAGTTATGTCAATTATATGTTATGTTAATAAATCTGCAAAAACAAAATGGGGAAAGACTAGGCCAAGAAAAGATTGTCTTCTGTATACTCAAGAGCTTGAGTATAAGATGAAAAGCCTAATACTTAATTTGCAGAAATTCAAGGAAAAAATAATCACTCAGAAAAGAATCTCATGGGATCCTTATAATTTTTAATGAATCCATATTCAGTGCCTTTATTTCATTCTGTATGTATGTGTAGATAGAGTTTACAGGAAGGTGAAGAGAATAGTAATGATGCTTATATTTCTATAATTCCTTAGGGTTAAGTGCTAATTCCTGGACTATGAACTCCCTGGGAGAAGGGGCTTGTCTATATTCTCTTCTATTTTAGCATCTATCCTTATATCAGCCTTGTGTCTTTGGCATCAGCCTGTCCTTGATGATGCCTTGCACTTAATGGGCACTCAGTTGGTGCTTCATAGATGAAATGAATTAATGAACTTGGATTTCTCATAGATTATCTCTGTTTTATAAATTGAGAAACCAAGACTCACATGGGTTAAGTGATTGCTTAATAATGATAAATATGTGAAGTCCACACAATCACATGATTCTTGATGACAGGGCCAGGATTTACACCCAGGTCTTTTGTTCCTAGTTCTTATTCCTTTTGGTGTCCAGTATTATCACCCTTTGTACACAGTGTGTATTGTGTGTATGAGTGAATGTGCATTCCTGTATACGTATATATGTGTGCATGTGTGTGTATTGTGTTAGTCTATGGGAAATAATAAGGAATAAAAACGTCTTCTTACTATACAATATGGTACATTTTATGAAAGATACATGATTAAAGTGATGTAACAAAAGGAGAGAATGACCAGCTCTACCTGGAGTTGCCAGGGAAGCCTTAACACATGAGTGTGGTATTGTAAAGAGTGAGGGATGTTCTAGGAAGAGGAAGAAAAATGATGATGTAATTTGGTACAGACAACTTTTTTTAAATGACAGGAACATGAGCAATAATTAAAGCAGGACGGTAGGGCTTAAAGATCATCCATGGTAAATCAAGACAGTAGTCTTTTATGAAAGTGCCATTTTAGGTAGGGGGAACTACATTTACAAATAACTGTTCAAAAATCATACAATAGCATTTCAATTGATGTTATATTAAAAACACAAAACAAAACACCCAGTCCACAACTTCCTTATAGGATTCGGGTGGCAGTGGATAACTACTGCTGAAGAAACAACCTATGAACATTTACTTAGAGAAGACAATTCTAGAATGATGTAGTACAGTCTGTTTAAATTGTGTGACCTAAAAGTATTTTTAAATCTTTGGTAGAAAAAAGGCTAAGTTGGGGGCAGATTTGAGTTTGCAGAAGTTAAGTTCACTGGGAGATTTGACTCAAAGAATGCTAAAGGTATCCAGCTGTGGGAATTAACAACTGGATTAACACATCCATTAGTTTTTTTTCCTTTTAGATTTTTGTATTGGCCCTGGTAATAAAACACTGTTAATTTGATATGGAGTTCAAGAAAGATGTGGTGAGAAGAGCCGGTGATTGGTTGTGACAGGTTTTCTAAACAAAGCACAAATCTCTTGAATTTAGAGATAACAGAGTTTACTGGGAGGCTAAAAAAAAGGTGGAAAAAAGAAAAGACCAAGGAACATTTTCTGCACCTAATTAGGATGTATTTCTGCTTGGTTAATACTTCCAGAATGAAATACTATATTGAAGCAGTGCTATTGATTGAAAAAAAATCACAAATGTGCCTGCGTGTGTGTAAACATACAGATAACATATATAGGTCAGATTTGATCTGACCTGTAATTCAGTTCTTGATAATATCATGATTTTAGTGCAGAGCCTAGGTATTCTTATTTAACTTTGAAAAAACTATAACTTTATTTTAATAAAAATTCTTGTGAAATCATGGGAAGAGCCAAAATCTGGAGCATAAAGATGTCTCTCTGTCGGGTAATAAAATCAAAAGTGACACAGAGAATTTGGGGATGATGCTAAATTGGAAGAGGTGTGGGTGTATATAGAAGAACAATTAGAGAGGTTAGAAATGTGGGCAGAAAATAAAATGTAATTAGGCAAAAAACCAAAACAACCCAGTGATCTATATGAGAATAATTTTGTTTCAAGGTTATTCAGTTATTCAGATTTATTCCAAGCTGTTCAGTGTGCAGAAGAAGTCTGCTGAAAGACACTCAGAAAAATGAAAGTGCTGTTATCCTCTGGAGTGAGGGAAGGAGGAAGGGGAGTAGGTTGCTTGCTACTGCTGCTAAGTCACTTCAGTCGTGTCCGACTCTGCGATCCCATAGATGTCAGCCCACCAGGCTCCCCGTCCCTGGGATTCTCCAGGCAAGAACACTGGAGTGGGTTGCCATTTCCCTCTCCAATGCATGAAAGTGAAAAGGGAAAGGGAAGTAGCTCAGTTGTGTCCGACTCTTCATGACGCCATGGACTGCAGCAGTCTAGAGCTAAATAAGCTGCTGATCTGAATGGGAGTTTAAACATTTTGGGGGTTAATTTTAGAGAAAATGCCTCTTTTCTGAAGTTGAAATTACTTGGGGAAATGTGTCACCCTTCATTTTTGGTTGCATTATAGATGTCTAATTTCAGTTAAGTCAGTGTGACACTATATGGTTAATAACAGTGTTTTCCATGTTACTTAATTATGCCAGTAGGTATAATAATGTTGCTAGGATTATATGGGCTCCACTGGTGGCTCAGACAGTAAAGAATCTGCCTGTAATTCAGGAGACCTTGGTTCAGTCTCTGGGTTGAGAAGATCCCATGCAAAAGGGAATGTCTACCCAATCCAGTATTCTTGTCTGGAGAATTCCATGGACCGAGGAACCTAGTGGGCTAAAGTCCATGGGGCTGCAGAGTCAGACATGATTGAGTGAATAACACAAAAAATTATAAAGTGGCCATTAGTCATTATATTTTATATACAGAAATTATATGTACTTTATGTATAGAAATTAGCACAGCTCTTAAATATATTCATAAAGATATTTTACCAAAAAAAGCCTCCGAAAATTTTGAAGTTAACAGACTGACTAGAGCCCAGATAATCTGGTATTTTATAAAATTAGTAATTGTTTCAAATTTAACAGTATGGCTTTCCCACTTTGTTGTTAACACAGAGAAATGACACAGTAGAAAATGAACTGAAAAAAATTAAAAATGTGCTGGAAAAATTAAAACGTTTATCATTCTGATAAGGAGGGCAAGAAAAGTGGGGATCATGAGACATCAGAAAGCTGAGTATCTAAGCTATGGGTGGTGTGTGCCTTGGAGTATCTTGTGCCCCCAGCTTCATGTAAACAGCAAGAGTTTTGAAATGAAAATTGAGACTTGAGCCTGGTAAAATATTAAAAATAATTTTCTGTGTGAAAGGCAAAATGACAGATATAGTTTGGATATTCAAATATGGGGATTTGGGAGGCATTTTTTTGTGGTGGTGAGTCACAAGCTGGAGTCAAGATTCCTGGGAGATATGCAGATGATACCACTATATTGGCAGAAAGCAAAGAGGAACTAAAGAGCCTCTTGATGAGGGTGAAAGAGGAAAGTGAAAAACCTGGCTTAATATTCAACACTCAAAAAACTAAGATAATGGCATGCAGTCCCATCACTTCATGGCAAATAGAAGGGGAAAAAGTAGAAGCAGTGACAGATTTTTTTTTTTCTTGGGCTCCAGAATCGCTGTGGATGGTGACTGCAGCTGTGAAATTAGAAGATGATTGCTTCTTGGAAGGAAAGCTCTGACAAACCTAGAAACAAAGACATTAGTTTGCCAACAAAGGTCCATCTAGTCAAAGCTATGATTTTTCCAGTAGTCATATATGATTGTGAGAGTTGGACTGTAAAAAAGGCAGAGTGCTGAAGAATTGATCCTTTCAAATTGTAGTGCTGGAGAAGACTCTTGAGAGTCCCTTGGACTGCAAGGAGATCAAACAGATTGACTGCAAAGGAGTCAATCCTAAAGGAAACACTGAATAATCAGTGGAAGGACTGATGCTGAAGTTTCAATATTTTGGCTGCCTGTTATGAAGAGCGGACTCATTGGAAAAGACCCTAATGCAGGGAAAGATTGAGGGCAGGAGGAGAAGGAAGCAACAGAGAATGAGATGGTTGAATGGCATCACTGACTCACTGGACAAGAGTTTGAGCAAACTCTAGGAGATAGTGATGAACAGGGAAGCCCGGTGTGCTGCAATCCATTGGGTTGCAAAGAGTTGGACACAACTTAGGGACTGAACAACAGCACTGTGGCATTGGAAGAACAAAATGTGAGTTCAGGCTTTTTCAAACTAAATTTGTAAAACTGTACTTGATATTTCTGTTTTAACAACTTTCACTTGGTAGGTCAGAATAGTCAAAACAATGTTCAGTTGGCTGTTGAACAATTCAGGGATTGGGACGCTGACCCTCCCTGCAGTCAAAATACACATGTGACTTCTAGTCAGCTCTGTTTATCCAAGGTTCCTCCTTATGGGAGTTTCCTTGTTATCCTCGGGTATTCCTCTGTGTCTGGGGTTCCTCCCCACCCTCAGGTTCAACCAGCCATTTATGATGCACTAGGGTAGTTTTTACGATTAAGAAAAGAAAATCCCTGTGAAAGCGGACCGATGCACTTCAAACCTGTGTTTTTCAAGGGTCAGCTGTACTAAACTCAGCCCGTGATTGAAGTGATCAGTTAGAAATCAGCTTCCCACAGCTTTCCTGAACTATGTTACCTGGCAGGCACTGTGACTATTGCTCACGGGCTGGGCTAGTAGCACCCCACACTGAAGGGTGGGACCCCAGGCTGCTTCTCTGACATCTACCAATGGGTTTGGTCCAGAGCCTTGCATTGTGGGTGCTCCTGCAGGGAAGGTTTTCTTACGCAGGAAAAAGCACTAACAGGAGTTCCCTGGTGGTCTAGTGGTTAGGATTTGGCAGTTTCATTGCCATGGCCCAAGTTCAATCCCTAGTCACAGCCAAGGGGGAAAAAAAAATCACAAATATGCCATCTGTTTCTTTTTTAACTTAATAGGTTATATTTAAGGAAGGTAACTTGAGCTTATTTTCTTGCTTTTGAAAAAATATAACTGGTAGTACTTTTATTAATATAATGCTTTCAGGTACATTTTTGTTGTATTTTAAGAATTCTCATTTTTTTACAGTTTTCCCTAAGAATAGGTATGTTTTTGTTTTTTAAAAAATTTTAGTTTATATTGAATACTGGTGCAGTGCAGTGGCAGATATAAAAGTGTGATGTCTGGGATGTGTGTTAGGGGGATGTGAACTCTGGGGAACAGTGTGACAGAATTTCCAGCATGGGCAGAATTGAAGGGAGACAATACAAGACTATAGAAACTGAGATGAATGAGATTTGTAGGAGACACAAGCATTTTTGGAAATCACCCACTGTACAAAACCCATCTTCAGAATCATCCACTGTGTAGAACCCAACTCAGTCTTCCTCTTAGATTTCTTAAAACTTTGGGGGCAGAGGAGGATAAAAGAAGTCCAAAAGTTGAAGTGACTATAATACTCTCCTGTGGGGTAATGTCCTCCTTGGCTTTCTTTGGGACAGGCCCAAGTCTGTTTAAATTGTAGGGGCATGTGGTGGTGATGGTTTAGTTGCTAAGTCGTGTCCAACTCTTGTAACCCTGTGGACTGTAGCCCACCAGGCTCCTCTGTCCATGGGATTTCCCAGGCAAGAACACGAGTAGGTTGCCATTTCTTTCTCCTGCCTAGAAGCCTGTAGTCAGGTCCTCATCTTGCTGTAGAGCCTCACACCACAAGCAATACAAGGGCCACACTGTGTGGCAGGGAAGAGTCCTGACGGTGCTCGGATCTTGTTCTGTTACTTGTTAGCTACCAGGACCTTACATGACTTTGTCTCAATTTCTTATGGATAGAATGGAATTCAGTGTTTTCCTCATAGGACGATATGCACGTATGCACGCTCAGTCTTGTCTGACTCTTTGTGACCCTGTGGACTGTAGCCGACCAGGTTCCTCTGCCCATGAAATTTCCTAGGCAAGAATACTGGGGTGGCTCACCATTTCCTTCTCCAGGGGATCTTCCTGACCCAGGGATTGAACCTGAGTTTCTTGCATCTCCTGCATTGGCAGGTGGGTCCTTAGCACTGTACCACCTGGGAAGCCCTTTGCTGTGTATTAACTAAGATTCTTCGTGGATGTGCTTCATGCTACATCTGGGACATATAGTTTTACTCACTGTAGAGTTATATGCATTATTATGAGGCATTGCCATGTTCTTTTGGAGAAATGAGTTCCAAGATCCAGTTGGGATCTGGTCTGGACCGACTTTCCCAGTCTCATTCATCCCTAGTGCTCTCTTGCTTGCACTCGCTGTGGAGGCCCTGTGATTTTTATGCATTCCTCCAAGAGGCCAGGCCTTTGCTTCTAACCATATCGCTTCTCATGACTTTGTTTTCCTTCCCTGACACTCAATTCAGCCACTTCTTGGAGGAATGAATCTCAGCTTGCCCCCTTCGTGGAATGGAGCACTTCCCTTGTGCTCTTACTAAGCCAGTGCTTGTCTCTGGACTTGACTACTCGAGGGTTGCAGTACACTTTTCGTGCATTTGTTTCTCTGCTTCACAGGACTGTCTCCTCTTGGAGAGCTGGAACCGTGGCTCCCAGTTCCCTGACTTGGGACACAGTCTGCTGTGTAGGAGACAGAAGGTCGTAGTTCTTAGAGGCATGGTCTTTGGAGCCACAACCTGGCTGCGAAATCTGCTCTCCGACTTACTGACCATGGGACGTAGAGCCAATTATTTCACTCCCTGAGCCTCAGTAGCCGCATCTGTAAATCACAATTATGACAGTACCCAGTGCCAAGAGTCCAGGGTAGAGTGAGTGAGGAGGGAGAGATGTAGGCTCACTCGCCCTTCCACTCTTTCCTTCCCTGTGCCATCCCCAGCTACTCAGTCCTGCTTTGGCCATGCCAGGGAGCGAGTGGAGAGCTGGGGGCTCCGTGGGGAGTTCTCAGTCGTGCTTGGGTGAAGTGTGGAGTGCTCTGTGGTTGCGTCCCAGGGGGCTGGCTCTATGGGGTGGTGCTGGCAGTTAGACGTCCTTGTTTCTGTTTGCATACTGCGTTATCTTTTCGATCAGACCCACACTAAACTGTGTTCCCATTCTCTGGGATTAATGGATTTCCACGGCTCACCTCTAAAGGCAATGCTAACTTGTGTCGCCCCAAGACTTTCCCTCATTTACGACCGTTGTTTCCACTGAGCACCCACCTTGGCTGCCAGCCTTCTGGGGCAGCCCTGTCATAGTGGCTCTCACTTCCTGCTTCACAGGGCGTGGCTTTCTTGGCTGTTCAGCTGATTCCATTGCCGCTGCCGCTTGCACCACAACCACGACTTCCATTCTGCTGGTACTGCTGTCCCTGCTGCTGCTGTTATGACTGCTCCCACCAATACAAAATCCTGACTTACAGCTACTGTCCCACAATCACCTGTGCAGAAGGGAATGCCTGTTTTTCTGTACTCATAATAAGGAACCTTGCAAGACAGGCTTCTCTGGAATGCATACTGGGCCATTCTTTGTGTGCTTCAGGCTAGATGTGTTCCAGGTGAAAATGTGATTGGGGGTTACTTTTTCTCATTAGAGGCAATAGCGTGTACTGCTTTCAGTAGCAGGTAAATGGACGTAGTAAAATAGGCTAATTTTGACCTCTGCACATCCCAGCCATGGTTTTCTAGTGCAAAGGCTAGAAACAGGTAAGGAGGATTAAAGATGCTGTTTATTAACCTTTTTGTTTCTGGGTACAAAGACTAATGCTAGGGTTGACAGTAAGCCTTTGAAACTAACAGTCTAAGTTCCTGCCAAAGGAGAGGGATACAGTGCCTCTTCTGATGAAGACAAGCTGTTGAAAGCAGCGAAGGGCGTGCTTGCGTGTGTGTGTGTGTGTGTGTGTGTGTGTGTGTGTGTGTGTGTGTGTGATGGTGAGTGACAGCTGGCCAGGGACCCTGAAAACTAGTTAGCAGACCACCCCTGAATACACAGCATCCTCTTTCTGGGCTGGTAACCCAGATGATGCATATGAACATAACTGCTTACTAATTTAAAGTCTTTATTTGATTTATATTTATTAAAATCACCAACTTCTGAGGTAATTTAATAATGAAGACATTGATATATTAACATAAGTAAGAGGATATGGTGACAATTTAATGTAAATTTCCATATGAGTTCATTGGTTACCAAGGAATGATGATTATTTATTCTTTTATGCAGATAAAATTGCATCACCATATATTCATCAATTTATTAAGAAATATGTCCATTATAAAAGTGGGGACCTCTTAGAGTAATGGAAATAAAAACAAAAGTAAACAAATGGGACTTAATTAAAGTTAAAAGCTCCTGCACACCAAAGGAAACTATAAACAAGATTAAAAGAGAGCCCTCAGAATGGGAAAATAATTGCAAATGAAACAACTGACAGAGAATTAATTTCCTAAGTATACAAGCAGTTCATGTAGCTCAATACCAGAAAAACAAACAGCCCAATGAAAAGATGGGCCAAAGATCTAAACAGACCAAGGAAGACATGGAGATAGCCAGTGAACACATGAAAAGATGCTCAGCATTGATTATTATGAGAGAAGTGCAAAGCAGAACTACAGTGAGGTATCACCTCACACCAGTCTGAATGGCCGTCATTAAAAACTCTATAAGCAATAAATGCTGGAGAGGATGTGGAGAAAAGGGAACCCTCTTTCATTGTTGGTGAGAATGCAGATGGATACAGCCACTGTGGAGAACGGTATGGAGATTCTTTAGAAAACTAGGAATAGAACTATCATATGACTCAGTAATCCCACTACCAGGCATATACCCTGAGAAAACCATAATTGAAAGAGACCCTTGTACCCCAGTGTTCATTGCAGCACTTTTTACAATAACTAGGATATGGAAGTAACCTAGGTGTCCACGACAGGTAAATGGATACAGAAATTGTTGTACATACATTTAATGGAATATTACTCAGCTAGAAAAAAGAATGCATTTGAGTCAGTACTAATGAGGTGGATGAACCTGGAGCCTATTATACAGAGTGAAGTGAGTCCGAAAGGGAAAGACAAATATTGTACATTAACGCATGTGTATGGAATCTAGCAAGATAGTGCTGATGAACCTATTTGCAGGGCAGCAGTGGAGATGCAGACATAGAGAACAGTGGGGGAAGGAGAGGGTAGAATGATTTGAGAGAACAGCACGGAAACATATACATTACCATATGTAAAACAGATCGCAAGCGGGAATTTGCTGTGTGACGCAGGGAGCTCAATGCAGGGGTGACAACCTAGAGGTGGGAGATGAGGTGGAAGGGATAGGATGGGAGATCAAAGGGGGATTCAGGAGGGATGTATGTGTCAGTTCAGTTCAGTCGCTCAGTCGTGTCTGACTCGTTGTGACCCCATGAATCGCAGCACGCCAGGCCTCCCTGTGCGTCACCAACTCCCGGAGTTCACTCAAACTCATGTCCTTCGAGTCGGTGATGTCATCCAGCCATCTTATCCTCCATCATCCCCTTCTCCTCCTGCCTCCAATCCCTCCCAGCATCAGAGTTTTTTCCAATGAGTCAACTCTTCGCATGAGGTGGCCAAAGTACTGGAGTTTCAGCTTTAGCATCATTCCTTCCAAAGAAATCCCAGGGCTGATCTCCTTCAGAATGGACTGGTTGGATCTCCTTGCAGTCCAAGGGACTCTCAAGAGTCTTCTCCAACACCACAGTTCAAAAGCATCAATTCTTGGGTGCTCAGCCTTCTTCACAGTCCAACTCTCACATCCATACATGACCACTGGAAAAACCATAGCCTTGACTAGACGGACCTTAGTTGGCAACGTAATGTCTCTGCTTTTGAATATGCTGTCTAGGTTGGCCATAACTTTCCTTATATCTGTGACTAATTCATTCTGATGTATGGCAGAAGCCAGCACAACATTGTAAAGCAATTATCCTCCAATTAAAAAAACTGAAAGAAAAAAGCTGTGGAGATACCTAGATGAAATAAATGTAGTCTCTGCTCTCAAAAATATTTCTCTCATGTATCATTGGTTGGGCAAACAGATATAGTCCAAATAGTTATTATCACAGGTGTGAGTCTGATGCTACAGAATATGTAGGATGTACATGTTTATACAACTTAGCCCTACACATATGAACTTAATCACTTCAGTACTTATATATAATCCATTAAAGTGCCTCATCATGGAGAAAATAAAAACAAAAACCCTGTAACTTTCAATGTTCCTAAATTACTATATTTGTGATTAAGCGATTAAAAAACTTATTTTCTAAAAATGAATTGCAGACTGGCATATAATCAAAACGGAAATAATTGGCTTTTAGTTTACTGAAAACAGGGCAGTTTTAGTTTAGAGATTTGAACACAAAACTGGAGATGTGAAATGGCCCTCCTCCATTTTTGGCCTTCTTCCTGAGTGTCCTTTAGGGTTTTCATTTATCTGTAATAATAGGATCAAGAGGAAAATGGAAGATATTGTGCAGTCCTGAACTGATGCCAAGTGCAGTGTAATTATTTAATAATTATTCAGAACTCATCTGTAAGTATGGTCTTCAAAGAACAATGGGAATGATTCCCCTTCTGTGGGGACCTACTGACTCACGAGCAAAAGGGATAAATAAAGTCCTCATAGAAGTAAAAATTATTCTTTTCTTTTAAAAAATATTTCCAGAAGATGTAAGATTTAATTGACCTAGTCTTAAAAGACAGATGTAGTGGGAGAGAGGAGAGGATATGGTAAAACGGACAGAAATAGAAAACCCGCAATAGGAGAGAAACTTAATTTATTATGGTTTCCCTTCCAGCCTGCCAGTTCTCCAAATGGGGCGAAGTTGGGAGGAGTTAAAATGACAGGGTACTAGGCAGAGACCTGACTAAGTCTAAGCTGAGACAGCCCAGAGGGAAAGCTCTGCTTTTACCTTAATATTTGTGGATGGGCTTCCTAGTGGTCTCTCTTGTGTCTTCAGAACTGTCCGTCAGCCTGTTAAGGACCATTCATAATTCAAGTTATGCCAAATGCTGAAATTCAGACTTTCCTTCAAATGCGGTAATGAGTGTCCCACAAAGAGAGGAGACCCTGGAAATGTCTTACTTTATCTGACGACCTGGCTACTGATGGGTCCTATGAAAATGACAGTATGTCAGCATGTCTATGCAGTTATGAAGCTGTGTTAGAAATTGTTGACCTTCCCACAAGACACCATTTCTCAGCTGAGATCAAAATAACTCATTTCATAATAAGCTGTGGAGGTTTTTCCTGTTACGCAGCCTCGGTTAACACTAGTCCAATATTGCTAACAATTTTAGAGAAGTACATGCTTATTTTTTCAGATAAGAAAAAGGGAAGCAATCCTGTTTGCATTTGTATCATTGAGAAGAGTCAAAGTGGTTTCTACATACATAGAGGAAAAGGAAGCCATACACTATAAAAAGAGTCAAGGGAAAAGAGAGTCTTGCAGCATTTTACTGTGAATTTTAGCAGCATGACCTTTCAAAGTTTTCTTTCTGTAACATCAGTATCGATAGCATTGAAGTGGTAACAAGAGCCGCAAAGGTAAAAAGCAACTTAGCTTCATCTGTTGTGATAGCTGTTGGTTAGGAAACTGTCTAATCTAGAGAGCTCTGGCCTGATGTATAATTTTCAGGGTGTCTTAGACATGGTTGATCTTAAGCTTTCCTCTCTGAGGGTTTTCTGCATCTTTATCGAGTGCTTTTCAACCTGTAGTAAATAAGTAAGCTTTTGATGCGTTTCTGAAGTGAGGGTGAGCATTGTGGCCGAAGACCAGGGACTGTGTCATTAGAATGTGTCACTTGTCACGGAACATACTCGAGAGAGGGGCTGTGGAATATCTCCATACCAGGACTTTCCAGATGAAAATAAAAATTAATTGACTCAATTCTTGGCACCTGTTTCCTAATTTGCTAAGTGACCATTTTCAGTGAATCCCTTCTCTGTCTTTGCAGTGCCTAGGATGGAGCTATGGTTATGAATCTGAATTCTTTTCTCCTTCACTCTCTCCACTCCACCTATATTCAGTCAATTACCAGGTATTTCCTTTCCGTATTACTTTCTAGAGTTGTTTCTCTTTCTCCTACTATTGTAATCCAAATCACTGTGATTTTTTCCTTATACGAACATGACACCGTTCTGTTCTTATCTCATCTGCCTCACACAATCTCCCTAATAAAGAGAAAACAAAAATAGTTAATTCTCCACACTACACGATGGAGCTAGTATAACATAGCAGTTAAGGATATCGGCTCTGTAGCCAGAATGTCTGGTTTTGAGTTACAACTGTGTTACTTTGGCATATGCAGTTACATAAACCTGTTTAAACATCTAAGCCTCAGTATATATGAAAGAAAAAAAACTTCCCTGATTGAGTTAACGTGAAGATTAGAAGGTGTAAGCATTTAACATAGAACTTGGCATAGAGCAAACACTCAAGAATAACTGAGGATTGCACTCTCCTATGTAAAACCTCAACTTCTCTTCTAGATAAAGCCTGCATCCACTGGGCTCGCTCAGTGAGTCCCACCTCCTCCGTCCAGCCCTGCTCTCACTTCTCCCTAGAGAGCTGTGTCCATTCTGAACCCCTCCACTGCCCTCACCAGTCCATTCTTTGTCTATCTCACATTCACCCCCATCCTGTGTGTTTACCTGGGCGTCCTCACACTCAAGTCTGGCAGGTTCCCTTCCCCTCCCTGAACATTGAGCACTCCTCTTTTTGTGACTGACTCCCACTCACCCTGCAGGGTCTCGTGGATCACTTACTCCAGAAAGCTGTCTCTGATACTCCAGGACTCCTGAGGGGCCTCTGAATGACTTCATAGTGTTTGCCATGTTGTCATGTAGCTACACGTTTCCTCGTTTGTATGCTCTGCCTGATCTCTTCTGGCGGCAGAATTTGGATCATACTTGCTTTTTAAAAAATACTCAGTTCTTGGCAATTTCATTCAATTAATATGTGTTCAATAAATAAGTACCCAACTGGGGGACATTTTATGAAGTTTTATGATACCTCGTACATAAAAGGCACCTCATTAATATGTATTAAATGATAAAATGCTATTGAAACCTTTTGCCTATCCTTCATTTCTGTAACAATCATGCATGAATATATTTAATATTTTAAAAATCCTTGAGTTATTTAATTCTGGTTTTAAAAGCCCTCATCCTAAATTCTGGAAAGCCCTGAAGTTCTCTTTTATGGGCTTCCCTGGTGGCTCAGATGGTAAAGAATCTGCCTGTAGTCCAGGAGACCTGAGTTTGATCTCTGGGTTGGGAAGATCCCCTGGAGAAGGGAATGGCTACCCACTCTAGTATTCTTGCCTGGTGAATTCCATGGATGTAGGAGCCTGGCAGGCTGCAGTGAGTCCATGAAGTCACAAAGAGTCGAACATGACTGAGGGACTAACACCTGTACTAAAAACTTAGCAAAGTTATATAATTTTTGGTCAAACATAAAGTATGGTTATGAAACGAAATAATGAAATGTATTTGTCTTTGCCCATCATACACCAGGTCTGAAGGCAGAGGTTTTCAGCTTCTAAATACAAAGGACTGTCAGTGTTTCAAAGACCAGTAACATCTCCAAGCACAAAGAAACTCTTGTGTTCACTGGTCTTCAGTGAACTCAAGTTTTTTCTTTCTTAACAGTGTGAGATAAGAGTTGCCTTATTAGGCATGCCGCAAAGAAAATGATAGGATTTGTTTACATTATCTCTTCCTGTTGCTGGTGATACATTGCTTAAGCAAAAGGTGGAGTTACAGGTTCGTTTGATATAATTGACTCATGTAATTTGGGAATAGCCTGATGCTCAGACTTGTTCTCTAAATACTATTTACTATAAAACTTGAAAAGGAACTGTTTGGAGAAGTGGCTGATTATAGAACTTGGGCAGAGAAAACATGAGGTGGGCCTAGGACAGTTTGATGTAATAAAACAAAAGACTAATGGAGTCATGTCAAAAGGTCACAGAAGCCAGTTTGAAGAGACCCCCAGTGGCCAAATTCAGGACAATCTGAACATCCAAAAGAATAATGATTGCAATTAATTATTACACAAACAAAGATTTCAAAAAAAGGAAGGGAGGAGGGCAGGGGAAGCTTATTTTTCAGTGAGAATACCAGCCAATAAATGTGGAAGGAAAGATAGAATTTTGCTGTCTCAAAAGGAATAATTAAAGCAAGGGTTATCAGTGGATGAAAAGTGGTGAAAAATTATTGGGAAAAAGAACAGCTGCATGGTAACAAATTATCGCTCTCAGGATTTATTGATATAAAAGGGAACCTGTACCTTTACAATAGATACATGTGGCAGTAACCATCTTAGCCAAGTGATCAAGCCTAATGTCAATAATAATAGGTTACCCTAACATTTTGTGTCTTTTGATATGATGAAATAGGAAGTTCACAGTATAAAATATTTTTTTCCAAAACTGTTTAACTTGTATCTTGATGTAGCTTTGGTTCATAGGAGATATAAATGATGGGGGAATTAATTCAATGATACCATGAAGAAATAATTAGACACATCCAGAATATGGGACATTCTATAACATATCTGGGTCTGGACTCTTTTAAAATCAGTGTCATGGAAAAAAAAAAAGGAAAAATTTTAGATTAAAAATACTGCAAAAAATAAAACATAATGGATAAAATTGAATTGGACCCAAGACTGGGTGTGGGTTTGGGGAAGCAGTTTAAAAAGACATTGGGTGGGCAATTGATGAAATTTGGATATGGGATGGATATGGAATAACATGGAATTATTATTAATTTTCTGAGGCCCATAGTGGTATTATACATATTTAGGAAAGTGTCCTTATTCCTAGCAAATGCAGGCAGAGTTATTTAGGAGTGAAGTGCCATGGTCTGAACTTACTTTCACATACAAATTTTTGTGAATAAATAGAGAAATGGCTGGCACACAAAAGCCCCTATGGCAGTATGTTACAGTTGTTGAGTAAATGGAATGTTCATTGTACTATTCTTTCAATTTTTCTTTAGGTTTGAAATAAAAATAAAAAATAAAAAACCAAAAAACTGGAAAAGGAAAGAGTTCAACATAGGAAGACAAAGCAAAAGTCTGGGATGGGCGGGCTGGCAGGCCCAGCTCTATCCAGGGCTTCTGTGATGACATTAGGGTCTGCTTCCTCCATCCCTCACCTTTGTTCTGCGCTTGCGCAGAGCCATTAGCAGAAGTGTGATCCTAGTGTTACTAGCCAGTTTTGTGGTAACTATGAAAATCTCCAGCTGTGACTAGTAGAGAAGCTTGTTTTATTCATTTTCAGTATCCCCAGTGTCTGGAACATTGTAGGCATTCAAACACTGTTGACTGAAAAAATACATAAATAAAAGGGTGACCAAACATGATGACTGCCTGGAAATGCAGAGCCTACCAGTGATTTTCTTCAAATCCAGTAAATATTTGTGGAATTGAATTATTTAAGGGGCAAATAAGGTTAAGATTGATTTCAGAAGTCAGGGGAAGTTCTGTTTTTAAATAATCTCTTGTAATGCATTCAGTAATGACTGTATTTCTTTTCTTTTTTCTTTTTTGCTTTCAGTAATACTTTTCTGAATTAACGATCAAAGCCCTTGAATGGAGCTCTACTGTAGTTTTTCCGACACGGGGGAAAATTTGAGTTTGGTGTGAAATCTTCAGAGGGTAGCATGTGCAATTATGCTTTGTTCCTTGGTGAGCTATGAGTTGGGCACTTAATTATGTAAAAAATATTGCAAGAGCGCCGTTGCATAATCCCCAAGAGAGTAATTATTGTCTATCTTGGCAGAATGCAAGGCTTTTAATCTGTAAATAAGCAATTCTATGTGGAAGAGCTACATACAGAGTGATTCTGTGTCATAAAGGTCTCTTATGAATTTTTAAAAATGAAAGCAGTAACTGAATGTGCAGATTGGCTGCTGCTTTTGTGCTTCAAAGGGTTTATGATGTTTCCCCTGTGGTTTTAACCCCTCCTGAAATATTTAAGCCTCAAGAAGGATTCCTGTAAAGGGTAAAACTATGTCTGGGTTAAGCCCATGCAAAACCTGAATGTTTCCAAAGTAGAAAAAGTAAAATGTGCTTTCTGCAAATTAAAAAACAAACCAAGATGGAAAACAACAACAAAATAAAATGTTGACAGTGCTTTTTTTTAAAAAAAAAAAAGCAAAGATGCAACAATTGGCTAATAGATTTCTCACCTATTGGTGGTTAATAACTTTATTTTTAATGTGTGCCATTGCAGCTATTTCCGAAATTCACTTTCAGAGTATGTGTGTCCTTTGCTTAGTTGGATCTGAATCTTAGATGCGGAAAGTAAATTCTGTTGGTTGTTTAAGTTGTGATGGCGGCTGCCTTACCTCTTGTTCCTGTTGGTGTCAATGAGCTGAATGTGTTCTCCAGGGTTAGCTTCTGTGCCTGAGCATCAGACCCTTTTCCTTTGCCCACTCAAGGACTTCATTTGGGTGACTGTGCCTCTTGCTTTCTAGAAACACGTTGTAAACAGCTTCCATTGTTAAAAAGCCCTTCCTTGACCTCTCTTTCTTGCTTACTACCTACTCAATCCTCTGTTTTCTTGTGCAGCAAAACTCCCCAGAATCTATTGATATATTCTGTCTTTACTTTCTGTCTTCCTATTGTGTCTTGAAGCTGCTCCATACAGCATTTCCCTACCACTATCCTCTACCTGGAACCCGCTTTTGTCAGGGTGCACCTATTTAGCATTCAGACAGCCAGATTTCAAGGAAAACACTTGGTCAAATCTTACTTGAGTAGCAGCAGCAACTGACACAGATTATCACTCCTCCTTTCTAGAAACACCTTCTTTACTTGGCTTCAGGGAAAGTCTCTTCACTTGGTTGTTCTCCTTCATCATTGGGTCCCTCTTTCTCAGCCCCTTTGCAGGCTCCTTTTCTTTTCCTGATCTAAGATGACCTGACCCCAGATCCTTTCCTCTCTTCTTTCTCTCAAAGTCATCTCAGATGATATCATGGTTAAAAATGTTTTGTATACTCCAAAGACTTTCAGGTTTATGTCTGTGGAGTACACACCTGTGCCCTGAACTCCAGATTTGTATATCTAGTTGTCTGCTGCCCCATGTTCCATGCATGACTAATAGGCATCTCCAATTTAAGAGTCAAAGTTGAACACCTTCTCTTCCCATGGCTGTCTCTCAGCAGGATTATTGTAATAGCTTCCTATCCAGTGTTACTCTCTCTAACCTTGTTCCAACTCATTTTGATCTCTATTAAAAAAAAAAAAAACTGAAAAAAGAGCAGTAGGAACTGCTGTAGTCCAGGAGGAGATGGAACAGTAGCTGGGCTGGGTGTTGGAACAGAAAAGGGAAAAGAGAGAGGGTTATTGGATAGAGGAAGGGCAGAGTTCAAGCATGGAGGCAGGAATGAGCATGGAGTAACGAGTGCCAAGGAGGAGACCAGCCTGACCGCATAGTGGGGCACATAACAGAGGACCTCAAAAGCTCAGGTGAGAAGGTTGTACTTGATATGTCTGTGCATATTTTGAATAAAAGAGAGGGGCCTGTTTACAAACCTACTCCTGAAACTTTAGCACCATGCTGTCCATTATGACAGCAACTAACCACATATGGCTATGGAGCACTTGAAATGGGGCTAGTTTGAATTGAGATATGCTGGGAATTCCCTGGTGGTCCAGTGGTTAGGATCCTTTCACTGCCAAGAGCATGGCTTCAGTCCCTTTTTGGGGAACTAAGATCCCACAAACCATGTAGCAGCACCCCTCCCTGCACAAAAAATAACAACTGAATTGAGATATGCTGTAAGTATACAATGCATATTAGTTTTCAAAGACTTAGTACCAAAACTACCAAAACTAATATTTTATGTTGATCATTTGTTGAACAGTAGTAGTATTTTTAATATAGAGTTAAGTATTATTAGAAAAAAATAAGCTACAAGGATATATTGTACAGAACACAGAATATAGCCAACAAACTTTAAATAGACTATAGTCTATAAAAAATAATTGAATCATACCAAGAGTTCCCTTTATTACTATCCCTGGTAATATACCTAAGAATGGACTCTGAAAAAGAATATTCCCCTATATGAAAACCATTACTCTGAAGAGCACCAGGAACGAAAATATACAAGGTGAAATATCCATCCGGCATTAGAATGAATGTTTTCTATGTACTTATTTCTCACTGCTTATAATGAAAGACACAAATAGAATGACTAAAATCAAAGAAGAAAAAGAAAAATCAATGAAATAAAAATGTCTGGGGAGAGAAAAACTGTGCAGAAAATGGAGGTTAATGGAACTAACTAATACAGAGCTCATAGCAACTTCTGAGCTTCCTGGCAACCCGTGCAAAAAAGGAAAATACAAAATGCTCCTGTGCTCTCATAATCTTACAGCTGTCCAAGGGAGTACTGGGTTTTTCTAAGCATGAAATTCTGAAAGAATTTAATGAAATAACATTGCACATCTCAGGAGCAATGTTTGTCCTTTTGCATGCTTATTCTAGCACTTTCTGAGTATGGTGAGCCAGAGCAATAAGACTCTGACCCCTATATATCCCTTGGTCTCATCTCATTGCACACCGTGGGGAAACAAGAGAGGAAGAGGCAGAAGAGGACGTTTTGGAGGAGTGATAACAGCATCCCTTGGGTTGCCTGCACCATGCAGATGTAGATTTTCCACATGAAACTTCTGCCAGGCAAGGGAATTGGGCAGCTGCCACATCAGCCTCAAGCTAATGCCTCCTGTAGAGATCCAAACAGGGCGACTTTGCATTAGATGCAGCACTACAACTCACCCACTCCAGCCCCAAGAACGCAGCCTTAAAGACTCGGACATCCAACCAATCGTATACTTCGGAGAACTGGAGAATTTGAGCTCTGGTTCACTCTAGCAGCTTACTGCAGCACCCCTTAAATTACCACCTCCAGTGTGTCAGTATGAAAACCCAGCTGCCATTCCCTGTGCCTGAAAATTCTATGACTTGAGGGGTGTTCTGTCAAAATATTTCTCAGAACATTTCTTGAGGCTATAAAAGAAAACTGAGCCAAAGAGCTTATCTACAGGTCAGTCACTCTGTGGAGAGCCATAAAGATAATTTTTGTTAAAAAAAAATATTTTTTTTTTAAAGAAAGAAAATAAACCCTTTAAAATATCAGATCATATTCCAGTTCTGTCCCAAAGTATCCAGTGACTTACCATCTCAGTCAGAGTAAAAGCCTGTCCAGCAGGATCCTTTCTCATCTGACTTCACTGCCTTCCCAGCTCACATCCTGCCTCTCTCTTTGTCATCCGCTCTGCTCTGTCCATCTTGGCCCCTTCCTCAGACGTAACCTCAGAAGCCTCCACCTCAGGACCTTGACATAGGGTGCTACTTAATGCAGAATACTCTGTCCTGTAATTCTGCATGGCTGCTCCTTCCCCACCATCAAAGCTTCCCTGCTTATCCGTCCTCTTCCCACCGACTCGTCCTCTAACCATCTCGCTGAGGCTCCTCCACCCATCCCAGCGCTCCTGATTCCTTCTCCTGGCTTTAGTTTTCTCTATTGCGTTTACCACCATGCAAAAATAGAAATAGTTACTTTTTTGTTTCTGTTGCTGAGTTGGTTCTTGTCTCCTCTTATTAGACTGTAAGTATCATGAGGGCAGACTTTTGTCTGCCTTGTGCACAGCTGTGCCACGGTGCCTGGGAGAGAGTGGGTAGTCATTAAATATTGCCGACAAGGTAATGGAAAACACCATCAAGAGCAGATGGATTCTTCCTTGGCATTTTCTCAGCATTCTGGGTGTGACCGAGGATAGGTATATGTAGCATGATTCACTATATACTAATAGCCCTTTCCCATCCCTCAGTTTCTCTGTTTGAAGAACATAAGGACGTTCCTCACGGCCTGTTGCGAGACGTTTGGAATGAGAAAGAGTGAACTGTTCGAGGCATTTGACCTGTTTGATGTCCGTGACTTTGGAAAGGTAATTACTTTTTATTTTGTTTAATGTATTTTTAAACTTGAGAACGCTTTATCAAATACTGTTGTTTATCTTGAAGTAGGGCATGTGACTGAAGTGGTGTGGGCATTATGTAGTTACATTTTACATATAGATGGCTTAGCCGAAAAAAAAAAAAAAAGAACAGTAGAATTATTATTGTTTTTTTTTTTTAAATTTAAAGCAGTATAAGGGGTTTATACTTTTATCCAGACATAACTTTTCCTGTTGGTTATCTCAGGAAGCAGGACTACTATTTTCCTTGTTTTAGATAGTTGGGCTGTCATAACTGAGGACCAGTATTCTTTCCTTCCAGACTTCTCCAAAACTGAAGGACACCGAATATTTGGGAGCTGAGAATGTTCTGTTGTCTGTTTTGGCACTTGGGTCAGTGGCTTGCAGAGGACATGAAATTACTGAAATGGGCTGTTGAATTGCCTTGATTCCAGCAGATACACGTTAGAGTTTAGATTTCAGTGGTATTTGTCAGGTATAGATTGGTTCTTTTTTCCTTTCCTTTTTTAATTGGTGGAAGATTGCTTTACAGTGTTGTGTTGATTTCTGCTGTACAGCAATGCAAATCAGTCGTAATTTTCTATGTATTCCCTTGTGCTTGGGCCTCTCTCCCCTCCCCGCACCCAGGCTTCTGGGGCATCAGAGTGTCAGCCTGGGCTCCCTGTGGAACGCAGCAGCGCCCCGATAACTGTTCTATACATGATAGTGTACTATGTCAGTGCTGCTTTCCTGAGTTCTTCCCACGCTTACCTGCCCCCACTGTGTCCACAGGTCCATTCGCTACTAGGTGTAAACTGGTTTTAATATTTGCTCTTATTTTACATTTGTGTATAATAGTTGACAACCTTTCAAAAGAATGGAAAGAAAAAGGGTAGGAATCATCCTATCAAAAGTTACATTCATTTATTTTGGAGTGATTAAGCATAAGGGCAGTTAGGTAACCCCTGTTGATGTAATTGTTTTATGAAAATACAGAAGCAGGGGAAAACCTAAACCGGAGAAATTTGCTCTTACTCTGGTGATTCACATGCTAGTATCTCATCAGAAAGCTGTTTGAAAGTGATACTTCATTTGATTTTTACATTGTAGTAGTTGATTATAAAATAAAAACCAAGCAGTGGATGGGTTTGCTTGGCAATGGGAATAAATAGTACAAAGTTGAAACAGAAATGTAAGAAATTTAATGCTGACATGCAGCAAGTGTGGGAAAGCCCCCCTGTCCAGGGAGAGAGAAGGCTTGGGTTTGCTCTTGGTCACTTGGTGATCTTCTGAACGTCAGCAGTCTCCTCCGTCATCAGACCACCTGCCCGCTTAGTAGTTTGTGCAAAAGGAAATAGGTACAAGGATATGGTTTCTAGAATTCCTCTTTTCTCTGGCCAGCTGTGATTTAGTTGTCTTGAGGTCCAGCAGTGTGTTGGAGGATAACGTATGATGACAGTTACAAGGAACTGAAAGCAAAGGTTCCTTTTGTAAAGAGGTGGTAGCACGTTTGTCTTTGACCATGAAGTGGAGCCATGAAGATGGAGAGAAATCAGATAGAACCCCTGGTGAAGTGGGTAGTTCTCTAGTTTGTTTGCCCCAGAAAAATGCCTTATCAGTTTATAAGGATATCTTTTGCTAGTCTTATTTTTAAAAAAATCTTCCATTTTCCTTTGTTTTCTTCCTCTTTTTTGGGGAAATGAAAAATGAAAATGAATTGGGGAAATGAAAAATGAAAGAAAAGTCTTGATTTTTAAAAGATTTTCAGAAAGTCCATCTTTTTTTTTTTTGGCATTTGCACAAACAAAAATGGTGTTGACAAAGACTGGGAAATCATAAAAATTGTTTAGAAATGCATGGCTTTGTTTTAGTGGAATAATGTTGCACACTAGATTAATTAGACAATGTAAGCTTTGTAGGAGAGCTAAGCTTATACAAAGTTAAATGTAAAGGAATTAACCATATGTTTCTCAAGCATTATTGTAGTTCTGACTTTTTAAAATATTTTGGCAGTGGTAAGTCTGAAGCAGAATTAAACCTGAGGTTGCAGATGAGAACTTATTCCTATGTTTGCCATTTTAAAATCGCATACAATTTTGCTACTGCCAAGATTCATGCAACTGTTGTTTCAGAACTGTTATTTAAGCTAAATAAATCATTGAAAGTTAAAGAATTTAAGGGGTTGTTCAATAACTTACCAGTATTACTACTATTAAATATTATTATTCTCAGCAAAACCACCAATGCCACCACTTATTGAACGCTTTGGATGTAGCAAGTATCTTTCCAATCTTCAAATATATTTTTTAACCTTAGTATGAGGTGTAAGTACCTGTACTATTTTCCTCCTTATTCAGATGGGCAAACCTGTGTCTGAAATCCACATTTCATCTAGTAGAGACTGGAGCAGTGGTTTGACCCCAGATATGAATGGTTCTCCACTGCCGCGCAGGAGAACAAACCTTCCCATAGCCAGTAACCTGGCTGGCACTGTACCTAAGTGCTTTGCAAGTATAAAATCAATTCTCATATCAATCCCGCTGTGAAAATACAGGGCTTTCCCAATGGCTCAGTGGGTAAAGAATCCACCAGCAATGCAGAAGACATAGGAGACATAGGTTCGATCCCTGGGTCGGGAAGATCCCTTGAGGAAGAAATGGCAACCTACTCCAACATTGTTGCTTGAAAAATCCCATGGACAGAGGAGCCTGGCGGGCTGCGGTCCAAAGGTTCCCAAAGAGTCAGGCACGACTGAGTGACTAAGCACACAGTAAATATGAAGGCCCTAATACCGTACCCATTTGCAGATCCTAGATTGTAAGTGGTGAAACTTGGACAGTTGATGCAGTTTAACACCTTTAAGTTAAGAAATGTGAATAGAGTGTTAATTTAGAGACAAAATAATTTCTGGTATTGTGGTTATCAATGTTAACAGGATGTAGACAGTTTAGTTTGTATCTCTCTGTTCCTTGAAGTGTAATTAAAATTTTTCATTAACTTAAAAAATCTCTTTCTGTGTGTTCCCTGTCTACCTTCCTTCATACAAACAGTGAATCTAGGATCCATGTGTGTTTGGTACCTTTTCACCTAGAAATGTATTAATTGCAATAACAGTACCTATTTTTTTTTTTAATAGCATTTTGAAGCTTGGGGATTGCTTCAGATCACTGAGCTTATTTGATTCTCATAATAGTCTTGGTGAAGGAAGGAAGCAAGTGTTCCGGCTTTTCCAATAAGGAAACCGGGGGGTGGGGAGGTTAAATGGTGACTTCAAGGTCGCTATACTTGGGGATCGAGCAAGGTCTGGAGCTCAGAATTCTGACTTCCCAGCCTTCTGCTTTTCTTGTTTGTGCCTATATCTTGGGTCTCAGTGCTGTGCTGATGCTTGCCTAAGGAAAAGGATGAACTCACAGGAGAAAAACCAAAGGAATGTATTAAATAAAAAAGCACAAGCAGTTTGTCACTTGGAATTAATTATGCTTTATCTTTAGAAAGAGAGGAAAGATTTAAGATACTGCATGAGTTAGATTTAGGATACTGCGTGTGTTCACATGAATAAATAAATTTCCTTTTTGCTTATGAGATAGTGAAGAGCATACATTTTAGGTACTCTAGAAGGGCTTATGATAATTCAGCCTTTCAGCGTTACCTTTAATTTCTAGTATTGAGCTCTTAACTCACTGAAATAGAGTATTGGTTCAAACTTACATGTCAACAAAAATTAGAATAGTTCTGAACACTTTCAGTACATTGGTTATAAAATCACACAGGGCTGTACAATGAGTTGAGTAACTTGAACTCATTCATGAGTCAATTAGAGAGGTCTTAAGGTTCATTCTGACTTTGAGGGTTGTTAAATATAGTTGACTCTTGAATAGCAAAGGTTTGAACAACTTGGGTCCACTTATGGCAGATTTTTTTCAGTAAGTACTATACAATCTATGTTGGTTGAATCCACAGGAGCAGAATTTTGGATAGGGAGGAAACGGGTATACGGAGGCCTGACTGTAAATTTGACTGTGGGGAGGGTCCATGCCCTGACAACCCTCTCCCCACTGTTGTTCAAGGGTCAGCTGTGCTGAACAAGGTTCCTGTCAGAGGCAGAGTCCTGGCCTGAGCCTGCTGAGTCTTCTCTCTGCTCTCAGGTTGGCGGAGCTTATGTGCCCTGGTGGTTCAGAGAGTAAATAATCTGCCTGCAATGTGGGAGACCTGGGTTCAACCCCTGAGTCAGGAATATCCCCTGGAGAAGGAAATGGCAACCCTCTTCAGTATTCTTGCCTAGAGAATTCCAAGGACAGAGGAGCCTGGTGGGCAGCAGTCCATAGGGTCACTAAGAGTTGGACACCACTGAGAAACTAACACTTTCACGTTTCACCACCTATTTCTGCCTATGTTTTTGTGTTTTTGTGAAAAGTCATTTACTTTCTTTTTAAAAAGATTGGATCCTTCTCTGGCCTTCTAGTAACAGCAAGGAAAAAAAAAAAGTAGATTATGTTAGTTGACACCTTTGCTTCAGAAATGTAATTTAAAAAATCCTTTCTTCCAAGGAATGTTAGAAATTATTAATTATATTATTTTTTACGTTGCAACAGGATCTGTAAATTGGCTCACTTTCTTGCTGCATATAACGGATTTTCAGTTCCTCTGTTCAGATTGTCATTTTCTGATGAACACTTTTGTTGTTTGGAAATATCTCCTACTGAGCTGTCTGTTGGCACATTTACAGTGCGGAAACACATGGAATTTTTCTTTAATGAGACCATTTCTAGTGAGTAACAGAAATCAGGCGGCTGCTGCTGTCCACATGAGTGATGAAGTCAGTTCCTTCCCTTGACGGCTCTGGGTGGATATAAGGGCCTGCTTCCCTCTACCCACAGATGTCACGTCTGTTGTTTCAAGTGTTATAAAGCACCTGGCAGGTGTAAGGTGATATGTTTTCTTGAATCACAGAATCATACCCGGCTGAAGGTAGTTCCAGTTGATTTTAATAGTGATAGAGTAGTTTCTATATGTTCAAGTTTAGGACAGGCACCTTCTATAGGGATTTAGAGCATTAGCTTAAGGGTGGATTGGAGATTCAGGTTTAAAAGTTATTGAGAAAAGGTAGTGTCATATTTTTGTGGAAGAATGTTGTTTCTGAATTGGATTGCAGTTTGCATTCTGGTTACATTCTGTATAATATATGATCTTGTGCAAGACTACTTAACCTATTTGAGCTTTAGTTTCCTTATCTATGAAGATAATGGTGACCTCCTCCAAAAGGTCCTCTGCACGCATTACTGCACTCAATTGCCCCTGACCCTGCACCTGGCCACTGCCGACCCATGCCTTTGCTAGAGACTCCTGGACAGTCACAGGCAAGTCTGGGTCAGTCTCTTGTGGAGTCACTGCTCCTTTCTCCTGGGTCCTGGTGTGCACGAGATTTTGTTTGTGCCCTCCAAGAGTCTGTTTCCCCAGTCCTTACCTGCCTCCTGAGAAATCTGTATGCAGGTCAAGAAGCAACAGTTAGAACTGGACATGGAACAACAGACTGGTTCCAAATAGAGAAAGGAGTATGTCAAGGCTGCATATATTGTCACCTTGCGGATTAACTTCTATGCAGAGTACATCATATGAAATGCCGGGCTGGATGAAGCACAAGCTGGAATCAAGATTGCTGGGAGAAATATCAATCACCTCAAATATGCAGATGATACCACACTTATGGCAGAAACAAAGAAGAACTAAAGAGCCTCTTGATGAAAGTGAAAGAGGAGAGTGAAAAAGTTGGCTTAAAACTCAACATTCAGGAAACTAAGATCATGGCATCCAGTCCCATCACTTCATGGGAAATAGATGGGAAACAATGGAAACAGTGAGAGACTTTATTTTTTGGGACTCCCAAATTACTGCAGATGGTGATTGCAGCCATGAAATTAAAAGATGCCTGCTTCTTGGAAGAAAAGCTATGGCCAACCTAGGCAGCTTTTAAAAAGCAGAGACATTACTTTGCCAACAAAAGTCCATCTAGTCAAAGCTATGGTTTTGCTGGTAGTCATGTATGGATGTGAGACTTAGACTATAAAGAAAGCTGAGTGCTGAAGAACTGATGCTTTTGAACTGTGGTGTTGGAGAAGACTCTTGAGAGTCCTGTGGTCTTCAAGGATATCCAACTAGTCAATCCTAAAGGAAATTAGTCCTGAATATTCACTGGAAGAACTGAAGCTGAAGCTCCAATACTTGACCACCTGATGCAAAGAACTGACTCATTGGAAAAGACTGTGATGCTGGGAAAGATTGAAGGTGGGAGAAGGGGACAACAGAGGATAAGATGGTTGGATGGCATCACTGACTCAATGGACATGAGTTTGAGTAAGCTCCGGGAGCTGGTGATAGACAGGGAAACCTGGTGTGCTGCAGTACATGGGGTCACGGAGTCAGACACGACTGAGTGAATGAACTGAACTTCCTGATCTATAAATTGAGTTTAGGTGAGAAATGAAATGATATATGTTAAGTGTTTAAAAACAGTTTCTAGGTCCAAAATATGCAATTGGCTGTTCTTACTCTTATTGTTACTATTATTACAACTATCATTACTAGTTGTTAATGGGTTTCAGATTCAATAGTAAACACAGGGATGGAATTTTTTTTGGTTGTTTTTTAAAAAACATATTTGTTTTAATTTGAAGGACAATTGCTTACAATATTGTGTTGGTTTCTGCCATATATCAACATGAATCAGCCATAGGTATACATAAGTCCCCTCCCTCTTCAGCCTCCCTCCCACCTCTCACTGCATCTCCGCACTCTCAGTTGGAATTGTGAATGCAAGAATTAGTGATATTGGAGGAGCAATATTAGTGAATAAACTCTGTTCTTTCTACTGTGGTATAGCGTTAATCTATTTCATCCTGCATGGCCGTCTTTCTCCCTCCTTCTGTGGCTTCAGATCTCATTTGAGAAACCACCCTTTTTCCTTTTCTGATCGTGTAGCTTGGGTGGTTTAATCAGTTAGACTATCCCATCCTTTGGGCCATAGTGATGAGTTCAGGGATGGGGCAAGTCACTCAGTTTAGAACCGTATCATGTGTTGTGTTGAGACATTGGCAGGACCAGTTTTGTTTTGCTCTCTGATTGCCACAGAAAAGTGTGGATACGAGGCTTGGAGGAGCTGCAGCCATCTGGGAACCACATGAACTTTCAAAACAAACCCAGTTCAGAGAGAGCAGAGCTAAGGAGGATCCTAGTGGCATCATGTGAGCCTACACTCATGCTGTACCCAAAGACAGATACGTGTGTCTGGATTTTTCTGTGACATGAGCCAAAATATCCTTCCTTTTTATTTTTTTATTCCTCAGGCCCGCTTTCTTTAGTTCTTTTAACCAGGAGTGAGAGAAATATACTCTAACTACCACACAATTGTATTCATCTCGCATGCTCAAAGTCCTTCAAGCTCGGCTCAACAGTACATGGACCGAGAGCTTCCAGATGTTCAAGTTAGATTTAGGAAAGGCAGAGGAATCAGAGATCAAATTGCCAACATCCGTTGGATCATAGAAAAAGCAAGAGAATTCTAGAAAAACATCCATTTCTGCTTCTTTGACTATGCCAAAGCCTTTGACTGTGTGGATCACAACAAACTGTGGAAAATTCTTAAAGAGATGGGAATACCAGACCACCTTACTTGCCTCTTGAAAACCATGTATGCAGGTCAAGAAGTAACAGTTAGAACCGGACATGAAACAACTGACTGGTTCCAAACTGGGAAAGGAGTGCGTCAAGGCTGTATAATGTCACCCTGCTTATTTAACTTGTATGTAGAGTACATAGTACGAAATGCCAGGTTGGATGAAGCACAAGCTGGAATCAAGATTTCTTGGAGAAATATCAACCTCAGATATGCAGATGACACCACCTTATAGGAGAAAGCAAAGAGGAACTAAAGAGCCTCTTAAGGAAAGTGAAAGAGAAGAGTGAAAAAGCTGGCGTAAAACTCAACATTCACATGGGTGTACCTACGGCTGACAAAGGTCCATATAGTCAAAGCTATGATTTTTACAATAGTCATGTACAGAAGTGAGAATTGGACCATAAAGAAGGCTGAGTGCCGAAGAATTGATGCTTTCAAACTGTGGTGCTGGAGAAGATGCTTGAGAGGCCCTTGGACTGCAAGGAGATCAAACCAGTCAATTCTAAGGGAAATCAAACATGAATGTTCATTTACTGATGCTGAAGCTCCAATACTTTGGCCATGTGATGTGAAGAGCAAGCTCACTGGAAAAGACCTTGATGCTGGGAAGGACTGAGGGCAGGAGAAGAAGGGGGTAACAGAGGATAAGATGGTTGAATGGCATCACCAACTCAACAGACCTGAGTCTGAGCAATCTCTGGGACATAGTGAAGAACAGGGAAGCCTGGCGTGCTGCATTCCATGGGGTGGCAAAGAGTTGGAAAGGACTGAGTGACTGAGCAACAACAATATCACCTGGTTTTGTTCATCACATGATTTCAGCTGTGTAGACAGTTTACCCTTTCTTCGGTTACTGGCATTCCACACAACTTGGAAACCATTCTGTAGTGTCTACATCTTCCCTCATACACAGAAGGGAGATATGCAGACAGTCCTTGAACATCTCTGTTTTGTAGCACGTAAATAATTAAACAGAAGGACTGTCCCAGTGTTGTGGTTAATGCTTTCTTTTCCTTACCAGTGACCCAAGGAGTATCGTAGATACTCCTCAGGTTTGGGAGAGGCTCTGAGTCTTCAGACATCCTTACCATGTTTGTCTGTACTTTACAAAGTCAAGAAAAAAGGCACGATGCCTCTGTAGATGAGAACTCTCATCCTCCTGCGGCCCCCGAGCTGAGTATATATATATTTGGACCCTACAGAGAGATTTGAAGATAACCTTAAAACCTCAGGGTAATAAAGACATAAAGAGATTGTGAAATCCTTCACCTGGAAGTGAATAGGGCTTAGAGATAATTATTAATTTGAAAACAAAACAAACTAGCCCAGGAAGTCAAACCCTGTAGAATTCTGTGTGACCACTAAGGTATCACTTCATTCTTCTAATCATCAGTTTCCTCATCTATAAATGGGATCATTTCTATAAAACAGAATTATTGTGAGAGTGGGGTTAATTGGTATAAAATGTCTGGCATGTTTATCAATAAATCAGTTGAATGAATGTCAGTCCATTCTGAAACTGGTAGTCTGGATAGATCATAGATCATTCACAGTTCTGGTTGTGGATATGTGTAAAGTTAAAAAGACGAGTCTAGCATTTTATTGAAACTCTAGCTTGATACTTCCTGGCTCAAATTATGATATACATATGTCAGTGTATATGCACACATACGGTTATTTATACCTTACGTTTTCCTGAAGTTTTGTTCTATGAATATGTTTCTTATGTGTGTGGTGTGTGTTTATGCATAGAGTTAGTTGAGAGATCTATAATGACACTTTCACTGAAGATAGTTGGTACCATATCACTCATCACATTTTTTTTCCTCTTCTGTATGATATAAATCAAATTAGCAGCTACATCAGGTTTAAGTTATGAAGTGATTTGGTTCTTCAGCATTTTAAATACATTGCCATTTAAAAATAAATTTGAGCTTACTGAGAAAACCAAGGAATACATAGTTAACTTGATGGAAAAGGCTTTAAAATTATTGGTCTTAAAGAAATTGGCAACCATCTCTACTGCCTGCTTCAAGAGGCTTTATTATGCACTCCCATCCCCACAGGTTATTAGCAAAGTCCTGCTGCCGTCACCGTGTCTTTGTATTGTGAGCTCAAATTTCTGTCCCATCTGTAATGCCTTATCATGTCTTATGAGAGTGTTTTTTCAGGCTGTGTCCGGTAAGTTTGTGTGTTTTTACTTTTTCAACCTTCCCATCCTGACTTGTATACTTCAGGGTGTATATACAAAGAAAGGTACAAGGACCTCTCTTTGCTCAGTCTGTACTGATACCCCAGGCCAGCTCTCAGCACTGTGCCTGGATGACTGGCTAATCTCCACATCCTTCTTTCCCTCTTCAGTTGTGTGTGTGTGTGTGTGTGTGTGTGTGTGTGTGTGTGTGTGTTGGTAAACTCACCCTTCACAGTCTGGTTTCCATTACATCCCAACACAATTAAACCTGATACTTGGAATATCTGTAATGGTTGCCTACTACCTATATATCTCCTAGCTTTCCCAGTTATAAGAAAACCCTTCCAAAGTCTCCTGAGCTTTTCTTGAGGGTGGATGGCCTCAGGGACCTCACCTTGGTATGGTGTGAAAGATCCTTATTGGCTGGCTAGTGCATCCATGTTGATCAACAACTAGAAACATGTTTTCTCATATCCCTATGTACCCAGCATGATTCATTTTGGTATTTAATTACAATCTCTCTTTTTAAGTTATTTTTTTGAACTCCTGCTCTTATTAGAATTTTGACATTTCTCTCTTGAAGTATTTGCCATCCTAAATTATTCAGGAGTCTCTGGGGCTTTTGTGGGCCATTGGGCCCTATTCAGTATTGCTTTGGATCACTATGAGAAACTCAACCTCCAGTTGATGGCCCACCAGCCTGGTGCTAGTGAAGACAGGCCCTGTGTGGTGTTTTTCTCAGCTCTGATGTTGGCATGCCCTGCTCAGCAACCCCCGCCCCACCCAAACCTGCTTCCAGCTGCCCCCCCAGCATTCTCACCTCTGCATTGAGCCTGGCCAGGAAAGATCTCCCTATCTGTGCAGTGAGTTCTGTCCAAGAGCTCCTGATATATCCTTTCCTGCTAGTAGTCTTTGGGTCAGGGCTTCCTTATTCAGCTCCAATGGGGGTGCCAACTTTCATACTCAGAACAGCATTCAGGATCTCTGGTCTCTGTCCTCCAAGGTGGCCCTGGACTTTTTCCTGAAAATCAACCAGCCTCCCGCGAACTCGAGCTAGCAGGGATACTGTGAAGAGTCGATCTCTGTCCACCCACAAAGACCTCCTTCAGTAGGTGGCTTGCCTGTATTACATGATGGAGGGAGAGCTCTACAGTGATTCCTTCCTGAACAAAGAAAGCTTGTTCAAGAGTCTCATTTGGGTCTACTTAAACATCTGCTGGATCATGGAAAAATCAAGAGAGTTCCAGAAAAACATCTATTTCTGCTTTATTGACTGTGCCAAAGCCTTTGACTGTGTGGATCACAGTAAACTGTGGAAAATTCTGAAAGAGATGGGAATACCAGACCACCTGACCTGACCCTTGAGAAACCTGTATGCAGGTCAGGAAGCAACAGTTAGAACTGGACATGGAACAACAGACTGGTTCCAAGTAGGAAAAGGAGTACGTCAAGACTGTATATTGTCACCCTGCTTATTTAACTTATATGCAGAATACATCATGAGAAACGCTGGGCTGGAAGAAGCACAAGCTGGAATCAAGACTGCTGGGAGAAATATCAATCACCTCAGATATGCAGATGATACTACCCTAATGGCAGAAAGTGAAGAGGAACTAAAGAGCCTCTTGATGAAAGTGAAAGAGGAGAGTGAAAAAGTTGGCTTAAAGCTCAACATTCAGAAAATGAAGATCATGGCATCTGGTCCCATCACTTCATGGGAAATAGATGGAGAAACAGTGGAAACAGTGTCAGACTTTATTTTTCTGGGCTCCAAAATCAGTGCAGTTGGTGACTGCAGCCATGAAATTAAAAGACGCTTACTCTTTGGAAGAAAAGTTATGACCAACCTAGATAGCATATTCAAAAGCAGAGACATTACTTTGCCAACTAAGGTCCATTTAGTCAAGGCTATGGTTTTTCCAGCAGTCATGTATGGATGTCAGAGTTGGACTGTGAAGAAAGCTGAGTGCTGTAGAATTGATGCTTTTGAACTGTGGTGTTGGAGAAGACTCTTGAGAGTCCCTTGGACTGCAAGGAGATCCAACCAGTCCATTCTAATGGAGATCAGTCCTGGGTATTCTTTGGAAGGAATGATACTAAAGCTGAAACTCCAGTACTTTGGCGACCTCATGCAAAGAGTTGACTCATTGGAAAAGACTCTGATGCTGGGAGGGATTGGGGGCAGGAGGAGAAGGGGATGACAGAGGATGAGATGGCTGGATGGCATCACCTACTCTATGGATGTGAGTTTGAGTGAACTCCAGGAGATGGTGATGGACAGGGAGGCCTGGTGTGCTGCGATTCATGGAGTCGCAAAGAGTTGGACACGACTGAGCGACTGAATTGAATCTCTTGCAGGTGGAGAATAAATTACTGAAAATCAGACCCAGCATATAAATGTAAAGGTACCAGAGTTGCAAAGGAAACTGAAGGCACAGCTTCAAAAGATCTCCTATCTACTGAACTGAACTGAACACTATTTTCTTTGCCTGGATGCCCCTTTCTCCTCATTTCCCTTACCCCCTCATCTCCAGTGACAGTTCAAAATCACACACACACTGATTTATCCAGACCTTGGACTTTTTTTGATTCTTGGATGTACTGAGTGCTCCTGGGCTGACTCTGCTGATTTGCTCCTGCCTGTTCCCTCCATTCCTGCTGGACCTTCATCCTCCTTTTCTATCCTAAAGAAATGTGGCCTTGGCATATGAAATATATTCTCCTCCTCAGCTCCTGAGACTTTGAAATCATGTAAAGCTGGGTTTTACCCTCCCCACTCACAGCTTCCAGTGTGAAAAAGTTGCTCAGCTTCTCAGAGGCTCCATGTTTTGAACTATACAGTGGCCCAGATGGTGATCCCTACCTCACAGGATTGTAGTGAGGAGGGTGAGTCAGAGTCTGTGGTAGGCAGTTGGCACCATGTCAGGAAGAGGCTCAATAAACTTCTGAGCAATTCACCGGTCATTCCTTCATTCTGCAAATAGCTGCATACTTCCTCTGCCTGCACGTGTCTAAGACAGGAGGGAAAGGGGCAGGGCACAGCCACTGAAAGACTGACACAGCCATTAAGGACACAACAAAAACTTATTAGAACCTACTAGGCCCAAGGTGGTGAAGACTCGACTTCCAGCGGACCTTGAGCCTCATTATTTGCTCACTGTAATACATTAGTTGTGTCATACACACCACAGGAACCAGGATATTTATGGCAGACCACAAAAGGCTCAAAATTGGTGGTAATCTAACTCCTAGAAATCCCTACCTTTTCCCCAAGTAGCTGGAATAATTTTCCCACTCTGGTTATGAAATTACCCAGCCCATAAAAACTAAACACCTCTACCCCTCAGGGCACTCTTGCCTCCTGAGACAGATCCCATTCTGTCTACAGAATGTGTGTCTCTGCTTTTGCTTCGCTGTGGCTTAGTCTTGAATTCTTTCCTACGTGAAGCCAAGGACCCTCCTATCATCCCAAGGTCTTATGTTCTGAGACCTGGAACATGATCATCCTCTCATGCCTTATTTTCTTGTAAACTCTTTACAAAGGATATTAATAAATCTGCTTCTTTCCATCACTTTTCCTCTTACATAATTCCTTCTGTGCTGAGACATAAAGAACCTGAGCTTCATGACGTCTTGAGACAAGTTTGTGGTTTCATGGCCAGTGGTGCTTAACCAGTATGGACCGGTGGTTCCCTTCCCTGAAGATGCTATTTGAGTTCAAAAAACAAAACAAGTAAAGCAGAAATAAACAAGATAACTATACCCAGTGATAAGTGCCATTAGGAGACAAACAGAGTAAAATGATGGACCTTTGGAGGAAGCTGTTATGAACCAAAGGAGAACCAAACTTGGGTCTGCTCCCCTGTCCTCGGGCTAGTCTCCTGGCGAGAGTTGTGGTGGAGGAGAGTGCAGCATTATTGCAGGTTGTCAAGCAAGGAGTCCAGGCAGCTAGTGGTCAGAACACTCTGAGTTCCTCACTAGTTTTCAGCAAAGTGTTCTTCAAGTGCATAGTGAGGGAGGGGAGTCCCAGGGCTGTGCACAGTTCTCTAATTGGTGGATGGTGCGGTAATAGGGTGGTGTCACAGGGTTTGACATCATTACTCATCAGACTTCAGTAGGCCTGGGGGCTACATGCTCAAGTTCATGGAGTAGTTACTGTCTTCCATTTGGTGGAGATTTTTGCATCTGTAAAACAACTCAGGAAGTGTGCATCAGATATTGTTATCTAGGTACTTCAGAGAGGAGTTAAAGCAGAGGATGGGGGTAGGGGTCTTTCCCATGAAAGCCACACAGGGTCCTGCTTTGTGACAAAGCCACATTAGACAGGATGGAAAGAAGAATCTCTATGAAGCACTGGAGACCCTCTGGGAGAAGGATACCAGTTGTTTACACTGAGTTTTATGTAATTTATAAAGCACATTTTAACTGGATTGTAGTCCCCTTCCAGCGGTTCCTTTAGCTTAACCTTTCCTTAAATCTAAAATCCCTTCTAATTCTAAAATGCCATTTATTGGTAAATTAATATGTACACATAGTATTTCATAAAGTATGTTTTGTTTTGATGATTCTTAGTTGTGTAATCCTCTCTGAAAACACCTAGGCTTAGGTTTTTGTTTTTTCGTTAAGGTCTACTTTAATTTCAGTAAGGGTAAGGATAGAGAAGAGAGACTCCTGAGCTGCTCCTGGATGACTGGAGAGGAAGTAGAATTCTTTGCAAGAGGGAAATAATGGAGCGGGAACAGGTGCAACTTACTGTGTGATGTGGGTTTAATGCAAGAGAATGCTAATGGAATTTCTTTATTTTTAAATTTTTATCCTTTTGAGGTATAGTTGCTCTGTGATACTGTGTAAGTTTCAGGTGTACAACATCGTGATTCACAAATTTTAAAAGTCATACTCAATTTATATTTATTATGAAATATTAGAAATCTAATGTCATTTCTGACTAACTTTCTGTGGATATATTTTGTAAGCCAGCAGGTATTTTGTGTGTCTTATTTTTCAAAGGTTTTTACTATATTTGACCATTAAACATTTTCCCTATATTCCACTTTTGATTTTGTTTGTACTTGCTGATTATCTAGTGGAGGTTTAGTCTCTGGTAGAACATTTAAAAACCTTTTATGGTATCATGATTTCTTTCTTTAAAAATTTTTTTTTTTATTGGAGGATAATTGCTTTACAATATTGTGCTGGTTTCTGCCATACATCAACATGAATCAGCCACAGGTGTACATATGTCTCCTCCCTCTTGAACCTCCCTCCCATCTCCAACCCTTCCCACCCCTCTAGGTTGTCACAGAGCTCTGGGTTGAGCTCCCTATGTTATACAGCAAATTGCTACTGGCTATCTATTTTATATATGGTAATGTATGTTTCCATGCTACTCTTTCAGTTCATCTCGCCCTCTCCTTCTCCCACGCCGCTCACATGTCTGTTCTCTTTATCTGCATCTCAGTTGCTGCCCTACAAATAGGTTCATTAGTACCGTCTTTGAGATTCCATGTATATACATTAATATATGATATTTGTCTTTCTCTTTCGGACTTTACTGTGTACAATAGACTCAAGGTTCATCAACCTCATTAGGACTGACTCAAATGCATTTTTTTGGTAGCTGAATAATATTCCATTATATATATGTACCACAATTTCTGTATCCATTCATCTGTTAATGGACATCTAGGTTGCTTCCGTGTAAAAGAATGAAACTAGAACACTTTCTAACACCATACACAAAAATAAACTCAAAATGGATGAAAGATTTAAATCTAAGGTCAGAAACTATAAAACTCTTAGAGGAAAACATAGGCAGTACACTTTGACATACATCACAGCAAGATCCTCTTTGACTCACACCTCTTAGAGTAATGGAAAGAAAAACAAAAGTAAACAAGTGGGACTTAAAAGCTTTTTAAACTTAAAAGCTTTTGCACCGATTTTTTTGTTTTAAATAGACAGGATGGAAAAACAACCCTCAGAATGGGAGAAAAAATTGCAAGTGAAACAACTGACAATTAATCTCCAGAATATACAAGCAGGTCATGCAGCTCAATAGCAGAAAAACAAGCAATCCAATTAAAAAATGGACAGAAGACTGAAACAGACATTTCTCCAAAGAATACATGCAAGTGTCCAACAAACACACGAAAAGATACTCAACATCACTCATTAAAGAAATGCAAGTCAGAACTACGATGAGATACCACCTCACACTGGTCAGAATGGCTGTTTGTAGATTTAAAAATCTACAAATAATAAATGCTGCAGAGGGTGTGGAGAAAAGGAAACCCTCTTGCATTGTTGGAGGGACTGTAAGTTGATACAGTCACTACAGAAGACAGTATGGAGATTCCTTAAAAAATTAGGGATAGAACTACCATATGACCCAAGAATCCCACTACTGGGCATATACCTTGAGAAAGCCATAATTACAAGAGATGTGTGTACCCTAGTGTCTGTTGCAGAACTTTTTGCAATAGCTAGGTCATGATTTCTTTTAAATATTAAATTTATTTTTTGTAATAAGCTTTCATGGAAAAGTATATTTCCAGGGCTATGGCAAATGCATGCTGACCCATATTCACATATTCACATTCCTATTCCTAGCTTAGCTATTGGGCCATATGCTGTCTTATTTGTGTTCAGAGATCCTTAACCCTGTCACATTGGTTTAGAGGTCAGGAACAGTTTTTGCAAGTTATATATGGAGTTCGTTGAGTCTGAGTTTGCTTTCAAGAAATTATTATTGTGAGTATTACAGTTGAGAAACCCACGGGGAGAATTGGTTAACCCCAGTGCATGATATTAAAATAGCCAATTTACTGGTCTATACAAGCAGTAGTGATGCAGAACTCTTGGCCTTTAGTCCTTAACTATCAGTCCACGTAGCTCCTGTAAACAGGATCCTCTAGGAAAGGAGGATGTCACTTTACCTCTTGATTTCTCCCAGTTTTTTTAATGGCTTGTGCACATCTGTAGAAATGAGCTTTCCCTGCTCAGTGAGTGGAGTGGTGGGGGGCAGGATGGCGGGATGAACACTCTCATCTGTACAGGATTAGCAGAGGAAGTGTGCCTCAGGAGCGTGATGAACACCAGAAGACTGCAGGAAACACTGCTTGGCAGTCACTGCAGCTGTGTGGAGCCCGGCCACGCGAGCTTCCTCTGGACGCTTTAGTTTCTGAGTCACTTGTTTTCCATCTAAAGCACCCGTGTTTTTGGAGGACTGCAATGGAGAAATATTAATGGAACGTAGGCCTTTCTCTGGTTTGCCTCAGTTATAGTGCCCTCTGGATGGGAAAATCCTCTGAATCAATGTAGTGTTTGAGGAGAAGATCCCCTGGGGTAGGAAATGGCAACCCACTTCAGTATTCTTGCCTGGAAAATTCCATGGTCAGAGGAGCCTGGTGGGCTACAGCCCGTGGGGCTGCAAAGAGTCATACATGACTGAAAATATACATGCACACAGGGTTGGGACAAGTCAATGCAAAGAGCAGTCAAAAATCATCAGGTTAGAAGGAATGAATGGCATTTAAATCTTCTGGAGTGTTCTCCCTGATGCTGTGTGCCTGCGTCACACAATCCTTTTCTCTGAGTATGCTTGGTGACCCTAGGCAGGCTTTATCTTGCTACTTTCATCCTGTGTTCGTATGTGAATGGTCTGGAATGATGCTTGCTTCTTTGGAGTGGGCAGATACCTTATAGATAATTTCTACTCTTGAGGTTGTCTTTTTAAAAGTAGTTGCCTACTCATAATTCATCTTAGATGATGATCACTTTAGAGTGGTTATATTATGATATGGGAGGATATAGTGTACCATTTGTAGTGGTCAGTCTAGGTCAAGTTTTTATGATCGATAGCATTGGCATTGAATTGGGTAAATCCAATTGGATTGGGTAAATTTTGGAAAAATGTTTATTACTTCCAGATGATAAAATACAATTTCTTAGGGAGCTTGAAAATTTTGGAGCATTGTAGTGAAACTACTATGAAATATAAAGGGAGATGATATTAATAAGCATTTGTTTTTAAAAAAATCACTAATGCTTTTTCTCATTTGTTGTAACTTGGATTTTGGTCAGTAGACTGCCTCTAAGATTTTCATAAGTAAATAGGTATTTAGGTAGATAAGTAAGCAATCAAACATGTAGATATATATATCCTTTTTCCTATTCTGTTCTCGGCCTACAGTTTTACTTCCTTCCACAGATTATTCCTTTCTTCTGTACATTTACTCTCTTCTAGAAATTGCCTAAGTGGCAATAGTTCCAGTTACAGATAATGAACTTTTTAGAAAATCATCACTAATGATAAATCATTATCTTCCTAAATTTTCTAGTCATTGATCCTGGAGCAGCATAGAATTAACTTATAAATGTTATGTAGAAAAATCCTACAAATGTGTGAAGATTGTTTTCATGCTTCTCTCTTTTCTTCTTAAAATAAACATAATATCCTCAAGTCCTTCCTTTTGGTTTAAAATTTGCGCATGTTTAAGAATAATTTGAGACATCTTACCCTGACAGCAGCTATAAAACAGAGCAGTTAAAGATTAGAACATTGAAAGTTGAAAGAGATCAGAAGCTGTTTTGAGGAAGGAACGCTATCATCATACTAACTAGTTTGAGGATTACATTTATCTCTCAGCTATCCTGAAGTCAAGAAAACAAAAAATCCGATTAATTAAAAAAGTGAGCTTTTGAGTTAGCCTTAAACCTTTATGCCTGGTGGAGTTTGGGGAAAAGAAAAAAGCCCACAAATTTGAAAAAAAGTTGTTAACATTTGACCATACTTGCTTTATCTAGTATTGTTATATGTACAGAATTTGCTATTTTTACTGAACCATTTCGAAGTAAATCATAGGTAAACATCATTCATTTGTCTCCTAAATATTTCATTTTATAGCTCCCTCTCTCTTTAGTTGCAAAGTCGTGTCTGACTCTTGCGACCCCATGGACTATATAGCCTGCCAGGCTCCTCTGTCCATGGGATTCTCCAGGCAAGAATACTGGAGTGGGTTGCTATTTCCTTCTCCAGGGAATCTTCTTGACCCAGGAATCGAATCTGGGTCTCCTGTATTGCAGGCTGATTCTTCACCAACTGAGCTATGAGGGAAGCCCTTATAGCTCCCCAGGGTAAGGCTATTTTCCTATATATCCATAATAATCTTTATCATGCATAATATAAATAATACTTCCCTAATGCCCCTAGACCATCTCTCTCATTATGTGTGAACCATACTCAAATTTCAAGTTATCCCTGAAACATCTTTTATAGATGATTGTTTTTTGAACCAGGATTGAATCAGTGTATTTGATTATTGTCTTTTAAAGATGTCTTTTAAAAATGTTTTAACATGTTTTGTGTTTAATTTCTTGATAACTTACTAAAGGTGACGATCACATGTGGTGGATCTTTATTGGACTAAAACTACTGTGGTTTTTTATTTTTTGAGTTTAGAGACAGGCTTGAATTTTCTGTTCTCTAGGGCACTTTAAAAAGCCTTGACTGCATTCATTCAAGGAGGGGCTCAGTAAATGTTTTTGAAAGAATCAAATAGCTTAGGACCAATAATGTTAAACAACTTGTAAGTATTTTAGGACTACTGTGTACCAAGCTCTGAAACAACCATCCGGAATTAATCAGTATGATTTTATATAGTTTCAGCACACTGAATATATTCTTGTAGACAAATAGATTAATCAGTAAACATGCTGTTTTTGTCAAGAGACTCAAGACTCCTTGAGAGAGAGTCATAGGTGCTTGAGTTCAAAGATTTTCATCTGGCTCAAAAAGTGTTATCTAGAAAACATTTAAGCCATTTCGACTCTGTTGAAAATATCAGTATTTGGATACAGTCCTGTGTGATGAAACAAGCCTATAATTTCAGGAACATTTAGAGAGTTAGATGTCATATTCCTGCCCATGGGGTTTTATTTCCACAGAGAGTTGACCCAAATATTATTAGGTATGACTCATATTTCCAGGATGTTCTGATCTAGAGATTTCACTGTTATTTTTTTTTTTCTTCTTCTCTTGCATGGTATTATATTTAAGTTTTTCTTGGATTTTGGTTTTAAAGAGTGTATTAGTTAAAATTTCAAAAGCAACAATTTTGGGGAATAGATTAGAGGAAAAGAGAATATTTTTTAAAAGATCCTATATTTTAATGGTATGTGTCAGTCTCAAAATAAAGATATGTTTAAGTTTTATACCTGTAGTAGCAAAGAAATGGAAAGGAAACAAGGGGATTTTCTCATAACTGAATGGATTTCCCCCTTTAATTTAAATTTTATTATTGTTATATCTTTAATGTTAAGAGTAAATTACTGCTTTGATAAGAATTCCCTAGATTTTAAAGTCATAAAGTTTTCTAAGCCTTACCTTCTTCACTATGGGGCCAGTGTGCCTGTGATTTGTTCAGGATAACACCTTCTCTGCCTGTGTTATATTACATGGCATTTGTTAAATACATGAAACCTGTTCCTAATTTGGGTCTTGTTAAGAATATAAGGTAATAGTTGTATCCTTTTCATTTCAATGTCAAATTTCCTATGTAATCCATATAACCTTGTTTCACCTTCTTTCTTTCTCTAGCACCAGCTGATCTAAAAGGAATCTGGAAAGCATTCTTCATTCCGTCTTTAGGAAGTACAGCATAGTATTTGGCAAAGATTTTTTGAGACAAGAATTAGGCACAGTTAGTCAATAATCTCCCCCCTTTATATTATGCATTCTTTCTGAATATTTAATGAAAAAAGCTTTTAGTTTTGTTGCAGGAAAAAAAAAAAAGGCCAAGATTTGCCAAAAACACAAATGAAAAATCAAAACAACAAAACAAAGAAACAAACCTCCCTGCAAAAAAAATAAAGAATAGCCTTCAAAATACTCACAAGAAGGTTTACAGCAATGAAACAGCAGTTTAAAAAGTACTGAAATATCTCTTCTATACTTACTATCTTCTACTCTTCCTGAACCTGCACTATTCATTATGATGGAAAATATGTTACTAACTCTTAGAAGATTAAATGAAATTCAAAATTCCGAGTTTAGAGATGATTATTTAGGATTTCTAATAAGAATAGTTAAAAAAATAGGAATGATACTAAATTGTGATTACATGCCAGAGGAGATGGACTTTTTTTTAGGGGGTGAGAAAAGAATAAAAGTTAGCAATTTAATAATAACAAGACAGTCTTTATCTTTGTATATAGCTTCTCTTAGTGCATTTATTTATATATATGAGTTTATTAATTCTACAAATTTGATCTAAGTGAACATAGACATATTTTGTGATTAAAATATAAAGGCAGGCAGTATGTCAACAACATCAACTAATTAATCAAGAAAACCTATTTGTCTATTTTGTACAGTTTCTGAGGAGATTAAAATAGGTAATGTACGTAAGGCCTTCACTAGAGTGCCTAACATGTGAATGTGTGCTCAAAAAATGTCAGCTGATGAGATACATGTTTAAATATAATTGAACAGAGGCAGTTATTTTTGTTTGTTTGCATATTATTCATTTTTCCTCAAATGAAAGCTCTGAATTTCAGTACAGTTTGTATTTGTATCAATTTGAGATCTAAGTTATACATTTAATCTTCTGAGGAACCAAATACCAGAGTGATGAAATGTAAAGTACATAAAACATTTACTACTGAATGGTCAGTATTAATCAGTGGCCGTAATTCATGAACGATCTTGAACTATATTATATATGTGCAGAGTCACTTCAGTTGTGTCCAACTCTTTGTGGCCCTATGGACTGTAGCCCGCAAGTCTCCACTGTCTGTGGGATTCTCCAGGCAAGAATACTGGACTGGGTTGTCATGCCTTCCTCCAGGGGGTCTTCCCGACCCAGGAATTGAACCTGTGTCTCTTATGTCTCCTACACTGGGGGGCAGGTTCTTTTATCATTAGTGCCGCCTGGAAAGCCCGTATTATATATAAGCTGAACCATATGAAATTGCTGGCATTTGACAAAAATTACAGTTTGTGTGGTTTAAGCATAACATTTTGACTCTGGATGGCTTATGAAGAAAAGACAATTATTTTGAAATGAGAGCTGTCAGTGCAGATGGTGGGGTTCATATTTTGTACATGGCCTCTTTTAATTTTTTTGGTAAAGCTAGAACCCAATGAGTGTATGTTGTGAGGAGTATAGTTGTTCTTTTACACAAAGGGGAACTTGGAAACAGTAGCAGTATTGCTTCTCTTTCTATAATAGAAAAAGAAAATTCTTGGAATTAGAAGACCTGGGTTTGGCGTAACAAAGAGTTCCCCAGTTCTGTCTCTTATAATTGTTTTCTTTCTCATTTGTTAAATTATTTCTTGCCTAGTCAACAAAAATTCAGTGTTGATTCTTTACTTGGAAATCCAAATTACCATGAATTAGGCTTACTTTTAAGTAGGTATGTGTGTTAATTAACATAAGGTCTGTACTCATCTCTCTGATTCTTTGTGAAGTTGTATTGCTGTGTTGATAAATGAATATACATTTGTAATTATTGCTTAATATTATGTCTGCCCTATGAGATTTTAGTTTTCGAGAATAATGATTTGTGATGTCAATGATAGGGAGTTGAATTTTTTTCTAGGCTTTTTTTTTTTTCTGGAAAAGAAAAAATATTCTAATACAGGAATTTAGGATAACTTTTTGCTGTTCCCCATATTCACCATTGGTAACACCCAAAGTAGTCCATATCTAGCATTTTTTTTAAATAGCACATTTCATTTCGCAAGTATCAAAACATTACTCTGTTTCAAAGGGTGGTGGTGAAACAAACCCTGCAAGTCAGTACAGAATATGTTATAGGTCTTTGAAATCTTATGCAGATATATGAAAACCACATGCAAATGAATTTATAGCTTTCCCTTTCATGTACTTGTGTCACGGTCTTTGAGCGGATCTATTAAAAACAAATCTAGTGATGATTTATTATTTTTTGAAGATAAACCTCATGGCTGCTCATGGGGATAATGATGACATAAGACGTTTATAGATGTTCCCTGTGCTTAATTCTATTTCCCTTGATCATGCAGAAAATTTGAAAGTGATAGTTGTTCCCTATTAAACAAAATCAGCTAGGCTAATCTTGTTCAGATTGTTGAATATTTTAGTTAGTAGTCCTGTCACTTTAGCATTTGTTTTTCAAAAAGATACATCTGAGACTGTTTGTTGATATCAAAACATGGGGAAGAATTCATGGCCATTCTTGTAGTTGATTACAAGGTTTTCTATGTCCATCTGTCATCTCGCTCATCTTGCTGTTTACCTGCTCTACTGGGTGTCATCAGTGTCACCTGTGAGCTTGCTTGTGCATGTGCTCAGGATAGGCTGATGCTCCAGGCTGTCTGTGCCTTGCTCCCTAGGTGCTTCTGTGACCCCAGTCAGGACAGGCTGATGGATACCAGCAGTGAAGCCTTTGAGGCCCAGATGAGTCATCTGCAGCTCTCAGGGCAGCAGAGTCACACTGTGCTGTGGGCAGAAGTGGACAGAGGCTGCTCTTCTTCACACTCTGAGCACTTTCCTCCTCTCTTGTAGCCTGTGCCCTCTCTGGGCTCAGCAGGTGCCCCTAGAGGCAAAGGAACAAGTAAGCACCTTTTGCTGTTTGGGACCTCCTCCCTCTGTGTATGAGACACTTGCTGTTTTTTGTTTTGGTTTTTTTTTGTTTCATTTGGCTGTGCCGGGTCTTAGTTGCAGCATGCAGGATCTTTAGTTGTATATGTGGGCTCTTATTTGTGACATTCAGGATCTAATTCCCTTCACAGGGGTGGAACCTGGGCCCCCTGCATTGGGAGTAAAGAGTCTTAGCCACTGGACCAGCAGAGAAGTCCCTGGGAAACTTGCTCTTGAGTCCTCTTTTTTATCCTTTCTGGTTTTATGGTCATTGAAATGAATTATTTTTCTTCAGGTTCCTTAGTGCTTGATGCAGTTATACCTATGGTGAGTCACCCACCAGTCAGAACAGGGGAGTCAGGCATGGTTGAAACACAAAGATTTGGTGAGGTTCTAGCAATAACACAATTCCTGCTCCTGCTTTTAAGGATTTTTTTTTCATGTAAATAGAGTTTTAAAATACTGTGGATTTCATGAAAAGCCTTGTTTGTGACAGACACTGTCATGCTATTCACCAAAGCTATTTCTTCTTCTTTTGGGAACATATCTAGATGGCATTTCCCAACCTCTCTTCAGTTCAATGTGGCCATGTGACTACATTTAGAATGTATCATGGAAAACAAAAGAATTATTTATTGTTGAAGCCATTTGTTGAAAGATCTAAAGGTGAGGATCTTCTTTGACATAGGGGTTGGTAATCATACATCTGTCTTTGCCCAGGGTGAACTTGGTTTATGCGATTGACCCAGCATCATTATTAATAGTGCCTTTTCACTTTTAGCAGTAGTCTACTTTGGATAAACATACAGTTTCCCTCACCCTCTCCCCACTTTACAACCTCATCTGAGTACAAGAGTAGCTGTTGATGACATAGAAATTTGCTGTGTAAGTTACTGATGCTTCTGTGGAATGTTTAGTTACTTCTTAATGAGGGAGTTGAAAGATTATTTCTCCTTTTACTTTAACCAGGTTGTAGACTTAGCCCTAATATAGGATTATATTTAAGAATAAGAATATTGCATAACTTCGATTGCTCCTGATTAGTAAGTTTTATTTTGTTTCTCTAACTTCTCTTGGATGGTTTGTGTCTTCTTTGTCATAAAGAATAACTGTGGTTTTTTAAAACAATGATGTGTTAAAAGAACTAGCTGAAATAAAGATGATTTTCTTTTTGCATGTAGAATGGTAAAGAACTTTCTAAGTGTAATAACAGGAACTCAGAGAAAATGTTGGTAGGTTTTCCTATATAATTTAGGAAGACCTATGAACCTCAGAAACACCCCTCAATAAAAGGCATATTGCAGACTCGGACAAAATGTGATACTTAGGGCAAACACAGTGTTAAAAAGTTTTATTTTCCATAAAGAGTAAATTTGATTACAGTGGAAAACGTGTTTCTCCTCCTGTATTTCAGCATGCAGCATAGGTTGTTGAATTTAATGCTGCTAGATATTTTATTATTTCAGTTTTAAAATGATGGTTGAGTAACTTGCCATGGCCACATGAGCAGGGATTTCAACACACGTGGTCACATTTCAGAACACAAGCTCTTAACCACTACTTTCTGCAGTTCACAGATGAAAAAGTTAAAAGAAGAATGCTCCAAGGACTCAGCCAATTCTTACCCACAAAGAACCACACTAATGTGCATACACTTGCATACAATTTTTAATACAAACGACCAGTAAAAGTCCTGAAAGTCATTGAAAGTAATGGGAAAAACAAAGACAAATTTGAAGAACAAACTACAAGGCTTAATTTTTGTCCATGAGATTACTAAATCTTTAGGCCCAAATGAAAATGCTGAAATTTGATAAAGGTGGAATGAAATATTAGTGATCCAGTGCCCTTCTCATAGCATTTGTGTGGTGATGTGTATTCTTTTCTAAAAAACGAGGTATAACTGACAAATACAATTGTAATATATTTAAAATGTACAACATAATGATTTTATATGTGTGTATACCATGAAAGGATACCCACCATCAAGTAAACACATCTTTGCCACACAGATTTATTTTATGTTATGTTATTTTTGGTGAAAACACTTAAGTTTTACTCTCAGCACATTTCAGTTATAAAATTTATAATCACTGTGTCACGCATTGGAGCCTTATACCTAGTTTAATTCTTCTGACAACTGAATTTTTACCCCTTTCAGTTCAGTCCAATCACTCAGTCATGTCCGACTCTTTGTGACTTCATGGACTGCAGCACTCCAGGCTTCCCTGTCCATCACAGCTAAGAATGCATATGCCCATGCTGCTACTAAAGAGCCCACGAGTCATAACAAAGACCCAAGATTCTGCATGCTGCAACTAGGACTTGGTGCAGCCAAATAAATAAATATAAATATGAAATAAGAAACAGAGTGGTTAAATGGATTAAAAAAGCGTGTAGACCCAATTATATGCCGCCTACAAGAGACTCACTTCAGCTTTAAGAACACATGTAGACTGAATATGAAGAGATGGAAAAAGGTATTGCATACAGATAAAAACTATTATGTTGGTGCAAAAATAACTGAAGATTTGCACTGTTGAACTTCGTCATTTCATATTGGAATACATTCTTAAATAAATGTGGTTATGGTATATATCATTTTAATGAGCATTTCTCACTTTATGGGTTTTTTTTTTTTGCTAATGACATTACTTGCTATTTATGTTTATTTTAGATGATAGAAATGATATTAGACAAAAAGCAAATTCAAGCAATGTTTTTATTCGAGTTCAATATGGGTCATAAAGCATTGGCGACAGCTCACAACACCAACACCACATTTGGCCCTGTAACTGCCAACAAATGTACAATTCATTGGTGGTTCAAGAAATTTTGCAAAAGATACAAGAGCCTTGAAGATGAGGAGCATAGTGGCTGACCTTCAGAAGTTGACAAAGAACTTGAAAATGGTCATCACTGAAGCTGATTCTCTTACAAATACACGAGAAGTTGCTGAAGAGCTCAGTGTCGACCATTCCATGGTCATTTAGCAATTGAAGCAAATTGGAAAGGTGAAAAGTTCGATAAGTGGGTGCCTCATGAACTGACCACAAATTTAAAAAAATCAGTCTTGAAGTGTCATCTTCTCTTATTCTATGCAACAATAATGAACTATTTTTCAGTCGGATTGTGACATGTGATGAAAAGTGGATTTTATACAACAACCAGCAAAGCCCAGCTCAGTGGCTGGACTGAGAAGAAGCACCAAAGCACTTCTCAAAGCCAAACTTGCACCAAAAAAAGGTCACAGTTACTGTTTGGTGATCTGTTACCCATCCAATCCACCACAGTTTTCTGAATCCTGGTGAAACCGTTACATCTGAGAAGTATACTCGGCAAATCAATGAGATGAACCAAAAACTGCAATGCCTGCAGCCAATATTGATCAACAGAATGGGTGTAATTCTTGTCCATGGCGACGCCCAACCACACACTGCAAAACCAACACTTTAAAAGTTGAGCGAACTGGGCTACCAAGTTTTGCTTCATTCATCATATTCACCTGACCTCTTGCCAACTGACTAGCGCTTCTTCAAGTATCTTGACAACTTTTTGCAGGGAAAATGCTTCCACAACCAACAGGAGGAAGAAAATGCTTTCCAGGAGTTTGTTGAATCCTGATGCATGGATTTTTATGCTACAGAAATAAATAAACTTATTTTTTATTGGTAAAAATGTGTTTATTTTAATGGCTTTCATTGTGATTAATAAAAATGTGTTTGAGCATAGTTATAATGATTTAAAATTCAAAGTCCAAAACCAGATCTTTGTACCAACCTAATAAAAGAAAGTTGAAGTAGATTTACTTCTATCAGACAAAATACACTTTCAGTCAAAAACTGTAATGAGACAAACAAAGCCACTGTATATTAAAGGGATCAATTTATCAAAGGATATGATAAATTGATTTAGGTACCCAACACTGGAACACCTAAATATATAAACTGAGTATTAACAGATTTGTAGGGAGAAACAGCAATGCAAAAACAGTATAAGGAATTTCAGTATTCACTTTCAATAATGAATATATCATCCCAACAAAAGAATGTGTATTCTGTCACTGTTGGATGAAATGTTCTGTATGTATCTGTCAGTTTCATTTAACATGTAGTTTATATCCAAAGTTCATCAAGATCAGGAATAAGACAAGAATGACCACTCACCAGTTTTATTCAAAATATTATTGAAAGTCAGTCAATATTACTAATCAGTCAAGAAAAAGAAATGGAAGGCATCCACAATGGAAAGGAAGAAGTACATCTGTTTGCAGATGACAAAATATTACATATAGGAAGTACTAAAAACTCTAATAAAAAAACTCTTAAAACTAATACATGAATACAGAGTTGCAGGATACAAAATCAATATACAAAAAATCAATTGCATTTTTATACACTAGCAGTGAACCACTGAAAAGATAAAGTTTGAAGAATCCCATTTACAATTGCATTAAAAAAATAAAATAGTTAAGGATAAATTTACCCAATGAAGTAGAAGAGCTATACAACTAAAAAAATATAAAATATTAGTGAAAAAAGTGAAAAAAATTTAAATACATATGTTCAAAAGTTAGAAAAATATTGTTAAAATATACACACTATCCAAAGCAATCTATGTATCCAATACAATTCCTAACAAAATAAAAATGGCATTTTGTAAGAAAATTTTTTAATCCTAAAATTTATATGGACCTACTGATACAAAAGACCCTAAATAACCAATGCAACCTTGAGACGGAAGGAAAAACCTGGGGACATAACTCTTCTTCATTTTGAACTATATTACAAAGTTACAATAATCAAAACAATATGGTACTGGCATAAAAACAGACATATAAATCAGTGGAACAGAACAGAGAGATGAGAAATAAACCTACAGATATTTGGTCAATTAATTTTCAACAAAGGAGTCAAGAATATTAAATGGAGAAAAGGTAGTATCTTCAATAAACAGTGCTGGGGAAATGGGATATCCACACGCAAAAGAATAAAACTGGACCTCCGTCTTACACCATTCACAGAAATTAACTCAAAATGGATTAAAGACTTGGACATGGACCTGATATCACAAAACTCCTAGAAGAAAGCTTAGGGAAGAACCTCATCAACATTAGTCTTGGCAACAGTTTTTTGGAATGAGGTCAAAAACACTAAAACTAAAAATAAACAAGTGGGATTATATCAGTCTCTCTGTGACACACACAGACACACCACTCTCTATACACATAAATATTTATTTTATATATATATATATATATATATATATGAGACAGGGATGAGGTAAAGGTTCATAGAGAATGGAATATTTTTCAAACTTAAAAAAGAAGAAAATGCTTCCATTTGAAACAACACAAATGAATCTGGAGTGCGTCAAGCTAAATGAAATAATTTAGAGAAAGACAAATATTAGATGGTATCACTTATTTAGGGAATCGAGCTGGGGAAAGTGAAAATAAAAAGTCAAACTAATGGAATCAGAGAGTAGAGTAGTAGTTTAACAGGGAGTGGAGTTAGTGGGGGACACAGAAGCTGGTAAAGGGGTACAAAGTGAAAGAAGAGAGTGGCAAAATTGGCTTAAAACTCAACATTCAGAAAACTAAGATCATGGCATCCAATCCCATCACTTCATGGCAAGTAGATGGGGAAGCATAGAAACAGTGACAGACTTTATTTTCTTGGGCTCCAGAATCACTGCAGATGGGGACTGCAGCCATGAAATTAAAAGACGCTTGCTCCTTGGAAGAAAAGCTATGACCAACCTAGACAGCATGTTAAGAAGCAGAGACATTACTTTGCCAACAAAGGTCCATGTAGTCAAAGCTATGGTTTATCCAGTAGTCATGTATGGATGTGAGAGTTGGACCATAAAGATAGCTGAGTGCTGAAAAATTTATGCTTTTGAATTGTGGTGTTGGAGAAGACTCTTGAGAGTCCCTTGGACTGCAAGGAGATCCGACCAGTCCATCCTAAAGGAAATCAGTCCTGGATATTCATTGGAAGGACTGATGCTGAAGCTAAAGCTCCAATACTTTGGCCACATGATGGGAAGAACTGACTCACTGCAAAAGACCCTGATGCTGGGAAAGACTGAAGGTGGGAGGAGAAGGGGACGACAGAGGGTGAGATGGTTGGATGGCATCACTGACACAATGGACATGAGTATGAGCAAGCTTCAGGGATTGGTGATGGACAGGGAAGCCTGGTGTGCTGCAGTCCATGGGGTTGCAAAGAGTCGGACACTACTGAGCAACTGAACTGAATTGAACTTGTGGTTACCAGAGACTTTCTTATAACATCTTATACTTCTAACAGTGTATATTAAGCTGATTATAACTTAATATTGGACATATACAAAAACCTTACATTATTGCACTCCCTCCCTCACATTCTATATTCTTAATAATATAATTTATATCTTTTTACATTGTGTTTCTGTTAAAAATATTATTGTAGTTGTAGTTAACTTTAGTACTTGGCCTTTTAACTGTATGTTAGAGTTATAAGTGATTTTCCCATCACTATTAGAATATAGAGTATTCTGAAGATTGTATGTACTTACGTTACTAGTGAGTTTTATTCTTTCCTATATTTTCACGTTACTAATTAGTATCTTTTTGTTTCAGCTTGAAGAACTCCCTCTAAAGTTTCTTTTAAGGCTGGTCTAGTGGTGATGAACTACTTCAGCTTTTGTTTGTCTGGAACCTCTCTATTGCTCCTTTATGTTGTTGGATTCTGTTTGCTAGAATTTTGTTAAGGATTTTTGCATCTATGTTCATCAGTGATAATGGCCTGTAGCTTTCTTTTATTGTGGCATCTTTGTCTGGTTTTGGTATAAGGGTGATGGTGGCCTCATAGAATGAGTTTGGAAGTTTACCTTCCTCTGCAATTTTCTGGAAGAGTTTGAGTAAGATAAGTGTTAGCTCTTCTCTAAATTTTTGGTAGAATTCAGCTATGAAGCCGTCTGGTCCTGGGCTTTTGTTTGCTGGAAGATTTCTGATTACAGTTTCAATTTCCGTGCTTGTGATGGGTCTGTTAAGATTTTCTATTTCTTCCTGGTTCAGTTTTGGAAAGTTATACTTTTCTAAGAATTTGTCCATTTCTTCCAAGTTGTCCATTTTATTGGCATATAGTTGCTGATAGTAGTCTCTTATGATCCTTTGTATTTCTTTGTTGTCTGTTGTGATTTCTTCATTTTCATTTCTACTTTTGTTGATTTGATTCTTCTTCCTTTGTTTCTTGATGAGTCTGGCTAATGGTTTATCAGTTTTATTTATCTTCTCAAAGAAACAGCTTTTAGCTTTGTTGATTTCTGCCATGGTCTCTTTTGTTTCTTTTGCATTTATTTCTGCCCTAATTTTTAAGATTTCGTTCCTTCTATTAACCCTGGGGTTCTTCATTTCTTCCTTTTCTAGTTGCTTTACATGTAGAGTTAGGTTATTTATTTGACTTTTTTCTTGTTTCTGGAGGTATGCCTGTATTGCTATGAACCTTCCCCTTAGCACTGCTTTTACAGTGTCCCATAGGTTTTGGGTTGTTGTGTTTTCATTTTCATTCATTTCTTCGCATATTTTGATTTCTTTTTGATTTCTTCTGTGATTTGTTGGTCATTCAGAAGCGTGTTGTTCAGCCTCCATATATTGGAATTTTTAATAGTTTTTCTCCTGTAATTGAGATCTAATCTTACTGCATTGTGGTCAGAAAAGATGCTTGGAATGATTTCAGTTTTTTTGAATTTACCAAGGCTAGATTTATGGCCCAGGATGTGATCTATCCTGGAGAAGGTTCCATGTGCACTTGAGAAAAAGGTGAAATTCATTGTTTTGTGGTGAAATGTCCCATAGTTATCAATTAGGTCTAACTGGTCCATTGTATCATTTAAAGTTTGTGTTTCCTTGTTAATTTTCTGTTTAGTTGATCTATCCATAGGTGTGAGTGGGGTATTAAAGTCTCCCACTATTATTGTGTTATCATTAGTTTCCCCTTTCATACTTGTTAGCATTTGCCTTACATATTGCGGTGCGCCTATGTTGGGTGCATATATATTTATAATTGTTATATCTTCTTCTTGGATTGATCCTTTGATCATTATGTAGTGTCCTTCTTTGTCTCTTTTCACAGCCTTTATTTCAAAGTTTATTTTACCTGATGTGAGTATTGCTACTCCTACTTTTTTTTGGTCTCTATTTGCGTGGAATATCTTTTTCCAGTCCTTCGCTTTCAGTCTGTTTGTGTCCCTTATTTTGAGGTGGGTCTCTTGTAGACAGCATATATAGGGGTCTTGTTTTGTATCCATTCAGCCAGTCTTTGTCTTTTGGTTGGAGCATTCAACCCATTTACATTTAAGGTAATAATTAATAAGTATGGTCCCGTTGTCATTTACTTTGTTGTTTTGGGTTCGGATTTATACCCCCTTTCTGTGTTTCCTATCTAGAGAAGATCTTTTAGCATTTGTTGAAGAGCTGGTTTGGTGGTACTGAATTCTCTCAGCTTTTGCTTGCCTGTAAAGCTTTTGATTTCTCCTTCACATTTGAATGAGATCCTTGCTGGGTACAGTAATCTGGTTTGTAGGTTTTTCTCTTTCATCACCTTAAGTATGGCCTGTGTCTTGGGTGGCAGCTCTAAAAGTTGGGATGGTAGATGTTTGTATAAGCTCCCTCCATTGAGGCACTGGTGACTTGGATTTATTGTTGCAGTGAGTTAGAGGGAGAACATGGGGGAGGTGCCTGCTGTTTCTTTTGGGCTCTAGCAAGGATGGCACCTGGATGAGTGCTACTGAGAAGTTATACCCTGAGTCAGCAGCTTGTAAAGTATGCAGTCAGAGTTCTTTCAGACAAAGACTTGGTGATGGGCATTTTTTGCCTGCTTTCTTTGTGCTGAGTCCTGGGAGGATGGCTGTGGCAAATACTGGTGCACTTGTTAACAACTGCTATTTTGTCTGCTGTGGTTCTGTGAAATTCATGAACACAAGTCTTATTGGCTTTCAGAGCTAGATGATTTGGAGAGCGTTCCTTAAAAATCAGTTGCTAGATATGAGGCCTTTGCTCCTCAGGGAGAATGGGGTGGGGTTTCTTTCTGAATTGTATGGTGCTATGTCAATGGTGAGATTTATGATAAGAGTGTTTCTCAGCCTTTTCTACTTGTTTCTGTTTTATCAGTCACCCAGTATATAGGAATCACTCAGGTCTTCTCTGGATTGCTCTTAGAGGGAGTTTCTCCATGTATAGCTGTATATTTGGTGCATCTGTGGGAGAAGGGAAATTCAAGAGACTCCTATGTCACCATCTTGTCCGGGAGTCAAAATATTCTTTTGTTCTGTCATGTCTGAAGTGGTTTCTGGTGCATCATTTTTTGGTCAGGATTTCTCATGGTATGTACAAAACCTTAGAATTGCTTTTTTTTTTTTAAGAAAGAAATTTTATTTTCAAAATATAGGAAGATTTTGGAAAATCTTTCAGAAATATAACTGAATTAAATTACTTTTTGAAGATGATGCATTCTTAGGAATAAAAAGCAAAAAAAGAGAAGTACAAAATTCAGAATTTCATGATTCCTAAGGGGAGAAACACTTCTATACTTCTATCAAAACTTTGTTTTAAAGGTATAGGTGCAATTTCAGTTTTATTTTAATAAACAGTTCACACCTCTGGCAGTCATTCCCCTGGCATAAGTTGCCTAGCACCAGAATTCCTAGTTGAAGGCATAATAATTCATCTGTGCCCCTTAGGCATGGCCTTCCAGCAGTCAGCTCTACCTCATTGAGAGTTACAAATTAAAAAAGAAAATTACTGTAGTGTAATTGAATATCATATTTGTTTCATTATACCTAGTAAAATCTGAAACTATTAGAAAATGTTTTTGTAAAACAGGTAAGTAAAATGAAAGCAATTTGTTCATATTTCTCCAAATATTGTATAAAAATACTATATTGATTTGATTACACATTTCATTTATTATTATTATTATTTACTTTATTTTAATTTACAATACTGTATTGGTTTTGCCATACATTGACATGAATCCACCACGGGTATACATGCGTTCCCAAACATGAACTCCCCTCCCACCTCCCTTCCCATAACATCTCAGTGTAGTGGTTATCACATTCGCCTCACACATTTCATTTATTGAGTGGGTAGATTCACGTATTTGTTGAAAGACATTTAGCTGATGTTACCTGATGGTGACATTAGATACACTAAAAAAAAAAAAAGGTCATCTATTATCTGCTTAGTTCCAGGAACATCTTGGTTTGGGAGAACTTATCTTTCAGAGCCTGTTCCCTTTAGGGACAACATCCTGTGGGAGCACTTCTGTTTTCCTCTGACTTCCTGTTTATTTAAAAGAACTCTTAACAAATGTAGAGGGTATATTGACTTTTCTCCCTCATGTAAATAAATATCTTCCCGAGAGACTAAATCTAAAATGTATTAAATTCATTCTCGGTTAATTGTAAAGAGCATTTAAAATTAAAGACAAAATGAAAATTCACTACTTAAATATAAAACTGGCTTTTCTCCTTAGTGTTTTCATAGTCAGGGTGGGCTAATTATTTTAATTGAATTAAAACTGAATAAATATGGGAGTGACCATTTTAGAAAAATCTATCTGAGGCCAGATTTATACTGATGATCGAAAATGCATGGAAGCCAAGCCAGCCCCTCCCTCCTTACCTCCTTTCCCCAGTTTCCTTCCACTCTGGGAATGAAGGTCTGCTCAGTTCCCACGTGACAGCTACTTCTTTGTACTTCGTCCAGCTCTACCTTGTTCCCAGCTGCACACTGGGTCCTTTCTACTTGTGCTACTGGTCACCACCTAGAGTTCTAGGAGAACTCTTCTCCAGGTTCTGCTGCTGTGTATGCCAAGCACGCATTTACCTGGTCTTCTCCCATGCAACTATCCAAAGAGAAATAGATTTGTGATAGACTTTGTTAGATGCTGGTAGGTAACAGGAAGGAATTGCAGTTAGGAAGCAAAACTTTACAAAAATAGTCGGTTAATCTGATAATTCTCCAAGTTCAGAAAAAGAAAACTTTAATAAATAATGAAACCTCTTTAAAAGACAGTCCCGTCACAAGTACGCTTCAGTTCCCAGCCTGTTCCTTTGTTAAAGTTCTTTCTCTTCTCCTTCTTCCAGGAAGAATCCTCTTCTTTCAACCTCCATAGCAGAAATCTTACCTTCTGTGGGGGTATGTTTCACCCTAAGATTATTTACCACAATTCACAAGACTCCTCTAACAGTATGTTTCCTAGTGTCTGAATTTATCATTTTATAATTTATCAATTGTAGGGAGAGAGATGGGTGAAGAAATTTGGTGCAAACAGTGTGGGATAATGCTTGGCTTTCTATGTCCCAAACACTTCTGCATCTCCTTGCTAGTGTAGAGTTTTGGATATGCTTCTTGATTCTTTTCTTTAAAAAAAAATTTTTTTTTTGGGTATAGTTGATTTCCAATGTTGTGTTAATTTCAGGTATACGGCCAAGTGAATCTGTTTTCCATATACATAAATCTACTCTTTTTTAGATTCTTTTCCCACATAGGCCATTAACAGAATATTGAGTAGAGTTTCCTGTGCTATATAGAATGTCCTTATTAGTTACCTAGTTTATATATATAGTGGTGTGTTTGTGTCAGTTCCAGTCTTCCAATTTATTCCTTCTTCCCTTTATCCCCCAGTTGCCATAGCCTACCCAGGAGCCTGGTAGGCTATAGTGCAGGGGGTAGCAAAGAGTTGGACGCAACTGAGTGACTTAACTTTCACTTTTCAATTTCAGCCATAAGTTTATTTTCTACATCTTTAGCTCTCTTTGTGTTTTGTAGATAAGTTCATTTGCAGCCTTTTTTAAGATGCCACATATAAGTGATGCCGTATGATACTTGTCTTTCTCTCTCTGACTGACTTCACTCAGTGTGACAGTCTCTAGGTCCATCCATGTTGCCACAAATATGCCTCTTCACTCTGGCAGCAGATCACTAGTTAATGAAACCACCTCCCCCAAAACATGTATATACACAAATGTGTCTTTTTCCCATACTAAAAAATATTTCTGAAGAACGGTGGTCTAACTCTGTATTGTGTTAGTGAGGACTGTTAAAGTTGTAAATGATGGAAATCTAATTTGTGTTACTGCTAGTACTAAGAGTTAACATTTATCAAATGTTAACTATGCAGTTGTATTACTTTAATAATTCATATATATTATCCTGTCAAATTTTAATAACAGCTCTATTAGGTAGGTACTTTATTGTTCCCATTTTATATATGACGAAACTGAGGCACAAAGAGGTTAAAGGCAGCTTACTTAGAATTGCAAGTTTTAGAGCCAGGATTAGAATCCAAATTGCTGACTCCAGAGCATTATGCCCTAGGATAGGCACATTGTGGAGAATTTATTGCCTCATAGATTCCACTGTAAATTGCAACAACCAAACTATTGGGAAATACAGAGTAGACGTAGGCTTTAGGAACAGCTGGAGCCAAGAATTCAAATACCATTATCTCTCTCACTGTCTTGTTTCCCCCTTTGCCATGCTGTGTAGCATGTGGGATCTCAGTTTCCCAACCAGGGGGTGAACTTGGACACCCTGCAGGGGAAGCAAGGGACCCTAACCACTAGACAGCCAGGGAATCCCCTGCCTCACAGTCTTTTATGTATACTTTTTTCCCTCAGTGTGCTGGCTTTAACTCTCATTGTTAACTCGATTCTTCAGTATGGTGGATGGCCACTAGTGGATCTTTACCTTGGTATTTCACAACTTCTCCCTTTGGAAGACATTTTTACAGCTGCAGTTGTTAATTAAAAAAAAAAATCAGTGGGAAAAACTTCTAGATACACAGATAATACCAGCTGCCTGAATCACTGCTCTCTCCCAATATGTCTTCCAAACACTACAGAGCAACAAGAAGAAAAAGGTAAAAACACAAGGATTGAGGATACCCAAATCTCAAATTAACTTAAGTGAAAGAGGAAAACAAAAAACACTCACCAGAATCTCATTAAGCTATGTCTCATACTCTTGCCTCAAACCGTTACCATGAACAAGAATGGTTTAAAAAAAAAAAATGTAGGAGAGAAGATTGGGTCTGAGGTTAATGTGAAACTACTGTCAAAAGAGAAAGTCTACCCTCTGGGTAAAAATACTGAAAATATTTCCAATTCAATTCTCAGGCAAAGACCCAAATGTATGCTGTCTACCAGAGACACATTTAAAACAGTGATTCAGCAAGAGTAGAAGTCAGTGGGATAGGTTGCAATTGACCTGCAGATCTGGCCAACAGTGCGGGGTGCTTTGGTTCAGCCATCCTATCCCCCACTCCTCTCCTTGGCCACTCATCTGTGTCCAGGCTGGTGGACTCATTAGAACTTGGGCGTTTTCTCTTGGTTGCTATATCCCTGCATCTTAGAACAGTCCCTGGCACTTAGAAGGTGCCCAGTATTTCCTGATAGCTTCTTCTGGACTAAATAGTGTCTGAAAGAAGAGGGGTTCTGTTTTCAGAAGAGGGAGGTATTGGGTAGACAATACACATATTAAGAAAAAACATTTTCTAGAAATTGTTTTTCAGTGTTCTCCGATTTCATATTCTTGAGAAATGGATGTTTGTTTTTAAGTAATTTGCAGCATGAGCAGTGTAAGTATAGAAAAGTTGATTAATAAGTAATGAAACTGTCTGGAACAGGGCTATCTGACAGAAATATGAGCCACAAATGCAAGCTGTGCATGTAGTTTTAAATTTTCTAGTCATCACATTAAAAAAGTAAAGAAATGAGTCTATTTCATTTTAATAATACATTTTATTAACTCCAATTCTTCCAAGTATTATTTCAACATAAAATCATACAGAAAGCATTAATGAGATATTTTATATTCTTTTTTTCCCTGTTCTGTTTGCATTTATACTTACAGCATGTCTCAGTTTAGCCTAGCTTCATTTCAAGTGTTGAGTAATATTAGATAGTTCAGATTTAGACAATGGGATTGTCATCTTGTCATTTCAGGATAATGGGTGAAAATAATATCTAATACCTAAAATGTGTTTCTATATGTGGCAATATATTTATACCTCTTGGCCCAGATGAAATATGTCTTATTTAATGCTTTTATTTTGTGATCTTATATGTTAATAATACCTATTTTAAATTGGAGCATAGTTACAGTTTAGTCTATAGCAAACCTTACTGATACTTTTATTTCTGAAGTAAATTTACCACAATAGGGATGTAGTGGAAAAGGGTCATTCTCTCACTTTAGGTCTCTGTTTAAATGTCCTCATTACAGTTGTCTCCTGTGAACATTTGAAACAAAATATCAACCTCTTCCATTTCCCCTTGCCCCTCTGACAATTCCTTTGCCTTTTATATTGCTATAGCCATCTCAATAATTCTTGTTACATCTGATGTATCATATATACTTTAAAAATTGTCTTTATTTATCACCCCTTTTCCCTAACACACACACACACACACACACACACACACACACACACACACACACACACACACACACACACACGAATGTTTCCTCTCAGCACAAGAGCTTTATTGTATTCACTGCTATGTTACTACATCTTAGAACATTTCCTGGCATGTAGAAGGTGCCTAGTATTTTCTGATGTGTGAATGAAAGATTTCAGACACATGGAATTCACTGCTGCCATATACACAGATACTCCCATATCATCATCATCCTATATGGTCTTCCTTTGGTACCCACACTCTTCCCCATCACACTGCCATCAGAGTTACTCTAGCTTTCAGTTCTAATACTAAGGGCTATGATGGTAGCTTTGTCATCATTTCTCTGCCTCTAGCCTTTCTCTTCAAGCCACTTGACAAATGATTGCCACCACGAATGTTAAAGAGCATCTCTGAACATGTTGGTTCCTTGCTCAGAATTTTCAGTTCTTCACTGTGGCTTTTTGGGATATCTGTAATGTGTCATGTTTGCATCCTGTGCTGGTACCAACTGCACAGTTTGATTTTTTTAAAAAATATGTTCAGTGCTTTCTCCTCTTCTCTCTGTCTGTACATGTTATTCTCTATTCCTGGATTCCCTTTTCCTCTTCTGCCTTGACCAGGACCCCTGACTCAACTTTAGCTACTTTTTCAACTCTCCTTGGGACAATGTTGGAAAGAATTTTAACTTACAAGCATTTCACTGGTGGATTATAGAAATTCTATGAAATATGAATGGACAATGAAATGTCATCAAAGCAAGACCCTTGGCCTGTGTGCCAATGGTCAAGTACCCTGGAAAGCAGGACCATTTATGGTTTAGAGAAAAATGAGTATCTGTCAAAGTACAGGAACTAGAGAGAAAAAGGACACGGTGTTATCATTCTTTGATTGTCTAGTCTTTCAATACCTTTGTCTTTAAGTGCTCCCCCCCCAAAAAAAAATTGTCCTTGTACATCTTCCTTAAAATATACGTAATTTCATAAGAAGCAAAAAATAACCCCAGTGCCTTCTAGTGTACTGAAGCAGCAGCTTTTTATAGATTGTAAAACAATTACACCTACTTCCTGAATAACAAAACATTTACAGCGTTCTATAGCTATAAGTTTTGGCATTTATGCCTTTCAAAGATTTGGTCCCTTAGGTTTAAATGGTCAAATCTATGGGTATACCATTGTTTATGGTATTCCTTTATTATCCTTTTAATGTTCATCAGATCAGTGGTAATGACCTCTCCTTTTCTGATACTGTAATTTGTCTCATCTCTCTCTCTCTTTTTGGTTAGCCTAGCTAGAGGTTTATCAATTTTATTAAGCTTTTCAAAGAACCAGCTTTTGGTTTTGTTGTTTTTCTCTATTGATTTTCTGTTTTTGATATCAATTTCCATTCTAATTTTTATTATATTTCTTCATTTGTTTGCTCAGGAGTAAACTTTTCTTCTTTCCCTTGTTCCTAAGGTAAAAGCTTAGGTTTTTTGTTTTAGATCTTTTTTTTTTTCTTCTAATAAATGCATTCCATGCTATAAAGTTGCCCTTTAAGCCTGTGTTTGCTCCATTCCATGTTATGGTTTCATCATCTTGTAGTTAAAATATTTTAAATTTTACTTGAGAGACCTCTTTGATCCACAGGTTACTTATTGCTGTCAGATTGCCAGGTATCTGGGAGTTTTCCAACTATCTTTCTGTTAAAATTACCATGTTATCTGAGAACATACTTTGTATACTTTCTTTTCTTTAAAATTTAAAATATGTTTCATGGCTCAAAATGTGGTCCAGCTCCACGTGAACTTGGGATAATGTATATTCTACTGTCATTGGTTGGGTATTTTATAAATGCCTATGTTGCTGCTGCTGCTAAGTCGCTTCAGTTGTGTCTGACTCTGTGCGACCGCATAGACGGCAGCCCACCAGGCTCCCCCGTCCCTGGGATTCTCCAGGCAAGAACGCTGGAGTGGGTTGCCATTTCCTTCTTCAATGCATGAAAATGAAAAGTCAAAATGAAGTCGCTCAGTCATGTCTGACTTTTAGCGACCCCATGGACTGCAGCCTACCAGGCGCCTCTGTCCATGGGATTTTCCAGGCAAGAGTACTGGAGTGGGGTGCCATTGCCTTCTCCAATAAATGCCTATAGGAGCAAGCTATTTGTTAGTACCATGTCCTTACTGATTTTCTGCAATGGAACACTTAAAACTGCTGCTTTAGAGCATTACATGGGATCCAGTGGTTTAAAAGTGTGAGAGCCATTCCCTAAGTAGCTAATTTTTGACTTGATAACATCAGAGGCATTGCATACAAAAGACATTTACAGTGTGAATATGTGGTGTTTGAATCGTAGATGGGTGTGACATGCATTTAATTCCCTTTAAAAGCTACTTGTTTTGAATCTGTACATAATGATGCTATTTTAAAATGGGTTTATACATGCCCACACACAAATGCATAGTGAAAGGACAAGAATTTACTCTAAATGTTGACTATAATTATAACCCTGGGGCTATGGTATCACAAGTGTTTAAAAAGTATTCTTCATTACATTTTCCTATAGTTTTAAAATCTCCACACTAAAAGTTCGTTATGGTTTGTTGAAATCTGATATTGTTTCACGTGTGAGATGAACCTGATGTGTGAACTTGATGAATAAAATGCTTGCAAGTAGGCATTGTCATAGCCAGTGTTTCATTATTCACTGTAGTCAGAGAAGAGCTGAAATGGAACAATTAATTAAAATCCACTGATAATTCCAGCACCCTCTTTTGAAACCATCATTGCTATCTGAGCAGCTCACCATACCTTTGCTAGTTTCAACATAACAAAGACAGTGGAATTATTTAAATTTCAGTAAAGAATCCGCGCGCAATGCGGGAGACCTGGGTTTGATCCCTGGGTTGGGAAGATCCCGTAGAGAAGGGAAAGGCTACCCAATCCAGTATCCTGGCCCAGAGAATTCCATGGACTATACAGTCCATGGAGTCACAAAAGAGTGGGACACGACTGAGCAGCTTTCACTCTCACTGTTATGGCTTGATGGGGCTCTAAAATGCTGGCCAGGTAATGGACACTGACTGCAAGCAGTAGACACATTCTATAGTTGACTCCTGAATATTCAGAGCTTTATTTATTTTGCAAAAGAGTATGAGCTTTTAGAGTGAATAAATATAGAATATTGGTAGTTAAGTATTAGTCATATGTAAATAAAGCTTAAAATTTCCTGGTTTCAGTTAAAAGTGAGAAGTGTAGGAAAAGAGATAAAGGCAACTGCATAGTAGTATTGGTCCAACTCCAGTTTTGAAATTTCCCCTGATATCTGGCATGTACTATGTACATGGAGTGTTTAAAAATTATTGAATATTAAATTTCATAGATTCCTTGTGTTCTCAGAAACATCCCTGGAGTCTAAACATTATATTTCTTTAACAGACAAGGAAATGCTGTCATGCATTGTTGGGTTTTATTACCTGATTTCATGTTTGATCAGACACTAGGAACAGTAGGGAATTTCAGCTGATTGGATGAACTCATAGAAATTAGCCTCTTCATTATTTTCCTTTAATATTTGATAATAGACTTTCATATGAGCTACTTAATTGCTAAGTACTAAAGTTTACTATGAAATTAATTCTAGGCATCCTAGAATCCACTCAGGAGTTAAGCTATTGAATATATCAGGTTCAGGGTTAACTTTTAACGCTTTTGATTCTCAATGGGAAGAGGGCAAGACAGCCTCAATAAATAATAAATCTGAAATGGTAGACTATATTTAAGGTACTGCAGTTTGTGTTTTACATATCAAGAGGAACTTGAACTAAGCTACATGGTACCTATTATATTTTAAAAATCCAAAAGCTTAGAGACAGTAGTCCTTTGTGGCACTCTCTGCCACCTTATCCTACTTCCTCAGAAGTAACTACTTTTAATTATTTTTACCTATTCATTTTGTTATTTTTTCACCATTGTATCTTTAATATATTATTATTTTTAATTTACTAATTTAAAAAGACCTGTTGACTAATGTAATAACTAGGGATTTAACTTTCTTATGGTTTTCATGTTCTGTATTTCTTTCCCATGGAGCTTTATTTCTTCTTAAGATTAAAGTGGTAGTGTTTTATCACTATGTAAAATGGTGATACTATATAGTGTTACATATTTTGTAATGGATAATATTTGCATAGTAATTATAGTGTCCAAATACTGTCACAGTTATTAAAAACCCTAATTAATTGCTTTAGCTTTTCTTTCAGTATTGAGGGCTCCCTAGTTTTGAGTTTAGTGCCAGATATTGATAAAATATAATGAGGAGTCAGTTTCTGTTCTTGAGGAATTCAAGATCTTCTTTATGAAAGAGAAGTTGCAAAAGTGGTAATAGAGGCTTACAAAATGCTTTATTTTCTTGGGCTCCAAAATCACTGCAGAGAGTAACTGCAGCCATGAAATTAAAAGATGCTTGCTCCTTGGAAGAAAAGCTATGACCAACCTAGACAGCATATTAAAAGTGGAGACATTCCTTTGCCGACAAAGGTCCATCTAGTCAAAGCTATAGTTTTTCCAGTAGTCATGTATGGATGTGAGAGTTGGACTATAAAGAAAGCTGAGCACCAAAGAATTGATGCTTTTGAACTGTGGTGTTGGAGAAGACTCTTGAGAGTCCGTTGGACTGCAAGGAGATCCAACCAGTCCATCCTAAAGGAAATCAGTCCTGAATATTCATTGGAAGGACTGATGCCGAAGCTCGGATACTTTGGCCACCTGATGCAAAGAATTGATTCTTAGAAAAGACCCTGATGCTGGAAAAGATTGAAGGCAGGAGGAGAAGGGGACGGCAGAGGATGTGATAGTTGGATGGCATCACCAACTCGATGGACATGAGTTTGAACAAACTCTGGGAGTTGGTGATGGACAGGGAAGCTTGATGTGCTGCAGTTCATGGGGTCACAAAGAGTCGGACACAACTGAGCGACTGAACTGAACTGAAGGAATCCAAAAGGAGGTAGGGCTTACTGTGTTTGGCTCCAAGGAATTACCAGGCTAGTTAATGCTGGAAATGAGCTCTAAAGGAGTTAGGGGTGGTCCAGATAGGCAAAACTGGGAGAGCTTTAATGACACTGGGATTGGCAGAGGAAAAGAACCTCACCTTTTTTCCTTCTGTGTTCTGCACATCAGTAAAGTTGAACATGCCATAGACTCATAGTACAGATGTGTTGAACCTAAGCCGAACCCTTATCTTGATTTCATAGCAGTATAAATGTTCATGAAGTACCATTTCAAATAGTATTGTGGTGACTTGGACTGCAAGGAGATCCAACCAGTCCATTCTAAAGGAGATCAGCCCTGGTTGTTCTTTGGAAGGAATGATGATAAAGCTGAAACTCCAGTGCTTTGGCCACCTCATGTGAAGAGTTGACTCATTGGAAAAGACTCTGATGCTGGGAGGGATTGAAGGTGGAAGGAGAAGGGGACGACAGAGGATGAGATGGTTGGATGGCATCACTGACTCAATGGGCATGAGTTTGTGTAAGCTCCGGGAGTTGGTGATGGACAGGGAAGCCTGGAATGCTGCAGTCCATGGGGCTGCAAAGAGTTGGACACGACTGAGTGACTGAACTGAACTGAGGACATCATGTATTCTTAGTAATTATTTAACTAAAAACTTTCTGTGAATGCTGAAAATAGTTGATATACCTTCTATAAATCAGAAAAAGAACATGAGTGCATTCACATAACTTCATTATTTTCTCAGTATAATTTCAGGGTCATATATTTTCTGTGATTTTTTTTTTTTTTGGAGTTGATAAATAATAGTATATTTGCAAGACTATACAGCAATCAAAATGAAAGCATTCTAGCTATACAAAATAACGAGTGAGTCTTATAAATATACTTTCCAGTGATTAAAGCACAATAAGTTTCCGTACAGCACAATACCATTTTCATAAAGGTCAATAACAAACAAAAGTAAGTAAACTAATTGTGGGGTACATAATTGTATGATAAATGGGTTTTTTAAAAGCAGGAACATGATAGACAACATTCCTGTGTGATTTTTTTTTGAAGTTGCTGTGGCTTAGCTATGAATGGGTGGACCATAAAACACCTAGAAAATATAAATTAGCTGGATGATAGAGACAAGGAGAGTTATTTCTAGCAAGGTGTCAAAAGACACTCAATGTGTTACATCCTGTGAGTTGGTCAGTTGAAAGAGTTTATTAAAAAAAATTCTTTGTTAAGGTTTGCTTTGTAAATTCTTGTGTATAAAAATTCAGATAAAAATGAAAAACTATAAAGTTGAAAATGCCGTCGTGATAAAAGAGAAGGTCCTTGGTAAGACTGCCTCGATTGCCACTAGGTTACTAGTTAATTTTCATAGACTAATGACCAGACCTGTGGGTTCCCATCATCTTTGAAGGTGTTTCTGTTTTTCAAATTCATATTGCTGTTGATACTCTAGTGACACTCTCGGCACCTATGTGTGCTCAGTGTCTCTGCCTCCTGCGGCATTGAATTTAGAAGCTGAAGGAGACCTGAGATATCTTAAAATTCTGATGTCATTTTCCAAAGGGGGGAACTGTCCAGAGAGAGTTGATAACTCTCCCCTGTCCATTCTTTGTTTCTCTGAGTTGTTTTCACTCTGAGCACTTCTGACCTCAGATATGTTTCTCTTTTCTCCCTGCACCACACCAACAAATTCATTTACTCTGGACACCAACTGGATGTTGTACAATTCAGCTCACTTCGAACACTAACTATCAGGAGTTAGTGCAGACCCCACAACTTAAAGAATCAGTGCCACAGGCCTGCTCCCACTTTAAGTGCGTGGCAAGATTGGATGGCCACACCCCTGTTCAATTTGGCTACAAAATCGAGTTTCCCCAACTCCCTCCTCAAGTTTAACAGTTTTCTAGATACAAATTCGGGCAAACACGCTATTTACTGTTGCTAGCTTATTATAGAGGTTATTCTAAAGGATGCATTACAAATGCATCTCCCGGCGAAGAAGTCTACAGGGTAAGGTCTGACAGAGTCCTGAGTACAGGAGCTTCTGTTCCTGTGCAGTGGGGTGTACCACCCTTCTGATGCATGGATATGTTCACCAACCCGAAACTCTTTGAACCCTACCATTAGGACTTTTTATGGACATCTCATCATGGAGGCATGATTGAGTAATAACCCAGTCTTCAGCCTTCTCCCCTGAAGGTTGAGGGTAGAGCTGAAATTTTGATTTTCTAATCAAAATTTGGTCCTTCTGGCCACCAGCTCCCATTCTGAAGTTGTCTAGGATCCCAAAAGGAGTCATTTAATTAGCACAGAAGGTGATTTTGTCACATTTGAGATCCAAGGGATTAAGAAGCTCTGTCAGGGCTAGGAGTCAAAGACCAAATATTATAATAAAAGATGTTCCTTGTATCCCTTTCACTTGGAAAATTACAAGGGCTCTGTGCCACGAACGGGGAATGAGGTTCAAATGTATATTATTAAAGCATTACACACTTACCTCGGGGTTTAGTCAGTACCCTTGTTGCCCCTTCACCCCTACTTTCATGGCTACTTGCCAGATCAGCACACTTTACTTTATCCTTGGATGACTGCCTCTGGCCTCATCTGGGTGTTTTTAATCTAATCTTCTGATCCGATTTAACAAGCTCTTCAGGACTGAATAGATGTTATAGGCCAGACTGGTTTAGATTTCACATCAGTGCTGGGTCATGGTTTCTCTAGGAGCTTTTCTAGCTGAGGGGGAATTTTATATACTTAAAGTCAGCAGAACCACCCACTGAGTTGTGGATAAGATTTTGGTTGAAACTGTAGTTGAAATATTTCTAAATCCAGTCTGAATCTGTTTGGAGTGTACTAGGGCCGACTATACCATCATGATGTTGGGGGTTAGAATACCCTAAAAATAAAGATTTAAAGTGTAAGATCTGCTCTGAACAAGTTTCAGTTCTCATTGTGGATGAAACTTGCCCATAAATATGTAAGGAAGAATATAACCAAGTACCCTAATGAGTAGTATGACCCAAAGGGCTGAGAACTAAGCGGGGTGGGGAGTAAACCATGTAAGAGCTTCTAGATGGAGCAAAGCTTGAGATAAGCTACTAAGGTCAGATATGATTTGGAACAGGGCAAGGAAAGACTGATCTGAAAGGAAAATATTGAGAATAAACTTTGTAATATATATGGAAAGATAATTTATACTTATTAATGTTTCTTTACATGTGAGCTCTGCTTATGTTTGCTCTGTTGAGTTTGTTTTTATAACTCCTGTTTTTCGCATAAATCATACTAAAAGAGTTTCAATTTGCTCAGTTCTATTCATCTCAAGTTGGTAATATCAAATTGGTATTATTCTATTGAGAAGGATTTCAATACATTTTTAAAGTATTATTTTCCTCATATTGTATTCCAGATAAGAATGATTTAAAAGACTATATACTGAAAAGAAGTCCTACTGGTCTTAAAAAACAAACAAACAAAAAAAAAAACACCGAAACTTTCTCTGCCATCTATCCACTATTTTAGCAAGTTCTTATTAGAAATATTTGTGGTCAGTCCCTATATCTGAGCATTCCTTCTCTTGAGTAAAGATTTTAAGTGAAAGTTACTACCACTCGCTTTGAGGTAACCTAGTTTTGAATTTAAAAAGATATTACCTTGTATACAGAGAAAGCCTTCCTTGCTTGAATTTGCAATTTTCTTAGACTACTTAAAGGGGTATTTATTTAATTTTATCTTATTTACAGAACAGTGAGTGTTCTCCTGTGCTTGAGAAACTCTAGGTTCTGGAGCTTATGCTTGTCAGGTTTCTCTGATCATGGTTTTAACAGCTGAAAGGAACAGAAGCCACACGAGTCTAGCTTATTAGAAGAAGGGGCATTTTAATACTAAATTTAACCCACTCCAAAAATAATGAACTGTGAGGTTTGAAGTTTAAGATAAGATCTGGGAAATCCCCCCAGTCCTACAATCAGTCACTATTTCTCCCGAATTCTAGATATTTTCTCTGTCTTACGGAAGAAAGCCACTCTTGATTCAGTTCAGTCCAGTCCAGTCGCTCAGTCGTGTCCGACTCTTTGCAACCCCATGAGTTGCAGCACCTCTTCCTAAATACAGTCTTGCCTTTATCCTTTTAGTACTCCTGTGCCTTCCTTTTCTTGATATTCGGGTATAGCTTTTATTTTTTCTTTCCCTTTGCTTTTTAAAATCTATCATGGATTATCTGATTAGCTATTTTCTGGTCAGTACTTAAAACTTAAGTATGTTCACATATGTATTTTTTAAATGTACTTATTTTTCAATTGAGGGATAATTGCTTTACAGAATTTTGTTGTTTTCTGTCAAATGTCATCATGAATCAGTCTTAGATATACATATGTTTTAAATTTGTGTCTGTAGCTGTTTCAGCCACCTTACAGGTGAGTCTATATAATGAAATGTAGAAGGTGGTGAGAAGTAACGATTTTAATGAGTCTATATAATGAAATTAGAAGGTGGTGAGAAGTAACGATTTTAATTCATTTTGAATGTGAGGGCTGTCTGGCCTTATGTGGCTGTATGTTCCTATCCTTAGAATGGTCCTCTTGACGCTGCATCCACTGTCAAGAGGAACTTACCTCCTGTGGTGACCCAAGGATGAAAGAGTAGATAAAACCAAGGAGGGTCTTAGAATTCAGGAACAGAAAAACCAGACCCTTGTCGTCCTTCCCTCCCCCATGTTGTAACTGTTAACGGATTTCAGGTCCTCCTGGGCAGTATAACCTGTCCCCTGTCCTACTCCACACAGGAGTATACGCCCCACCCAGTATATGTGCCTCATTCAATCAGCAAGTGACCCAAAGACCCCTATCCCGCTCCTTGGACCTGGGTATAAAAGTGGACTAAGGGCCCCTGTTCCATGTTGGTTCTCTCTTGAGCTGGCCCACTCTTCTAACAGCATCTCCCACTCTAATAAACTTAATTTCCCTCTCATTCTGTCTCATGGCTGGAAATCCTTTTCCAACCCATGCCCGGACCACGACCCTTACCTTGAAAGGAGGCTGTCATCTTTGGTGAAGGAGTTAGAAGTAGTTCTGCTACATTAACAAGGAGTGCTTCCATACGCAGTCACACTTAAATTTTTATCCTTTAAATGAAATAAAACCTGTACAGAGTGTGTGAAATAGCAGATCTCTTAACTCTGAGATCCTTAAATCTCCTTCAAAAAGTATTGCATGACAGGCCCCTCGTTTGTTCTGATTAAATGGTACGGAGAAAGAACATGATCTGTGTTAACATTAAGCACATTCCATAACTATATGAGAGAAAAATTATAAGCCATACTTTGGCATTATGAAAATTCTTTTTAAGATTTAAAAATCAATATTTTAAAATTTCTAATTTTGTTCTCATATGTGCAGTTGATGTTTGGATGAGTATATAGGGCCACAGTAAATAGAAAAACTTCAGTAGGTTACTTGCAACTTCAGCTGCCAAATGTCCCCACTTTGAGAAAAAAGAATGATGTGGTTATTTTACAGGAAATACTGTACAGGACTGTGGTTTCTGTAAAGGAAATGCCCACCAAGAAACTAAAATGCTGTTAGTCCTTAATGGTGTGCTTTGTGCTTGAGGTAAAAATGAGTTGATATAAATAAACCTTACTCCTAGATTTTATGCTCAGAATTAATTCTAAAGCACTTCAATGTAAAGCATGAAGTGACTTTGCATTTTTATGTGGCTTGCTAGCAGAATGCAGCTTAGGAGAGAAGACCACAGAAAGCTCCGTGTAAATAATGGAACAGATGGTTGAGGGACAATCGTTTGACTTTGACAGTATCAAACAAGAAGTCAACCCTGATTTAAAACACAATAGTGTTGGAGTAAGCATCACTGTCACCCTCTTTCATTTGCTCTGGAGGGTAGCAAATGAAAGTAGCAAATGTCCCATTGTCATTCTTTTCACAAATCATTTAGTCTATTTTACTAACATTTCACTGTGTAATTAGCTCATCAGGGCAGATGGATCATGACTAGAAGGGAGGGCAGTGTGTCTGCTGCTATCCAGCATCTATAATTTGTGATATGAGAAGCTGCCTGTTAGGATTCTTCATATGGACATGCCTGTGTTTTAAAATAGGGCTGAAAGGGGCTTTGGATCTGATTTAGTTCACACTTCTCATTCTGCTGGTCTGTCACTAAGAGGGTAAACTCGTGTTTTCAAGGCTGGTCAGGGAGTGGTAGGCAGAATTATGGCCGCTTAAAGTGGTCCATGTCCTAGTTCCTGGAAACTATGAATATGTTCTCTTACACAGCCAAAGGGATTTTGCAGATATGATTAAGTACCTTGAGGTGGGGAGATATTTTGCATTATTTAGGTGGCCCAAGATAATCACATGGCTTCTTAAAAGCAAAGAACCTTTCTCATCTGAGTCAGAGAGAGATGCAACATTGCTGACTTTGAAGATGTGAAAAGAGGGCCTTGAGTCAGTAAAGCTGGAAATGAAGAAATGGGTTCTTCACTAGAGCCTCTAAAAAGCGCCACTGCCCTGCTGACACCTTCAACAGTCCAGTGAGACCCACCAACATGGGTCAGAGATGTAACATAATAAATATGAACTGATTTAAGTCACTACATTTGTGGTAATTTGTTATAATAGTCACAGAAAACTGATATACTCACCCAGTTAGGGATGGAACCAGGTTTAGATCCCAGACCTTCTGCCTTACAGACTAGATATTTACTCAGATGCTATGTGGCCACTATATCACTGAATCATGTACTCCTGAAAGACAGGAACCACTTTGCTGTTCTTCCCCAAGAATAACCCGAGTAACCCAGGGATGGGTGAATGGGAGACCTCGGAAAGAGTTTGAGGACTAATTTTCAAGTACCAGGTATTCCAGAGAAAAGCTAAATGGCAGAATCAATCTTGCTGCCCTGTTTAGTTCTTCAAACTGACCAAACCATTTGACTCAGGAATATATAAAACTCAGCCCAGAATACCCAGAAGTTTCTGACTGGCTGTCTTGGGATATGTCCAATCTAGTTCTTTCTTGACTCGCATATCCCAGACAATAGGTGGATGGATATACAATTCATAGGACCTTTCCAATTTAGTCTAAAGGCAGGCCCCAGTTAGTTTAGAACAGTACTAGCCTTGAATAAATCAAGATATTAAAAGCCTTTTTCTTCTGACTTAAAAAAAAATTTTTTTATTCTGATTTTCCACTAAGACCCTTTAAAAAACATTAGTCTTGACAGAAATCATAAGGGTGTCGCAAATAAAATCAATGATTTGATTTAAAATCAAATGAAATCTAAGATTGGATGAGGGCAAGGATGTATCCCTCAGAAAATCTAATCCAGGGACTTCAAATATGTTTCAACTCATCTGCCAGGTAGGATCTGTTGATAAGAGTTCTATGGAACATTGCTGGAAAGGATTCTGTGGCTATGACCTAGATCATGTAAGAAGAGTTCTTTGATCCTGACTGATTTGGGCAACTGTGGCAATGGTGATCTACTTTCTAGAGATTTCTCTCCATATATCAATCCCTTAATCATTATTTCTCAAGTGTGACTTTTCAGCCGGTTGTAAATCCTACATAATGTACTGGATCCCATTCACATTCACTTCATTGGGTAGAAATGATCAGTGTGTTGATAAGTTGAAAATGTGTAGTGGAGGGAACGCTAACTTCATTTGTAGGTTATTTCTATAAACTCACATCTGGAGAACAGAGAGAGGAGTTTAAAGGAAGGCAAGAAGAATAAGTGTCACACAGCGCTTCCCTTTCCTTTTCTACTGCGGCAGGCCGTTCTTTCATTTTACCTTTGGCTTGTTGCTGTTCAGCCGCCGTCGTGACCCCATGGACTGCGGCACACCAGACCTCCCTGTCCCTCATCATTTCCTGAAGTTTGCCCAAGTTCATATTTATTGCATTGGTGATGCCATCCAGCCATCTCATAATCTGATGCTCTCGTCTCCTTCTGCCCTCAGTCTTTCCCAGCATCAGGGACTTTTCCAATGAGTTGGCTGTTTGCATCAGGTGGCCTAAGTATTGGAGCTTCAGCATCAGTCCTTCCAATGAGTATGCAGGGTTGATTTCCCTTAAGATTGACCGGTTTGATCTCTGTGCTGTCCAAGGGACTCTCAGAGTCTTCTCTAGCACCACAGTTCTAAGGCATTAATTCTTTGGTGCTCTGCCTTCTTCACAGTCCAGCTCTCACAACCATACGTGACCACTGGGAAGACCATAATAGCCTTGACTATATGGACCTTTGCTGGCAGAGTGATGTCTCTGCTTTTTAACACACTGTCGAGGTTTGTCATAGCTTTCCTGCCAAGAAGTTTTCATCTTTGACTTAGTCACAGAAAATTTTATTTTGCTTAGAGAAGCCTTGACTGAATGTCATCGTGTATGATTCATAATAGGAAAAAAATAGATAAAAGTAAAACTTTATTTATGTTAAAATATTAGAGAGGAGACAAAAATATTATGAGGGGTTATATATGAGAAATTATAGTAGACTGTTTTAGGTCATTAATATATACATTTTTCTAAAGATATACTATTTATAGAGCAAATCATAGTTACAATGAAAACTAACACTTTTAATACAAAAAACTAGAAAACTGTGACTATTTTATGCTTAGATGCTGTTACTTATCCAAAAAAAAAAAAAAAAAAAGACCAGGCTAGCATTATGACATTTGTTTTCCATCTGCTTCCTTTTTTATATTAATATTGGTTTCATATCTTATCAGGAAAATCAGTTTGATTGATGAAGACTTTATCTCAAAGACTTCACCTTCATAGCATCTGTAACAAGGCCTTTTGTGAGAGCTCTTTGGCTGTAGTGATCAGTTGACCTGTCTGTTGAGTATCATAAAGCTTAAGTGCCCAGAAAAGCCCTTGATTTCTCACCGAGATTGGAATGAGATTCTTCCTGAGAAGCATTGACATTAACATCAATCAGCAGGTTGTTTGCAGAGTTGCAGTACACTAGAGCAATAATGAAAAAAAATCCTTAAATCTTATATGATGTTTTCAGTTTATCTGAACACTTACACTTCAATTATTGCATTGAGCCCTACTATAAACTATTAGGCAGATGGGCTCATATTTGTATTATCTCTGTTTACCACTAAAACTGAGAAGGGTTAATGACTTTATAAAGCTAGTAGGCAATGGTGTAAAGAGAAATAAGTATTTAGCTTTAAACATGTGTATTGGCATCCCAGGTGGAGCAGTGGTAAATAATCCACTTGCCAATGCAGGAGACACAGGTGATGCAGGCTCGATCCCTGGGTCTGGAAGATCCCCTGGAATAGGAAATGGCAACACACTCCAGTATTCTTGCCTGGGAATCCCATGGACAGAGGGACCTGGCAGGCTGCAGTCCATGGAGTCACAGAGTTGGACATGACTGAGCGCACTCACGCACACATATACACAGATACATTACAATTACATTTGAAAATACCTAACATTTCACATGAATGAAACTCATCAGGTAACACCTACTAACTTTAAGACAATAGCAAAGTAAATATTTATAGTTTGAGATCTTGTTACCATTATTAGCCTTACATTTTATTAATAAGAAATATTCCTTTAGCATATCATTTATTATTGTTGTTGTAATGGATAGAAAGATTACAAGAAAAGATTCCTTCCCTCCTGCTTGCCTATTCTAACGTGGTTGTATAGGATTGGACATTATTGACAGCATTATAAAGCAATGTTTGATAAGTGTCCTGAGAAAGATATAACTTAAGTTCCAGAAGGGAGAGTCAGCCTTGGCCAGGAACAGGAAGAGAGATTCAGATAGCAGGTGACATTTAAGTGAGCTTTGAAAGTTGACAAAGATTTAGACTTGTGACATTTTTAGAGAAGGTATTTTATTTTGGTGGAAAATAAGTGAATTATGTTTGGGTGTGTAGGACAGTAGACCAAAGTATTGAAGTTTCAGCTTCAGCATCAGTCCTTCCAATGAATATTCAGGACTGATCTCCTTTAGGATGGACTGGTTGGATCCCCTTGCAGTCCAAGGGACTCTCAAGAGTCTTCTCCAACATCATAGTTCAAAAGCATCAGTTCTTTGGTGCTCAGTTTTCTTTAAGTCAACTCTCATATCCATACATGACTATTAGAAAAATCATAGCTTTGACTAGATGGACAACTTTAGATGCCGACTTTGTTGGCAAAGTTATGTCTCTGCTTTCTAATATGCTGTCTAGGCTGGGCATAACTTTTCTTCTGGAGTAAGCATCTTAATTTCACGGCTGCAGTCACCATCTGCAGTGATTTTGGAGCCCAGTAAAATAACGTCTCTCACTGTTTCCCTTGTTTCCCCATCTATTTGTCATGAAGTGATGGACCAGATGCCATGATCTTAGTTTTTTGAATGTTGAGTTTTCAGCAAACATTTTCACTCTCCTCTTTCACTTTCATCAAGAGGCTCTTGAGTTCTTCTTTGTTTTCTGCCATAAGTGTGGTGTCATCTGCCTATCTGAGATTACTGATATTTCTCCCGGCAATTTTGATTCCAGCTTGTGCTTCATCCAGTCTGTCGTTTTGCATGATGTACTCTGCATATAAGTTAAATAAGCAGGGTGACAATATGCAACCTTGACATACTCCTTTCTCTATTTGGAAGCAGTCTGTTGTTCCATGTCCAGTTCTAACTATTGCTTATTGACCTGCATATAGATTTCTCAGGAGGCAGGTAAGGTGATCTGGTATTCCCATCTCTTTCAGAATTTTCCAGTTTGCTGTGACCCACAGAGTCAAAGACTTTGGCGTAGTCAATAAAGCAGAAGTAGGTGTTCTTCTGGAACTTCCTTGCTTTTTTATAACCCAACAGATGTTGGGAATTTTATCTCTGGTTCCTCTGCCTTTTCTAAATTTAGCTTAAACATCTGGAAGTTCTTGTTTCATGTATTGTTGAAGTCTGGCTTGGAGAATTTTGAGCATTACTTTGCTAGCATGTGAAATGAGTGCAATTGTGTAGTAGTTTGACCTTTCTTTGGCATTGCCTTTCTTTGGGATTGGAATGAAAACTGACCTTTTCCAGTCCCGTGGCCACTGCTGAGTTTTCCAGATGTACTGGCATATTGAGTGCAGCACTTTCACAGTGTCATCTTTTAAGATTTGAAATAGCTCAATTGGAATTCCATTGCCTCCACTAGCTTTGTTCATAGTGATGCTTCCTGAGGCCCACTTGAGTTTGCATTTTAGGATGTCTGGCTGTAGATGAGTGATCACACCACTATGGTTATCTGGGTCATTAAGATCTTTTTTGTATAGATCTTCTGTGTATTCTTGCCACCTCTTCTTAATATCTTCTGCTTCAGTTAGGTCCATACCATTTCTGTCCTTTATTGTGCCCATCTTTGCATGAAATATTCCCTTGGTATCACTAATTTTCTTGAAGAGATCTCTAGTCTTTCCCATTTTATTGTTTTCCTGTATCTCTTTGCATTGATCTCTGAGGAAGGCTTTCTTATCTCTCCTTGCTTCTCTTTGGAACTCTGCATTCAAATGAGTATGTCTTTCCTTTTCTCCTTTGCCTTTCACTTCTCTTCTTTTCTCAGGTATTTGTAAGGCTTCTTCAGACAACCATTTTGCCTTTCTGCATTTCTTTTTCTTGGGGATGGTCTTGATTATTCCCTCCTGTACAATGTTACAAACCTCTGTCCATAGTTCTTCAGGCACTCTGTCTATCAGGTGTAATCCCTTGAATCTATTTGTTGCTTCCACTGTATAATCATAAGGAATTTGATTTAGGTCATACCTGAGTGGTCTAGTAGTTTTCCTTACTTTCTTCAATTTAAGTCTGAATTTTGCAATAAGGTGTTCATGATCTGAGCCACATTCAGCATCAAGTTTTATTCTTGCTGGCTGTATAGAACTTCTCTATAATCAATCTGATTTCGGTGTTGACCATCTGGGGATGTCCATGTGTAGAGTCTTCTCTTGTGTTGTTGGAAGAGGGTGTTTGCTATGACCAGTGGGTTCTCTTGGAAAAACTCTGTTAGCCTTTGCCTTGCTTCATTTTGAACTCCAAGGCCAGATTTGCCTGTTACTTAGGTATCTCTTGACTTTCTACTTTTGCATTCCAGTCCCCTGTGATGAAAGATGAAAAGGAGATCTTTTTTGGGTGTTAGTTCTTGAAGGTCTTGTAGGTCTTCATAGAACCATAGAACTTCAGCTTCTTCAGCGTTACTTGCTGGGGCATAGACTTGGATTACTGTGATACTGAATGGTTTGCCTTGGAAGCGAACAGAAATCATTCTGTCATTTATGAGACTGCACCCAAGTATTGCATTTTGGACTCTTTTGTTGGCTATGATGGCCACACCATTTCTTTTGAGGGATTCTTGCCTGCAGTAGTAGATATAATGGTCATCTGAGTTAAAATCGCCCATTCCAGTCCATTTTAGTTCCCTGATTCCTAAAATGTCAGTGTTCGCTCTTGCCATCTTCTGTTTGACCGCTTCCAGTTTACCTTGTTTCATGGACCTAACATTCCAGGTTCCTATGCAGTATTGCTTTTTTAGCATGGACTTTATACTTCTATCACCAGTCACATCCACAACTGGCTGTTGTTTTTGCTTTGGCTCCATCTCTTCATTCTTTCTGGTGTTATTTTTCCACTCTTCTCCAGTAGTATATTGGGCACCTACTAACCTGAGGAGTTCATCTTTCAATGTCTTATCTTTTTGCGTTTTCGTTTTCATGGGGTTCTCAAGGCAAGAATACTGAAGTGGTTTGCCATTCCCTTCTCCAGTGGACCATGTTTTGTCAGAAGTCTCCACCATGACCCATCTGTCTTGGGTGGCCCTACACGGCATGGCTCATAGTTTCACTGAGTTAGACAAGGCTGTGATCCACGTGATCAGTTAGATTAGCCTTCTGTGATATGGTTTTCATTCTGTCTGTCCTCTGAGAGATATGAATAAGAGGCTTATGGAAGCTTCCTGATGGGAGAGACTGACAGTGGGCCTTTATTTAACCTTAATTACTGACATAGAACTTCACTTAACCTTAATTACTGACTCTGAGACCCTATCTCCAAATGCTTTCGCACAACCCTGTTGGTAGTTGGAGCTTCAACATAAGAGTTTTGAGGAGAAACAGTCTATAACAGACATTCTCTTGTCTTTCATTCTGCCCCACCAGCCACCCCTCTGCTTCTTTTCTTGGTTTCTCTTCCACTTCTTGTTGTTCAGTTGCTAAGTTGTGTCGGACTCTGTGACCTCATGGACTACTGTAGGAGAAATGAGTCTCTCTTTACTACCAACGACTCCAAGCTAATACCATCTTTTGCCTGAACTATTACAGTAGCCTCTTAACTTTTCATTTCCCACTTCTGCTCCCTCTTCCTCCAGTCCATTTCCATAACCAGCAAACGTGCTATTCTAGAAATGTATCTCAAGCTGTGCTCTCCCTGGCTGGAAGCTCTCCAGTGTCTTCTCTGTGGATGAACTGTCTCCTGTATATCCCTTCAACCTCATCTCACTTCCTCTCATCCAATCTGTGGACACGTAAGCTGTCTTGCTATCTCTTGGAATACATCAGTGGCACTCTCCCAACTCTGGGTCTTTTCATTTGCTGGTCCTCTTCTTGGAACATCCCTTTTTGATCTTTACCTGGATGGCCCCTTCTCTTGAAACTTACATCACTCTTCAAATGTTACCTCCTCAGAGAGGCCCTGTCTGTCTTAGCTGTTTTTTTTTTTTTTTAATACTTCACTGACCTCGCACCAAGGAAAATTTCTTTGTAGCACCAATCTATAATTGTTTTATATTTTTGTTTCTTATCTTTCCTTCCCATGTTGGCTCATTAGAATGGAGCATTGTCTTTCTTCTTCTTCATCAGATTTTATAGTGTTCATCACATTTCCTCGCAATTTATGCCTATTTGCCACATCAGTGAATACACATGCTGTATAACATTTTTATTTCTCTTCAGATGTCTGAAAGCTCTTGGTCTTCAGAACTTTATGTTCTAAGAGTGTAATAACAGAAATGAGTATCATTTTTTATTGAACGATAATTGATTTACAATGCTGTATTAGTTTTGCATGTACAGCAAAGTAATCCACATACATTCTTTTTCAGAATCTTTTCCATTTAGACTATTACAAGATATTGAATATAGTTCCCTGTGCTACATAGTAGACCCTCACTGTTTATCTATTTTATATATGGTAATGTGTATATATTAATCCCAAATTAGTAATTTATCCCCCCAACTCTTTCCTCTTTGGTAATCATAAGTTTATTTGCTCTTTCTGTGAGTCTGTTTTCTGAATAATTTAATATGTATAATTTTTCAGATTCCATATATACGTGATATTTGTCTTTCTCTGTCTGACTTCACTTAGTATGATAATCTGTAGGTCCATCACATTGCTGCAAATGGCATTATTTCATTTTCTATGACTGAGCAGTATTCCACTGTGTATATGTGTATATATATATACACACACACATATATACACACCACATCTTTTTTATCCATTCATCTGTTGATGAACATTTAGGTAGCTTCCATGTCTTGGCAATTATAAATAATGCTGCTATGAACATTGGGGAACATGTATCTTTTCAAATTAGAGTTTTCTCCAGATATATGCCTAGGAGTGGGATTTCTGGATCATGTAGTGACTCTATTCTTCATTTAAGCAACCTCCATACTGTTTTCCATAGTGGCTATACTGATTTACATTCCTGACTTTCGAACAGTTCGGAAGGGTCTCTTTTCTCCACACTCTCTCCAGCATTTATTATTTGTAGACTTTTCGATAATGGCCATTCTGACTGGTATGAGTTAACACTTCATTGTAGTTTTGATTTGCATCAGAAATGATTATTTTAGGAAATTTGAATGCTGTGATTAGTATGCTTCTGTTAGATCTTCATCCATAGAAGTCTAAAGTAGAAATTTGTTTCTTTACATTGTATTTCTCCAGAGACAGCTTATGAGCTAAAGAGGTGCCTTCCAAAGAATGCCTTATAGATAGTAGATGTATAGTGTTTTTTTATTCTTTTAGTCAGAAGTCATTAGGAAGCTTGCATTATTTTCCTTCTGTTAAGGAACATTGTCTTCTCATTGTAAATTAGAAAGGGCCTAGACTACTGTTTTTTTCTTCTAAGTATATTGGATTAGAAAGACTTTTAAAAATTGGTTATCAGAGAAATGAAGGTTAGATTTGGCAACCCCAGACTTGAGAAAACGACAAGGCAGTTGTTGTTGTGAGTGTTGACATAGAGTTTAATCCTACACTCATCATACTTATATGATGATAAGACAGTTTAGAGGAAGTCTTTGGGCAGTATACATGTTTTTAAAGGCACTACAAAAAGCTACTTAACAAATTCCCCCACCTTCATATTTTTCCACTTAAAACTTAAAGATAATATTTCCATTACTTTGAAAAATATAATTTGAGGCATCTATAGTCTCACCATCAAGATTTAAGAAATATTACATTCTGTTATATTTTTTCATAACATTTTCTCTTTTTTTGTATAAAAATGTTACATATACAGCTAAAGCTTCCATACTGCCTGTGATTTTTTTTTCTCAAAAGAAGAATAAATTAGTCATTTGGGATTAATAGATACATCGAAGGAAGTATTTATATATATTCAATTTGTGTGATACTAAGAGAAGTAGTAGTCTGTGTTTGTAAGAAGTTGATAGTAATACATTTTGAAGGAGAAAGAAAAATTGTTAAAGACAAAATATTTAGCTTCTTGATGCAGTGTGTTTTGCTCTTTCAGCTGGAGGAGGTCTGTATCAAAGGTTCAGAAAACTTTATAGCCTATTTTTTCCCCCTGAAGTTTGAGTTAAAAACAGAGGTCACTCGGGTCTATTGTACAGCACAGGGAAATATAACCATTATTTTTTAAATAACTTTAAATGTAATATACTTTAAGTGTAATATAGTCTATAAATATTGAGTTGCTATGCTGTAGACCTGAAACTAATATAATATTGTAAATCAATTTCATTTCAATAAAAATCACTAATATAACAGAATATAATCTACACATTAATGAGTAATTTAAAATTCTGATATTGTAAAATTTGATTGTTCAAAACTCCATACATATTGTCACTAAAAGATGCAAATTTCTTAGAGAAGTCAGGTAGCAGCCTTCATCTGTGTGATTTTATCCTGTATTTTTATTTTTACTACTTGTGTGTGTACTTATAAATACTTTCTATGCTAGTTCTGTGTTTTATATATATACATTGTTTACATAAATGACATGATGTCGCTTTTTTTAAAAAAATGTTTTTGAGGTGAATCTCTGGTGGTATATATAGTTCTAGTACATTTTGTTAACTGTTCTAGATAATACCAATATAGGACGTGTCATGTTGCTTATCTAGTCTTGTTCCTTTAAAGGAAGCAAATAAACTTGTGTCTGTGTAATTCCTGGCTAGTTATTACTGAAAGCACGATCAGCATTTTATGGCACAACATGTTCTGGGTGCGATTCCGCTGTAGTTAATTGAGGTCCGAGAGAATGCAACCGCATTCCAGATGGATCCTGATTGATTGGTGTTGGGTCCTTTGAGACTACAAGATTAAACAGGGAGACAGATACACTTTCCTCCGGGAGTGCCTTTGGGTGTTTTTATGATCTACCAAATCGTCGTGGCTTTCACATCAGTTCTGTGAGAGGGTTGCTTCCATCACAAGGTCCAGATGAGCCTGCCCGGCTCCCCTCATCTTCTACAGCGTGGTCCAGGTAGCAGCCTCATCAGAGCTGTTGGCCTGGTCAGGAGGCCCCCGTGCCATTTAATGACTAGCGTGCTCCCTGTTATCCTTTGCTGAATTAATTGCCTCCATGTGAACACTGTCCAGAGCTTGTGGGGGTGGTCCTTGGGGATTTGGTCTCCTAAATCATTAGTTGTTAGATGAAATTGCAACGTTGAGTCCAGAAAATGGACTCAGAGCAGTAAACTGTGCTTTTCTTCTTTAAGAGCCACTTGCTCATCTGAGCTTTTTGTCTTTTTTTTTCCCTTCCTGTTCTTTATCTTTAGTGTGTGGCCTTAGCACAGTTGTGGATGCCTGGCGGCTCTGAGAGAGATTGCGCTGTCCTGTTTCAGAGCCAGCTTGTGTTCCAGCCACTCTTTCCTTCCTGTCTCCCTCTCCTCAGCCTTAGCCTGTGGAAGGGAGTCCTGTCCAGTTACCTAGCCACCAGTGGCCACTCCTTTCTTCTCTCTGTCTCCTCTCCAGTTGGCGTAATTTTGAAACTCAGTTCTGATCCTGCCCCTCCTCTGCTCCTCATGAGCCTTTGATGTCTCCTCCTGCTACAGAGAAAAAGGCTCACAGTCCCTAAAGCATCCTTGAAGGGTCCTCATAGTTTGGTCCTCACTGGCTTGGCTATTTCCATGTCTTGTATTTTCTACCACTCGAGCCTTTCTGTGGCTGATGGTTCACTGTCCACAGACCTGCTGTACACTGGTACACCTCACGCCTCTTGTTGTGCCAAATGCCCTCCTCTGCCCTAGAAGCTCGTACTTTCTCTTCAGGATTTAGCACCTCTTATTGAAAGGCTATTGCTGTGGGGTTTTGGTGGGAGGTAGGAAGCATCAGCCTCTGGACATGGAGTGGAGTGGATATGGCACTGGACTCAGGAGAGCTGACTAAAGATGGCACTGGCTCCGTTCACTGGTGCTGCCACCTATGGATGCTCATGTTTGAAATGATCCCTGTGGGCTTGGAACCATCTTTGACCCTCTCTGTGCTTCAGTTTGCTAATTTCAAAAATGAAAGTGTTTGAATAGTCATTCATTTAGATTTCTTCCAAATGTAAAATTTCTTGATATTTCTTTTGTACACTTTTCTATGCTTTCCAAATTATCTGAAATGAGAATATATTACTTTAAACACTTGGACTGTCAGGTTGATGTTCTTATGACTCAAGGCAGGACAAAGTAGATGAGTTAAAAGAGAAAGCATTAGACCCAAATGTCAATGAGTTTCTATAGGCAGGCTCATTTGATACTGGAGTGAAGTTTTGAAGTGACCGATGTTACAGTGCTGGGAGGTCTGCAGAATCAGGAGTAGAGACAAGATTGTATAACCTGGGTCAGGGCAGGAGGGTGAAACTGAAAGACTGTGTGTGGCCAGCATAAGTCAGTTAAGAGACTGACAGTTTTTAAATTGAATACCAGTATATCAACTATTTCATTTAATCCCAGCAACCACTTTGTGGAATTGACATGGTTATTTTAACTTTAAATAGGAGAAAAACAGTCTCAGAGAAGGGAAATTACTTGCCCAAAGTCACTCTGTCAGTAAATTTTCAAGTCGTTACTTGAGCATCATCAGATTCTAAAGCCCACATTCTTTTTGTCAGTACATCTTATTGCCTGCTTGTTAGCCAATGGAATAAGTGCATGTTACACCTGTGGAAGAAGCCAGGGTTTTGGAGGTATCTTTATATTTTGTATCTTAAATAGGTAGTGCCCTGATTATTTGTAGGCAGTGCTTGAACTTCATTATGAATATCTCATCTTCTTAAAAGTACTTTTACTACTGTTTCACAGGCTATTTTCAGTAGCACCTCTGTCAATCAGGACTCTGAGTTGTAAGCCACAGAATCAGACTCTGGATGACAAATAGAAAAGAGAGTCAGTTAAAGCACATTGAGTTGTTCACAGAATCTCTGGGAGGGCCTTACAAGCAGCCAGCCTGGATTTGTACCTAAAATAACACCATTGAACTTACCTGGTGATGAGCTGGCCGAGGGCACTGTCTATTTAACTTGATGCTTGTCCTTGACTCCATCCATTGCTGCTGGAGCCCTGATTTAGATCCTGCCACCAATTGGCATGACAGTGTGTCTACATGCCTTGCTTTTTTTATTTTTCTGAACTTTCTAGTCAGAGTCTGAGGCTGGTGTACCTGATTGGCAGAAAGTAGGTCATGAGCCTAGGCCATAATTGCAGTGGAGGCTGAGATGTGTGTCTGAGACATTTTTATTCATCGAGTAGGAGGTGGGCTCTTTCTCCTAAGATAGGCAGGCATTCTTCAGATATAGGAGGGTGATTCAGATATACAATAAGCGAACAGAATGACAGATAAACACTGTAGCATCTTATGTTTAGATGATAATTTGTTGAGTATTTTCTCTTTATAATAAGAAAACTGAGATGGGATAGAAACTTTGGCATTCTCTCTCATTCATCATCTGGAAACAGTTATCACCAAATTCTACTGATGCTTTAAGTCAAGTTCAGGTCTACTAGGGCTTCCCTGGTTGGGGCATCACCCAAGTGTGAGTCTTCAGGACCTTAAGGATGAATTTTATCCATAATTTCTTACCCTTGTCTCTCTAATACCAGTTTCTTCTCTTGGATCCTTCCTGCAGATTCCTACCAGAATACTATTTCATAGTGCTGTTCTCATCATGCCTGTTCATTGCTCAAAATAATTATGGTTAACCATTGGCTGACTCGGGAGTCAGTGACCTTTAATAAGTGATTAACCAACTTGGATCCTGTTAGTGGCTGATGAAAGAGAGTATCAGGGAGGGAGTTTGCTCTTGCTGGTGCTGTCTCCTGTCTAGAGTGTGATCCCTGTTCTTTCAAACATCTAGATTCTGCCTTTTCTGGAGTGTAGTTTATCTCCCCTTTTCTATGAAATCCCCATATCATTCCAGACTTTCTTATTGATCTTTCTTTTTTGCTGTTTATGCTAGGATCTCACATGGCACAATGATAAAGGATCTACCTACCAGTGCAGAAGACGCAAGAAATGTGGGTTTGATCCCTGGTTCAGGAAGATACCCTGGAGTAGGAAATGGCAACCCACTCCAGAATTCTTTCCTGGGACAGAGGAGCCTGGTGGGCTACAGTCCATGGGGTCCTGAAAAGTTGGACACAGCTGAGCAAATGAGCCCACCTATTTATAACCAGTACTCATAGTTAATTATTTATTGATGTTGTCTAATTCCATCAGGTGTTTTAATTCTCATATTCATATATCCCTCCATGGCCCCCTACCCCAGGTCCTTAAGGTGAAGAATCATGATATGTACTTACATTTATTCTATTCTTGATCTTAGACTCATAATAGATTCTTGACTATTATTAATTGAATGGAAAATGTATAGCCTTGGATGTATGTTCTAGTTAGTTATATATTTTAATGATACTGCAGGAAAGGAATCTGATTTAACAGCTCTGGATTAATCAATGCTTGGACTTTTGAGCTCTGTGTGTGTTATTCTCCATATGGACGTTTACGCTGAGTACCTAAAAGATAGTGCTGTATATATAACCTGAGCTGCAGCTCTTCATGTCGAATATTGACTACATAAAATTATTGTCCACTGTTCCCGTTCTTTGGAAATCCATATAAGAAATAAAGAAAAAGTACAATGGTTATCAGAATATTTTAGGTAATAAAATACATGTAACACAAAAAAGAGTTGACAGGTTGTTTTTTCCTAGGATTTTTCTTTGTATCTGTTAGAGAATTTCCCACATTCTATATTTCATTGTGGCACCTTTACATCGAGATTCTTACTGTGCACAGATTCTGTTTATGCACCAAAGTGTCATCTTTGCCAGTAGCATCGAACAGAACTGTAATTTAGTGTATTCAGCTATGGTACTAAATAACTTCCTGCAAGTCTAAACTTCTAGAGCTGTGCCTTTCTCTAAACTTTTGTTAATGATACTATTTTAATATTTCTTTTCATTTTTTAAGACTTTATTTTTGGCTGTGCTGGGTCTTTGTTGCTGCCTGGCTTTCTCTAGTTGCAGAGAGCGATGCCTACTCTCTAGTTGAGGTTTGGAGGCTTCTTACTACAGTGACTTCTCTTGTTTCAGAGCATCGGCTTTAGGCCCAAGGGCTTCAGTAGTTGGTGGTGCCCAGGCTCTTGAGCACAGCCTCAGTAGTCGCGGTACACAATCTTAGTTGCTTCATGGCATGTGGGATCTTCCTGGACCAGAGGTCAAACCCATATCTTCTGCATTGGCAGGTGGATTGTTTACCACTAAGCCACCGTGGGAGCCTGATATTCCTTTTTAAATGTAATATTCTAAGAATATGTGACTTTGTTTAATTTTATATTTGCCATCTAAAATTTCGTGTTTGCTTCCAGGGGAAGAGGCAGCAATGGCTTCTGTAATGGGAAGCATTTTGGTGAGAGGTGTAGCGTGGTGGTTGGATCTATCTACTTGTAGAAAATGATGATGTGCACTCATGTCTTCTTAATGCAACTTGAAAAAACCTTAAAACAAAATAAAAATTTCAGTCCATATTATTTAATCTGTGAATTATTCTTGTTTCATGGAAATCTCTTTTAGAAGTCATTTTAGAAGACATTTTTCAGAGGAGCCCTGATTCACAGTATGTTAACAGCCGCCATAAATTTCTTCTCTTTAGACTTGCTCTTTTTCATTTTTCTTTATGGTTGGTAATAATATTCTAATTGATTTGTGAGAGTTGTTTGGATAGCAGAAGCATTAACTGTCTTTAATATGTTTGATTTTGTTTGTGATTATTTTGTTATTGTGATAGTTTTACGATTTTATGAATCCTAATCTGTTGAAATGTTCCATTATGATTTCTCCCCATCATGAGATATTTCTAATCTTATGGTAAACATTTCTGAAAATCTTTAATGACCTAGAATTTCTCTGGTGTATGGTGAGAAAGTAATTGATTTTTTAAAACAAATCAGATCATATTCAGCCAGTTCTCTCTTATTGAGTGTTTATGCCTGGTCAGATTTTTATCTACTTTGCTTTCTATATGAGACTTTGCCAAAGTGTCATCCTATTTTTAAATAAAATGTCAGCCTACTTCTTCATTTGTGCAGGTGAGTCATCAGGCTCAGTACCACATCCTATGTGGGTCTGCCTGCCAGGCCCCTGCTCCTTTGTCCAGGTCATCTGTGAATATAAAGCAGAGAAGGAGCCTTAGGGCATCATTTCAAGATATTTGTTCATCTTCTGAACAGCTTTAGAATGATTAAGACCTTGCTTCCTGAACATGAAATGAGATTTTAAAAGGAAGAAAAAACAAAAACAAACCTCAAACCTTGTCAGTTTTATTTCTTTCATCTTCATGTGGCCTTCACTGTCTGTCTTAGAAGAAAATTAAATTATCTGTTAATTCAGACAGCATTCATAAGTTAGGAAGGGGCTTTTAAAAGTTGAACTATATACATATTCCTGAAATGGAAAGACCTTTTTGAGAATACTATTTTTTTTCTAATCTATTTCCTGTTTCTTAAAATTACTTTGGGCTTTTTACATTTCCTTTTTTTTTTTTTTTTTTCTTTAAATTTTTTTCTGTCCTGGTGGTTGTCATACTGCCTTTCCCTCATTGTTCATCTTCCTTCCCTGACGTCTGGCCCTTTTGCCTAATGTTCCTGTTTTTCACCCATTTTTCTTGCTGTATTCTCACTGCACATTGTGGGATGATCTCAGGACATCCGGATGAATGGAAAAAATGTGTTTGGGGCCTTTGCTGTAACATGATCACCTATTTGATGACAGAAAGATAAATTGTCCAGCTGAAGTACTGAGGAAGAGAAAATAAACTATCCCATAGATTCACTAACTGAAAAAGCGTAAAAGTATAGGAAAATATATAAATACAATATATTTTTATTGTCATATAAATACAATGATTGAAGCAGCATTCAAATGAGACTATCTTATGAATTTTCATGAAATCATAAAATTTCCTTGGGTTATACCAGTTTACACAACGATCCTAATTTCTTTAGTTAGAGGTGCAAATAAGAGTATGTGAAATTGAAAGTATGACTGGAAAGTCTGACTGGCTTAGTTCTCTGGCTTAGTGCAAGAATGTCATTTTCTTCTGGTTCTGAGAAGAAAACACACAGCTCTGCTGCCACCCTTTACTGTGTATTTCTGTTCTGTTCTCCCGTGGTTCTGAAGGGGTAGGAAGTGGGCTGAGGGAGAGCCTTGAGCTCTGCCGTAAGAACAGGACCACCCATCTTTCTGTAGTGGCTGCTCCCAGATCCCAAAGGCTGCAGTTTAGGGTAGGGCTAAGGATCCCGGTCCAGGCTGCTGCTTTTGGAGTTTCTAGTTTGTCCTGTCGGCAGCAATTTATCAGCATAATTGTATCACCTTTTTCTTGTGTGACAAAATGTTTACTAAAAGGGGAGAACTTATGACAGAAAATGCAGTCTTTATTAAAAAAAAAAAGAAGCTTCTAGAAACATTTAGCAATTGAAAAGGTGGTGTTTTTACTGTGACATGTCATTTTCTATAACAATAAATTATGCTGCAATGAGTGTTCTTAAAATCTTTCTAGTAGTGTTTTTTCTCTAGGAAATTGAAATTGTCAAATACTTACAAATAGTTTTATTTGTTCTAATGTATAAAAAGATGTTTTGTAAATTGTTTCTGTTGTTCTCAGTTTCATAATGTTGAGGTTATTTGGGAAAGAATTGTAACCCAATTTCAAATTTGGTGTTCTAAGTTATAAGAAAAAACAAGAGGTGTCCACAAAACGATTGTAATCTACAGTAATTGCACAAATTAGTGCCTTTGCTTAATAACTTTTATATTATTGTTTTGGAATGTTTAAATTTCTTCTCCCTTCTTTTAATGAATTTTGAATGTTTTTCTGGTCCCTTACCCTAATTTGTAAGCTCCTTGGTTTAGAGATTTTATTTTTGTTTCCTTTATAATATTTGTTAGAAACAAGCTCTTGCATATTGTAAATGCTCATAAAATATTTGTGATTGACTTGTCTATAGATGTATTAAGGATCCCAAGGAACCAGATCATGCCCGTGCCACACTGTCATTCAGGCACTTGCAAGCCTGGTGCTAACACAACAGTGCTGTTTGCTGCCCAGAAAGGGGGTCGCCCTTGTTGAATGCGTTAAGTATTTCACGCATGCCATGTTCTGCTTTTCCTTGGAAGTTAGGTAGTGCTCATTTCCCAGACTCTTAGCTTGTGTCTGATTATAGTAATGACCCCACCATAGAACACTGCTGAATTGACAGTGGACAAAGGAAACCTTCAGGAAATAGTTCTAAGAAAAGGATTGTATCGTGTCGTTTATTTTTTCAGTTGCCAAGAATAACACAAGAATGGCTTGAAGGGGCAAAAAAATCACAGGAGCACCTCAGAATGCTTCTTAGGGATCAAAGGCACGACTGGATAATACAACCGTCTCCTTCTCTTTGGGCAAGTTCTACTCATCCATGTGAGCAGTTTGAATAACTTATTTGTAGGGACACTGCAAAGAAAGAAATCCTCCATGGTTTAGCAGTATAATACATCTGGGACTTTAAAAGTAAATATTCATAGCCTTTGGCCCAGAAACTTCACTTCTAGGAATAGTTGCCAGGAAATAATTAGACAAATGGACAAATATTTAGATTCAAATGTATTCATTTTTTATCATTGTTTTATAATTGTGATAAGTTGGAGTAAAGCCTCATGTGTTCAGCAATAGGATATTGATTAAATATATTATGACATCTTCCTCTATAGAGTACTGTGTAGCCCTAAAACAATCATATATATGTATATATATAATGTGTATATCATTTTACATGTACATGTTTAAAAATACAGAGTATGCTGTGGGTCATTGAAGTGGCATCTGAAATTGGAATAGATCTAGAGTTTCTTGTGCCCTATGTCATAGTTTTTTAAATTAAATTTTATTTTTGATAGCATTGGATCTTCGTTGTTGCAAGCAGGCCTTCTTTAGTTGCGATGAGCAAAGGCTTCTCTAGTTGTGGAGCACGGGCTCTGGGCACATGGGCTTCAGTAGTTGGGACTCACAGGCTCTAGAAGGCAGGCTCAGAAGTTGCGGAGCCCAGATTCAGCTTAGTAGCTCCGTGGCATCTGGAATCTTCCCACAGCAGGGCAACCCACGTCTCCTGCATTGTCAGGTGAATTCTTATCCAGTGTACCAGCAGGGAAGTCCTATGTAATAGTAATTTGGATTTGAGGGTGACTATAGAGGCAGCTGGGCTTTTAAAATTAATTAGTGATTTTTTTTTTTTTTTTTTTTTTTTTTTTTGCTGTACTGGGTTTTCTTTGCCACACGTGGGCTTTCCCTGGTTGCAGTGTGTGGGCTTCTCACTGCGGTGACTTCTCTTGTTGTGGAGCATGGATTTTAGGGCATGCAGCTCAGTAATTGTGGTGCAAGGGCTTAGTTGCTCCGCAGCATGTGGAATCTCCCCGGACCAGGGATCAAACCTGTGTCCCCTGCATTGGCAGATGGATTTCTAACCGCTGAACCACCAGGGCAGTCCAAGGGGCAGCTGAATTGGATCCTGAAGTGCCCTCACTGTAAGATGTGAGAGCAAGGGCCAAAAGTGACCTCCAATTTCATTAAAATGACAGAGTATTTCTTAGTTTTAAACTTAGTATATATTTCTTTTTTCCAATAGTCATGAAAAAAATATGCTAACAAAAATACCATGTTGTAAGAAAATAATATTTAGAGTTTTAAAAGTAATTTGAAAAAGGATGTGGCTGTTTGGAATTTTCTGTCTTCTGTGCATCACTGCTTTTGTCTCTTCTAATCACTTTTCATTAAAAGCACCTTCTCTCCTCGTAGGTCTAATAGCCTCCTGTGCATGTTCTTGTTATCCATGTCTATGATTCCTGTGTTCAATAATGGCCCTCGTTCATGAGCATTATCTAAGCATTTGCATTGCTTAGCCCATCTGTCTTCTATATTTCTACTAAAGATGGACATTTTAGCATCAAAACTTTCAGAAATCCTGTGTCAGCTAAGCCTCCCAGGACACTGTGTAAATTATCTCCATTTCGAGACCTAATTAAATATGTATGGTGAAAGCAATTTTCTAAACAAGCTTTTGGATTCTGAAATCAATCATCATCGTTAAAGCGTGTGAAAATAGCCCACATTCTGTCTTGCCTGATCATCTGAGCACTACATTTATGTCAGTTATTAAGTCCTGACACTCCTTTTTTTTTGGTAAATGTATAAATTTCTTAGGGGAACCATAACATTGCTCAGTTTCTGTTCCTCTAGGTCCTGGACTCGGACACTGAAATATATTGTACATTCCCTACAAGAGGGAAAAGAAAACCCAACAAGCATTTTTAATTTGTTTTAAAGAAACGTTTTTTTAAAACCTAAGTTACATTTAATGCTTTTTCAAGGCAAAGTCTAAAGGCCGAGGATTTACTTGGGTACAGTGCATGGGGTCGCAAAGAGTCAGACACCACTGAGCAACTGTTCCCACTCACCAGCATTCGTCTCCGGCTTTTGCAGAGCTTAGGCAGGCAGTTGTAGAGTGGGCATGAAGAGTGCTGGGGCAAGGCTATCAGGCCAGGTGTGCACCGTTCATTGCTAGGGGGCACCCTTCTTGGTTTGCTACCTGCACTGTTTACAGGCCCTGTGCAATGGCCCTGGCCCTCCAGCACCATTATCCTTCTGGATGTTTCTTTGGCCAGAAGAGTCCTTCTGGCTTGCCTCTTGGAGGAACAGGGTGTTATGTGGAATCAGATCTCTTCACTACATAATCAGATCTCATGTGATTCTCTTCACAACCCTGCTTCAATGTATAACAGCAGAAGACAAATCAGATTGTGTTTTAGTATAGGGATTAGTAACAGTCTCCACTATGTAAGCAGAGAAACTGCAGAGTTAAGTTCTAAACTCTTGAGTCTGACTGTAATGGAAAGAAAGTTACTATAGTTTCTAGCTCTCCCCTTCCAAATATCTGTTTGAGAAAGAATAGAGAAGAAAGCATTAGCATTTGCACTTTTGAAATAAATCTCTCTTGGAAAAGCACTCTGATTTGATTATTTTGACACCTAGAAACCAAGAGTTTCAGTGGCTTTAAAGTAGTGCTTTTTTGAGTGACACTGCTGAGCAGTAGGAAAAAAAAAAAATCCACTATGTTTCATCACATTTGTGGTTATGTCAGGTTTGCTCGACAGTGTTAGAATGAATAAAACCTCATTTGGAGAAAAAAATACAATGAATAGTTAGAATTGTTTCCCATCCCTTATAATTTAGGGTTCAAATTAGAAATATTAGTATTTTCACAGCAAGGAAAACTGTACCAAATATTCCAAAATATGTTCCTATCTTCAAGCGCTGAAAGTAATAGAAGCTATTATTAGTGGAAAGTAAATTATTATATTACTTTACATATTAGTCCATATTTATGCCAGACAGTTTTCTCCCACGTGTGTGTGTGTGTGTGTGTGTGTGTGTGTGTGTGCGGCTTGTTTTATGCTGAGTTCAGATACCATTGTAACAAATTTGGATCTAAAAAATTAAAGGGAGAACAATGAAAGTTGTATTTGTGTTATTACAGTTTTAGATTTTTTCAGTCTGACAGAACCTGACATGTTTGTTTTCTTTTTTGTTGAGTGAACACCAGAAACAGAAAAGGCAAATAAACTGATTTTGAATCAGGAAGTTTTGCACTATTAATTGATTTTTCAACATATGCTAATATGTATAAACTACAGGTATGACTTAAAGGAAAAAATTGAAGTAAAATCCAATCCTAAGTCAAAGTACTTTCAAAGTACTGTAATTATCTCAAGAAATAGTAAAGTTGCTGTTATTCAAAGAATTTTTGGATCTCTAGCATATCACGCTTTCCTGGCCAGCTCTTCTTTCATCAGTTTTAAGTTTTGAGCTTCTGATAACATTTTATTGAGCCAAAAGCAGGCACCACAGACCAGACAGTTTGAAAGTTTGAGAGCTGACCAGAGTTTAATAGAGTTTGAAAACCGTTTCTGTTTGTTGTATTATTCTGAAAGCATCTTTGCATTAATTTTTTTTTCAAATAGAAGTTTATGTACACCTATTAGTAAACCTTCATACCATGTAGAAATGTTAAAAAATAAAAGCAAAAGTGAAATGTATAACAGCTCCACTTGCCAGAGAGTCACTTAAACTCAGTGTATGCCCTTGAATATCCTGTTTACAGGGCACATGGGTAACCTTTGGCCGGGGGTTGGGTAGGATGCATGGGAGCAGGGGTCCGTCCACCTTGATAAAGTAGCTAAGTCTCAGAGGACCCTTTCCTGTTTCTACCTAGGCCTTTTACTCTTGCTTAAGCAGTGGGAAGGCAAGAGATGTCATTATATAACCTTGCTTTTCTTAGAAGGTAGAATTGGAGTAAACGCTAAAAATGCATTTCTTATTCCTCTGTTGATTTGTGTCCCTTCCACAATACTGTTTACATCAAACAGACCTGTATTTAAATCAAGAACTTTTCTAGATTAACATTTAGGGGAAAGCAGAGAATAAAGAGCTTCGGGGAATAACTTTGCCAAGTGTATTCTGGCATTAATCTCTCCATGGCTTCACCCTCTATTATCAGTGGTTCTTGAAGTGTGATCCTTAGTCTGACAGTCTCTGACATCTTAGAACTTATCAGAAATGCAAATTTTCAGGCGCCACCCAGGTCTGCTGAAATGGAAACTCCAGAGGTGAGGCTTAGCATCTGTGTTTTAACAAGTCCTCCATGTAATACTGATGCAGGATAAGGTTTGGGAACTTCAGCTCTTATAAAAGCTAAGATTTAAAATTCCTTTTAACGTGGTGTCTCCCTTCTCCACTCACTTTTGCCCTCACCTGGAAACTGCCGTCACTGAGGCGTAATGTCGTTTCCCTAAGTTCTCTGCTTTTTTCTGTCTCTGCTGCTCTTTGGTCTTAATGTCGTTGCTCACGTAGCAAATCTCTAATCATTTTTAAAAACTCTATTCCAATGCAACTCACTGGAATGCCTCCCCTGACCCGTAGATCCAAGCAGTCTTGACTGTTGTGCCTGTTGAGCCCTGTGAGTACCTTGTTCACAGAGCTTAACATTTGATTGCAGTGTTGGTGTGCGTGTCTCTCTCTTTTCCACATTATTGGGAATTTCTTGAGAAAAGAGATGTATCACTCCTTTTTTTCCCTGGCACTTACTGGAATTTGTGACATGTGCAGATGTTCAGCACATGTCACAAGTGTCACTTAACATGTGTTAAGTGAAGGATGAAGTATAAACTAACAAAACAGTAGCTTCTTCAAGCTTCAGAATTACTATACGGCAACCTGGTGTTATTATACAAGAGAGCTAAAGTGCTGGTTGTTACACTGTGTATGTAATTTCTCTGATGCTGTTTCCCACTGTGTAAAGTTGGCATAATTCCCACCTCACAGTTTATTTTGTAGAGTTCCTCGTACACAGTTGGCTCTGAAAAATGGTAGCTAATAATAATCTTTTAAAGTTGTTTTACTCATCAGACCCAAAGAGCAGATAAATGTGATTGAATCGAACTATTTAATATTTTGTGGAGAGAAGATAAGAGATATAAATCAAATATATTGGTGGCAAAAATGTCTAATCATTGTGCACTTATAAGGAAGGCTGCTGTATGGTATGGAGAAAGCAAAGGCACCCCACTCCAGTACTCTTGCCTGGAAAATCCCGTGGACGGAGGAGCCTGGTAGGCTGCAGTCCATGGGGTCGCTAAGAGTTTAAGAGTTGGACACGACTGAGCAACTTCCCTTTCACTTTTCACTTTCATGCACTGGAGAAGGAAATGGCAACCCGCTCCAGTGTTCTTGCCTGGAGAATCCCAGGGACGGGGGAGCCTGGTGGGCTGCCGTCTATGGGGTTGCACAGAGTCGGACACGACTGAAGCGACTTAGCAGCAGCAGCAGCAGCTTGTATGGTAAATTTGTATACTATACTTTAAAAAACCACAACAATATACATCTATTTTTCAAACTCCACTAATCAGACTGCTGCAAAAATTACTGACTCTGCCATGATTCCTAGGAATTTGTTTTGTAAAGTGCTTTTTCTCCATTCACCTGGAAACATAATGTGCTTTTATAAATCTTTGATCCTAATTTAGACCAAGACCAGATTCATATGCTCTTTAAATGAATTGAGGGTTCAAAAAATTATACCCATCTTATATTGAGGGGTTCTGATATTTGTATTTTAGTAGAAAAAAATATGTAGAGTCTTTCCACTGAATCATTTGCATCTAATTATCTACCATCTGTGAACAGTCCAGTACACTGGCATGAGTATACACGTCTTGTTTCTGGGAGAATTGATCCATTAAAAAATAAATGACAGCAGACATAGAAAACAAACTTATGGTTACTAAAGGTGTGAGGGTGGTGAGAGGGCTAGATTAGGAATATAGGATTACCAGATACACATTATTTATAAAATAGTATTTACTATATAGCATAAGGAACTGTACTCAATATCTTGTAATAACCTATAATGGAAATAACCTGAAAAAACAAAACTGAATCACTTTGCAGTATAACTAAAACTAAGATACTATTGTAAATCAACCATACTTAAAAAAAAAAAATGGCAAGACTGTGCCACTGTTGGCTTATTGTTTAGGAAGTAGGGTGTGGCAGCTTAGATGGGTAGAGTTCAGGTTAGAGATCCAACTAGCCCGTCATTTTAGAGATGAGGCCCTAGGGTCCACAGAAACCACTTGGTCTGTCCATGGTCTCGCATCAAGTCACAGCTGGAATCGAAATCTCTGTGGAGGCCCATTCTCTTGGCATGATGTTTTCAGGCAGTCATATTACCAAAGCCATTGTGTAGGGGCCATTTTGATAAACCATTTGATGCCAGTGATTTTTTTATATGGCCTGAAAAAATTAACATGAAGCTGTCCTGTTTTGTTTTGAATCAAGTGATCAGTTGCCCATTCTTGAACTTTTCCCCTGTCTTCAATTCTGAGAATTACGATTTGTTGAGATGGGAGTTGGGAATGAGGTGTGAGGATCAGTGCAGGAATCAGGGATTTGATCAGGCGTCAGGAGTGTCTTTCTGTTCATTGCTTCCTAATAAGCCCAACTCTTTTGATCTGGCCTTGTCAGAATAGCTGCTTTGAAATATCCAATTCAAAATGCCCCTTTGGACAAAGTGTAATGTTCTACTTCATTTAGAGCTTTTTGTATCAGCTCAGGTTTCCGCTCTTTACGGTGTTAAAAGACCCACAACTTAGCAAGTTTTTACAACTGGGTATAAATATTTGAGTCTGGGCTGCCATTCTAGAGTTTTATTCTCTTAATTCAGGGTGCTGTCAGGTATTCTCTGGGAAATAGCCTAAAAAGATGATCCAGATTTTCAAACCTCTTCAGTTCAGTTCAGTTCGCTCACTCAGTCATATCCAACTCTTTGTGACCCCATGAATCACAGCACGTCAGGCCTCCCTGTCCATCAACAACTCCCGGAGTTCACTCAAACTCACGTCCATCGAGTCCGTGATGCCATTCAGTCATCTCATCCTCTGTCATCCCCTTCTCCTCCTGCCCTCAATCCCTCCCAGCATCAGAGTCTTTTCCAATGAGTCAACTCTTCGCATGAAGTGGCCAAAATACTGGAGCTTCAGCTTTAGCATCATTCCTCCCAAAGGAATCCCAGGGTTGATCTCCTTCAGAATGGACTGGTTGGATCTCCTTGTAGTCCAGGGGACTTCCAAGAGTCTTCTCCAACACCACAGTTCAAAAGCATCAATTCTTCAGTGCTCAGCCTTCTTCACAGTCCAAATCTCACATCCATATATGACCACTGAGAAAACCATAGCCTTGACTAGATAGACCTTTGTTGGCAAAGTAATGTCTCTGCTTTTGAATATGCTATCTAGGTTGGTCATAACTTCTCTTCTAAGGAGTAAGCATCTTTTAATTTCATGGGTGCAGTCACCATCTGCAGTGATTTAGGAGCCCCCAACAGTAAAGTCTGACACTGTTTCCACTGTTTCCCCATCTATTTGCCACGAAGTGATGGGACCGGATGCCATGATCTTCGTTTTCTGAATGTTGAGCTTTAAGCCAACTTTGTCACTCTCCTCTTTCACTTTCATCAAGAGGCTTTTTAGCTCCTCTTCACTTTCTGCCATAAGGGTGGTGTCATCTGCATAGCTGAGGTGATTGATATTTCTCCCGGCAGTCTTGATTCCACCTTGTGCTTCTTCCAGCCCAGCATTTCTCATGATGTATTCTACATATAAGCTAAATAAGCAGGATGACAGTATACAGCCTTGACATACTCCTTTTCCTATTTGGAACCAGTCTGTTGTTCCATGTCCAGTTCTAACTGTTGCTTCCTGACCTGCGTAGAGGTTTCTCAAGAGTCAGGTCAGGTGGTCTGGTATTCCCATCTCTTTCAGAATTTTCCACAGTTTGTTGTGATCCACACAGTCAAAGGCTTTGGCATAGTCAATAAAGCAGAAATAGATGTTTTCTGGAACTCTCTTGCTTTTTCCATGATCAAATCTCTTAAATATGCCATATTTTGACTGGATATTCATTTGGGGGTGGTGTTTAAGACAGAAGATTATAAAAATAAAAAGAGACAATAATATTGGGACATAAACATCCTATTAGAGTACACTCTGTCATTGCATAGAAGCCAGTATAGGGTAGATTCAGCCTGCCTTGTTCTATCCAAGAAATTGCATTAATTTGGCATAGGAATTTGGTATAGCATGGTGGATATGTTAAGGATGCTATTGTGGCAGGGTTTAAAAGATATTTATGAAGTTATTTAGACATGAGTTATTTCAATAATTTCCTCTGTATATAAATATTTTCTCATTTGGAAGTTCTTTCCCATTCCTAGGGACTGCCAGGAAGCAAATCTGCTTGGCAGGTGAAACCAAGCACTGTCCAGCTGCTAGGCAGGGTGTGTCTGGTATATCCCATGTCTGAGTCTGTTTTCAAAGGTTGGCTGGAAAGAATAACTGAGTAACAGCTTCAGAAGAGGGGACTGATGACTCCCAAAGAACTCTGGTGAGAGAGTTGTGAACTTTATTGACTTTCTTCCTCTCTTTTTGTCCTGTAAGCAAACTGTAACCATTCTTCCAGGTTTATCTGAAGTTAAACGGAAACAAAATATCGAATGAAAAACTGTGTCAGAGGAAAAATTAGGACTGGGAGCCACAGAGTAAGGCCCTGCATGCTCACTGGTGTCATTTTGCCCACCAGGGCTGAACTCCGTTTCTATAGCCTTTGAGAGAGGATGGTTTTCTTTCTGCCAGTTCTTAGTGAATACTCAGACTCTGAGGGAAATTCAGATTATCCTGGATTGACCACATTGCTCGGAGGCGCTAATGACTAAAAAGTACTCCTTGCTCATTCCAGTTCCAGAAAGAAAATCTTCCAAGACTCCTAAGGTGAAATCCCTTTCAGGACTTAAAGCCCACACACATCAGAGTTCTAATGCAGCAGATACTCTTGTACTACTTCAAAAATAGCTATTTAGGTAATTCAGCTAAAGTTACTCCTAAAGAAAACATCAGTAAGCACCTGGAATGAAATAGAGAAAGAATCTCAAAGTGAAATTAAATAATAAAACCACAAGTTAATCTTCAGCTTTTTTCTTCTTAAATCATAATCAAGTGAGTTCCAAAGATCTGATTAATTTCAGCGTAATTTAGGTGGGAAGGAGAACTTAATGTATGGTGATTGCACTTGATCCTCAGCAAAGGCTGAGAAGGAAAAGCAAGATGAAGTGTGGGGGTGGGGGGACTAAGAATCACATTTCCTTAAAAATCTTCCTTTATTAGTACCGGTCCATGTGTGATCACATATGTGTACATACCCCACAAATAGTTGCAAATCCCTCAATAGGAGGCTATTTCTGAGCCAGCCTGAGCTTTGTGAATCCAGCCGGACAGGTCCAGGTCAGCAGCCCTGATGTGAAATCCCCCAGTCACATGGGTCTCTGAGATTCAGGACAGTTCTGGGTCAGCTATTTCAGCCTTTGTCGAAAACACTGGAACAGAATCGTATTTCTAAAAAATGCCTGGATTTAACCCTATCTCCAGTGCATCTTTTATAGTGTAATGAACTAGAGTCAGGAAAGATTTTCTGAGGTTTGCTCCAGCTAGACCTGCTTCTCTGGGATTTGGTGTATCCAGTAGTGCACAAGTCAGGTAGATCCTGTTTGCTTGATGCTGACCATATCCATTTCCCTTGCTATCTCCCAAGCTCATCAGTTCTGAGCTGGGCGAGTGTTGAAACAGCTTGCTAGGTTCAAGCTTCTTCCTCTGAGCTGTCTTGTGCAGCTCCCAGATCAGTATTGTTAACACGCTGTTTTTTGACAGCTCATTCTCCAGCTCAGTAACTTTTATTAGCTTCCCATAAATAAATTGCCTCCTTGGCTGAGCATTTAATACTGTCTTTCTCCAACTAACCTCTTCAGTCCTGTTTCAAAACCCCTCATCTTGAATCCATCTCCAAATGTTTTCTTCTATTGTTGATGCACCTCAGTCGTTCCCTCATTCAGATATCATTACTGACCATCAGTGTGCTTTCTATGTTCTGTAGATACTACAGTGAACAGGGCTGGCAGACCCACTGCTCTAATGCACCTTATACTGTAGTTCAGGGAGACAAATAATAAACAGATACATAATAGCAAGGAGAGATAAGAAAGCCTTCCTCAGTGATCAGTGCAAAGAAAAAGAGGAAAACAGTAGAATGGGAAAGACTAGAGATCTCTTCAAGAAAATTAGAGATACCAAGGGAACATTTCATGCAAAGATAGGCACAATAAAGGACAGAAATAAGGACCTAACAAAAGCAGAAGATATTAAGAAGAGGTGGCAAAAATACACAGAAGAACTGTACAAAAGGATCTTCATGACCCAGGTAATCACGATGGTGTGATCACTCACCTAGAGCCAGACATCCTGGAATGTGAAGTCAAGTGGGCCTTAGGAAGCATCACTATGAACAAAACTAGTGGAGGTGATGGAATTCCAGTTGAGCTATTTCAAATCCTGAAAGATGATGCTGTGAAAGTGCTGCACTCAATATGCCAGCAAATTTGGAAAACTCAGCCCTGGGCACAGGACTGGTAAAGGTCAATTTTCATTCCAATCCCAAAGAAACGCAATGCCAAAGAATGCTCAAACTACTGCACAATTGCACTCATCTCACACGATAGTAAAGTAATGCTTAAAATTCTCCAAGCCTTCAGCAATACGTGAACTGTAAACTTCCAGATGTTCAAGTTGGTTTTAGAAAAGGCAGAGGAACCAGAGATCAAATTGCCAACATCTGCTGGATCATCGAAAAAGCAAGAGAGTTCCAGAAAAACATCTATTTCTGCTTTATTGGCTATGCCAAAGCCTTTGACTATGTGGATCACAATAAACTGTGGAAAATTCTGAGAGAGATGGGAATACTACCTCACCTGACCTGCCTCCTGAGAAACCTATATGCAGGTTAAGAAGTAACAGTTAGAACTGGACATGGAACAACAGACTGGTTCCAAATAGGAAAAGGAGTACATCAGGGCTATACTGTCACCCTGCTTATTTAACTTATATGCAGAGTACATCATGAGAAACGCTGGACTGGAAGAAGCACAAGCTGGAATCAAGACTGCCGGGAGAAATATCAATCACCTCAGATATGCAGATGACACCATCTTTATGGCAGAAAATGAAGAGGAACTAGAGAGCCTCTTGATGAAAGTGAAAGAGGAGAGTGAAAAAGTTGGCTTAAAGCTGAACATTCAGAAAACTAAGATCATGGCATCCAGTCCCATCACTTCATGGGAAATAGATGGGGAAACAGTGGAAACAGTGGCTGACTTTATTTTTCTGGGCTCCAGATGGTGATTGCAGCCATGAAATTAAAAGACGCTTACTTCTTGGAAAGAAAGTTATGACCAACCTAGATAGCATATTGAAAATCAGAGACATTACTTTGCCAACAAAGGTCCGTCTAGTCAAGGCTGTGGTTTTTCCTGTGGTCATGTATGGATGTGAGAGTTGGACTGTGAAGAAAGCTGAGTGCCGAAGTATTGATCTTTTTGAACTGTGGTGTTGGAGAAGATTCTTGAGAGTCCCTTGGACTGCAAGGAGATCCAAACTGTCCTAGGATCCTAAAGGAGATGGGTGTTCATTGGAAGGACTGATGTTGAAGCTGAAACTCCAGCAAAGAGCTGACTCATTTGAAAAGACCCTGATGATGGGAAAGATTGGGGGCAGGAAGAGAAGGGGATGACAGAGAATGAGATGGTTGGAAGGCATCACCGACTCAGTGATGGGTTTGGGTCCACAACTCAGATGGACATGGATTTGGGTGAATTCCGGGAGTTGGTGATGGACAGGGAGGCCTGGCATGCTGCAATTCATGAGCTCGCAAAGAGTTGGACACAACTGAGTGACTGAACTGAACTAAACTGAATATTTTAAATGTGAGAAGTTATAATAAGTATGAAAAGGGTAGTGAGTTATAGCACAGGTACCTTCCTTAGTTGGGTCTATGATTTATCTAGCAGTAATCATAAGCTGTCTTGATTTTCATGGTTTTTAATTTCCAGCATGTGGGTCTGAGTATGTGTGGGCTTTCTTAGTTTCACCAGGCAGGGCTCTTGCTTCTAGACCCTAAGGACCATGTCTTTCATCTCTCTTTGCTCTCAAACCATGTAGCATCAGGGCTTTCATATGGGAAGAGGCACATGTAGTGGTCAACAGAAGGCACATTCTAGGTCAGGTCACTTGAGTGCAAGTGTTGGCTTTACTGCTTGCAGCCTCTGGAGTGTGGTCTCTTCAGCCTCTCTGTTCTTCAGTTTAGCTGTCTCTAAAATGAAGATGATGTCATTATCTTCCTCATAAAATTGTCATGAGCATTTAATAAAGTGCTCTGGAGAGAGATTGGCATGGCATGCATGTGTGAACTTGAGTATATATAATATATAATAGTACTCAGTTTTTACTACTGTTATATTTTTTGGCCAAGGTAACTTTAAATCCATATAAATATTTATCCTTCCAAACAGAGAAATAACCCTTATAGAAATTAGAATACAGTATTTCGTTATGGTCTGCTTAATTGCCAGCCAGATGGAGGAACATAAGCTGATGCGCTCTAGCTTTCAACAGTCATATATGGGTTCTGTTGCGTTAACTGCTCCTCTTGTATTCAAGCTGATGATACCAGAAGATTTTACTTATAAATTAATTATTTCTGTAGCTGAACACTGTGCTCTGAGTTTCAAACAAATGAGATGTGGAAATAAGTTAGAATTAATTAGGATCATACATATTTTCATGGACACTTTATTATCTATAAATTTGTACCCAAATGTTATAGAGCAAACATACTAATAAATTTTCATAAGCCATTAGCATGACTGCATAATAAGATAGTCCTGGTTTAGTAAATATTAATATCTTTGTTACTTGTTGAAATTTACATGGTCTTTCATAGGAGGTTATGTTAATAATATGTTTCCTATTTGTTTATTGTTCAAGCAAGAAGACGCAGGAAGTTACAGTTATGACGTATTTATATTTTCATATGAATTTGAACTGTACTATTAAAAGAATTGTTTTATGCTATAAATGTGCAAGGTTTATATTTCCATAGTACTTTTTACCTTGAAAAATGTTTTCTGTAAAAACGTCAAGGTTTCTAAATATTTCAACAAAATATGGAACAGGTAGCCCACCTTTGCTTCAGCAGTGTGATGGTGAGTTTAGTATAAGGTGAGGTTTGGTGCCACAGTTGTTCACATGGTGTTAGACACATCTGAGGGTTCAGTGGAACATGGAGCAGCATTTAGCTTCTGAGGTGGTTACATTCCTTGGGGATCAAGATACATGAGAGTTAAGAAACATAGCACAATCAAAGGTCCCACTCTAGAGGTGCTGGCAGCATCATCCACTTTTAGTAGATCTGAATATTCAGATCTGGGTTTTGATCTAGGTTCTGCTATTGGCTTGTCATATTCTTAGAAATCATTCTACCTCTGACCCTTAGAGGGTTCTTATTTTATTGATATTAGAATATCACAGAACTCATAGATTTTAGGAAAGTAAATGAAGCTAAGCACTAAAGCAACCCAAACATGTTACTGCACTGCTTAAACAACTTGCCTAACTCTGTGACCTGTCAGATGGAGTCCTAACTTCTCTGTGGCCATTGGCAATCTGGATCTAACCCACCTAAGGATGCAAGGGAAGTTGCCCTATAATTTGTCAAGTCTGATTCAGTTGAGTTCAGTCAGTCAACTGTCTGACTTTTTGTGATTCCATGGACTGCAACACGCAGAGATTCCCTGTCCATCACCAACTCCCAGAGATTGCTCAAACTCATGTCCATCGAGTCAGTGATGCCATCCAACCATCTCATCCTCTGTCGTCCCTTCTCCTCCCTCCTTCAATCTTTCCCAGTGTCAGGGTCTTTTCCATTGAGTCAACTCTTTGCATCAGGTGGCCAAAGTATTGGAGCTTCAGCTTCAGCATCAGTCCTTCCAATGAATATTCAGTACTGATTTTCTTTAGGATTGACTGTTTGATCTCCTTACTGTCCAAGGGACTCTCAAGAGTCTTCTCCAACACCACAGTTGATAAGCATCAATTCTTTGGCACTCAGCTTTCTTTATGGTCCCACTCTCACATCCATACATGACTACTGGGAAAATCATAGCTTTGACTCTACGGACCTTTGTTGACAGAGGAATGCCTCTGCTTTTTAATATGCTGTCTAGGTTGGTCAGAAATTTTTTTCCAAGGAGCATCTTTTAATTTCATTGCTGCAGTCACCATCTGTAGTGATTTTGGAGCCCAATAAAATAAAGTCTGTCACTGTTTCCTTGTTTCCCTATCAATTTGCCATGAAGTGATGAGACTGGATGCCATGATCTTAGTTTTTTGATGGTGAATTTTAAGTCAGCTTTTTCACTCTCCTCTTTCACTTTCATCAAGAGGCTCTTTAGTTCCTCTTTGCTTTCTGCCATAAGGGTGGTGTCATCTGCATATCTGAGGTTATTGATATTTCTCCCTGCAATATTGGTTCCAGCTTGTGCTTCATCCAGTCTGGCATTTTGCATGATGTACTCTGCATATGCGTTAAATAAGCAGGATGACAATATACAGCCTTAATGTACTCTTTTCCCAATTTGGAACCAGTCTGTTGTTCCATGTATGGTTCTAACTGTTGCTTCTTGACCTGCATACAGATTTCTCAGGATGCAGGTAAGGTGGTCTGGTATTCCCATCTCTTTAAGAATTTTCTGCAGTTTGTTGTGATCCATATAGTCAAAGGCTTTAGCATAGTCAGTGAAGCAGAAGTAGATGTTTTTCTGGAACTCTTGCTTTTTCTATAATCCAGCAGATGTTGGCAATTTGATCTCTGGTTCCTCTGCCTTTTCTAAATCCAACTTGAACATCTGGAAGTTCTTGGTTCACGTACTGTTGAAGCCTAGCTTGGAGAATTTTGAGCATTACTTTGCTTGCATGGGAGAAGTTCCTGTTGGAGGCAGACATTTGGGGGCCCATTCTTACCAGTGTGGACTGGCTCATAAACAGGTAAATTTATGGCTCTCTGGATCTCACTGTCTTCCCTGTTCATGACAAAGAAAAATAAATGGAAAGAAGGGAAGATGTTAGAGATTTTCTTAGTCCATCTGGGATGCTGTGACCATATGCCATAGACCAGTTGTTTAAATTTCTGCTTTAAACAACAGAAATTTCTCATGGTTCCGGAGGCTGAGAAGTCCAAGATCAAGGTGCCAGCTGATTCAGTGTCTGCTGAGGCTTGTTTTCTGTTTCATAGACATCTCTTTACTGTGTCCTCATGTGGAGGAAGAGGAGTGTGAGCTCTCTGGGGTCTTTTTAATACGGGCACCAATCCCATTAGCCTTCAAGACCCACTCACTTTCCAGAGGCCTCATTGCCGAGTATCATCACATTGGAGATTGGTTTTAAAAATATTAATTTTGGGAGGATACAAACATTTAGGCTATCACACACAATGATAACATTAATGCTTTTGCATGAAAAATGCTGGAATGGAGCATCTGCTCAAGAGAATCTAAAAAAGAGTGGATATATGTATAGGTATAACTTACTCACTTTTATTGTATACCTGAAACTAACACAACATTGTAAATCAACTATACTCCAATAAAAATTAAAAATAAATTTATTAGAAATTCAAATCTCAACTCCTATGTCTGTTCCTAAAAGAAGCCTCCCCTGGAGTCTGGGACAAGGACTGTCTGTCCTTGCACTCTCACAGGTGCTGTGCACCATGCCTCCACAACTCTTAGCAGCTGTGTAATGGTTTATCTGCATCTCTGTGATTGTGCGCTTGTCTGTCTCCCAACCCTACTGTGAGCATATTGTGGGCAGAGGACTTGCCCAGCTTTCAGTGTCTCGTGGGGCGGAGCCTGGGGTAGGTGATGAATGTCCTGATGGGTGACTGTCAGATTGACAGGTGGAGAGAATGATTAAACACTTGGCCCTTAGAGATGGCAGGAGAATGTGAACTAGAGAAGGCTTGCATGGAGGAGCAGTTTCCTCCTCCGCCAGGCCTCCCACCCCCTTTCCTGGTCTCTTTAGCACTACCCTCGTTCTGTTAAAATGGGCCTCTGGCCTCCAGAAGTGTAGGCTCTGGCTGTGTTTTGAGCACATCAAGCTGGGGAGTCTGATGGGGCTGTATCACTCATAGTTACCAGCTGCATCTGTAAAGTGACAGGTTTGGCCCTTCTGTTTCTTCACGATGGACCTGATTCCTTCTCCTTAATACTGTGAGCACTCAGAAGGTTTTTGTCTGGACTTGTCTATAGCCATTGGGCTTCCCCAGTGGCCCAGACTATAAAGAATCTGCTTGCAATACAGGAGACATGGGTTTAATCCCTGGGTCAGGAAGATCCTCTGGAGGAGGGAATGGGTGCCTACTCCAGTATTCTTGCCTGGAGAATTCCGTGGACAGAGGAGCCTGGTGGACTATAGTCCATGGAGTTACAAAGAATCGCACACTATTGAGCGACTAACACTTGTCTGTAGCCATTAACTACATGTGACTCTTGGGCACTCAAATATGCCTTTGTTGAATTATATATGCCTAACTGTAAGATATAGTCCAAATTTTGAAGATTTAGAATAAAAAAAATATAAAAGTCTTGCTTTTTTGTCTTGATTACATATTTCTGTGTTCTTTTTAATTTTTTCTAATGCAGCTTCTTAGAATTTTAAAGTTATTTGTGTGGCTTGCATATTTCTATTTATCATCTCTGGTTAGAAGACTATTTATAACATAATAAAGAATGAGTTTACCTGCTTTTTAACTGTTTAAGTGCATATGAAAACAAATATTCCTAAGCAGTATGAAATGACCAATGTTACCAAACCAGCCAAGACAAAGCCCATTTAAGGACTGTCGTTTTGTTCACTCAGCCCTGTAGGCAGAGGTGCAGTTTCTGTTAGATGATTTGAAATATGAGGATAACTTTTGCAGACATTTCTGGAGCAGACCTGGGTCTGGGACTAAAGATGAGGCATCTCCAGGCTGGCAGAAAGGGATATGTTCTACTCCACCATTGGACCCGTCATCCTGGCCATGTTGCCTGTTTGTTCCTGCACTCCAGTTTCATCCTTTAAAGAAGGAATAGCCATGTGGGCAGCATGCTGGAAGCAGGAAGCTAAAGAGCAGAGATCTCTGCATGACTTTGAAAGTGAGCCGGGTTTGGAAAATATGTTAACTTTGACACAGCTGAATGATTTGTGAGCAGTTTTGAAAATTCATTCTCTTTCCAAGTCCCTTAAGTAACACAGAACTCTCCCAGTCTATTTCTGATCACAAAAACAATTTCTTCTCCGGCCTGATACTAACACATAGGACATGTCTGGTTAAAGTGAGTTGTGTGAAAGCCACAGTGGGTTCTCAGTGAACTGGTGATGACAGTGCTACAACCTCAGATGCTGAACTAGAGTCATTACTATAATTGTACAGTGAGTAATCAGTGTTTACCTACAGGGTCCACAACTGAATTTTCTGTTGTGATAGTGAACATGTTAAAAGTGTCACATTATCTTTGCAGATTGTATCTCTGTGTTAAGGCAGGAAATGATTTGCAAATACAATTATGTTTTCAAAACTAAAGTATTTCTTAGTTGCATACAAATAATTGAATTCTTTGTTATTCACATACTAAGTTCAACACATCCTAACAGACTACTGTAAATATAGGAGAAGCAGTATTTATGTTTGCATCTAACTAGAGAGTTGTGCTTCCAGATACCTAACTCTGCACTGATGAATTTCAGGTTTCATCTGCTTTGGTATTTGGATCCAGGGGATGGTTAGAATGGTATGTAAGAAAAGTTGTAAATTCTCTTTACTTGGTGTGAGAAAGTTAGCATGGCTGATACCAGTTTGTTTTTCTTTTGCCAGCACTTGAGTTTGAAAGTGTTCATTTTGAAACTATCTCTGTGAATTATAGTAAAGTGGATTTTACGACCTGCTAGAATTTATGTGTATGGTTCCAGAACCTATCTAGAGCACAGCAGGCAAAGTGATTGGACAGGGCTGAACAGGAAATATGAAGAGAGTAGGCAGAATAAGGCTGAAAGGAAGCAGACCAGCTCAAGTAAAGGTTGCTGAGTGTGCAGCTAAATGATTTGATCCCTGCACGAGGGCTCACATTCAAGAATTTTAAGGTGTGCGTAGAGGTGATGGTGGGGTACTCAGATGGACAGTTCTGAAACTCATACAGCCTCTATGGTCGCGAAGCAGAAGATGAATTTGAAGGGAGTGAAGCTGAAGGCATGGAAATGAACTGGAAGGCTGTTCCAAAAATCAAGGCAAGAAATAGGGCCTGGACTAAGGCAGGAGCGCTGGGAGAGAGGAGGAGTTGGACTGAGAGACATTTAAAAGGGTGAATTGCTAGGATAGGGTGTGAAGGAGAAGTGCCGGTCTGGAAAGTTTCCTGGGTGTCTGGGCGGGTGAGGGAGAGGAGTGAGACTGTGGGCTCCTTGGGAATAGGGAGCAGAAACAGGCTTGAAGAGAAGATGCTCTGTTGGGTCTTCTGATGCAGAGTGTGGAGGCTGAGAATGTAGAGACAGCAAGATGACAGCGGTGTGGAAATGCCTCATAAGACAAGAGCTGGTCTGTTTGGTTTAGAAAAAAATTTGCTTAGTGACCTTGTCTCTTAGAACCTGAAAACTATTCACTGTCAACCAAATAAGGAAACTATGATTTGGGAAATGGCAACTAGTAAGATCTTCTCGGAGAGTAAGGGGCAAATGTTCTCATTGGAGCAGGTGATGATGGAGGGGATGGGGTCAGAGGGTGGTGCTTCTCACCCATCGTCCCTCACTTAAGGTGCAGACAGTCCAAGAAATTCTCTTTCGCCTTTCAAGGTTCAGCCTAGGGTCCCCTCATTTAGGGTCACATTTTGAGCCTCCCTTTATCCTTCAGGTTGAAGGGTAGAGCTGACCCCTCTCTCCTCTGGGTTGTGGATGTACTTTGAAACACTAGGTGTTTTTTTTCACTAATCACCCTTGTGGTCTTTCCTGACAGCTGGTGGGTTTTTCAGCGAGTAGGAATTATCTCCATTTTGTTATCCTCAGTATACGGAATTGATTGTATCTAGCTCGTAGAGAGTATTCTGTAGATGTTCGTGAAGTAAATGCAGGAGATTCATAGGCAAGAGAGTGAATTGGAAAGATCAGTAGCCTGGGTAGAGGATGGGGGACCTGGGTTCTGCTGCTATTGGTTCTTTGACCTTGGACAAGCTAGTTAATTTTTCTGCACCTTGGTTTTCTTATAGGCAAAGAAGGAGTTTGAGTGCAAATCTAGGAAATTCTTGAATGGTCTTCAAGAGGTCCCTGGATTTCAGAATTTGGTAGACTTATATATTTAATGTGTATGTGTGTATTTATATATAGGGTCCCCCTACCCCTCCAACCCCAGGAAAGAACCAAGAACTTTCATCAGACTCTCAAAGCAGTGTGTGACTTAAAAGTAATTAAGGATCACTTGAATAAACTGTAGTGATGGCTCCAGAATTTCTCTATAGGATGGAGTTGGGAGGATTGCCGTATGGTTGGGAGTGGCAAAGGACTAGTCCTGAAATTGTGATTAAATGACAAATGTACTCTAGTTACATGGATTTTTAAAAAAAATTATTTTTAATTGAAGGATAATTGCTTTACAATGTTGTATTGGTTTCTGCCATACATCAACATGAATCAGCCATATATATATATATATATATATATATATATATATGAACCTCCCTGCCACCCCATCCCACCCTTCTCGGTTGTCGCAGAGCCCCACTTTGAGTTCTCTTGAGTCATACAGCAAGTTCCCACTGGCTGTCCTTTTTACATATGGTAGTGTATATTTCCGTGCTACTCTCTCCACCCATCCCTCTCCATCCGTCCCACCTCTCCTCCCCTGAACTCCCACGCCTCCTCATCTACAAGTCTGTTCTTTATGTCTGCATGTCCACTGCTGCCCTGCAAATAGGTTCATCAGTACCATCTTTCTGGGCTCTCTATGTATGCATTAATAGACAATATTTGTTTTTCTTTTCTGAATTACTTCACTCTGTATAGTAGGCTCTAGGTTCATCCACCTCATTAGAACGGACTCAAATGCATTCAGTTTTACGGCTAAGTAACATTCCATTGTATATATGTACCACAGCTTCTTTATCCATTCATCTGTCCATGGACGTCTAGGTTGCTCTCATGTCCTAGCTATTGTAAATAATGCTGCAGTTAACATTGGGGTTCATGTGTTGTTTTTTTTTTTTTCAGTTACGGTTTCCTCTGGGTATGTGCCCAGTTGTGGCATTGTTGGGTCATATAGTAGTTTTATTCCTATATTTTTAAAAAGGAATCTCCATGCTGTCTTCTGTAGTGGCTGTATCAATTTACATTCCCACCAACCGTGCAAGAGGGTTCCCCTTTCTCCATACCCTCTCCAGAATGTATTCCCTTTTCTCTACACCCTCTCCAGATTTTTTAATGATGGCCCTTCTGACCAGTGTTAGGTGATACCTCATTGTAGTTTTGATTTGCATTTCTCTAATAATGAGCGGTATTGAGCATCTTTCCATGTGTTTGTCAGTCATGTCGTCTTTGGAGAAATGTCTATTTAGGTCTTCTGCCTACTTTTTGATGGGATTGCTTTTTCTGGCATCGAGTTGCAAGAGCTGCTTATATATTTTGGAAAGCAATCCTTTGTCGGTTGTTTCATTTGCTAATATTTTCTCCCATTCTGAGGGTTATTTCTTTACCTTGTGCATAGTTTCCTTTGCTGTGCAAAAGCTTTTAACTTTAATTAGGTCCTACTTGTTTATTTATTTTTATTTTCATTACCCTGGGAGGTGGGTCATAGAGGATCTTGCTGTCATCTTTATGTCATAGAGTATTCTGCCTGTGTTTTCCTCTAAGAGTTTTATAGGTATTTATATTTATTTGAGGCAGTGAGTATGGAGATAATGGGGACTGAGAGGAGATGATCTCTGAGCCCCTCCCTCTGTACTGCCAGTTCTCAGAGCTGTTTTAATTCTATATGAGCTGTATGTGATTCTTGTCCTTACTAGTGTTTCATGAGTAGACTGGGCGGGAACATTTGTTTGCTTGCTTTTTACTAAAATTCACTGTAGCAAGGTCAAATGCAGTTGTTTCCAGGCTCTTAGAAATACTTCTGTATGACAGGAGTTGGGATTTTTATTTGATTATTTTGATTAAATATTAATCACACAGAAGCAGAAAATGAACACTAAATAAAAGAAAAACATTTACATCCACAGCCCTCATTTTTAAAGAGGAAAGTGTTATAATTAGACCAGTTTAGCAACTGTTGGCAGCTATTAACAGACATTGGCTATCATGTACTGGAATGTACAACATAATTTATTAAATATATTCCCAGCCTTTGGAAAGTTTTCTTTTGTGTCATATAATAACTTGAGGAAGATGTCACATTTAATTTTCGAAAGTGCTTTGCAAAGATCAAAGCTTACTTTACCAATGATGATGGTGGCAACAATGGCATTAGGAAATAGCAGTGAAAGTATGGGATGGTCCTAAGTGGACACCCAGCTAGTGAGAGGTGGAGCTGGGATTTAGAATCCAGAAAACATGAGTCTTAGGCGTGTGTCGTAACCAGTCTAGTATATTGCTTTCCTAAAGAGAAGTTCCTTTTCTCTATAGCACTTTACTTTTGAGACCTCAGAATAACATATATAGAATAATTCTTGCATTTATGCTTAGTATCAAGACCTGCACAAGATAATTTGGACCCACTTGAACGCATATAGATACTCTACTCTTCTGAAAAATGCAGATGTGTTTCTCATAGTTCGTAACTTGCTTGATACAGAAACAATATTTAGTTCATTTTGTCTGGTTGTACTGCTTTGCTTTCCCCACAGAAGAAGTGCCAATAATTATGGTATTCAAAGCAATGACAGGTATTTTAGGAAAGAAAGATGCAAACGTGTTGCTGGAAATGGCCCTGAGCCGCACTGTATCCTAATGGGATAATTCACTGTATGAGACGAGAACTGCAAAGAAACTTCAGGTAATGAGTTCTGTTGACTTCTTAGGAGAAGGTGAGATATTTTGTTACTCTGAAACTGAGCATCTGGTTGGATTTAGAGTAAGGCTTCATTGTCAGACAATTGTGTGCTTGGGTGAAACCAGATCTCTGCGCTGCTTCTGGTTGCCCTGAGCTAGTCTACAGGTCTGTCCTTCTGTTTGAATTACCCAGCTAAGCACTGCCAGGCCCACACTCTTAGCTGTGTCCTCTGGGGCCTGGCTTTTCCTCCGTGACCCCACAGGGCACGTGCTCTGACTGTAGGGACCATGGTGCAGCACCCCTGTCTGTGGCGTCAGCTGCGAGGCGGCAGCTTCCTGCTGCAGAACCTTCCGGGACTGCTCAGCTTTTCTGCCACATGGGGTTCAAGCCTGCAGCCACCTGATTGCCCTTTCAGAACCTCCCTTCCTGGAAGGAACTCTTCCCCAGGAATTCCCATTGCATCCAGCTCCCAGTTCAGGAATCTTCAGAGCCTTCTCATTGCTCTGGGAGGGAGTTAAGAGAGAAAGGTTCAAAGTAGATAACCGAAGGAGGTAAAACCATAATTAATTTGCATTTCTTGGCGGACCTATGTGCTGGTCCCCATGGTTCCTCTTCTTCTTCTCTATGTCCACGGCTTCCTTAACTCAGGGCTTTGAAAGGACTTTGAAAAGAGCTATGACAAACTGGTTCTGCATAGTTGACTCATTTTCCTCACAGATTACAATATCAACAGCACTAAATGTGCTGGATTAGCAGAGGGTGAGAATTAGCCAGAAGGTCTCATGAAGAGAAGAGTTAAAATGGGTGGCTTTATTAGTATACAGTGTTGCCATTCTGTTTTTGTAGACTTTTCATTTCACAGCTTTTAAACTGACTAATGGGGATGGATGGAAAAAATAAAGAGCTCAAGCTAGATAAAAATTATCATTAGGGGGCAATTTTGATGGGGGAGTGCCACTGTGTATGTTGTCTCTAGGTTTGAGGAGATAAGCAACTCTTTCTCATACTTAATATTTAATTTTCATAATGGACCTCTTCTTCAATTATTCATTCATTCCTCACTTGTGGCTGGCTAATCTCTTTACATATCTTTACACATATTATCCCTAATCCTCACAACAGTTTTGCAAGGTAAGTATTAGTCATTCGTTTCAGTAACAAATATTTTTGTGTTAAGTGGTTGTAGGAACCTGGCTGTGAGCTCAGTGATGGGAATAGAACAGTGAAGAAGCAACTTCCTTGCCCTTAAGGTATTCTCCATTGTTGGATGGGAAAGACAGACAAATGAACAGGTCATTAGAATGCCTTGTTATGTTCTTTTTAAAAAATATTTATTTGGGTCTTAGTTATGGTGTGTGGGCTCAGTAGTTGTGGTGCTTGGGCTTAGTAGTTGTGGTGCTCAGGCTCAGTAGTTGTGGTGCGCAGGCTTAGTTGCTCCACAGCATATGGGATGTCCTGAAACAGGGATGTGACCTGCATCCCCTGCATTGCAAGGCAGGTTCTTAACTGCTGGATCACCAGGGAAGTCACCTTGTTATATTCTTACACACTCTTCAGGTGTGATGTGAATTTGTGCAAATTTTTTGAAGAGTGATGGTTATACCTTAGTCTGTCCCATCTTGGAATCCTTTCTATAGAAATACCTGCACACTATTGAAAAGGTATTTGGCAAGAATGCTAATGGCAGCATTGCTGTAGCAAAATGAAAAAACTCACCAGCAAGGGAATGGTTAAGTCATCATGTTCTATCACATTGGAATGTGGTACAACATTCAAATGAATAAAGATGATCTGTATGTGTTGATATCACTATCTGTGATATTTTGTTAAATGACAAAAGCATATTTGTAGAAAAATCTGTATAATAGAAACACATTAGCTAAAATAATGATCATTAAAAAAAAAAATCCTTCAAGAGTCACACCAGATTCTTACCTCGGGTTTCCTTTAGGCAGAAAGTGAGAGAGCTGTGTGTGTGTGTATGGGTGGCGGGGGAGTGCAACTTTTATGTATTTCTATAATATTTCAGCTGATAAGATAAATATGAGTCCTTCTGAAATATTTTAAATAGTAGATAAGTTTTTAAACAAGGTGGTAGGTGCTAGGGCAGAGTGATGTCCAGGGTCGTGTGGGGACACAAAGAACCCAGTCTGGAGCAGGGAGATGGTCAGAGAAGGCTCTGGGTGGGAATCAGCCAGGCTGAGTTCAGGATGAGCATACTCAGGTGTTTGGAGAGAACAGAGAACAAGAACTTCCTGCTCAGGAGTATCCTGGAGCTTGCGGGTGGGCAGTGGTGGAGCCGGCCCCTCCACACTGTAGCAGCCAGTCCAGATGGTCCTGGGTGCTTCCTCCTCCTTCAGCTTCCCCAGTGCCTCGGCCTCTGTTTAATAGGTCACTGTTTCTGCCTCTTCTCTAGCTCCCCTGCTGCTGTCTTAGCTGAGGCCTCCCATTTCTTACCTGGATGACTGAGAACCCTCCCGTTTGTGGATCTCCTGGCCCCTGTCTCTGCCCACTGTCCTCCTACTCCAGTCTGACCTTCACATTGCTGCGTGACCTGCTGAAGATGCAGTTTTGACCTGCTTTCTTCCTTAAACTTGTCCAGTGATCCTTCATGGACTTTGAAATCTAGCTCACCCTTGTAAAGCAGACACACAGAAGCCCTGCCCACCTCTCCCACCTTCCTCATATGTCACTCTTATTCCTATTGTCTGGAATTTTTTTCTTTTCTTTATAAATGCTACTGTTCTTATCAAACAAAGGATGGATGTAGGTAGGGAAAGAAAATCCATGATGTGGATTTAGTAGTTGGTGGTCAGCCTATTAACCTGCAGATATTCTAACTTGTTACACCTCCTTTCTGAGAATTAATGTCTATATGTCACACTATTTGAGGCAACAATTTAGAAATTAAGACATTTCAAGGCCAATTTCAAGGTCAGTCTTCTTACTGCCCTAGGGGATATTTCCTTTTGTAAATATACTTGGATGGATGTTTTTAACAGCAGGTCATTCTCCACATGGACGGCCTGAGGATTTGGCATTAATTTGTGTACTTGTCTATTCCAAATCCGGATACGCCCCACCTTTATAGAATACACACTGTTCTAAAAACACTACAGTGACCAATCATTATTTGCTTTGACTAAACTTAGAGTTGGTGGATGGACCTGATGTATAACTATAGACACAAAACTGCATGATAGTCCTCTGAGAGTCACTTTAAGACATGATACATATTATCCTTCTGTCTCATCTATAGATATTATATCTTTGTTATTTTTCTATCCTTGAATGACAATAAGTAGTCCTTCTAAGTAAATAACAAGAACTGGTTTCAGCTTAATTTTCAGAAATGTTTATGCTTACATTCAACGCCTCTGTGAAATGATAGACTATCGTTTGGCTCCCTCTGGTGGACAATTGTATGAAAAAAATCAAACTACATATAGTTTTGTGGGAAGGGAACAGGCTGTAAATTTGGTGTTTTATCATTTGCATTAAAATAAATAACAGAAGTAGTAAAACACATAGCTATACCAATGCTGTTGCTATTTCTCTTGTTATTGAGTAGTGATACTGCTGTGAAAAAAACAAATTTGAAGCTGACTTCACCCCATAACTTTAGAACAGTACTACATTAGGATAAGGCTCATGCTAAAATTCACCAATGTAGTTAATTCATGAGTCTCAATATTACTTCACAGATTATCCTGGAATTCTCCAACAGCTAGCCTTTTCCCTAAATAATACATATTTTTGGAAATTTAGCCAATGACTATTTTTATCATGAAATCTGTTTATTCTGGTAAATTTATTATTTGTTTACGGTCTTCTGAATTTATAGACTCACTGAAGATGCTTTATCTTTATTCTGGAATATTTATTATGGATATCAAGTATTACCTAGGTGTTTTATTTTTATATTTGTTTGTGCTTCAGCAGTGAAACCAGGAAGAAATTGCATAAAAGGTTTTGATTAAATTTCATGTGTATATAATACGTTTATTTTGTGTTTTATTAACAGTTCACATTTATTGTGTCAAGCATTTGATAGGCATTGTCTCATTTAATTTTCAGTAATTCTGTGAGACGGGTTGTTATTATCCACGTGATAAAGGCGGGTGCCTAAACCCTGCAGGTGTTTTCAGCTCACAGTTTGTAACCACAGCAACATTCTGCCTCCTGAAGTAGGTGTTACGGAAGTGTATATGTGGCTAATACCCTTATGAATAGCCTAGTACTGGAAACTTCACATTTCCATCTTTGAACTGAAGAATTCAAAGATTACCTCAACCCAGAGATACATTTTTACCTTTTCTCCTTCTTTTTTCCCCCTCATTGTGAACAGACTGTGTAGTAGAACCTCTTCCCATTTTGTTTAGAGAGTTAAGACAATTTATGATCTTTTCATTTCTGTTTAAATTTAAACATAAATGTAAAATAATTTATGTTTTCTCTGTGGTTTCATGAGAAAAATACATTTTAGCTCACTGACTTCCTCACTAAGTCTATGAAAGAGATGCTATTAGGTACAAACGTGGGAAGGAAGGTAAAATTTCTAGGTGCTAATGCTAAAGCTCTGTCAGAGCACACAGAGGGTGCTGAAGATATTTATAAAGAATTTTTGAAACAGATACAGATAATTAAGGTAATGTAGGAAAATCTTTTTCAAGAATTAGAATAAGATAATTTTCTTAAAGTTGACATTTGTAAGAATCAGTTCAGTTCAGTTGCTCAGTTGTGTCCGACTCTGCGACTCCATGAATTGCAGCACCCAGGCCTCCCTGTCCATCACCAACTCCCGGAGTTCACTCAAACTCACGTGCATCGAGTCGGTGATGCCATCCAGCCATCTCATCCTCTGTCGTCCCCTTCTCCTCCTGCCCCCAATCCCTCCCAGCATCAGAGTCTTTTCCAATGAGTCAACTCTTTGCATGAGGTGGCCAAAGTACTGGAGTTTCAGCTTTAGCATCATTCCTTCCAAAGAACACCCAGGACCGGTCTCCTTAAGAATGGACTGGTTGGATTAAAGTTGGCATTTGTAAGAATAGCCACCCTATAAATACTTTAAATGCATTATCTTTTTAATTCTTATAATAAGGTAAGGATTATTAATAATCTAAATTATTATAAGCAGTATCCAGATGAGAAAATGGAAACCCAAAGAATTTAACTAGTTTGTGTAAGGATATATGGCCAATAAATGGTGAAGTCAGGATTAGCACTCACACGGTCTGGCTTGAGAGCCTACCCTGTGAATTACCGTGCTACACAGCAGTGCTGTTCAATAGAACTTTCTGTCATAGTGGAAGTATTTCATGTCTGTATCATCCAGTGCAGTAGCCACTAGGCACGTGGGCTACTGAGCACTTGCAGTGTAGCTAGTCCAACTAAGGAATTTGATTTTTTGTTTTTAAAATGTGAATTCATTTACATTTAAACAGCCTCTCTGTGTCTTGGAGAAGGAAATGGCAGCCCTCTCCAGTATTCTTGCCTGGAGAATCCCATGGACGGAGGAGCTTGGTGGGCTACAGTCCATGGGTCACAAAGAGTCGGACACGACTGAGCGACTTCACTTCTGTGTCTAGTGGCTACTGTTTTGGACAGTGCAAGAGTGTACAGGGTCTTTCAGATCATGTAGAAGTGGAAATATGAGACCTTTAGGACTCACTTGCCTAACTCCTTGTTTTTACTGGTCAAGAAATGGCAAACCAGATGGTTAGTCGTTTGCTTAGCATCATGAAGTTAAAGCAAGGGACGAAATTACAACCCGAATGTTTATACTTCTCAGTTATAGCTCTTCCCATTCTGCATTTTGTGTGGTATCTACAAATTTACATTTCTGCTGCTGTTGTTAATATTAGCTAGTAAAACTAGTTTTTGAAAATTATTTGTTTAATGAAATGCATGTCTAATAAACCCTGTCCTCTTTTCTCAGGTAATAGAAACGTTATCGCGACTTTCTCGCACACCTATAGCGTTGGCCACAGGAATCCGGTAAGCTGCTTTCTCTGTGGTTCGCGTGTCCTGTTCAGTTCAGTGAAGTGACTGTTTATCAAATAGTTACTGTTTGTAAAGCACTTTGCACACAGGGACTGCATCTCATTCACTCAGAATACCTAGTATATAATAGACATTTGAAATTTGTTGAGCAAGTAAGAACTTATTCGTAGAGTTGAATAAAGCACCTTGGCTAAATATTGTTCTCAATTTACTGGTGACAATCACTGATACGTTTGTTTATTTTTTTAACTATCTCTAACATTTCTATACAGGTGATTCATTAAGACAAATGCTTAATTAAATAAATATTTTAAAAGATGTTGTAGTACATTTATATCCTATAAGCCATAAGAAGGAGTCACAACTTTTAGGCATTTTAAGAATTAATCAGACAACCAAAATGATATATGTACAAGGAGATATACTGAAGATTTGGTACCAAATGAAATCTTGGAATTATAGTTGACCCTTGAATAGTGTGGGCATTAGGGGCACCCACTGTCCACACATTTGTAAATTTGAGTACAACTTACAGTTAATACTTGGCATCCTCTGTTCCTCTGTATCAGGGGTTTCAGCCAACTGTGGATTGTATAGTATGTACTACTGAAAAAAGTCAGTTTATAAGTGGATCTGTGCAGGTCAGACCCTCTTGTTCAAAGGTCAACTGTAAATTGGATTAATTCTACTTTTTCCACGTAGTGAAATATTATGCAGTCATTAAGTATGGAAATGGAGATACAGATGTTGTGTTGGGCCTTTTCTGTTTAAAATACAGTAATTCAAGTGAGTTCAGTTAGAAAGTTGTATTGTTAATGATGTTAGAAATAACAGAAAAGCAGTTTCAGCAGTCACACAGCCAGGCCGCATGGAAGTGGAATGGATCTCATTTCTCATGCGATTTCCTCAGGAGTCTATAACTGTCTCTAGCTGTTACAGGGCTCTGTGAACCTCTGACTCGTCTTCTGTTGCTTTCAATTTTCTGTTCACGTTCAGTTTCTAACAGAGGGGATACAATCATGTCTACAGGGTTAATCAGCTGTGGCTGGGCAGCCCAGTCCTCGGGTACAAAGCATAGTGACCTTGGGGAGGATGCCCCGCAGACCCTTTCTCAGAAACAGACCATGAATTTGACAGCTTTCTACAGAGGGAGTCTATAGGTTGGAGAAAGGTTGCATACCCTGTCATTTCGTCTTCAATTTATGATTTATCTTTCCATGTCAGCATATATTTTGTTATATGTAAGCAGAAGATTTTGAAATAGCATGTTTTTATCTCTATGTGTTATTAACCATATTTAGATAGCATATTCAAAAGCAGAGACATTACTTTGCCAACAAAGGTCCGTCTGGTCAAGGCTATGGTTTTTCCAGTGGTCATGTATGGATGTGAGATTTGGACTGTGAAGAAGGCTGAGCACTGAAGAATTGATGCTTTTGAACTGTGGTGTTGGAGAAGACTTGAGAGTCCCTTGGACTGCAAGGAGATCCAACCAGTCCATTCTAAAGGAGATCAGTCCTGGGTGTTCTTTGGAAGGAGTGATGCTAAAGCTGAAACTCCAGTACTTTGGCCACCTCATGCAAAGAGTTGACTCATTGGAAAAGACTCTGATGCTGGGAGGGATTAGGGGCAGGAGGAGAAGGGGACGACAGAGGATGAGATGGCTGGATGGCATCACCGACTCAATGGACATGAGTTTGAGTGAACTCTGGGAGTTGATGATGGACAGGGAGGCCTGGGTGCTGCAATTCATGGGGTCACAAAGAGTTGGACATGACTGAGCGACTGAACTGAACTGAACTGAACTGATATGGTTAATTCTGAAAGGATACATAGCAGTTTTTCTTTTTTTCCTTTTTAATTACTCTTATTTATAATTTCACTGTTTACCACAATGGACTTGTATATAAGAATATAATAAAATGTGTCGAGATATTTATTTTAAAAAAGGGTTTTGAAACTGGCATTTCTCACACATTTTAATTTATTTGAAAAATGTATGTTCCTTAAATGTCCTAAGTATTGTTAATCTGTAAACCAATGTGAAATATTTTCTCTATACTAAATATAATTATTTAGCGCTTATTTGTTATTTTGATGGGTCCTCTTGTTTTTATGAAACATATGACATGCTGGTTGTATGTAAAGAAAGCGTAAAACTTTTGGCACCATAGTGTAATCACTGTGATTTTGTTAGGTGTAAATTTAGGGCATTATGTTGTTGTTCTGAACAAAGATCAAAGCATGAGACAAACAGGGGAGTGAATGGCTAGGAACAGGGCATAAATTAAAGTGATTTTCTTTGACCAGGGGACAAAGAAAACACCGTACTCTCCCTGAGGCCTGTTTGACTCATTTGTCCAATAGATGAAATTACAAAAATATGACTTATATAGTTTATGGTCTGAGTAGAAAAGTATATCAGAGTCAGTGATCATATATAGAGGACATGACATTTTTTACTTCTGATTTTTTTATTGATACTAGTAAACTGAGTCATGCTTGGAGGATTGTTACCAAATTATTTGTCAGATCAGATTCTCCAAGTGCAAAGAGACAGTGTGGAAGATAAGGGCCCACTCTGAACTGGGAAGCTGCAGCGGGCAGTGAGGCGAGCCTGCAAGCGTGTGGCTGGTGGGAAATGGTGAGCACCTTAGCACATCTGCAATCACTCTCATGACTGTAGTGACCAGCAGTGATTGCTGCAGGGGTTTTGGGGTAGCAGGTGCCACAGCCTTCCTGGGGGACCCTGACACAGCCACAGGGTCCCACACTTGGGGAGAAACCCCCGATGTCATGTGAAACATGGTGACTGACCTGACCACTTTGGCTGCAGTTGGACTTGAGTGTTTAGTGAGTGGTAAATGTCCAGCCTCCTTGTTGCTCATTCACTCATTTTTCTTCCCTCTCTCCTAGGCCCTTCCCGACAGAAGAAAGCATTAATGATGATGACATCTACAAAGGCCTGCCTGATTTAATAGAGTATGTTGAGCGTTTCCAGCAAAATTTCCACAAAATTAACACCAGTGCCAATTTTTGCATCCTTTGTGAATGGTAACAGTATGTGTTCAAGTAGCTATCTAAAGGGGAACCGTGGCTTAATGATTAAGACATGTAAGAATTAACCTCAAACTCCTGATGGAAATGTTCACAAGAAAATGTACTTCAAGTGGCTTTTAATTCCTGTTGTGTATCTTGCATTGTGTGAGTCTCTATGGAGAGTAAAGAAACAGACAGTGATGAAGTTAACATTTGGAAGTTTCTCAAAGGCATTGTAGAGGTAGTAGACGGACCTGGAATCAGGAAAATAAGAAACAATCAGAGAGAGAAGTAGCATCTACCATCAGACTTGTAGGACAGATAATGCTTGCTCTGCAAGTTCAAGGGCAGATGAGATTAGTGTGCGAGGGGGTTATTCAGGGATGTTTCATCAGACGGTGTTGATTCTGAACAGAGAATCCTTTTGGGCCATATTATTAAATAGTCAGGAGAGGGTAAAGGTCTTTGCAGCTGATTACCTCCTGCTGATTGAGTGACTTGCGCAGATTACAAATAAATATAAAATGTGATCCTCACCCCTCAGGGAACTGATGCCAAAGATCAGGTATGTTTGCAGAGAATTGTAATAAGACATAGATTCTGCTCCAGGAGAGATTCAGGTCCTATGGAAATTCATCCACTTATCCATCCTGATAACTCCAGCTCGAGGAGCTTGTTCTTACTCTAGGACTTTTACACTTGCTGTGCCTTCTGCCCTTGTGGCTGACCCCTCACCATTCAAGTTTTCACTCAGATGGCCCTCCCAGCAAAGCCTTCCTGACTACCCTACCCAAAATTGTCACCCCACTTCCCTTGCCCTGTGTTTTTATGGTTCTCGCCTCTGCCTGAGGTAGTCTCGGTTTGCTTCACGGACTGTGTATCTCCTCATCAGAGCACCGACTTCACAAGATCAGGGGCTTTACCTTGTTCTTGGCTATTTTCCTAGCACTTCAAACAGTGTCTGGTATCTAGTAGGCTCTCAGTAAACATCAGTTTTCTGAATAAATAGGCCAAAGCTGCACTGAGCATCTACCTCTTCCAGGCGTGATATTTCAGGCTTGAGCTGTCCATTAGGAAACATCTATCAGTTCCTAGAAGCCTGTGCTAACCGTGTTTCCACACTCTCTCTCATGTAACACCACCTTATGAAGTTGTTACTAGTATCACCACAGTTTACAAATGAGAAAAAATGAGTCTTGAAAAGCTAAGTAACTTGCTAAAGATCATATTGCTAGTAAATAGTAGTCTTTGGGTTTGAACCCGTGCAATTCTTATTCTGGCTCACTGCATTGACTCCCACAAGCACCCTGCATTGCTCCTCCAAGAACTTTCAGCTGGAGAGCTCCGTGATAGGAGCCATAGGGCCGGCCAGCAGCTCTCCTGGAGTAGGCTGCATGTGGATGGGCCACAAAGTCTAGTATTTCAAATGTCCATCAAGAATGGTTTCTTATTGGGCCTTCCCTGGCAGTGCAGTGGTTAAGATTCTCTGCTACCATTTCAGGGGGTCTGGGTTTGATCCCTGGTCAGGAAACTAGATCCCTCATGTTATGCTGCAACTTAGACCTGGAGCAGCCAAAAAAAAAAAAAAAAAGGAAGAAGAAGGAGGATTTCTTAATTCTATTTAAAATCTCCTAGAATTTACTAATCTTCAGCAAAGTCATTACTGAGTGTCTCATTGAATTGGCTATAGTCTTCATCAAGTGACTATAAAATTACTGGTAATATAATTAAATTCTTTGTAGTCTTAAAAAGAATATTATTATTTCCAGTGCTATGATGACATTTTTTAACCTCCAGCATTTGTCACTTATACTTACTCATTCCTATAATCTTGCTCATCTTGTTCTGTTGATGTCAGAATTAGTCTGTAAGGATGCAAGTTTAGAGAAAACCTAGGTCCCCAACCTGGCTGCCCTGGGAGATGCAGTCAGCTTCCCCTCTCCACCTGGAGCTGGAGGTCTGAATGTCATGTGTTTCCTGCAGCTGCTTGCATTTGAGTTTGCCGTAAGGTCTTGATCTTCAGTCTTGGCTTTGTGATGAGCTCTGTGGCTTCACATACTTCACTGTCACCACTGGGGGTGAATCTCCTGAAGGGAGGCCCCCGGAACAAACAGTGGTCTGCTCTGCTCTGCACTGCAGGGGGAAACGCTCTCTCCTGATGTGGAGAGAAGCTGACACAGGATGGCATGGGGAGCATGTGAGATGGCTAAACTGTACCCTGTCCTTGCTCCTCCAGCCTTCATGACCGGAGTGTCAGGTGTAACCATATACAGATGGCCTGGACACAGGAAAGCTAATATAGATGGTGGTTGATCTATTGGCCATTTGAAAAATCACAGCTCCTTCCTTCATCGCCCCTCTTCATTTTATGCAAATCAGAAATTATTGACCAAACTGTTATCAAGAAACAGCTTTACTATGGGATTGAATAACAAAACCCAAGCTGTTCCAGCCCAGTCGTGACGTGTGTGGGTGCGTGTGTCCCTCCTGCATTTCTTAGAGAAAAATCTGTGTGGGTTTATACATATATGCCTCCGCTCTCATGGGAAATAGTCAATAGCAAGAATTAGGCAAGATGATGTCATTTTTTGTTTGTTTGCTGTTTGTGTTGTTGTTGTTGTTTGGTGGGGGGTGAGTTGGGGGGTCTGAGGCAGGAAATGGATTTCACAGCCTGTCTTCCTTCTGAACAGGATCCCCTTTGATATAGAACCTGTTGCTTTATCTTGTTTTTAAATCTCAGTTCCTTCATGACCTCATCAAACCTTCTTATCCTTTGATGGGTTATGGAAAGTGCTCAAACCAGTTGAACTGCCCTCAGAGTGCCTTCAAACCACTGTTCTCAGAGGAGGCTGCCCGCCTAAGCCCCTCAGTATGGAAATTCTGGAACTGCCAATATGACTCACCATCTGCCTAGTTTTCCAGAGTAGAAAGCTAAGAAGCATCCTTCACCCCTTCCTCCCTCTCCCTAATCCAGATTGGTCCCCAAGTCTGCTTGGTTGTACATCACACAGTCTCTTTCCTTACCTGCCTTTACCCTAGTTATGGTGCTCATTACCTCCCACCCCATCGCTCTGTCTGACTTCTTCACTCTCCACACGACCCCTCTATAACCCCACTATGGTCCCTAGTTGCCCAGGTAAGGTTCAGCTCACAAAGGACAAGGCTCTTCTCAAATTGATTCAGCCCTTCTCTGGATCTCCCCTCACTCACCTGGACGGGACTCCACCCTTCACATTGCCAGGCTCTGCACACCTGCCTGCCTTCACACAGCTTGGCGTCCTTTGTCTGAATACTCATCCCATCTTCTCATTCAGTGTGTCATCCCTGAGGGCAGCAACTGTGTCTGCCTCATCTGCAGCTGTATCTCCTGGAACATGGTATTTATTCCGCAAATACACGTTGACTAAATAAATACACTGCCGATGCAGTTCGGATGTAATATCTTCTGTGAAGCCTTCCCCGACTTCCTTAGTCAGAGTATTGCTTACTCTTTCCTCTGCATCATAGAATTCTGTGTTTCTGTGCTGTTTTCCACATTAGACTATGGGAGAGCGGATCTAGGCATTCTTCTGGATCTTCTGGATCTGGCAATCAGTATGTTCTTAGTGAAAATCAGGTAGGTGGGTAGACAGGAGGACAAGTCATCTGGGAATGAGTTTTCTCAGAGCAGAGTTCTCTGTAACTTCTCTTACCACTAGATTCCTCTCCCTTAAGGCACCTTTCTTTCTTCTGGGTATTTGACAGTTCCTTTCTGTCAAATGCCTCCAAATAACTCTTCCTGACAAACATAGACAACCTTGTGATTGCCCCCTACTTTGAAAAATGCTCCAAGTTGCAGAGTGACATTTATACTTACAATGTTTTTATTTTTGTACATATCAATTTATAATGTTCTATCTGCACAGGCCCAAGAGGAATGCTAAGGGCTGGCAGTATTGGAGGAATGGAATTTCTTTTCCGAGAGAGGTTAATGCTTCTTTCTCACACACTTTAATTTATTAATCTCAGTTCTTTGGCATTATTTGTTAGTAGAAGCTATTTATGGAACTCTTGAACAGAAAGGAAAATTGGAGGAGTAATGATAGAATGGGTGATAGGTGGAAGCGACTGTTTTTACTTTGACTGAACAGGTTTACTGTCTCACATGAAGAGTTTAGGGATGATACATCAATCAGTCACTGTGGAAGCATTCATGGAAGCTTTAAAAATAGAGATTATTTCCACTGCTGGTAGACTAGCAGAAAAATTTAAAAGTCTTTTAAAAATGTCTTGTGGCCTTGGGACCTTTTCTTTAAGCAAAATACAAATAAAACAGATAAAAAAGGAATCTGACTCAAAGGGAACCTATGGGTATCCTTTGAGTGGCCTTGAAGGAACATGGTTTGAAAACGATTGCACTAGATATGGATGAGTATAATCAACAGAAATTAATGCTTTAAAAAGATTATTTATAACATAGCCACTCCTTCCCAACTCCTCTGTCTTCTCCATAGTATATCCTTTAATACAGATGATGAAACTGAGACTTTAGTTTTGGCCAAGGCATGTGAGATCTTAATTTCCCAGCCAGGAAATGAACCTGGGGCCAGGGTGGTGAAAATGCCTGGTCCTAACCACTGGACAACCAGGGAATTCCCATGAGGCCTTGACATATGAACAGTGGGAGGCAGTAAAATAGAGTAGGAAGAGAGGAGGATAGTGAGATAGCATCACCCACTCAATGGACACGAAGAGCAAATTCTGGGAGGTCGTGGAGGACAGAGGAACCCAGTGTGCTGCAGTCCATGGATCCACAGAGAGTTGGAGACGACTTAGCAACTGAACAACAATAACAATAATAGAGCAGTTAAATCACTCAGAGCGTAAGATAGCCTGAATTTTAAATCCTAGCTTTGCCCTTTGATGAGCTGTGTCATTCTGGGCAAGTCAAAGAATCTTTTGTTCTCTCAAAATCCTTGCCACTATGACTGACCACCTGTTAACAGGTAGACCAACATGCCTACCTGTTAAACACAGTAAATGCTGGGCCTGCTGGGCAAATGAGGATAATCCATGCAGAGTGATGTAGTAAAGGCCCAGTGAGTGTTAGGTCATTACCATCACTGTCGGAGCCTGTGGTTTGTCGTTGTTCTTATCAGGAGGGACAGAACTGGAATGTGAGCCTTTCACTCGTTCCAGTTGATCCGGGTTTTCTACTAAAATCCAGTAAGCTGTTTCTCACTATTATATTTACCGCATGATAGAAAATGACATTTGTGTTGTGCCCTTTGTTTCAGTGAAGCCCACGTGGAAGATGAAGAGGGTCTGTACGACTGTGTGTATGGGGAGGATGACGGTGGCGAGGTATATGAGGACCTGATGAAGGCAGAGGAAGCTCCGCAGTCGGTAGGACTTTGGCTTCGCTAGGACTTTTTAAGTTACTCTGAGTATTTAATAAGGAAAGTGATTACTTGAAGGACTAATTAATATAATAATTATAATGAATACAATATTTATGCTATAATTAAAATTGTAATAAATACAGTAGTTATAATTAAACTTCTGCTGGAGTCGCCTTTTGTTTTCTTTTTTTTTAATCTTGCTTTTAGCTATATAACCATGACTTATTAGTCTGAATCATTTTATTAGGAAAGTGATTATTTGAATGGTTGACTATATGATAATTATAATTAATAAAATAAAATAATATTCATGTAATAAGTATCTTAATTGCAATTGTAATGCAATGATTGTAATTAATATAATAGTTAAAATTATTTAGGTAACTTCTGCTGGAATCATTTTTGTGTTTTCTTTTTTATGTTTTAAAAAGTGTTAGTCACTCAGTCGTGTCAGACTCTTTGTGACCCCCATGGACTGTAGCCTGTCAGGCTCCTCTATCCGTGGAATTCTCCAGGCAGGGGTACTGGAGTGAGTAGCCATTCCCTTCTCCAGGGGATCTTCCTGACCTAGGGATTGAACCCAGGTCTCCCATATTACGGCAGATGCTTTACCATCAGAGCCATCCCTTTTCATGTATAACTGTATAACCATGTCATACTGACATGATGTTGGGCTTCCCAGGTAATGCTAGTGGTAAAGAACCTATCTGCCCAAGCAAGTAGACACAGGAGATATGAGTTCAATCCCTGGGTCCGTAAGATGCCCTGGAGGAGGGCTTGACAACCCACTCCAGCATTGTTGCCTGGAGAATCCCATGGACGGAGGAGCCTGGTGGGCTATAGTCCGTAGAGTTGCGAAGTGTTGAACACAACCGAAGTGTACAAAATGAGACATTGTGCAGTTCAGAACATCCATAGGGAATCTCTGGTCTAATCCTTTCATTTTACTAGTAGAAAAATCAAGTCTGAGACGTGAAGGGCATGCCACCCAGCTAGATAAAGCAGAGTGGCAATAGAGCATAATTTCAGGGAATCATAAGATTATACTGTTATGAAAGGAAATCTCTTACAAAGCAGATAAATCTACTTTAAGATTGATGCGGCATAAAATATATGTTAAAGAATATTTCTTCCTATTTGTTAGGAGTTGATATAAGGTATTTTTCTTGCTTTTGTTTCATTATATGTCTCCTAGCATTTTTTCGCTATTTTATAAACTTAATTTCAGATATTACCATAGTCAATATGAGCCCACAAAACTATCTGCATGAAAATATGTAAAACATTCAGAATTACTTTGAATTATTTTCTCATCTGTAGTTTGAAATAGAAAAGAAAAAAAGTCTGTTGCTTAAACTTTTATTAACATAGTCTTTTTTTTACACAAAAGCCTTTCTTCATGAGCTGGGTGTAGTTTAGGTTTCTTCAGTACTTTGATGAATTCGCTGAGCTCTCTTTGACCTCTTGCATTTAATAAAAGGCTGACAAGTTGTCTGATGCCCAGGTAGGGAGCAGCAGCTTCTGTGGGATGAAAACAGATTGGCTGGCCTGTGTTTGGTAAATGTCATCAATGTGTGCTTTAACCTGCTGTGCCAGCTGACTGGACACCTGTGGCAGCATTTTAAGTGTTTTAGGTGACAAAGTATTGTCTGTGCCCCCTTAAATTGTCAGCTGCTTTGGGCACCAGCAGATTCTTCACTGCCTTTCCCAAGGACTGTCTTCACTGAGCTGACAGTGCTGGGCTGTCCGTGTGGCCCAGGGTGAGCGGTGATGATGACAAAATGCATCGGGTACTTCTAGTGCGCTCCTCAGGGTGTTAGGCACTCCACATGGGTTATCTCATCTACAGATCCTTGGGCTGGCTACTGTGATTTTGTGTTATAGATGAGAAAGTCGAGACAGAGAAATTAGGTAACTTCTTCACAATGACAAGCTAAATGACAGTAAAACTGGTCCTTGAACCCAATTCTATCTGATCCCCAAACCTTTGATCTTCCTACCATGTTCTTCTGCCTCTAGTCTTAAACACTTGGTAAAAACCAAACATCAAGATGTTAACTCTTGAAAAAATATTTTAAGATTTTTTTACTTACCAAATATTCTTTTGTGATTTTTTGCAGTTATTTCTATAGCACTTGTAAAGTATGCCATACATTAAGAAAATGGTATTAGACCACTCATAATGTTTCCAGATTGAGTTACATTTATAGTAAAATAGATGGTTTGGTTTAAAGAGAGTATACTCAAAGTATATTTTTAATTACTCAAACTTTTGCATTTACATTGTTCAAATTTTTTTTTTTAAAAAGCAAAGTGTGTTAGTCATTCAGTCGTGTCCAACTTTTTGTGACACCACGCAGCCCATCAGGTTCCTCTGTCCATATAATTTTCCAGGCAAGAATACCAGAGTGGGTTGCCATGCCCTTCCTTCAGGGGATCTTCCTGACTCAGAGATTGAAGCTGGGTCTTCTGCATTGCAGGCAGGTTCTTTACCATTTGAGCCACCAGGGAAGCCCTTTAAAAGCAAAGATCCTTCACAAATGCCATTCAATGTATCTTTAAGTTATTTGTGTTATTAGAATGGAAGGCCTGGGAATTCCCTGGTGGTCCAGTGGTTAGAACTCCATGCTTCCCCTGCAGGGTGCACAGGTTCCATCCATGGTCAGCGAATTAAGGTCCCACAAGCTGTGCAGCATGGCCAAAACAAAACAAAAGAACAAAATCAAACAAAAAAAGAAATCATTATGTTAGAATGGAATGCTTAAAATTAAATAATTTTTATTTCTATCTTCTACTGAAGAGATTAATATATGAATCTGATTAAATAATTTTAATTTGAAAATTCTAATTGTAGAAATGTCCAGAAAATGATATACGAAGTTGCTGCCTAGCAGAAATTAAGCAGACAGAAGAAAAATATACAGAAACACTGGAGTCAATAGAAAAAGTAAGTCATTAGGAATTCTCGATTTTCAAGCACAGTAAGTTACCTACATGTGAACTTTCATGTTGTGAACTTTCAAAGATGTGAGTGTATGTGACAGTCCCTATATGCCAGCTGCTGGACTGTACTTTTTGAGGTACTGTACTATAAGATTAAAAATAGGTTGTTTTTTTTTAATGTGTATATTATTTGTGTGAAAGGTATTATAAACCTATTACAGTAAAGTACTATGTAGTTGATTGTGTTAGGTGGGTACCTGGGCTAACTGTTGAACTTAAATTGAATTTACTCATGCGCTTTCAGAATGGAACTCATTTGTATGTCAGGGACTTGCTGTACTGCCTTGTATAGTTAATGCATTAGGCTCAATGTTTCTGCAGTGTCTGTATATTCTGATATTCAGTATAATTTTGGATTTAAAGATCTCAAAGCAGAATTATTCATTCCACAATCCCACAACGATTTATTGATTTCTTAGTGTCTGAATGGCCCTAATTTAGGGACTGAAGGTATAGCCATCAACACAACAAAACTCTATAGGTCTCCTGATTCTCGTGGGAGGGTTTATAATTTAAGCAACTAAGTATGTCAGGTGGTGATAAGTCCTCTGAAGAAAAATAAGGCAGAGGAAGGGGATAGTGAGTGACGGGGGAAGCTGGTGTTATCTTATGTAGAGTGGTAATGGAAAGCCTGTATGGTCAGGTTGCATTTAAGCAGAGAGCTGACTGAATTGAGGAGTGAGCCATGTGAATATCCCAGAGTGGACAATCCCTGGGAGAAGGGCCCTCACATGGGACAGTGTTTAGTGTACTTCAAGGAACAGCAGCAGGCCAGGAGGCTGAAGCAGACTGAGGGCAGGGGAGCAGTGAGATTGGAAACCTGGTGAGCGCCCGAGGCACAGGGGGTATATGGGGACACCTGGCTAAAAGCTGAAGTGTTTTGAGTAGCAAAAGTCATGGGATCTAATGCAAGTTTTGAACAGCTCCTTCTGGCTCTTGTCAGACAAGGGTGGAAATTGGGGGAAATGTTAGAAGAATATTGCAGTAATAAAGTTGACAGAAAGTGATAGTATTGGTAAAGGTGGTAGAGAGTGGTCAAATTCTGAATAAACTTTGAAAGTAGAGTCCAGTGGATTTGATGATGAATTGGGTAAAGGATGTATGGAAAAGAGCAATCAAGTACACTACGTTTTTAGCATGATTACGATGGTGACTGAGATGGGAAAGGATAGGTGTATGATCATGAGTCTGCTGGGACCTGCTAAATTTGCAATACCTATTAGCTTCCAATGAGATGTGTTGAGGAAGAAGTTAGATATATGTGTCTGACATTTGGTGGAAAAGTTGAACTGACGTATAAATTGGGCCATTATCATTATGCAATGGTGTTTAAGGCTTTGCCACTAGAGGAAACCGCCAAGGGAATAAATGCTGATAGAGAAGAGATTTAAGATCACTTCTGGTGACTTCCACATTTGGAGGCTCGGAGAATGAGAACCAGCAGACAGTTTCGCAAGTTAAAAAAAAAAAATAGATGAAGGTGTGAAAGAGTTGTTTAAGACAATGAGAGGGTAAATGTACTGGGATTATATAGTGTGAAGGTTCAGTTGAGTTCTGTGATTATTTTTTGAACTAGCTATCAATATAGCTTCTGTTTAACTTCTTAGGTACAGGCACAAAATATGTGGAAAGCTAGATTTAACTGGGTTTTCATTTTTCCAGAAAAAAAGAGAGAGTAAGGGTATTTGCAGGGCAGTGATTCTGATGATGGCTCATGGAATGTACACTGGGTAAGGGAAGTGAGGATATGAGGGACTGTGGGATGATCAGGGGATGGGCAGACGCAGTGGGTTGGAGAAGTCTTTGGAAGAAGAGCTGTAATTGTAGGAGGGTAGAAGTCAGAGAGTTGCTTGCTTCAAATGAATTCCCTGGAGCATATGCAGTGGTTGGTAATGACAGGGTCTTGGGCTATGACCACAAGAGGAGCTCAGCTAGAATGGGGCACAGATTGTTGGAGTTCAAGGAACCAAGAAGCCAGGCTATTGGAAGGATCATCTATATAGTTACTGAAAAGGTCAAAAAGAAAGATGGGGTAGTAATGGACCAGAGAGATGATAGGCCAGGAACTAGAATTCTCAAGGAATGAAAGGGAGTGATCCCCAAATTGCATAAGCAGATTATTTATCTCAGAGATCTAGAATCTCCACAAAGCAGGTGAGGGATATTTTATATTACTCAAATATATCTCCAAAGTGTTGCCATTGTTTGCTAATTCAGCCAATGATGTTCTCTCTTCTTTTATTTTTCTTTTCTTAATTTTAGAAGCATTTATAGGCCAAAGCTTTTATTTCATGTTTTAAATATATTAACCTGTATTTATGTCTTATATCTCTATTCAAGTATTGAATCTTTATGACAGAGAAAATAGTTTCTGCTTTTTTTCTTGGTATTCATAAAACTGATTAATTTTCAATAAATATTTATTGCTCCTTGATGAAAAACTGTCATATGGATTAGGATAAGTTGTAATTAATTATTACCCCTCACTTCTCTCCTGGTAGTATTTCATGTCACCATTGAAAAGATTTCTGACAGCAGCAGAATTTGATTCAGTATTCATGAACATTCCTGTAAGTAAAAATCGCTAGTAAAAATGGAGCTACACTTCTATAAAATCTTTATTTACTTAGTGATTCTCTATTTGAACATTATATTCTCTAAGAAATTTAACCCAATTTTCTGCCTCCTGAGTTCTTATAGTCTTATTTTCTGGAAATAACTGCCATGTCATATTGTCAACCAAAAATCAATCAAAATGTATGCTGAACACGAATGGGTAAGAATCATGTACTTAATTGTTTGTCATGACAAGGTAGCCCCAGTTAATCCCTGGTGTTACAGTCTCTTTGTCTCATGGGAGTTCCCTTCTGCCCCATTCCTTGCTTTCTTGTTCTCCAGCCCCTCCACCCCATCTTACAGACACCGTCCTGGCTTCATCCCTCTCTTCCACTTACTGCCATTCCTACAGTTCCCTGTTCTCTGCTTTTTGGTGTTTTCTGCTTCTGGTTATAACATAATACACTTCCATTTCTGAAATACACTGTTTCCTTCTGATAAAACAATCTGTTTTAATGATAAGATGTGAAGAACTTCTCTTCACATTTATACAATCATTATAAATTTCAGGGTACCTTACAATCCTAAAAGAATATTTACAAGAAGCCTAGAAGCAAGCCAAGTGCAATACTGTGTACGGTCTTGCTAGGCAAGATTCAACTTCTTAGTCCTCTGGAATTGGCCTTGGTTTTAACATATAACTTTTATATACAATATATAAGCTTTGATGTACAGGCTTGCCTGCATCACCTGTGAGGACCCTAGTATTTTGATTCCTTTATATTTAGTGTTGCTATGCACGAATTGATGAACTGTGGCATGTTGTCCTTCTCCCTGATTATGGCTCACATGAAGGCATTCTTATTGATTTGTAGCATAGAAGGAAGAAAAAGCTCACGAATATCAAATGAATGTTTAGCATAAAACAAGCCACACAGGAGATTCCTTAAAAAACTGGAAATAGAACTGCCATATGACCCAGCAATCCCACTGCTGGGCATACACACTGAGGAAACCAGAATGGATGTTCATCGCAGCACTGTTTACAATAGCCAGGACATGGAAGCAACCTAGATGTCCATCAGCAGATGAATAGATAAGAAAGCTGTGGTACACATACACAATCATTTGAATCAGTTCTGATGGGGTGGATGAAACTGGAGCCTGTTATACAGAGTGAAGTAAGCCAGAAAGAAAAACAGCAATACAGTATACTAACACATATATATGGAATTTAGAAAAATGGTAACGATAACCCTACATGCGAGACAGCAAAAGAGACACAGATATAAAGAACAGTCTTTTGGACTCTGTGGGAGAAGGCAAGGGTGGAATGATCTGAGAGAATAGCACTGAACCATGTATATTATCATATGTGAAACAGATCACCAGTCCAAGTTCGATGCATGAGCCAGGGTGCTCAGGGCTGATGCATGGGGATGGGGAGGGAAGTGGGAGGGGGTTTAGAATGGGGAACACATGTACACCCATGGCAGATTCATGTCAATGTATGGCAACACCAATAAATATTGTATAGTAATTAGCCTCCAACTAAAATAAATAAATATAAAAAAAAGAAAACAGATAAGCAACAAGGACCTACTGTATAGCACAGAGAACTATATTCAATATTTTGGGATAACCTGTAAGCGAAAAGAATCTGAAAAAGAATATATATATATATATATATATATATATATAAAAAACTGAATCACTGTGCTATATACCTAAAACTGTGCTATATACTAACACAACATTGTAAATCAACTATACTTCAATAAAAAATAAATTAACAACAAAAAAAAAGCCACACATTCTAGGAAGATAAGTGTCAAACCAGTTATATACGGTCACCGTAGCTTAGGACCTGTTTGACAGTCCTTACTCTAATGGCCTTTCAGTGCTCCTCAAAAAAGTGATAGAAGAAAAAATAGTGATGGGGCCAACATACTTGTGCTGTGCTTACACCTACTGAGGAAAAGGATGCCCTGCAGTCAATCTGTGCTGCAAGGTACATGGGAAGAGGTAGTGGGAGAATTGATACTTCGACTTGAACCTTGTCGTTTCCCAGCTGTGGTATGTATTTTACCGTCTGACTGAGAATGACTTGCTTATCAGGAAAAATGTGAAATTCTTGAGTTTTGAGTTGCCCTATTAAATGGCCTACTACAGTTTATTTGGTGCTTATTTATGCCATTAGTTGTCTGGTTTCAAGTAATTTAGTCTGATGATTGTTAGCTTAGCTCCAGGACACCACTAATTGACCCAAGTACAAATCTACATTTTCATGTCCCAAGGACATGAATCATTACTTTATCCTGTCAATAAAACATTAAGCATTTGGATAGTTTTATTTAAAAATTTAAAGTGATTATAAAATGAAAATGAACTGTACATATTTTAATACAAGGAATAAATTACCCTTTAATAACTAGTGAGATAATTTCTCTTTCCACAGGATACTGACATTTTGAGTCAGATCTGAAGTGGCTATTTCCCATGTACGTGGCCTCTCTGTTCTCTCCCTTTCTCCCGCCCTTCCCCTCTCCTCTTCTCCTCCCCTCCTTTCCTTTCCCCTTCCCCTTCTCTTTTCTTCCTCTTCCCTCTTTCCCCTCCCCTTTCTTCCCCTCCTCCTCTTCCTCTTTTGACTGATGGGAGCAGGTTTATATATTGAGGGCATTCAGTATATCCTTGAATGGCAAGTCTGGCAACAATAGGGATGCTGGGCTCCAGGTGATGGTTTTGTTTTTTTTTTTTTTTTGATTCTGATTCCTAATTTCTCTTGCCATTGTTTTCTTTTCTAAGGAACTTGTGAAAGTTCATCGGAACCTAATGCAAGAGATTCATGATTCCATTGTGAATAAAAATGACCAGAACTTGTATCAAGTTTTCATTAACTATAAGGAAAGGTAACTTTTGGGTTTTAAACTTCATGGCTATTAGTTTGTAATTACAGTGAGGGTTAGTATTAAAATTTCTCATAAATAGCTGTAAATACGGTTCATTAAGATACTACCTGCGAAGTAATTAGAACATGGGACAGTTAATCTCAGGGTGGTGGTTGAGCTCTCTCTCTATATATACCAGGAAAAAAGAAAAAAAAAGAGTTCAAGTTTTGCACTGAAAACCAGACAGTGTAGGTTCTTGTACAGACCTATCACTCTTGAGTCCTGTACATAGACTTCAGGAGGTCATCCTAAATCTCTGAGCCTCCTTTTCTTTGTCCGTAAATGTTAAGGGTACATTAGTTGGTACTTACTGCTTTTTCCTACTCAAATAGCTTATAATTCTCTATTTTGGAGTATTAGATTCACAGGCAAAGTCACTTTCTCTTTTGGAGTTTGAAAAAAATCTTCTGAACAATTCACATGAATTAGAAGTACCAAGGAGTTTTGCTTAAAATATAGCACTGTCTTTTTAAATCAATCCCTATAGTTCATAGTACCCAGAAGTGGCTAATTAGCTGCTTTGTGTCAACATTAGATAAATATTAATGTAGTAGTATTTTTTCCACTAGAGAGCTCAAAGAAACAATAAATTAACCAGACTCTCTGCAAAAATTGGTGTCACTCCAGAGAGACCCTTCCTGAAGTAGACTCAGACCCCATGCAGTATGAATGATCTTCTATCCAGCACAGCTCAGGCCTCTCATTCCCACTTTTCAGATAATGTATTTTTCTTAATTAAAAAGTGGGAAGGAGTAGGAAGTTTATTAATGAGTGGAGTTGTAACTAGTGATTACAGTGAAATTGTAGTAGAAAATAAAACTGTTCCTGAGTGAGCATGAACAGTGTAAAAGTTGATCTCTAATAGAAACTTGAACAGAAATTTTAATTTTGTTTTTGGTGTATATGTGTACTCCAACAATGTGTGTGTATGCATGCTAAGTGTCCGACTCTTTGCAACCCCATGGACTGTAGCCCTCCAGGCTCCTCTGTCCATGGAATTCTCCAGACAAGAAGACTGGAGTGGATTCCCATTTGCTCCTCCAGGAGATCTCCCAGACCAGGGATAGAACCTGAGTCTCTTGTGCCTCCTGCATTGGCAGGCGGTTTCTTTACCACTAGCACCACCTGGGAAGCCCACTCCAACAATATTAACAGTCATTAAGTTTGATTGTAAAATCTGCCTGCTATAAAAATGTACATGGAATCAATTCCATTCAAATTTGGAAATTAAAAACAGTCACTTTTAATACCATAAATATGAGTGACCCTAATTCCACGACTGTAAGTGTGTGTGTGCTCAGTTGCTAAGTTGTGTCTGACTCTCTGTGACCCCATGGACTTAGCCCACAGGCTCATCTGTCCATAGGATTTTCTAGGTAAGAATGCTGTAAGTGTGGTGAGTGTTCAAAGAAATGAGAAAACTGAGGTTCTGAGTAATCTGTCCAGGGTAACCTAGAAAGTAAGAAGTCCAGGATGAGTGAGATTTGCTTTGGTTATATCTAACTGTGGGCTTAAGTAGATGGATTTCCTCTTCTACTTTAATCTTGCCTCTTGGTCCTCAGCTTTCTTTCTCTCTCTTTTCCTTTCAGGTTGGTTATTTACGGGCAGTACTGCAGTGGAGTGGAGTCGGCCATCTCTAGTTTAGACTATATTTCTAAGACAAAAGAAGATGTCAAACTGAAATTAGAGGTGCCTGTTTATTTTTTGTTTGTATATGTCATAGAGTAATATAAACTAAAACAATATATTTCTTCTCATGATCATTGCAACTGTAAATTTCCATGAATTCTAAGTGTGATTTCTTAAAATATTAGATAGCCCTCTAAAATAATAATGTGGCAGTAATAATAACAGTAGTAAAATAGATTTATGGCTTTTTTACATGGATTAGCTCATTAGGCCCTCATGACTTTGTCAGATACATACAATTAATTTTCTTATCTTATGGATAAGGAAGCCAAGGTTCAGAGAGATTATGAGTAATTTACCCAGGGAAGTAAAAGGTACAGGATGAGTAAGATATATGTGAGATAATCTGTACATAGATTTAAATTGTTTATTAAAAACTGGTGCATGGGGATGACCCAGAGAGATGTTGTGGGGAGGGAGGTGGGAGGGGGGTTCATGTTTGGGAACGCATGTAAGAATTAAAGATTTTAAAATTTAAACAATAAAAATTAAAAAAAAAAGTAAAAAAAAAAAAAGATATTTAGGGGTAGGTGTATAAAAAGGGCATGGATTTTGCCCATAAGAAGTAAGACAAGACACATACACATATGAGATTAAGTAGTAAGCACTCTTTGCCAGGGCTCCATGAGTTAGACTGAGTAATTACTTCAGTGTGGTTAGACTATAGAAGATTTATCTAAAGAGGTGGCATTTGAATTAGGTCTCTAATGAATGGGGTAGGTCTTGATAGATGAGATTCCTTGTAGAGAATTCTGTAAGAATTGGTATGTCTTGGCCAGAAGAATCAGTAAAGGTTGAGAAATGGCAAGTAGATTAGTATGAACAAAGCACCTGGTTACAATGGAAAATAAGTCTGGAAACTGTGTTGTCTTTTCTTTTTTTGTACGTATTTTTTTTCCCCCATAAGAAGGGTTTGCAATTTTAAAAAACTTTTGAAAAATGATTATTTCTGTGTTATATGAATTGTCATTTCAAATCTATTATCCATATGTTTAGATCTTCTTAAAGTTCAGGTAGCAATGTATAATCCACTCTTGGGTGACTGTGGGTAGCTTGGTTGGCCCTCTCATACCCTCCTTGCTGCTGATTGATGGGTTTAACCACAAGGTCAGCTGATAAACAAGGAAAAATAGACAGAGGATTTTTAAATGAGAGGCCCTTCACTGTTGAGCATATCTGGTCTGAATTCCTAACTCATAATTCCCACAAAGGGGAGCTGTTGGTGAGAAAGTTTGTACATCAACAGGCTACCAGGTAACTGTACTAATATTATATCACAGATCCTTCTTTCTTACCTCTTACAATCCCTTGATGGTGTGGGTCTTGTGTCTGGAGATGATTTGAGTCACCACTGAATGACATCCTTACCACCTTATTAGCTGAAAGGGCTTCTGCTCCTCTTTAGAGAACTGAGCCCCGTAACTTTAGAACTGTAGGACATCTTGAGTCAAATTAAAATACGAAGGTCAAGTTAAAACTTTACACCTTACACAGTGATTACCTAATGAAGCTACCATTAAGGCAGTATTTTTAAAATAAAGATACATAATTCTCGTTCAAGAGAAGAGTCAGCAAGTGGACAATCAAACCTTCATTATATTCTCAACGTTATTTTTGAATGTTGCTCTTCCTTCTTTTCAGAGTCACTGTCAAAATCCTGCCCAATAAGCACACCTTCAATCTCTAGAGTTATAGTTTCTGTAGTTATTGTAAATCTTAGGGAAAGAGAGACCCTCAGACTGAGTTTGAAGGCTGAGTGTGAGGTGATGCTGGTTGTCTTTTCCCCAGCTGAAATGTCCCTATTCTAACCATGGGCCTGATTTGGAAATATTTAATCAAATACTTACTATAAGCCTTCCAAACATAGTCTTTGCTAAAACTGTCTTCTGCAAGTCCCAGCATGGGAGAGGGAAAGCTGCCTTATTGTTGGTTTCTTTCTGCCTCCCTCATGTTTTCTGTTTTTTGGTTACTGTTATTCTTGATGATTTCTGCCTTTTTTCACCCTTACTGTAGAACCAAAGTAACATGGGGTAAAGGGTAATGGAGTCCCTTTACTTTGCTCTAAAAGGTCACTCGTCCCTATTCCAATTTCTTTTCAATTAGGGTTAAGAGTTGAGGCTAAGCACTTGACTGGATGTTGTGGAAGAATCTTTTCTACCCTTTATTTACTTTCAATACTAATAAGCATTTTACCTTAAGGGGGTCTCAGCCCCCCAACTGTAGTTAATGCCAGCAGTGTTAGATTCTTGACTTCTTAAGCCTATAACTTAGAAGTTGAATTAATTTTACCCCAAAAATTTTAAACTGATTTCCATACATAAAGTGAGTTTTAAATGTGTAACATTTTCTCTCTTAACACTGTGTGAAGATGGCATAACAAGTGTAAGATAAAACTTCAGTTTCTGAGGAACTCAAAATGCAGCTGGCAAAATGAGACCCATTCATTACAATAATATTAGCAGTTTGACCTCCTATTTGAGACTCATGATCCAGAACTTGTTACAAGCTATGGAACCAAGAAATCAGTGAAATAGTTATCCATCCAGTGAACGGCAGCAATTTATAAGACATAAGCTAACATGTCAGGATGTGTCCCCAGTTCTTGCCTGAGAGCTCTAGTCAAACATTCACTAACTCATTATGGTCATTGGAGCTAATGGTGTTTGTTTCTGTAGTCCTGATAATATATCTTCCATGTTCTGGTAAAGCTAAGTATGGGCAAAATGGAAACAGAAGAGTATTTTCTTGAATAAAATTCCTTCCATGAACTGGAAAATTCCTTGGTCTTGGTTATGTAATTGTCTGAGGATTTTGAACTTACTAGGTTGCTCACAAATAAATATATTTTTATGGCATCTTGCTTTTTTTTGGAATGAAATCATGTATATGTGAGCAATAGTAAAATCAGAAAATCAACCTGTTCAAGAGTTGCCAAACTTGATTTAAATTCAGGCTTTGACACTACAAATTCAGAGTACTTTCCTCAAAGTTGTAGTTAACATCACAAGAGTGAACCAGTTAATACTATTTTTCAGTAAACTTTTAAGAAAGTAGAATGTGAGATTAAAAAAATAATATTGGAGGCTTTAAAAACTTTGAATTCAGTAGTGGGTTTATATTTTAGCAAATTTTTGGAGTCAATCATTCAATTACATTCATTTCAACTAACAAATTCTTAAGAGGTATAAAAATATATTCAGTTTAGTCACTGAGTCCTGTCTGACTCTTTGCGAACCCATGGACTGCAGCATGCCAGGCCTCCCTGTCCTTTGCCAACTCCCACAGGTAGTCAAACTCATGTCCATTGAGTCGGTGATGCCATCCAACCATCTCATCCTCTGTCATCCCCTTCTCCTCCTGCCTATAATATTTCCCAGCATCAGAGTCTTTTCAAATGAGTCAGTTCTTTGCATCAGGTGGCCAAAGTATTGGAGTTTCAGCTCCAACATCAGTCCTTGCAATGAATATTCAGGACTGATTTCCTTTAGGATGGACTGGTTGGATCTCCTTGCAGTTCAAGGGACTCTCAAGAGTCTTCTCCAATACCACAGTTCAAAAGCATCAATTCTTCAGTGCTCAGCTTTCTTTACAGTCCAACTCTCACGTCCATACATGACTGCTGGAAAAACCATAGATTTGACTAGACAGACCTCTGTTGGCAAAGTAATGTCTGCTTTTTAATAAGCTGTCTAGGTTGGTCATAGCTTTTCTTCCAAGAAGCAAGCATCTTTTAATTTCATGGCTGTAGTCACCATCTGCAGTGATGTTGGAGCCAAAAAAAAAAAAAAAAGTCTGTCACCATTTCCATTGTGTCTCCATCAATTTACTATGAAGTGATGGGACCAGATGCCATGATCTTCGTTTTCTGAATGTTGAATTTTAAACCAACTTTTTCACTCTCCAGTTTCACTTTCATCAAGAGGCTTTTTAGTTATTCACTTTCTGCCATAAGGGTGGTGTCATCTGCATATATGAGGTTACTGATATTTCTTCTGGCAATCTTGGTTCCAGCTAGTGCTTCATCCAGTTCAGCATTTCTCATGATGTACTCTGCATATAAGTTAAATAAGCAGGGTGACAATGTACAGCCTTGACATACTCCTTTCCCGGTTTGGAACCAGTCTATTGTTTGTTCCATGTCCAGTTCTAACTGTTGCTTCTTGACCTGCATACAGATTTCTCAGGATGCAGGTTAGGTGGTCTGGTATTCTTATCTCTTTCAGAATTTTCCACAGTTTGTTGTGATCCACACAGTCAAAGTCTTTGTCATAGCCAATAAAGCAAGTAGATGTTTTTCTGGAACTCTCTTGCTTTTTTGATGATCCAGCAGATGTTGGCAATGGTTCCACTGCCTTTTCTAAATCTAGCTTGAACATCTGGAAGATCATGATTCATATACTGTTGAAGCCTGGCTTGGAGAATTTTGAGCATTATTTTGCTAGTGTGTGAGATGACTGCAATTGTGCGGTAGTTTGAGCATTCTTTTGCTTTGCCTTTCTTTGGGATTGGAATGAAAACTGACCTTTTCCAGTCCTGTGGCCACTGCTGAGTTTACAAATTTTCTGGCATATTGATTGAAGCACTTACACAGCATCATCTTTTAGGATTTGAAATAGCTCAATTGGAATTCCATCACCTCCATTAGCTTTGTTTGTAGTGATGCTTCCCTAAGGCCCACTTGACTTCACATTCCAGGATGTCTGGCTCTAGGTGAGTGATCACACCATCATGATTATCTGGGTCATGAACATCTCTTTTGTACAGTTCTTCTGTGTATTCTTGCCACCTCTTCTGAATATCTTCTGCTTCTGTTAGGTCCCTACCATTTCTGTCCTTTATTGTGCCCATCTTTGCATGAAAATTTCCCTTGGTATCTCTAATTTTCTCGAAGAGATCTCTAGTCTTTCCCATTCTATTGTTTTCCTCTATTTCTTCCTCACTGAGGAAGTTGTTCTTATCACTCCTATATAAAAATATTTTAGGAAAGATATTATACATATATATTTATGACAATAATGAAAAGACCCACAAAGCACAGAGAGGTAGAGCAATTTTCATTGAGACTAACACCCTAGAAGTAAAGCTCTTCAAGAGGGTGGTGGATTTTGCTGGAAATTAGAGAAAGCGCATAGCTGTTGGTGACAGCCAAATGAACCAAAGTTCTAATGTTGGGGAAGGCACATAATGGGTCTGATGAATGGGACTTGTTCTTGATTCCTGGTCCATAGGCATGCTTGGAGAGACTGGTGAAAGGTTAAGTGCTAAGTGGAAGAAGATGCTGAAGGACCACTAGAGAAAATAATTTTCATGTGTAGAATAGGTCTCTGTATATATTCTTATTTATAGCTGAACTCCTGCAAGTTTTGTTTGTTTGTTTTGATTTTTCTTTGATGATACTTCCTATTTTTAAGAAAGGGTGATCATTAAGGGAAAGAGCAAAATATTTATTGTATAATAGCAGTTTTGCTTATGGCTTTCGCATCTTTTAATGTTTGTATTATGACTTCCTTTGACAAAACTAACAAAGTTAAATTAAAAATATGTATATATTTCATTAGGAATGTTCTAAAAGAGCAAACAATGGGAAATTTACTCTTCGAGATTTGCTTGTGGTTCCTATGCAGCGTGTTTTGAAGTACCACCTTCTCCTTCAGGTATGTAACTTGAAATTGTTTGTTCATTCATGAATTCAACCAAACAGTAATGAAGCATCAATTATGCTCAGAAACGTGATATTTGGAGCCCTTTCCCCTTACATTTTTCAATTATGAGGATGGCTAAATGGGAAATAACAGAACAGCTGGAAAAGTTTTCCTCCTTTTGTGTGAAGGTAATTCTGTATCTTTCATAAAGCTGTGTTTTATGTCTTGCAAACAGAAGTGGCTCCAAAAAATTTTAAAAGTTAAAAAACACCCAAAACAAATACAAATATCCCTTCAACAACCAAGTCTTCTGTCGTTAGCAGTAATCATTGATTAGAATCTCAATGTTGTGATACACTTGAGTTTTGGCAGTTTAATTGTGTTAGAACTTGTGCCTTATAACCATAAATGAAAGAGAATGGTGTCACATTCTGTGTTGCTTTCTGCTATACTAAATTATAATAAGGCTACATTTATTTTGAAGTGATTCTTATTATAACCCCAAAGCTTATGGTTTCCACAGTTAGTCTTCTAATGACGGTGGAGAGTCTTATAAATTTAATTTGATAGCTGTACCAGGAGACTCATTAGTTCTGCTCCAAAGAAATGTCTTACTGTATTAGTCTGTCAGCTCTGCTGATGCTTGTGAAATGTCATTTTAAAAAGATCTACTACCTGTATGTGAATATAATTCTGAATTTGCTGTGCTTTATACATCTTGTATATTAAATTTCTTGAACTGTAGCTGCAAAATTATTAGTCATTTCTATTTTTGTTCTACTGAGAAATCAGAAAAATTCCAATGCTGATTATTCCTTAAAAATGCATTAAAACATTTATGAAACCTAAACTCAAAGAAACTTAATCAAATTGCATTTTATGAAAAAATAATAAGGAAGACTTGGGCAGTCAGTTTCTGAGATATCATGAAACTAAAAACATATCACAGAAGAAGATGATAATTTATTTTGTAACTTTGGGATAGTCAAATATTGATTGAAGAATTTAAAAGGTGCCGTTTTGAAGAAATACCTATTTTGGTCACTTAAAAGATTTTAGACTTATAAAAGTAGAAAATATGACCATACATTTTAGAAAATCAGCAAACTTTTTTTTCCCTTAACTTCTCTTGGGTTGTGTGATATTTTAAATTTCAAAAGTATATTTAGCTCCATGATGGTTTTTTTTAAGTAGGGAAAGTTTTATCTGTGATACCACACTTAGATAAAAATTCTAGAAATGTTTTTCCATCTCAAAATAATGTAGAGTAGAATTAATTTGTCTACTTTTTAGAAATATGTTGAATACATGTGGTGTGAATTGAACTTTTTCTACTTACTACTGTATTTTAGTGGGTAAATAATTTTTGAAAAGCCTTGTGATTTGCAATCACAGGTTTATAAAATTAAAATATTTTATAGTGAGAGTTGAAACTTTGAGAATACTTTACTTTTATTATTTAAGAAGAGTGAAAATAGAAATGAATATAACTGTAACAAGTTTATTATACATAACAGATTTGGTGTTTGTAGGTTCTGTTTACTAGAAACACTAGTGGTTTTGAATTCAGCAAAGACTTCTGAATGGCTTCCATGTTCCACATTATAGTGTGAGACTCTGAACAATATAAAACTGCCCTCCTCACACTGACAAATCTCACTGTTTAGATAAGGAAAAGGAAAAGTAATTTGCCAAATACAATACAGTGTGATAAGTATGCCAAAGGTACAAACGTGGCACAAATAAAGACCTAGTTAATTATGGCTTGAATAGAGGTCTCTGTCATAGAAAGCTTCACAGAGGAGCTATTCTTGAGCTTTGAAGGAAGAATAATGGTTTGACAGGTGGATTAGAGAGAAAGGGCTTTAGAAGAGAGAAAACACCATGCCTAATGGGATCAGATATTAGAACGTGTTTTGAGAATTGCAATTAATTTAGTGGAACTAGGACACAGGTTGTTTGAATGGAAGTGAAGAGAGAGGTTGAGGGAGGTTTACAGAATTCATGTCATGAGGCATCTATTAAGAATGGATGACAGCCTGAAGCTTTTGTGGGTTTCCCAGAAGTTCAAATAACAGGATCTTACTTACATGTAGAGATTCAACTCTGATGTCAGTAGAGTGACTAGATTAGCGAGGAAATAACAGAGTAGTCAGTAGTGAATAGAGTAGTGAGGAAAGACTGCAAGGTGGAAGATGAAACAGAAGCCTGCAGTGGCAGTGGGGGTGGTTGCAAGGAGAAGGATAAAGTTAGCATAAACAGAATATTGTGTGAGAGAGAGAGGGAAGGGTCGGGGTACCTGTTAGGTTTTGGCTTAAGTGATAAAGGTGCCATCATTCAGTAAAACATAAACAGGAACAAGAGTAGGAATGTGGGTGAAGGTTCATTACATTTGGACATGCTGGACCTGAGGGTCTTGTGAGATATCAGGTAGAACTGTTTAATAGGACATTTGAGGCTGGAACTCAGGTGTGAATTCTGGACTGAGCACATTCATTTGAGAGTGAACTTCCCCACTAGGTCGTAGATGATGCTATGGCAGTGGTTGTGATAGAATTCATAGAGTATGTAAAGTAGGAATAAGGGAGACGAAGGTGAAAATCTAGGGAATAATAACTGATTTCTAAGGTGCAGACAAAGAAAGAAGAAAGTTGAAAGACTGATGACTAGGCTGACATTTAAGATGAGCTAACAAGTAACAAAATCACTGCAGATGGTGACTGCAGCCATGAAATTAAAAGACGCTTACTTCTTGGAAGAAAAGTTATGACCAACCTAGATAGCATATGCAAAAGCAGAGACATTACTTTGCCAACTAAGGTCTGTCTAGTCAAGGCTATGGTTTTTCCAGTGGTCATGTATGGATGTGAGAGTTGGACTGTGAAGAAAGCTGAGCGCCGAAGAATTGATGCTTTTGAACTGTGGTGTTGGAGAAGACTCTTGAGAGTCCCTTGGACTGCAAGGAGATCCAACCAGTCCATTCTAAAGGAGATCAGCCCTGGGTGTTCTTTGGGAGGAATGATGCTGAAGCTGAAACTCTAGTACTTTGGCCACCTCATGCGAAGAGTTGACTCGTTGGAAGAGACTCTGATGCTGGGAGGGATTGGGGGCAGGAGGAGAAGGGGATGACAGAGGATGAGATGGCTGGATGGCATCACTGCCTCGATGGATGTGAGTTTGAGTGAACCCCAGGAGATGGTGATGGACAGGGAGGCCTGGTGTGCTGCAATTCACAAGGTCGCAAACAGAACCTGGTTATATCAGATTTATCACTTTACAGTACAAATAATGATAAAATGGTTTATTTGTAAAATGTTTTCTTTACTTTTTGTTTTAATTTGGTGAAAGTAGTACTAAACCATATCTTCTGAATAGGAGCTGGTCAAACATACCACTGATCCTATGGAGAAGGCAAATCTGAAACTGGCTCTTGATGCGATGAAGGTAAGAGAAATGCATCATTAAGTTGTTTGTATTTCTCATTCTTACTGGAAAGCAGTGACTACAAACTGCTAATACATATGTATGAGATGCTAATAGAAACTATAATATCTATACGTATTTATGTAGTTTTATTATTAGTGGGGAGAGCTGGGTATTTTTAACTGAAATTGATATCCTTGCATGGATTTAATTATTGGACAAAAACTAAAACCAAGAGGTATATTAAAATAACTTTTGTTATTTATGAAAGCATGTCCCCTTCCATAACCACCAGGAACGATTAAATAGAAAGGTTTTATTTCATTCTTTTTATGGCTACTGATAGAAAACTGTTGACTTATGCAAGCAGCTAATGACTTTAGAACACTGGTGTGACTTGTTTTCCTCAAGTGAGGATGTCTGCCAGGTTTATCTTCATGGATGCTGTACATCAGTAAAGTGGGTCAATCTGGGTTTCTATTTCTGGTAAATCTGAAAATTAAGAACTTTTGATACAAGTAGATAAAGGCAGACATTTTGAACATATTGGGCAATGCATAAAACCCCAATTTCTCTGCTATGCTGAACTTAGACTTTGCAAGAAATAATATTTGCCCCAACTTAAAACATACCCAAGTATTTGTTCTGGAGACAAAGTGCCAACATGACTCTACTCAAAGCAACGCATAATGCTTACCCATGCCCCTGTGCGAATCTCAGTGTTAGCTCTGCTGTTTAGCTGACTTGAATACCATACCAGGAAGCAGCACACAATTATTTATTATTATTTAAAGAAAGATACCAAGTTTCCAGTTTTTTAAAGAAGTTTCTTATAAAGATATTCTATGAAAAATCAGGCTTTCATTTAGAACAAAGTTAGGAACTGCTTTTTGTCTGAGTTCTGTTCCTGCTGTTGCAGATGAATGTAAGAGGGTAGGGGAAAAAAGAAAAAGAACCCAGAAAACAGGAAAAATCTGGAGCACCTATAATAAAAATAGCTGGTTACAGTATGGAAAGATTAGCTAATGTTTCCTCAAATATGAGAAAAGTGTTTCAAAATAGGTAAAGGCACACGGAAAAGCAAGGCCAGCGTTGTTCGTGATCTTCGTTCATTTTCTCACTCCCTGGTTTCTCTCCTCTTCTTTCCTTCCCCTTTATTAACTCTTTGAAATTGACCTGGCACCGCTGACTAAATGCTCCCCGGAACTAAGACACTTAATTGGTTACAGACAACAGCCCTGCTGGATTCATTGTCTCACTTTTAGTGACTTTTCTGTCCTGTCTAATCCTTCATGATTGTCCTCATTCTAACCCAAGTACACGTGTGACTCCCTCAAGGTCAGCGTTTGGAATCTACAGGCTCCCGACCTGGTTTCCTTTTTGTTGTTCCGCGTGGCAGCGTATTTTGTTTGTTCAGTGTCTGATCTTCACTCTTCTCAAGGGTGTGGTAAAGGACAAGCCTTCAGTCTTCCCAGCTGTACTCCAGACAGTTTTAAATTGCTTTTGAGATGCAGCTTTGATTGACTGGGCTTTCATTTCATTGTCGTTGAGAAGTTATGGCGGTAACTTTTATTACTAATGAAATTAATGATGTGTTTCTTTTCAAACAGTGCTCATCTCTTGTCTGATCTTATCGTGCCTTCTTTTTCTCCCCTTCTCTTTATTCTTTAGGACTTGGCACAATATGTGAATGAAGTGAAAAGAGATAATGAGACCCTTCGTGAAATTAAACAGTTTCAGCTATCTATAGAAAATTTGGTATGTAATTATCATTCCATCCAGCTTCTCTAACCCACAGCTTGGGGGACATTCTAGGAGTTGTTTCTGAAGAAAAAATAGTTTACCTTCAAGCTTCTGTTGTTCTAGGTTTTATTCTGACTTCTGTTTGACAGAGTCCACAGGGATGAATGTTCAGTGGCATCTGTGACACATTGCTTTCCAGGGACCTTCTGCCATCATTTGTCCCTAATCACATTGTGATACCTCTGCTCCCAGTAGTCCCAACTCTAAATACTGGATCCATTTTTTTCTCTTCTTATCCTCACCCCCATACATACTCATGGTAGAGCCCTGTTAATATATTCATTTTATGTATATTTCCTGGGTGACTGCTGTGTGCCAGCTGTTTTGCTTGGGGCTGGGGCTATAACTATGAGCAACATGATCTCATGGGTGAAGAGACAGTAAAAAGAGAGTTTAAAACTGCTCTATTGAGATGAATGCTGTGAACAGATTGCTGCAACAGAGGCTAGTGAGGGGAGTCCTAGTTTAGATAAGATGCTCAGTAAAAGTCCTTCTGAGGCATTTCTCATTTGAGCATGAAGGATGAGAAGAAGCCAGTGGCATGAAGGTCTGTAGAGAGAGGATTCCAGGCAGGAGCCATAGCAAGTGAAATGCCCAGAAATGCGCAAGAGCCAGGAGACTTTCCTCGTGGTCCAGTGGTTAAGGCTCTGTGCTCCCAATACAGGGGGTGCGGGTTCAGTCCTTCAATACAGGGGGTGGGGAACTAAGACCCCACATGCTGTGTGGCATAGCCAAAAAGTTAAAGATTACAAAAAAGAAGAAGCTGCTGCAAGACAAGAGAGGCTGGAAATTGAGAGTGAAAGGAAGAAGGATGGGCCCTGAAGTGACGGAGGAGGACCGGAGAACTGCACCCCGCAGCCTTGGAGGACAAGGCACTGAGGGATTGCAGCAGGAAGCTAGTGAGAGGCTCTTACCAGAGGGTTTCACAGTCTGATTTATGTGTCAGGAAAACTCTTTCATCAGGCAGACCAGTCAGCAAGTTGTTGAGATGGTTTCAGGAGAGATATGATGGAAGCCTGGTTAAGGCTGTGGGTAGAGAAAACAGATAAGTGAGTGGATTTAAGATACTTTCCTTGGTAGGGCAGTTTTATTGCTTCTTTCTCTGAAACAGCCTTGGTCTGTGTCTTTCTTTCCACACATACAGCCCTTTCCCCTTTTCAGGACTCCATCTGCCACCTTTCCAATCACAGTGGCCTCTAATTACCTCTTCCCGTAGCTGTGTTTCCAAAATGTGGATTTCTCCATTCGCTTGCTTTCCCAAACTTGTCGGAATTTTGTTACCTTCAGGATTCAGTCAACATTCCTTCACATGGATATTTAAGGTCCTCGATGATCTGGCCTTAATCTGTATTCCTAAACTCATCCAGCTAATGACTGCCCACATACTTTACATTGCAGCTGTCCTGCTGCATTGTAAGGTCTCTGATTTGCACCTGGTTTCTTGTCTGCATTTCTTTTGTGTGTGTGTGTTTGGTGACACGGCACGTGGGATCTTATTAATAGTTCCTGACCAGGGATTGAACTTGTCCCACCTGTATTGGAAGGGTGGAGTCTTAACCACTGGACTGCCTGAGAAGTCCCTGCCATACATTTTTATAGTTATGCCTTTATTATAATGTTGTCAAAGCCCAGAATATCTGTTTTCATAATTTCCTATCAAATTTCTTCGATGTCCAATTAAAAAAAAAAAAAGATTATCTCCCTAGTCTGCCATTTCCCCTTTTCCTTATAATTCCATAGCACATTGCCCAGATAGCTGTTTTCATTGTGGTGAAAATATTAAATTTACCCTTTTAAACTGTACACTAGTTCTTCACCCTGCCTGCCTCCCAGCCCCAGGCAACCACCATTCTACCTTCTGTCTTTATGAATTATTGAGTATCAATACTTACCACACTTTTGTTTGCAAATATTTTCTCCCATCCTGTGGGTTTGTTAATAGTGTTATTTGCACAAAATTCTAAATTTTGATGAAGTCCCCCTTTCCTTTTGTTGCCTCTGCTTCTGGTGTCCTAAGAAGCCATCACTAAATCCAGCGTCATAAACCTTTTCCCCTGTGTTTTCTTCTTGTATTTTTAGCTCTTTGATTCATTTTGAGTTAGTTTTTGAAAACAGTATACGGGCCAGACTTCATTCTTCTGCGTGCGCATATCCAGTGTCCCCAGCACTGTTCGTTGAAAAGGCTCTCCTGTCCTCCACCAAATGGTTGTTGGCACTTTTGTCAAAAATCATTTGACCTTTATATGAGGCCTTATTTCTGGACGTTCTGTTGTATTACATTGATTTAGATGTCTGTGTTTATGCCAGTTCCACCCTGTTTGGATTACCATAGTTTTGTAATAAGTTTTGAAATCAGGAAGTATGAAACCCTAACTTTGACCTTTTTTATGATTGTTTTACCTATTAAGGATCCTTTGTGATTTCATGTGAATTTTAAGATGGAATTTTCTGTTTCGGCAAAAAAAAAAAAAAAAAGGAATTTTCATAGGAAACATTAATCTTTATACTTTTTTGTTGTACAGTTGTACACTTAATTACCTATCTTTTTTATTAGAATATAATCTCATTGATGTTACTGATATTTTGAATCAGTTCTTTTATCCTTTAGCACCTTGTAGATCAGGTGCTCATAAATGCTTAACACTTCTTATTGTCTGCCTCTGGGGAAATGGCTTATTATTTTTAATCATTAAGTCAGGACTTTTCGTTTTTTGATATCTTAGCCTCAAGGAAGCCGTCCTTGACTCCCTAGACAAAATTAGGCCCTCCAGCTACGCATGCTGCTTCTGCTCTTCCTTCATGCAATCACACGTTTATGACTATATATTTCGGTGAATATTTGTCACCCCGTGGGCAGTATGTTTCAGGAGGGCAGGGTCTATATCATTCTGTCCTGTACTTATTACAGTGGCTAGCACATAGTGGATGCTCAGTAAGTATCAGTTGTAACTTTCTTGTGATTTGCATTATTCCAGTTAATTCTCTCTTTTGGTAGCTAACTTCTCTATTAGGGTTGTAAGTAAAATTAATTAATGTCTTCAGTATGCCTGCTGGGATGAACACGGACAGGTTGTTTTTGAAAGTGTATCATACAGACCTGAGCTTTTTAGAGTAACTGTGCTAAAAAGGTAAAATGATAAAATTTGCTCTAAGGAAGTTGTGCCTAGAAAATATCCTCGCTAATATTTATTTCTGTCTTTATGTGATTATGAAAAACTGAGACATGTCCATTTCCTATTTTAGAACCAACCCGTTTTGCTTTTTGGACGACCTCAGGGAGATGGTGAAATTCGAATAACCACTCTAGACAAACATACAAAACAGGAAAGGTGAGAAGGATCGGTGCTTATTTTCAAAACAAGTTGTTAGTATCGGGAGATTGAGAAAATCTTAAGGATGTTTCCTTTAGGATAAAGGAGTGAAATAAATGAATAAAAATAAGGGAAGAGACCAATCTATGGCTTTTTAATTTCTATGGACATGTTAGGTAGTCCCTTCTTTGTTCTGGTATCTGTTGATTTCCCTAAGTTTGAGTTCTTCAGAAGGAAAAGAAAAATCTAGAATGTCAGCTAGAGTAGAAAAGTACACATTAAAATGAGAGTAGCAATAAAATAATAGTAGACAGATACCATAAAAACACAATTGTTTAATTTTACTTTTTGGTATGCATTATAAAAGAACTAAGAGTAATACAACGGGTCTTAAGAATGAAGTCCAAATAAGGGCCATTTAGTGAGATTTTCTTGAGGGAAATATGTAGGTGTATTCCTTAAAGATTAGTCAGCTTGCCTGGTGTCCCTAATTATCTATATGTATGTGGTTGTTAACGTGATGTATTTGGTTGAAATGGCCATTTTCTGGAACTTTAGGAGAATAGAAAGTTAACCAGTAGGGGGCAGCATCACTCTTGCATCCACCTTGACACCCGGGCTCTAAAGGTAGGTCTCAGGAGAGACACATCCTTTTAGCCTCTCCCAGAAAATAGTCTTTTGAAAGTGATGCAAGTAATAAGGCTGTGTGAATGTCTCATTATCACAATGTATATGTGTTAATCACTGACTGAGAGTTTTCAAAAAGATACAAGTGTTGGTATTGGATGATAGGATTTATAAGATTTATTTTCTCCCTCAATTACATTGCTTTTAATAAGATAGAAGAGAAATATCAAGGTGTAGATTTAACCATGATTTCTGTAGCTCACATTGAGGTCATGCACCACTCAGTTTGTATTTCAAGTTGTCCTTAAAACATAGGAGCAGCATCCAGGGCAAAGCACAGGTTCCACGAGTAGACCCAAGAGTGAGTCCTGCTTTGCAGCCACTAGCAGTGTGATCCTGAGAAAGTTATCCAGCTTCTCCGAGCCTCAGCTTCCTCCTCGATAAAATGATGGTGACGATAATACCTACCTCAGGAGATGGTCCTGTGGATTTAAATTAAGTGAGCCATCTTTGTGGAAGGGATGAATGCTTCTCAAGGCAATCTAGCCCACACCTAGTAGCAAGGGTAGACGTTAACCACTATTGTTGTCATTAGTATTTTCCCATGGGTGTTTATCTTTTAAACTGGAAGAAAAAAGTACTGGTTCATGAACAGTGCTTTATGACTTATCTGTTCCTGGCAGCAACCCTGCAGTGTGCATGTTATTCTTGTTATGATTTTGCCTGGTTTTTACCTGTGGAAACTGAGGTACAGCAGGGTTATTCATTTAGGAAAGGGCAGTGCCAGGACACGCGGCTCATTCTTTCAGTGTGCAACACTATCTTTGTCTTTAACTCACGGGATAAGTCAAATTTTACCTGGGAAGAATTAATACACGTTCTTCCAAGCTGTTTAAATAAAACAATCTCTCTTGCTTGCTCTCTTTCAGGCATATCTTCTTATTTGATTTGGCAGTGATTGTATGTAAAAGGAAAGGTGATAACTATGAAATGAAGGAAATAATAGATCTTCAGCAGTACAAAATAGCCAACAATCCTACAACTGATAAAGAAAATAAAAAGGTAAATTCTTGGAAATGAACAACTGTAATTTACTTATAACTTTGACTATTCAGGGAACGTATGCTAATACAGTAATGTGAAAGTGAAAGTTACTCGGTCGTGTCCAACTCTTAGTGACCCCATGGGCTATACAGTCTGTGGAATTCTCCAGGCCAGAATACTGGAGTGGGTAGCCTTTCCCTTACCACAGGGGATCTTCCCAACCCAGGGATTGAATCCAGGTCACCCGCATTGCAGGTGGATTCTTTACCAGTTGAGTCACAAGGGAAGCCCAAGAATGTTGGAGTGGGTAGCCTATCCCTTCTCCAGGGAATCTTACTGACCCAGGAATCGACCAGGGTCTCCTGCACTGCAGGTGGATTCTTTACCAACTGAGCTACAGTAATGTGAGAGGTGGCTCATTGATCCAGGTCTTTTTGTTTCTAGAGATTAATTAGAGACAAGCCTCTTTGAGAACTAATTAGACAGTGCCACAGGTGGTATGATCCTCTCTAATGCCTTGATGAACATGGCAACAAAATGCACTTGGCATAGCAATTGTTATAGATAAGTTGACTACAATAATCTTGATCGTTCACAGTTTGATGATAATGTTAGGAGAGGTTTTGTGGATGATTATGGAGGTATTTTAGTGATTTGAAAAACACAATGTTACTAATGAATGATATCTATTAACCTGAGGAATATTAATTTTAACAGTGGTCTTATGGCTTCTACCTCATCCATATCCAAGGACAAAATGGGTTAGAATTTTATTGCAAAACAAAAGATTTAAAGAAAAAATGGCTGGAACAGTTTGAAATGGCTTTGTGAGTATTTCTCCTTTTAAAAGTGCTTTTTTTCTACTGCATAAGTCTCTTATGAACAGTGAGCTGCCAATAAACGTACTGTCATGTTTGTAGCATGCGTAAGAGGAGTGGAAACGCTGAGCGTGAGCGCTGTGCTACTGGGCTGTCAGCTAGACGACTTTGGTCTCCTAGGAGAGATGTCTCGGTGAATTGCTTCAAAAAAAAGAAAGAGGGAGCTCCAGCCTTCTGTTTGATTTTCTTCTCATGTGTGTATTTTAATTCCTTAGCTTTCAGCAGCTTCTGAAGATTTTAATTATTCTACTGATAAACTTTTAATGTAATTGCCATGTTTTGTATATATCTTTAAGTAGAAAGACCCCCAGATACACACACACACACATATTCATACATGCAAAAATCTCATTTTAAACAGATTAGTTTGTTCCTCCTATTTGTTTTTAACTTATTTCTTTTTTGAATTCTGGGTAAATTGCTTGACATATTCAATGAATGCTTTCAGGGCCTAATTTCTCTCAGTGATTTTTCCTTTTATTAAAGTGGAGGCTCAACAAAGAGGTAGGAAATAAATCAGACCTGTTTCAAAGGGAATGGCATACAGAGATGTAATTATACAAGAATATGTCATTATAGGAGTTTTCTTTCAGTTTTGAGGTTCATGGATTAAAAGGTGTATAATGACTTTTGTTATGGAAACATATAGGTCACCCTGAAATTGAAACTGGTAGCAGAAGGTGAAATTAAGGAAAAACACTTTTGTGATTTGCTTCATTTGCATTCTAACATAATTTACCTTTTGCAGACAAATTCTATTGGATTTTTTGTTTGCTTTTTCCTTTGCTTTGTTTTTGAAAATGCTTATATTGATATAAAATGGAGATAAGATTAGAATATTTTATTGCAGTTCTTAAGTGAGAAAAATAGAACTTTTCCTTGGATTATTATCTCTAAAATTCTGAAAGATAAGATTGTGCAGCTAAAATAATTTTAACCTTATAGGCAATTCTGGGTTCAGCAATAACCCTTGTCAGGAACTGGCTGCATAGTCTTAGCCAATTTATTTAACCTCTCAGAGCCTCAGTTTCCTCCTTTGTAAAATAAGAATAATGATATTTTGAATTCCAGATACTATGTGTCAAGCAGTATGGTGGCCAGATAGTACAACAGCAGGATATGGTATGAATAGCAAGCGTTATCTGTTGTTATCACTGTTATTTAATATTGCTTTGTATTTCTTATCCCTAGGGACTTACAATATCAGAATACATCTTTCAGTATACTATTATAGTTTTTTTATGTATTGTTATTGATTATAGTAATTAAAAGATCTTAGTATTTGCATGCATCCATAAAATGACTATTGTATAGGGACCTCTCTGGTTCGGAGCACAAGTGATGTAGTTGGTGACCTCCGCCCATTCTCTGATGAGCTGTGGGCTACATTATAAACCAAGTGTGCTGTTCTAGAGAGGTTTCAAGTGATAGGCAGTATTTGGACTTGAGCAGTTGGAACTGGGGTGACAGGATGTGGGGTTGCTGATTATGTGCAAAGGCAGAGTTGACCTTAACACCCCTTTGCTCTTGTGGGAAGGATGCTATGCTGGTATTTTCTTATGGGTTCTGCTTGTTTAATCTTTACATGAGTGAAGGAATTTCTGCAGAGGAGAAACGTTAAATTTGTTATCCAGAGTCAGCAGACTCCTTGGACTGTATTGATAGGTGTATCACTTAATATTTTGTTCACTTGCTGTAAATCAATCAGACAGCTAAACTCTGGATACATGAGACTCAACAAGACGGGTGCTTATCTCTTTTCTTCCTGGAAGGGAATCTGGGGTAGGTGGACAGGGGTAGGATACTGGCTCTCTGGGTATTGTCGGGAAGCCAGGCTCAGATCTTCCTGCTCTGCCATTGTCTGCATGGCTTTTGTCCTCAGTGTTCAAACCTTGTTGTCTAAGATAGCTGGAGCTCCAGCTATAAAATCTACATTCTAGGCAGCAAAAGGTGATCCCCACTTTCAAGGATCCTGTGAAGAAGCACCATAAACTTTTGGTAAATAATACTGGCCAAAACTTGGTCATGTGGCTGTATCTGACAAGGCAGTCTGGAAAACGCAGTCTTCATTCTGGGCAGGAGTAAGCTTGGCTATGAACCAGGCTTCTCCAATTATGAAAGTAAGGAGAAGTGGGTACTTGTAGGCGACTCTCAGTCCCTGCCTTAAAGGTGTATACATGCAGGAAGGATTTGGAGTTACTCCTTGGAAGAAAAGTTATGACCAACCTAAATAGCATATTGAAAAGCAAAGACATTGCTTTGCCAACAAAGGTCCGTCTAGTCAAGGCTATGGTTTTTCCAGTGGTCATGTATGGGTGTGAGAGTTGGACTGTGAAGAAGGCTGAGTGCCGAAGAACTGATGCTTTTGAACTGTGGTGTGGGAGAAGACTCTTGAGAGTCCCTTGGACTGCAAGGAGATCCAACCAGTCCATTCTGAAGGAGATCAGCCCTGGGATTTCTTTGGAAGGAATGATGCTAAAGCTGAAACTCCAGTACTTTGGCCACCTCATGCGAAGAGTTGACTCATTGGAAAAGACTCTGATGCTGGGAGGGATTGGGGGCAGGAGGAGAAGGGGACGACAGAGGATGAGATGGCTGGATGGCACCACCGACTTGATGGACGTGAGTCTGAGTGAACTCCGGGAGTTGTTGATGGACAGGGAGGCCTGGTGTGCTGCAATTCATGGGGTCACAAAGAGTCGGACACAACTGAGCGACTAAACTGAACTGAACTGAACTGAACTGAACTGAAATTGTTTTACCACAAGCAAGATGGCTGCATCACACACAGGAAAGCTGGGTGGAAGTCTTTACTGTGAGCGTCATCTAAGCACCTCAGCAATGTAATTAAACATCCATCATGACTATTTTCTTTCCAGAGTATCCCTGGCTGCCCATGCAGATGATACCTTTTCTTGAAAATTGCTCAAAGTTGAGGGCTTCCTTAAGCAGAGATTATGCCGCATATGGCATGTGAATTAAAATTAAGCAAAATAAAATTAGGATTTTATTCGAGCATCAGATGGCCCATTATTTTATTTCCCCCCTTCTCTATTGAAGCTTGTTATGCAGGAAAGCCCTGCTCCCAGCTTTGTAAAACAGGTCTTGCTTGTCTTGTGCTCAGTCAGAAACGTAGAATAATCTAGGTAAGTCTGGGCTTAAAATTTTGCTTATGGCTCAAATTTTTCTATTTTACCCATTATCTAAAGTTCTAGTACTCTTATTCTGTAAGCCATGGAGAAAAAAAGAAAACTAAGAAGTCCTGCAGCCTTCTTGATAATACATGATAAACAGCAAGCCTTGTGTCTTGACACAGACCATTTCTTCAAGTATCTTGGCATTAACGGGGGTCCTGTAAGTCCCCCTACAGCATTCTGGAGTGTTGTTTTAAGGAACTTGGGGGAGGGAGGCGTTGGTGGGGGGGTTGCAGGAAATCAAAGGAGGTGATATTTTAAGACTGATGAAATGCTTGCCAGTTCTATTTACAGAAGATGGCAGCTCTGCTGTTTATAGGATGATTGGATCATTTTTATTTTAAAAAATTGCAAATCACCTTTAGGGAGTTTAAAATACTGCTCTTAATTTAGAATATTAAAAAGGATCATAGAAAAGCACGAACACCAATAAACAGTATCTGGTAAACAGAAATCATCTCCCCAGAGCTGACCTAAATCACAGCATCTGTCTTTTCCCTAGCACTCCCCCAAGCCCACTCAGAAGTCAGATTTTCTGACCTTCTTTGGCCATAGCCACATCCAACATTTAAAATTCGCAGTGGACCACAGCAGAACTTGGCAAATCTCCGGAAGAAAGACTTCACAGAGAGAAAAGCAGCAGTGACCCACTTGGATAGGGCAGGAAGAAGGAATTTTTTTTTCTTTTTTTCTCCTGTGAGATGTGGTAGCAGGGCCGATTGCTCTTGAGAGTGGTGAAGCAGTTTTTGAATCAAATAATGTTCGAGAGCTATAGTTCTTGGGATCCCACTCTGAAAAATCCATTTAGATCTTTAGAAGCCTGATTGATACACCTTATTTATTCTTATTTCCAAAAGGGCTGTCACTCTCTCACACAGTTCCACTTAGTTATGTGTGCATTAGGATGGCAAATGTATTTATTAGCTTAAGCTAGTTTTCCCAATAATGTCAGTAAGTGCAGATGTGAACACTGCCCATAGCCATGTTAAAAATATTGTTAGAAAGCTGCACTTGCTTGGTGATGCACTGGTAAAGAATCCACCTGCCAATACAGAGGCCACTGATTCGATCCTTGGTCCAGGCAGACCCCACGTGCCGTGGGGCAGCTAAGCCGGTGCACTGCAGCTACTGAGCCCAGTGCTCTAGAGGCTGTGCTGCAGCATAGGAGCAGCCGCTGCAGTGCAAAGCCTGTGCGCTGCAACTAGAGGGAGACCGTGCACAGTGACGAAGACCTGGCACAGCCATAAAAAAGTAAACAGATAAATACAAGGTGTTAGGAAGCTCTGGACATGTTTTCCCCAAATCCCTTAAATCAGATATTTTTAATGTTTTCTCCTGTTAGATTTACATTAATAAACCCTGTCATACTCATTTTTTAGCTCAGGGAACGAGCAATTGCTGGAATATTTCAGCACATTTGTACAAGTTCAATGCTATATCATTTACAATAGGGTTCAGGATCTTAGTTCACAGCATTTTCTTTATCCAGGAAGTGCTAAAATAAGCACCCAGACTCAAATCCTGTTATCTAAAACTGGAGCCAGGTTTCTTTCTTTTTTTCTTTTTTTTTTTTTTTTTCCCACTGTGACTAGGAATCGGAGGATCCCACAGTGTCCTTACATGTTCCAGAAATAAGTCCAAGTTGGGTAAAATATGATATAAAAGAATTCAATAATAGAATAAGAAGACTTTTAAAAGGAAGAGTTAAAGAAAGAAAAAGTAGAATGAGGGAAAATGCATTGCATATGGTAGCAAGTGGTAGATTCTGAACCAGCCTCTGTAATATTTAATTGAAGGGAACGGAAAGGTCCTTTTGCCTGCAATTTCTTCTGACTTGACCCAATTTTTGAAATTCTAGCAATTTATGTTTACTCCCTTGAATAAGGAAGGCCCCCTGGAAGATGCATATGACATGATCACCCTACTATCTAAGATTTCTTCACTGTGTGCCATATGCCAGTCACAGTGCCACGTGGCTCATCTAAGGAAAAATAACATAGGGACCAGTAATGTCTGCTAATAGATGGGCCCACGGTAGGTATCTGTTAAATGTTAAGACTAATGGGAGTGAGGAGAAATGAAGGAAGAGGGTGTATGGAAATTCCGGAGCTGGGGAGAGGCTCTGGGACAAGGCTTCATTGTCATCTGTGGGGGACAGCCCCAAGTTTCATTTCCCAGGATGAACCCCTGAAAGGCAGCATTCTCCTGTGTGGGGTGGGAGCAGGGATGAAACTCCATCCATGAAACTCCACCAGTCGAGTTTAATCTGAGCCACAGTGTGTCCTTCTAATTTATTCCCCATTTACTTCCAGAAGGAATTTGAGGTCACTCACCATAAAAAGCACACATGCCATGGAATTAAAAAGAAAAATTTAAATAATCAGAGGTCACACAGAACAGTGTTTCAAAGCATTTCCTCAAATTCTGGCTCCACTAAACAAGAACATTTTCTTGAAATTCACTTTTTGGAGTTTGATTATGAAAGCAGTGCATATGTTTTTCACATTTTAAGTAGAAAATTATATTTTATCCCATATAATTAGTTTTAATCTAAAGGTATTGCTCAGATATTCTGAATACCAGAGGGGTAATTATCAAAGGAAATTGCATTTATTCTCCAAATATTTATCGAGCACTTTGCCTTGTTGCCAGACACCGTTGGAAGCCCTGGACATATAGCACTGAGAGAGCTATTGCAGTTGAATTTAATTACTGTAGCTTCTAAATGCAATAATGTTCAGTTAATATATAATGGATTGAATTTCAAGACCGAACTCTTGATATTTCTATCCAAATAGTCTCTTCCTCCCAATCCCATCTATTCATGTATAATTAGATGGAAGGTCAAGATTTGCCTTTCCCCTCTACATGTAGTCAATTTCTCACCAGTCTCTGCAGATGAAAGTTGACCTCTTGCTTTTAATCTTCACCCTTACCTCCCTGGTTTAAGCCTTCCATGTCTCTGATTAGCTTCTGCATTCCCTGACAGCTCCTTATCAGTCCCTTTTTCAAGAAGCTTCCAGGGTAATCTGCTGTGTCCTGCCCTACTTAAGATGCATTATTAGCTATTTATGGCACTTCGTATATTATCAAAATTTTTACCAGGATCTCAGAAGGCCCTGCATGGTGTTTTATACTACCCATCTCTTCAGCCACAACTCACACCTGTTTCCTGTAGCCAGATTGAGTGTGTTTCAGTTTTTGGAAAATATGCACAGACCTCAGGCATTCAACCGTGAGGTTTCCTTACCAGGATAGTCTTTCCGCTAGCTCCTTGAGTAGCTGCTTCTTATCCTACCAATCTTGGCTTTAAATATCACTTTGTGAGAGAGATCTCTTCTGACCACTATGCTAAATGAGTAACCTTACCCCCGCTAGTCTTCTCTCACAATCATAATTGCATGGTCAGACAAAAACTATCTAAGTGTAGCATTTGTAGACCTGAAATCTCCTCCTTGTTAAAGATGTCTATTAGCTCCCTGCCCTATTTTGCCTATATTTTCTCCTCCTAAAGAGTAAGGATTCTTTATTGCTTATTAGAAGAGAAGCTAAATTGAATTACAATGGATAGTGCTGGGACAAGGGGAAAAGAAAGCTTCATGGGTCTGGGAATGGAAAGTTTTAGGTTTTGGGTGAGTGAGGCTCTGGAATAGTTATGGGGTCTGAGGGTTTTGGTGAGGGGAAAAGGGACTTTTGAAATGCATTTCCATAGACTGTGAATCATAGTCCTTTTGGCATTCTTTGAAATGTTAAGAAAAGAATGAAATTGCCATTGGTCTAATTTGGTTTGTTTATATTTAATGTCCCAAGGCTGAGTTGCCTGGGCCCTTGGGTTCATGGCATCACTATTAAATCTGTGTGTTTCCTGGCTGTTCTTCTAGTGGACTAAAAACACCAAGAGGGCAGGGATCTTGTCACTGTTACTCTCACCCATGATCATGCCGGGCACATGGTGGATAATCATAGTTCTTATTGTAAATCTGAAATTTTACTAAGTTTCCTGAGAACAGAGGCAATTAAAAAAAAATACAAAAACTCAATGAATTAGGAAATTCTTACTGTCTGGCAAAATATTAAACAGTCCTCAAGGGAAAGAGACTTTTACTGGTATGGTAAAGACTGTAATAGTCTTCACTAGTAGAATTGACTAGTAGAATTATCATCCTAGTAAAGGTAAAGCTTTTCTAGTATGGTAATTCTAATGTTACTAGTATGATAATTCCAATGTGGATTCTTAGGTAAGAGACACTGAAAAACATGTTCTCTGCCAGCAGCATTAGAGTTTTTGAAGTTCTAGAAGTTGATGTCATATATCATTTTTTCCTTAAGTAAGCCTTCAAAAATGAGGTTGCTGTTTTTTGAAGGCAGTTGTATAGACACCTAACCTGATGCTTCCAGGCTGTTTTTTTTTTGTCCTTCTGGATATGTGCCTTTTTGGTAGTCTGAATTGATGCTTGAATGGAACTTAGAGAACCAAGCAGAATGGCTGATTTTCATATCACCTATATTCTTTCAAGTAATATTGATCTGATCCATACTTCTGCTAAAAACTGCAGAGCAATATGCAAGTCATACGCTATTGGAGGCCTCCTTGCCTCTAGGAGACACAGGGGGTATAGAATTTGAACCATTTCTAAGATCTGAGGTGCTCAAAGCCAGCCACTTCCTTGTATTTCTCTCTGTCTCCACTCCTGATTCCTGTGACCTGCACATTTTTTTTTTTCCATCTGTCAGACTCAGAAGAGAGGCTTCACTCCTTTTCCATTTTGCACCTGAAGTCCAGTCACCATGTACATTTCATGATCCTGATGGGTATCACAGGGGAGACTCTTCTTATGCCTGTCCCCTCTGCCATTTCCCTGGTCTCTCTAACCCTCTCAGTGGCACCTGGAGTGTGACCCTCCCCACCATACACTGCTCCCCATGACGGACCATGATGCCTGACCTCACTGCTTCTCCTGTGAGGAGTGGCTACAGGTCAGAGAGAGCCCTCCACTAACCATTGTGGGGTTTGGAGGAAGAAAACTGGGGGACTTTGCACATCAGTTCAGGTTTAAGAGATCTGGTGAGTGTCCCAAGAGAGGTGGCCTTTGTTGTTGATTGACGAGAGGCCCATGTTTAAGATATCAAAGATTTGGCAGCAGATTTGACATTCTACTGTGCAAATACAAAAGACTGACTTTGTTTATATTTTTGTCCATTGAAGATTCCTCCAGTATCTACACAAAGCTAAAGAGGAGAATCTATAGCAAGTCCAAACCGCTGCTACTGTGACTACCACTACTACACCAGCATTACTACATTACTGGGATATAATACTGATTCTCTCTCTCCTTCCTTTCCTCTCCCTCCTCGTCTTTGTTCTCTTCATTAAGAGGTCTGTTGGGTTCTTCTTAAATATATAAATAAGTGTCTGTTGAGACTGTGAATTTCATCTCTTGGAACAGGGGCCAGAAAGTAAATATCTTCAGTTTTTTGGACCATGTGGTATCTGTCATGACTCCTCAGTTCCATCACTGTAATAGTAACTAGTGTAATAACAACACAGCCATAGATAATAAATAAGTGAATGTGTGTGGTATATTCCAGCAAGAACAATCATGGGCTGTAGTTAGTGACCCTTGTCTTACAGCACAGAGGTGATGATATTTAGGCCTAGGGAGTGTAGTGAGTATGTGTTACCACCAAAAGATCTCCGCTGTGTTGGTGCCACACAGTGGCTTTTTGTAGAAGTACGATTTTCTCAGTAGAACGAATTCTTGTTTAGGTCATCATGACGGTTTAGCTACAAAATATTCTCTACTCCACCAAAACCAGAACAGGGACACCTGGATGAATTCTATTAATATACATTTGGCATTATTTTGTACTGTTCTGCTGCTGCTAAGTTGCTTCAGTCGTGTCCAACTCTGTGCAACCCCATAGACAGCAGCCCACCATGCTCCTCTGACCGTGGGATTTGCCAGGCAAGAGTACTGGAGGGGGTTGCCATTGCCTTTTGCATTGTACTGTTCAGTTGAATATAAAAAATGCAATTCAGGTATCTGGTTTCATTAAGCTGCATTATGTGGTTTATTGGAAAGGACTGTGAGATCCCAAGAATCTAGGCCAGTAGCAGCAACAAGGTGAGCTGGTCTTTGCTCAGTAGTCGACCCCATCAGCAAGGATTGTTTTCTAGTCAGTGATGATTCTTTGTGCTCTTAGAGTATTTTCTTCTTACTAGGAGTGCCACTTGTGCCTGTTATTTATTCCAGAATTCCCTCTTTGGAGAGCTCACTGAGGAAGATGAGGAAGTGTGAAGGCAGGCTGTGGTGGTGTCAAGAGGTGACCCAAGGGTGAGCCCTCTGAGCGAGCTGTGTGTAGGGGTGACATTTGACTATGATAACACCTGCTTTGGTATTTTCTTGGTGTTTAAACCCCATCTCTCTCTATTTGGAAACTGGTAACCCTACAGGCATGGCACTTCCCAGGTGGCTCAGTGGTAAAGAATCTGCCTTCCAATACAGGAGACACCGGTTTGATCCCTGGGTCAGGAAGATCCCCTGGAAGAGGAACTGGCAACCCACTCTAGCATTCTTGCCTGGAAAATTCCATGGGCAGAGGACCCTGGCCGGCCACAGTCCATGGGGGTCGCAGAGTCGGACATGATTGAGCAGCTGAGCACGTACACGACCTTACAAGCACAATTACCAAAGTATCAGCTTATAAAGCATCTCTAAATTTGTCTACTCACATGCTTTTCTGGTCTCTGGAGAAATTATTCACTCTAAAAACAACCTTTTATTCTTTCTTCTTAAAAGGCTTTTGTTACCAGTTTTTAATATGAAGAATTTGTTTATGAATATGAAACCCACGCGGACATGATCCATCGTCCTCAGGCTGTGCTGAGCCTCCTGCTACTGACCTATTCACATTAATCTCCCAAGTTGAAGGCAGCACAGCTCTCGCTGAATCTAATGCATTGTCTATAACCTTTCAAAATTGGCAGTTAAGTCAGTATAGGGAGCTAAACTGCAGCTTCCTGACAGCAATAAAAAGAAAGCAGGACATGGGACAGTGCTCAGAAAAATCACAGCTGTCATAAAATGGAGTCTTTCAGTAGCCTGTTGGACCCAGAAACATGCAAAGGCATTTCATGCATGACAAAGCATTAGTAAATATTAAATAGTATTCTTGTTCTGTTATTACCTCATGGAGACCAACCTGTCTCCTTTTTCTCTGCTTATATTTAATGCTTATTTGACATTTTTCTGGCATTCCTGAGCATGCTTATAAGGAAGGAGAAGCCACAGGCAGAAGGAAGAATGAAGGATAGATGCCAACATTTCCATCAACAAATAAGCATTACTCTGGTTAAAACTAAATGCAAATAAAATTAAGCTGAATTAGTGTGTTGGTGCCGTTGACCTATTGTGTGCGTGTGTTTTCTTCTTTGTATATGAGAACAATAGCACTGCAAGCCGGAGAGTTTAACTGGCTCTGATGGTCACTGCTGTCTCCAGACTGTCTGGGTTAGATAGAGATTAACACAAAGAATTGTTTCTTTTGCAACTTTGTTGTAATGAGTCAGCTTGTATATAGCTTCCTCTAAGCAAAGACCATAATCAGTGAATTCTGTAATAGGAAGCAGGCTTTAATTTATAAGTCTAAACCTAATAGTACAGTTAATGTCACACATGCTACTTTTGAGGGCTTCCCTGGTGGCTCAGACAGTATAGAATCCACCTGCGAAGCGGGAGACCCGGGTTCAATCCCTGGGTCCGGAAGATCCTCTGCTACTTTTCAGATATTTCTTGATAAGAGACTGTTAGATCATAGGCATTATTTCCTGGGACTACATAATGCAGAATAAGTTGCCGCTGAAGGCTGGCCATCCTCACAGTGAGAGCCGTGAGAGAAACTTCAGTTTCCCTCTTCGTGGAATAGTAAGCAATAGCGGTCTAGTCGGAGAGAGAGTCATACTTGAAACAATTACTGAATGAGGCTGAATACTATATATCTGTATTCATTCATTTCTCTCGTGTATTTACTGAGCATCCCATACATGCCCAGAAACTATTCTAGGCACCAAGAATATAATGATGAGTAAGACAAACTCTTTTCTCTCGTTGAGTTTTTATTCTAGCAAAGTTTTTATTTTCAAGTCAGCATTATAACGTCGATGCAAAGCAGTGATAAATTGCAAGGTACATGAAAGAGTTTATACACATTATTTTGATGTGAGAAGAATGAAATTAGACATTTGAACATAGAAAAATCCAGTCCATGTGATGCTCTCAGGCAAATTTTGAAAGACTTATTGGCCCTCTGGGGATGTAAGAAGGCATTTGCAACTGAAGATTTTTCCTTTTAATTTAGGAAGAGTAAGCTGTTGTAGGTTAAGTATGTGCATTTTTTGCTTAAAATAATTAGGAAGAATACCATTTACCACTGGTACATAATTTAGAAAAAATAATTTGTTCAGGGTGATTTTTCTCCCATTTATCCTAAATACCAGTTTGTAATAGTCATGATCTTAAAAAAACATAACATTTTATGAACTCATAAACACTCTGAAGAGGTGTTTAATGTTCCTTTATTCCTACACCTCAGCCTTTCCTACAACTTTTCTGATTGTGATGAGGAACTTACTACCTGTAGAAATATTTGTTCTATCTTCATTTGACTATAGAGACTTCTTTTTTTATAACGAATTGAGATATGTCTGTTCACCAAGTCTATGTTTTAAATATACTTTCCCTTTGAATAAATGAAAAGAAACTTAATTTGGGGAAGTTATTTCACTAGTTAGAATGCTAATCTGATCAGGTAAAGGTGTGGGTAAATTCAATGTTTGTGTGCATGCTAAGTCATTTCAATCGTGTCCGGCTCTTTGTGACTCTATGGGCTGGAGCCCACCAGGCTCCTGTGTCCATAGGATTCTCCAAGGAAGAATACTGGAGCAGGTTGCCATGCCCTCCTCCAGGGGATCTTCCCAACTCAGGGATCAAACCCACGTCTCTTATGTCTCCTGCATTGGCAGGCAGGTTTTTTTTTTTACCACTAGCACTCCCTGGGATACCCTGAATCTAATGTTTAATTTCAGTCTAATATTATGAGAAAGGTATGACACTAGCTGCTAATACGCCCACAAAAAGGTAAATGAGACAATTTTAATTTTCGAGGTGTTTAGAAATCAGTTTGGGGACTTCTGATTGAATTATGCTTGGCAGTTTTTTTTTTTTTTTAACTGAGTATTATAAGGAAGATTTCAGGTTTTAATACCTTCATGTTAGGCCATTTAGAGTCTGGTAGCACAGAGGGATAATTCTTTACTCTTATATGGTGCTCTATAGTTCCCAAAGTGTTTTGGATAATACCTCATTTGATCCTTAAGGAGTTTTGTAAGATAGCCAGGAAGGTATTATCTTTAAAATAGAGACAGAAAATAGAGAAGAGATTAAGTATTTTGTGTGGTTTTTTTCAGTTAGTAAGTGGCAGAGACTGGTCTTGAATCTCAGTCCAGAGCTTTCCCCCTGCACCATGCTGTCTCTTTTATAACAAGAATACCTGCTGCTGCTGCTGCTGCTGCTGAGTCGCTTCAGTCGTGTCCGACTCTGTGCGACCCCATAGACATCAGCCCACCAGGCTCCCCCGCCCCTGGGATTCTCCAGGCAAGAACACTGGAGTGGGTTGCCATTTCCTTCTCCAATGCATGAAAGTGAAACGTGAAAGTGAAGTGAAGTCACTCAGTTGTGTCCGACTATTAGCGACCCCATGGACCGCAGCCCACCAGGCTCCTCCATCCATGGGATTTTCCAGGCAAGAGTACTGGAGTGGGGTGCCATTTTTTTCTCTGCCTACTGGTGTTCTCCAAAGATGACAGTTTTCATCAGTTTGTTTTATAGGCAAGAGGTATCCTTGTGTAGTATATTCATGCACTCGATGAAAAATATGATTTAGAACTCAATTGCTTTTTACTTACTTTCTACTGATGCCATTAGATAAGAATTGGCAGAATCAAATAAAAAACAACATTGAATATTATTAGCAGTTAGTAAGGATGATTTGGGCTTCAAAGAATTTCCTTAGAATATAATAAATTGTTTTGATTTACAGGTTAATTAATAGCAAGATTTTTGGTCACCATATTATAGGATTGAGCCTAGTAAATTTAGACAGAGTCTTTATTCTATTCGATGGTGTTTAAAAATAATGTAAATAATGTGATTGTAGTCTCAAAGTTTAAATCACCTTTTTAGATGTAAAGGAATTGGGAAGGAGAAGGCTCATGGTCTGAGCCTAAATTCTGGCCAGTTATCAGGGTGGATTAAGTTGAGTTCTAAATCAATATGTGTGTGTGTGTGTGTCTGTCTGGTACTCAGGTAACACTGGCTATGAATTACATAAGTCACTGGAGGTATGAACGCAGTGTGAAAACACTGCCATTTTTCTCCTTCAGGATAAACTTTGGACTAACATTGAATAGGTTTTTCTTCCTGGGGAGAGCCAGATTTGAAGTTATCTGAATCCTGTGTTTGACCTGTCTATTGCTTATTAGAATAATGGGCTTTCTTCTAAACATCTTTCTCTAAGAAAGCACTGAAATTCGGGAGCTCAGATTATCTGCCTCAGAAGTGATTATTCTAGTGGTCGGTGGGTTTAGTTTAATTGTTTAGTCCTATCTGCATTTTTATGCAACGTCACTGTCTGTACAAAGCATCCAGCCCTTTGAGAAAAGGAAAATAATTTCAAAAGTCACCAATGCTCTAAAGTAATGAGCCTTCTAAATTTTAAAATTCATAAAAATAATACTGTATTATTTAATAAAGTTTTGTTATAGTAAACAAAAAGTTCTGTACTTATTTATTATTCTTTCAGCCTTTCTTTGCGTCAATTCCAGAAGAGAATTAACGTTTGCTGACATTAACATTCTATTCCAAGCACAATGCTATGGTTTTGGTATTTGCCTCATAAATCTTCCCAAAACTCATGAGAGGAGCAGTTATCTCTGTATAAGTAAGGAAACTAAAGAGTAACCTGCCTGAGCCACAGGCTTGTGATGGAGGCCAAGATCCGGTCATACTCCTTTGAGCCCACCAGGTCCATGTCCAAGGACCTGCTTTCTTCCATTCTTTTCTCCAAAGAGTTTCTCACCCAGTGGCTAGTTCAGAATAAACCTGATGTTTTATTAAACTCAGTTTTTCTATCTCCCAACCTTCAATTGCAGAATTCCTATATCTTTCCTCATTTCTTTTCTCCTTGGATAGTAAGAGCAACAAGAAATAAAATTCTCTCATCTACTATCATGCACCAAATTTGCTTTATGTAGTCTTTGACTAATGACTCATTGGTCAGAATCAACTCAGGGATCTGTTCTCTGATAGTGCATTAATAATATATGTGAATTAAAGCTCCTTCTCAGAGAATATTTGAGTTCTGACATATTGAACACTGGCATTTTAAATTAAAGCTGTTGCTGTCAGTGCATTTTAAAAACTAGATAGCTTGAAAATACTGTTTCATACATAACAAAATAGACCTGAGGTCATATGTAGTTTACTAAGGCAAAACTATTCCTGGCGGTTTAATTGTGATAGGGATTTGAATTGCATTTTCCAATATTCATGACCTAAACATCTTTCAGATTGAGGAAAAAACTTCACTGTTTTGCAGGGTTTAGATTTATTAGAAGAAACACTACAGAACAACCTAATAGATTTTCCACTTACCATGGAAACCAGAAATGATGAATTAGAAACTATTCTAGCCTCTTCAAGATAGGAGGTATCAAGATTAAAATGATGCCTGGTGACAATGATGATTCTGTATTTGAACCCTAGTCTTACATTGGTGTATCTTGTTTTTCAGACACTTTTTTATCGGGTTATATAGCTAAGCCTTCCTTTTGCTTGTGGCATTAGACTTGTACAAACTGATAAGTAGTTCTGTGCTAAGCTGTTCTTTCAGTGCAGCTGATTTGGGGATGTTCTGTGATTTCCTCCTATGCACATTTCTCCATATACATATTTATGTACAACATGTAATACACATATATGAGACTCTCTTTGCAAAGGGTTTTTTTTAGGGCAGTGTAATAAAGAGCCCTATATTTGGAGGCACAAGGTCAGGAACAGTACCCATTCCTTTCACTTCAGTTCAGTTCAGTTGCTCAGTCGTGTCCAGCTCTTTGCGACCCCATGAATCGCAGCACGCCAGGCCTCCCTGTCCATCACCAACTCCCGGAGTTCACTCAGATTCACATCCATCGAGTCAGTGATGCCATCCAGCCATCTCATCCTCTGTCGTCCCCTTCTCCTCCTGCCCCCAATCCCTCCCAGCATCAAAGTCTTTTCCAATGACTCAACTCTTCGCATGAGGTGGCCACCTCAGCAGTTTTACAGAGAGCAGTTAACAGATTTTTTCCCCGTTAGTATCTGTGTACTGGGTGGCTTTAGACTTTGTATCCATTTGGAGTAACTTTGCCTGTAGAGGAGCTTGCCCCAAACCACAGGAATAGCAAATAGAGGAACTAGACTAGACCCCAGGTCCTTTAATTCCTGGTGATTTTTCTTCCAAGGTAAGCCTTTCATCTATAGGTTCCTTTTTCATAAATAGGGTGAGTCTATATCTTTCTCCAATATCTGTGTCATGAAAAGGTGCCGGTCCCCTGTGTAGGGACCTGTGGACCTAGGGTAGAGGAGAAGACTTAACCAGCCTTCAGGGGTATCAGCACAGGGACCCACTATCCTACTGTCTGTTTGGCATTAATACACTGCTCACCACTGACACTGCAGATATACTTGGAGCAGGGCTCCTGACTCCTGAACACTTGATACGAGTATGAAACCTTATAATTGCAGGATAGAGCAAAACCCAAAGTGAATTAGAAATTTAATTAAACTTCTTGCTTGTTTAATTGTTTAATGTGTTGCACAGTCCAACTTGCAAGTCCTTATTCAATTATAGTGAAACTCCCCTTAGATTAAGTTTATTTGGGGTTTAAAAAATGATTCTAAAAGGTTATTGCTGCTTTAAGAGAATCTTTGGTTTTATAAAATTTCAACATAAGAGATTGAGTGTTTTAGTATTAGGTTTATATTGACTCTTGATATTGACATAAATCTAAACGTGCAAAGCTCACAAAGGCTAAATCCTGTGGGCTTATGTTTAATTTAAAATATGGCTAGCTGGCCATTTTGAATATGCTAGATAGGTCGACAGTCTGAATATCTGACTCATTGGGGAAATAGTCAAATATTAATTTTAGTTGTTTGTTAGTAGACTGTTTGCCATTGGTTTTAAAATTCATTTGGAAAGTGAGAATTCACATTTATGTAAAAAAATTGCCAATAAACCAGATTTCATAAAGGTGTTTAGAGGTTAAATGCCAAATAATTAATTTATGCTTTAGTAATTTTTTTAATAATTTGGAGGAAAGGTAAGGGATCTGAGGAAAATGTTGATGATGAATAGTATAGAAGGCTTAAAGATTCTGAGAATTAAGTTGGAGACCATATTAATCATCCTAGAAACAGAATAGGAAACCAAATGGAGAAGACATTTAAGTGGAATTCAGAGTGCTGGACAAAGAGAAAATAGGTAAGGTGGGGCCTGAGTCCTACCACTGACTTTGCCAAGGGAACCCAGGCAGGACTCTTTCCTTTTGTGGGACATAATTCATTCACTAGTTAAAGGGGACATTTGTGATCTATTATTTTCCTGCATCATCAGAAAATTTCCTCTATGTGTGACTCTGTGCAGCTTCTTTGTTGAATACGTTGAAGGCTTGTGAAAGGCAAAAGAATGTGGGAAGTGTGAAGGATAATTGTGATACAGAAATAATAGTGGAATCTCATATTATTTTATTTCTACACAACTGCATAACAATTATGATATTTTTCTCTTGTACTTGTTCTCTTTTGCTTCTCCAAACTGCATCAGACAGTTACTACTCTGTGAGTGCCTGGGTATTTACAAGAACGTGTGTGAGGTACATATTGGACAATGATAATGTGGTCGCTCTGGGAAGATTGGTGCTTTCATGCCCTAATGGTGATGATATGCTTTAAATTCTGTGTGCTTATCATGTGAACCATCAGGAAAATTTGCTAAGCGGGCTTTATTCCATCTATGGAACTATAATGATGATCAAGTAATACTCAAAAGTAGTGTAATTAGTTTAATTATAAATGAAGGCATTGCTTACATACAAAATCTCAATAAAGAAATGAAGTTGATAGTCTGTGCTGATTCAGAAGAAAATATCATCTTCCAAAGTCAAAGAAATTAACTGTGAAGCCTTGATCAAAAAGCACAGATCGTGTGTGATCAGGAATCTTGATTACTCCTCATTTTTAGTGAGGAAGCCTTTTTGATATTAAAAACACAAGAAGCCAGAGCATTATTATGTAGAGAATTGATTGATTACTTTAATCAATGACTTCTTCAAAGGCAATTCTGAGATATGACTGGGGAAACTGAAGTGAGCCAACTGGCCGTTAGTGGTCAGCACTGCTCCGTGGGAAGGATGTTTGTGCATCTTTACAATCAGACCTCAGAGAGACTTTCTGGGAGAATTGTGGCTCATGTAAGGATCGGATCTGAGTAGAGTTTAATAAAATTCTGCTTTGAAGTGATTTGTTTATCTTCTCTGAGCAATTTATTATTTTTTTAATGGATTGATTTATTTATGTGTTGGTGTATTCCTCTACTGCTTTTTCTCATCTGAACCAAAAGCACTTTGCAAATATCAGAGCTCAGATTTTTAAAAGATCATTGATTTTTTTTTTCAACCGCCCTGAAGGTAGCCTGTCACACATCATCATTTATATCTGAGAGAGGGATATTGATAGCATAATGTTAAAATCTTTTATTTGAGAATTTTTATGTTGTTGTTTTGTCCAGCAATAACCTAAATTCACAGGAGTTTTGTGTTTGCCTTCATCTATCAGAATTGCTCTACTTCCCAGGAAAATGTAATTATCTTGTTGCTTGATATAAGGAAAAGGCATTGTGTGTCAATAAAACCTGTCATTGACTGAATACATTCCTGTATGATAACCAGGTAGTTGAAGCAGGCTCTGAGGAGCTGTTGACATCTGCCCAGTATGACCAGCGTTCTTAAAGTTTGGCCTGGTCAGTCAACCCTGAGGATCTTGTCAACCTCTTCCAGTCTTCCTCCGGTGCTTTTCTCCACTTTATGTCATTTACTTAGTTTACTTTTCAACAGCTGAGCTTAAGAAAAGCTCAGTTTAGGTATCAGCAGTCTTTGAGTGAGAAAACCATTTGTGAGTTTAAGACCCTGCCCAGTGATGACAGTAATGCCCAGTAATGTGGAAGCAAGAGGAGAGAAAATACGGACCAGTAAAGTGCCCAGTGGGCTTTGCAAGGGTAACCTTTCTCACTTGCCCATTTCCAATGTAGCATGCTTCTCTACTGTTGGAATTATCTTTCATTTGATTCCTGTTTTCACTCTAATGTCATTTTCTTAGCTTAGGTCTTCAGATTTTTCTACTAAAGGTGTCCCTCTGGTCTCACTCTCTCCATCACTTGGATGCTGGTTTTCTTTCTAATGTGCAGATAACGTAATCTGGTTGTCTATGTACAGTCCTTTAGTGGTCTCTCAATGTCCACAGAATAAGATCAGATTCCTGGAGAAGGCACAGATGGCACCTGCAGTCTGGCACATGCCCAGGTTCAGCCTCATTTTTGACCATATCCAGTGGTACAACCCGGAGAAGGCAATGGCACCCCACTCCAGTACTCTTGCTTGGAAAATTCCATGGACGGAGGAGCCTGGTGGGCTGCAGTCCATGGGGTCGCGAAGAATCGGACACGACTGAGTGACTTCATTTTCACTTTTCACTTTCATGCATTGGAGAAGGAAATGGCAGCCCACTCCAGTGTTCTGGCCTGGAGAATCCCAGGGGCGGGGGAGCCTGGTGGGCTGCCGTCTATGGGGTCGGACAGAGTCAGACACGACTGAAGCGACTTAGCAGTAGCAGCAGTGGTGCAACCAGGCTGAGTTCCTGGGAGCTGCCAGAACATGCTTGGCTCCTTTGTTCCTCTGGGCCTTTGATCACAGTGTTCTTTACTGGCCTGGGACCTATTTCCTCCTGAGCTCTGCCAGGGAACCCCTTTTCATCTTTCAAGACTGAGATCTAAGGCAGTTGCTCTCTTTTCATGCCCTCATGCCCTCTCTCATCCCAACCTGTACTAGGATTAACTAATCTCTTCTTTATTCTCCACCATATCTTGCACTTTTGGGGAATGCTTTATTAGATCTGCTTCTTTTAATGCCTTTATCTTCATCCTAGTTTGAAAGGACCTTTAGGCCAGGGGCCATGTACTTTTTTTTTTTTTTTTTTTTAGCTTACATGGTTCTTTGAATACATAAGGCATTTAATAAATAGTTGTTGTATAAAAGAATGACTGGATCATCAGAGTAAAAAGAGTAAGTTCCACATGATTTTAGATAAAGGACAGATCATGTAAAGCTTCTGTGATCTGAGAAAGTCTTAAAAGGTGAGGACCAAGTTACATCAGTAGACAGTATTTGGAGTGGAGGGAAGAAACAAGGATATTCATGACCAGGAAGGATGGTTTAGAGCTGAGACTGATGTGAGATAGCTTCCTTTGAGCTTATGATGGGACAGTACTTCTGGAGATGTTATTTTCTGATTTAAGATATTTCAATTGGCCTATGTAGTAATTTTTAAATCCTTTAGTGTTGGGTAGTTTTTATAAGTCAAATAAAAACTCAGCCCATTAGTAGCTTCATGAGCTTGACCAAGTTCTTTAACTTTTCTGAGTCTCAATTAGGAAATCGTAAAATGGTAAATACCATTATTTTATGTATCTGTTACAATAAACACTTCACAGTGTTGGGAGTATAGTTGGTTTACAATGTTGTGTTACTTTCTGTTGTATCACAGAGTGATTCAGTTATATGTGTGTGTGTGTGTGTGTGTGTGTGTAATGTTAAAAACTAAAGAAGATATATATGCATATATTTATCTTCTTTTTTGATATATTCCTTTCCACTATGGTTTATCCATAAACATGATGCCACAAACAGAAAGATGGAAAAATGGGACACATGATCCCGATTCTTTTGGGGATGGGAAAGGAATAAGCCCCTCTTTGTAAAGAGTTTGCCCCTAGTGCAGGAGACCCGGGTTTGATCCCTGGGTTGGGAAGATCCCCTGGAGAAGGAAATGGCAAAGCACTCCAGTATCCTTGACTGGAAAATCCCATGGACAGAGGAGCCTGGTGGGCTGCAGTCCATGGGTTGCAAAGAGTCAGATATGACTGAGCAGCTTCACTGTATAGCGTGACTGACAGTGGTGTTTAATTGTACCAGTGTACCCTCATGTTCAAGGTCTACTAAATTGTAGGCTGGCCTGCCAAGCTGCTTGGTGCCCTATGTGGTCTCACAAAGCTTTGGCTTACAAACTGGAAACGTTACCCTGAAACCACTTGTGATACTGAATGCCTCCTGGGAGCTGGCATGGGATATGGGGTGAGGTGGTAAAAATGCAGACATTCCATGGTTGGAGCTCTGAGCTTAGGGGATTTGGTGTGACTACAAGCCTAAGCTGAGGGCTGTGCCCTGCTGAAAACACCTAACAGACTGGTGCTTCCTTTCTGACCGTGACCCCAAGGATGGGCCACATGCAAGTTCCCCAGAGACCAAGACTCCTAAAATTTCTCTCTTATGTTGAACTGAAAGTCATACAAAATAGAAGTTGGAAGCGTTAATTTTGGAATCACTGGACAACATTTAAATCATGACACTTTTCTAGTTAGGTGACCCTCAAAAAGTTATTTAAGTTCTCTCAACCTGTTTCACAATTTACAAATGGAGTTAATAGTGCTTATTTCAGAGTTGTTGTGACTTTAAGTGAGAAAATATATTGAAAGCAGCTATCATGATGCTCCAGATCCTAAGAGGTTGCTGATAGTGATAGTTTTGACTTTTCCTCCCAGATGAATGCAGGCCAGGGTTCTGGCTCAAGGTGGCATACAGTGGCTGAGAGCCTGATTGGTTATTTCCCACAGGCTTTCATGCATGAGGCTAAAAGGCAATCTCTAGCAGTATAAAGAAACCAAAACCAAATTAACTCTCTCACTGAGCTGGCAGTCTGTGGAGGGATCGGGCCCAAAGGGAGAAGCTAGGTGTAAACCAACACAAGTGGGAGGGCTCCGAATGGAGGATGGTGGCACACAGTGGAGAACTGACTTAAAGGCTGAGCTGAGGGCTGCGGCATCTTTATAGGGTGCTCACCTCTGCCAGTCTGTGTGGGAGGAGAACCCTGAAGGGCATAGACACAAGTCTGGGGCTGAGTTGGAGGGGATGGCAGTAATTTGGGCCCATGATGCTTGTGGCTGGGAGCTGAGGCAAGGCCCATTGAGGGAAGCCTTATGGGAAGAAATTTGTGCTGATGCTTCTGTGAACCTTGGATCTTCACCCAGTGTTGGGGCTTAGAGGGCTCTGTTGGCTCAGGCAGGTCCTCTTTTATCCTTAAAGCAACCCTAAGTTCAAGGGTTTAACTGTATTTTTCTTATACATTGTCCAGAGCATAGCAGCCCCCAAATGATTTTTTTTTTTTTTTGACATTGAATCCATTTGCTGCAGTGTGTTGATATTTTTTGGAGAGTGGTTATGTCTTTCTTTTTTTCGAGCTAGACTGGCACATTCATTTATTTCCAGCCAGTGAGGCTGTTCCAATTTTTGTTTGGGAAGTAGCCACTTGAGTTTTACTATTCTGTGTGCTTTGGGCCGCATTTGGGAGTTTAAATTATTTTACAATGGATAGGGATTGTAGGACTGAGAATCCCAAATCACAGGACAATTTGAAGTCCATTGACAAGGATAGTCAGACAGGTGTGCTTTGCAGAATATTTTACTCTAGTTTCTCTAATGTAATTAGTTTTGAAGGAAAAAAAAAAAAAAAAAACCAACATTCAACAGAAAGTCAGGAACAGAGGATTAATCTAATACTTCCCAGTGGAGAGAATGAGGCTGGGTTCAGACTTCATTGCATATTCTAAGCACCCCTGAAAACAGCAACAGGCTATCTCAAAACCCTTTCACTGTCATTTCTTTTAGACACCCAGATAGTAATCTCAGGATAGGATTTGTTTTTTTTTTTCAGAAACATTTGGGAAACACCACCACCAAACTGGGATTTCCCAGGAGGTGCCTAGTGATAAAGAACCCACCTGCCAGTGCAGGAGACACAAGAAATGCAGGTTCGATCCTTAGGTTGGGAAGATCCCCTGGAGGACATGATGGCAAACCCCTCCAGTATTCTTGCCTGGAGACTCCCATAAACAGAGGAGCCTGATGGGCTTTGATTTATGGGGTTGCAAAGAGTCAGACGCGATTGAAGTGACTCAGCACACGTGCGCACACCTATACACACCACCAAACTACTAGAGACACAGAACAGGTTGCATAAGCAGACTCTCTCAGCTGCTCTGTGGCTGGGTGAAGCTGAGAGCTAGCTTGAGGTTCCTGCTTTACATATGTAGTTTGATGTCAGGCTCCGACTTCAGTAGTTGCTGCATGAGGGCCCGGTGGTTGTGGCTCCTGGGCTCTAGGGCACAGCTTCAATATTTGTGGTGCAGCAGCTTCATTGCTTCGTGGCATGTGGGATCTTCCCAAATCAGGGATCAAACTCATGTCTCCTGCACTAGCAGGCAGATTCTTTACCACTGATCCCCCGGAAATCCCCTTGATCAAGTTCTTACCTGCTTCACAAATCAGTGTGTGTGAGTCTTTCTCTACAACCTTATGGCAAGCTTGGAGAGGATGTGTATCTTCGTAACCTGTGTGTCCCACAGGCCTAGAATATTACCAACCACTTAAAAAAAATCTCTTTTAGTTGTCTGTCACAGTAATGTTAATAATCTTTTTCTTTAATAGGTGTATTTAACATTTTAGGGCCCTTTTATTGAATAATGATTTTGGTTTTGATGATAGTAGCCTCAATTCATGCAAAATTTATACTGAAATCCTGCTCAATTTATGCTGAACTTCCACACATGGCGTTTATTGTAAAACAGAAACTTTGTATGCATAGGATGGAGCATTAATTAAAAAAAATTTTTATATAGAATCATCATAGAATTTGTAGGGCAAATTCTTGTGATACCTTTTCAATTTCATTCCATTGTTTCTGAATACTACTTCATAGTGGTATCATCTCCATCACCATATGCTTCTCAAACATGTTAGTTCAGCAACAGACTTGTATTATCAGACTTAATATAAAATGTGCTACAAGAACTTAAATTTACCGTGCCCACTCACCATTCCTAATAGATGTTATCTTGAATCTTTGTATTATGTTATAGACCTATGGGACCAGAGAAGGAGAAAATCCCAATTCTCTAGGGCCTGTCCCCTGCATGGAATAGCTAACAGTGGGAGATGTTTGGCTGTTATTCTCTCTCTGTTTTCCCTTCTCCTTGTCCCCCTCCTCCAAGAGTATAAACAATCTATTTTTATGGAAAAATTGAAGTAAGGCAAGGCAATCCAAATTAACTTCAAGTCCATGATTGTAATTGAAGTGAAGTCACTCAGTCATGTCCAACTCTTTGCGACCCCACAGACTGTGGCCTACCGCTCCTCCATCCATGGGATTTTCCAGGCAAGAATATTGGAGTGGGTTGCCATTCCCATGATTGTAGGGGCCAGATAAATTGACCATTGTGTGCCCAGTGTTAAAAAGTGCCTGGCATATCATAGGTAGTCAGTTAATCTGTTGAATATATGAACAAATAAGTTTTAATGTGCTTATTAACCGTCTATAACAGGAAGAGCTTTATTCCCCTTGATTCAGGATATGGTGATGGGTAGGGTCATCATTTTTTTTGTTCTATCTTTATGAGACCTCAGGGTTTTCTGCTGTATCTTTGTTACTTATGATAATACTAACACTAATAGTAGATGTAGCCGCTAGCATTTAAATAATGCATTTCACTGTGTAATAAGTAAAATTTAGTAAGATGTACATATATGCGCTTTCACTTTATTTTTAGAACAACACTGAGCGATCGATGAAACAAGGTCCAACAAATAGTGACCCTCTTCCTTCCCCCACTCCTGTACCACAGCCTTCCTTCCATAGCAGGGATGACAGACAGAGTTCTTGATTGGTGAGGAGACCAAAAATAGAAAGATGTGTTATGTGCCATAAGCCACACATCAAGTTTATAACAAAGACAAAATTATATGTAGTCTGACATTTTTTCCACTTTAAATTTATTATGGATTTAACTGACTTTATATTTCATTCAATAGTTTCTTTGAGATGTCACAGAAATTCTGTGATGGATGCATATTTAAAATTATTATAAAATCAACATTGAATGAAATAAAGAAGTGCTATTTATAATAGATAAGAAAATACTATTTTTCAGAGCCAAGCATTATCTTATTTTTATTGGGATTTTGAAAGTATTTATTCATTTCCCTAGATAAAAGACTGTACGTGATTTGGAATACGAAGAATAAGATTTGAAAATGATCTATAAATCTCTTTTTTTGTTTTTGTTACTTTTTTGAATCCTTAGGAGTAGGTGAAGATGTTCCTTCTGGACTCTGCTTTTTTTACATTGGTTTTTGAAGGATCTGTTTTTCTTTCTCTTTTTTTTTTTTTTTTTTTGCCCTTTTCAAATAGCCAGAAGTGTCATTAGTATGGTACCATGTTCTGAGGACAAATTGTTAAAAAAACAGGTAAAGATTTATAATAGTTACTGAAAGATTGTATAAGTAACATCTTTTGTACTTATCCATTACCTATTTTGTGGACTTAATTTCACATTGTAGACTATTTTAAAAATAAAATTTGGATTTTATTCCGAATTTTTTTCATATTAACAAAGGGAAAAAACACTGTCTAATGAGATTTTTAAAGTTATATCTTATAGGACAGCCTAAATTTGAGGTAAAAAAGGATTGATCTTATTTTGATTTTTGTCTAAGACTTTCCTTGGTTGAAGTATGCTTATTCAAAACTGGAGACCTCAGAAAGTGCTTGAAACTTGATTTAAAAAACACACACACAACCTGGATGCTCTACTGGAACATTCTTCAGTGTTTAATGGGTGATTCTAAGGGTATACGAGACACTTCATCACATGAGATGCTATGTCCAGGGAGATGAGAGATCTTTCCTGCTTGTGGGGGATGGTTTCTATTTCACACAACTCTAGTCTTTTTTGAACTCTGGGATTTGTGTATTTTATATCCAATCTCTTTATTCCTCGTGGAGAATTGATTTATGTAAACGAGTATCGATTAAGATAACAGCCTTTCATCTGTTTCAGACATTTCTTCCAAATGATGAAGACTGTTACCCCTCCATGTCTAGTATTTGAATATTTGGCATAAATGTTTAATCCTCAGATAATTTTTATGTTTGGAGTTACTAACTCAAATTTGAAAGATATTTGGTTAGCCAAAGTTGGTATCTGACTTTAGGGGAGATGATGGCTGTTAAGTGATAATACATAGATAGAACAGGTCCTGAAAGGCCCCCTGTAAAATTGCTTCTACTGAGCAGTACTTCTGCATTATGCCCTTGACTCATATCAGAGGGGGCTAAAAGGAGCAGGTATACAACTGTATTTATAATGGTGTTATTGAAGACATTGTCTATATATCTCACACAGAGTCCCTTTTATAAAAACATATCAGAGAAATTTTTCTTACACTTTGGTGCCAGGAAAATTTATACAATTATCTTTCAAGAGATTCTGTTTTCCTCTTTGCTTTGGTTGCTAGGAAGACTAGAACTAGACTTGTAACATGTTTAACAATCAATTATATTTTGGGATACATGTGTATACTAACTTTATTTTACTTTTAACATATTTAGTCTCCTTTTGATACTCCACTAAACACTGACACATTTGTTGAATGCCTGTTTATGTTGGGCACTGCATATAATGCCCGAGACACAATGATAAGCACAATCTGACATAGCCCCAGACCCACGGAGCTTAAAAGTCTTTGGCGGGGGAGGGGCCGAGATAAGCATTAATCAAATACTCATACGAAGAAAGGTAAAAAAGGAAATTGTTACAAGTACAATGAAGGGACATTACATGACGCTATGAGACTCTATTTTAATTCTTCTTTTCCTGTATGTGTTATATCATTTTTTATGGTAACAGATCCATACATACAGATACACACATATGTACATGAACACTGTTTCAAGAATACATCTGTGCTTATGCTTTTTTTGTGAAAATGCTTCTCCAAAATTATTAAATGGCTATTTTTCAGTTATTTGAAAGTATCACAATATATTTACCTAGTACCTTATCATTGGGCACTGCTTGTTAACAGTTATTCACTATTGTAAAAAATAATATTACTTTAATTTTCTTTTTTTTTTAAACCAAACTTTTCTCATGGGCTCTATTTTATTTTATTTTATTTTTCTGGCATTAAATATGAAGAATATTTCTATTTTCTGTAACACAGTGCAGCTGTGGACATAATTTAAAATGCTCTCATTCTAATCATTTCAGGATGAATTTTACAAAAGTAGGCCATCATCATTCCCGCTCCTATTGCCTGCCCCCAGTCTGTGCTGCTGTAGAAGACTTTTTTTTTTTTTTAACCCCTCTCCCACCTCCCTCCCCATAATATCTCTCTGGGTCATCCCCATGCACCAGCCCCAAGCATGCTGTATCCTGCGTCAGACATAGACTGGCGATTCAATTCTTACATGATAGTATACATGTTAGAATGCCATTCTCCAAAATCATCCCACCCTCTCCCTCTCCCTCTGAGTCCAAAAGTCCGTTATACACATCTGTGTCTTTTTTCCTGTCTTGCATACAGGGTCGTCATTGCCATCTTCCTAAATCCCATATATATGTGTTAGTATACTGTATTGGTGTTTTTCTTTCTGGCTTACTTCACTCTGTGTAATCGGCTCCAGTTTCATCCATCTCATCAGAACTGATTCAAATGAATTCTTTTTAACTGCTGAGTAATACTCCATTGTGTATATGTACCACAGCTTTCCTATCCATTCATCTGCTGATGGACATCTAGGTTGTTTCCATGTCCTGGCTATTATAAACAGTGCTGCGATGAACATTGGGGTACATGTGTCTCTTTCAATTCTGGTTTCCTTGGTGTGTATGCCCAGCAGAGGGATTGCTGGGTCATAAGGTAGTTCTATTTGCAGTTTTTTAAGGAATCTCCACACTGTTCTCCATAGTGGCTGTACTAGTTTGCATTCCCACCAACAGTGTAGGAGGGTTCCCTTTTCTCCACACCCTCTCCAGCATTTATTGCTTGCAGATTTTTGGATCGCAGCCATTCTGACTGGTGTGAAGTGGTACCTCATTGTGGTTTTGATTTGCATTTCTCTAATAATGAGTGATGTTGAGCATCTTTTCATGTGTGTGTTAGCCATTCGTATGTCTTCTTTGGAGAAATGTCTATTTAGTTCTTTGGCCCATTTTTTGATTGGGTCGTTTATTTTTCTGGAATTGAGCTGCATAAGTTGCTTGTATATTTTTGAGATTAGTTGTTTGTCAGTTGCTTCATTTGCTATTATTTTCTGCCAAAAAAAAAAAAAAAGAGAATCCTTTGTAATTAATCAAAGATAGAAGATCTCACTGACAGAGATTAGAGCAGGAAGAAATGTACCATAGTTCAACTAGCTTTTCTTGTGCCCACAACTGTCACTCAGTTCACCTGTGTGGGGCAGCATCTTCCCTATTCCAGGAACTTCAAGTCATGCTGCAATACTAGCCTTCTATTCTTGGGGCTACCTTCCATATTGAACACTAATAGTCTGTGTGCTCCCATTCATGGGAGTGTTTAGAAATGATGAGTTCTGTTGGTTCTTAGAGTAAATGCAGCATCAGAAAGATCACATCCCTAAGAGGGGTGAGTAGGGGAGAACACGGCAATCAGGGTCCAGGAATGATGGTTTCTGAACAGTGTGTCTGCTGTAGCCTTCCCATGTTCTAGAACACCCATCACTCTACATTTACTATTGAGGCTGAATAGTTTATCACAGGCTTGTCAACAAATTGTTTTTCTTTGTGAATTCCTTGTTCATATCCTTTTGTCAAGTTTTCTATGGATCAGTTTATCATTGTATTATCACTGATTTGTAATGGCTTCTTTTGTATCAAGAATATTTTCATATATGCTGAAAGCATTTAATTCAGTTTGTCTTTACTTTTTAATTGCCTTGTGATATTTTTAGCATAGTGATTAAACACACAGGCTTTGAGACGAATCTTAGAATCAGATTCTGTTCACTGACTTATTACCAGTGTATTTGAGTCAAGTTGCTTAACTTGTTTTAAAGCTTGTATGGATTGTTGTGGTTGTATTAGATTCTTTTTGTCTCTGGAAAGAGTAGATGGAATAAATTGGATAATGTATGTTCATCGTAAAGTATTTCGATAACACAGATATTCTAAAATTTAAAAAATCATTTGTAATTCCTAATGCCTCTCTTTGTTTATATTTTCACATAGGTATGTTAATGAGCAGTTATGTCTTAATCATGATTCTGGATATATCTGGTATCAAGTTGTTCTCCTTTAATATATTGCAGATATCTTTCTTGGTTAATATTTATGTCCACTTTATCATTTCTAATATTCCAACTATAGATATTCTATAATTTACCTATTTCATTATTTTTAATTAAATCAATGCCAATTTTAATTATTAAATATGTTCTAGGGAGCCTTTCATGATTATTTCTAATAAGCAGAATTTTATGTCAGAAGATTAATACATCTGTAAGTTTTCAGATATTTCTGTAGCTTCATGCATGATAGGTGTTATCTTTTCTCTTTTCCTTTTTTCTCTTTTGCCAGTTTGATATGTGAAATGATATCTTACTTAAATTTGCATTTCTTTTGGTCACTAGTAGCTTAAGCCTGATTCACGTATTTGATTGTTTTAATTTCTTTTAAAATGAATCTTCCTGTTAATCTCTTTGCTAATTTTTCAATTGGAATGTTCATTTTTTTTCTTATAGGTTTCAAGGGCTCGTATATATTGCAAGGATGTTAATCTTTTATCATGCAAATTACAGCTATTTACTTGCTTTTTCTTTTAATTTTTATTGTTGTTTATTCAAGGAAAAGTTTTGTTTTAAAATAAATAAATCCAGCCATCTTTATTTTCTACCTTTAAAGACTCTGTAAGTAGTCATCAATATTTTCCTCAAGTACTTTTTTTTTTTTTTTGCTTAGAACAAATTTCAGGTTTCTCTCTAAATTTTACATTGAAATATAGACTTATAGATATACTTGACACTTAATAAGCTCCACGAGGGCAGCTCACTGTCTGTGTTACTATTTCTTATTGCTGACCGTATTCACGGTCCATCACAGGCCTATAATACACATTTATCAAATAAATAATATAACTCTTGAATTGCCTAAACTTTATTTCATTATAAAATGGATGATAGAAATGTCTTTCCTTAACATTTTAAAAAAAGCTATAAATATATTTTCTGAAACATATTTATAATGTTAGTTTTTCTCTGTCTGGAACATTCCTCTTTTTCCTTTTCATCATCTGAACTCTCTATCACCTTTAGATGTCAGCTCAAGCATTGTTTCTGTAGGAAAGCCCTCTGTGATAATCTTTTGACAAGGTCACATTCCAAGTTGTAAGTTTTCCTAACATTGTTTTTCTCTGTGGTACTTGTTATTCCTGCCATTTCACAATTGTTTGTAGAGTTATTTAGTTATTTCTTTTCCCCAAAGAGGCAGAGACTTTACTCTTTTTTACTTACCATTGTGTCCCACCACCTGGTATCAGATTCTAAGTTTTATTTATTTATTTGTTTTGAATAGACAAATAAATGAACAGCCTGCTACGAAAATTACATACTGAGTTTTTGCACATGCATGATCGCCTTGAAGACTTTATTGTTGATCTTTCTGTTCTGTTATCAGTCCCATACAGATTTAATAACAGCTTAAAAAAATTTTAATATCTCTTAGGGGATGATGGCTTTCCACATATCCTCTAAAATAATTCATTTTAGTTTTAAAACTTTCCCAACTAGTCTCACACATTTATTCTTCCAGTTGAATTTCATAATCATTTGTCAGGTTCAGAAAATTCTCATTGTATATTTGTGTTTGTGTGTGTGTCAGTGTGTTGTTTTGAGAGAAAGGAATTGTTTTAAATTTATAAATTTACTTGAGGAAAGTGTATTTATAATAAAATATGCAAGCTCCCTGACCAGGGGTTGAACCTGCAACCCCTGCTCTGCAAGGGGAAGTCCTAACCACTGGACCACCAGGGAAGTCCCTGTCTTCCTTTTTGGGGAGGATTTTCATGCCTTGTAGCATCAGTGGGCGCTCAGCCCTCAGGAAACACTGGGCTTCACACACAGGCTGGGAATCCAGGAAGAGTGTGGGCCTCCTAGCCTGATGCCCTCCTTTCCTCCTGGCATCTCCCTTCCCTGAGCTCTACGGCCCCTCCCTGTCCTTAAGGTGGGGGTGGACAGAGGCAAGATGGACTGGGAGAGGGTCCATTCCTCCTCTTCCTTCCCCAGGTGTGAAATGCACTAGCGGAGTCAAGGTCTGTAACAGGACAGAGAAGCAGAGACTCTTCGGCTTGGGCTGGCACTGCCCAGTGAGCTCGTGGCCCTCCCAAACGCCCTGACACTGAGTGGGTTCTTAGGGTTTGGGCTTGGCCTGTCTTTCAGCCTCACCTTTCCTTCCCTGGCGGGAAGAGATGGTTGTGCAACATATATGACAGGCTCTCAGCAAATGCTTGCTGCTTGAATAAACAAAGAACTTGCTGGTTAGGGTGAAAATCTTCAGGAGATTTTCCCCTGCTACTGTGTTTTAAGGGCTTCCCTTGTGGCTCAGCTGGTAAAGAATCTGCCTGCAATCCGGAAGACCTGGGTTCAGTCCCTAGGTTGGGAAGATCCCTGGAGAAGGGAAAGGCTACCCACTCCAGTATTCTGGCCTGGAGAATTCCATGGACTGTATAGTCCAGGTGGTCTCAAAAAAGTCGGACGCGACTTTCACTTCACTTCATGCAAGGTTCTTATTCAGGAATTTGGTATGTAGCTTTTATTTACTTGAATTATTTTTATTTCCCTCAGTTAATTTTTAAATTCTTTTCATCCAGAACCTGAACATTTTATGCTATGATTTTTCTTAGACATTTTTGTTAGGGAAAGATTGAACATGGCAGGCTTGAGTTTGATATCTTTTAAAGGGTTTGCTTTCAGGCTTAGACCTTGACTGGCATCTAGAAACTTCTGAAATGTTTTTGGGTTTTGAAATGTTCCCTGTCCCTGCGGTGCTAAGTGGTAAGATTATTTGGTTTGTCAGAGGTACTCAATTTCATTGTGCTGTTGCTGCTGCTAAATCACTTCAGTCATGTCTGACTCTGTGCGACCCCATAGACAGCACCCACCAGGCTCCGCCGTCCATGGGATTCTCCAGGCAAGAACACTGGAGTGGGTTGCCATTTCCTTCTCCAGTGCATGAAACTTCTTTTAAAGAAACAATCCATGTGGTTCATGATGAGCACCTACTTTCCTTCAGGGAATTTTTAGTGATTGTGGTTGACTTCGCTGGCATTCAGTTCCTGTGGGACCAGGCCCCTCAAATCCTTGAACTATGAGACTTGAGGAATTTTGCCAGGTAAAAACACTACATACATTACTGCATTTTACTGGTGGACAACACTGGAATCTTACAGGTGAATTTCTTCAGATATCATCTGGTATGTCTTTTTCTCTTAGTTTCATTAGTTTTGAGTTTATTCTCTTGGCTTTTCCTAGTAGTCTGAATAATATCACCTCCAAATGATAATTCTGTGTATTTTGTTTTATAATATCTATCTTGCGTGTTTATTATTTTTGTCATATTGATCAGATCTAGATGAGTGTTGAGTAGTGCAGTTGACTTCAGGAACCTTTAGTGATTGTGATAGCATTTTGCATATGTTTTCAATCGTCTTAGTGTAATGTTCTTAATGCATCCCTTAACATCTAGTTTAGCATCTGGTTCACATAGAGTTTCATAAGAAGCTCATGATACATTTTATTAAAGCCTTTTTTTGCATCCATTGAGATGGTCCATTGCCTTTTCAGCTATTAATCAGATAAATTGTTTTATATATATATATATATATGTTATATACATATTTTTTAAAAATTTAGAAAACATAGTAATTTATTGCCTTTAATAATTTAATTGCTTAAATTAAGTAAATTTATTTACTTAAATGTATTAAATTATAAATAAATCTCTTAATTTATTAATTAAAGTAATAGAGGTTAATAGAACAATGCATGATCCAGTATGTCATCTTGTGATGTCAAAATAAAATAATTTGGTAGAATAATACATAGAATAGTTAAGATTGTTCAGCATTTTCTTATAGGACATTTACAGTGTAATTTATGCCTGGTATTTGTTTATCAAAATGTATATTCTCTGAATTTCAGCAATATTGCCACATGTAGCTCAGTTTGTATATATTTTTACTTTTCTATGCATTTTTGGTACAGAGAAATGCCTGCTACATTCAGACAAATATTTTTCAAAGTATTAACTTATACTTCCAGCTCTCTTGCTCAACTTTTAATACAGTATGATAAAATATTTTGTGTTTTACATAACTGTCACAGTGCCTGTAATGGTGATTTTTTTTTTTTTCATTTGGAAAGGGTACCCAGATGCTAACTGAATACTTGATTTGGAAATACTGACAAAGCATGAGAGAGAATGATGTCCTAAGATGATTCTCATCTTCCTCTCTAATTACTCAGGATCATTGTAGATTATTTCATTTTGCCAATATTCACTTCCTATGTTCTAAAACTAGATTACTAAAAGGTGATAGTTTATAGTTAAAATTGAGGAAAATATTAAGTTTAAATATATAAAATTTTAAAATAATAGCTGGCTGTATCACTAATCCTATAGTAATAGCTGGCTATATTATTAATATATTACTACTTCTGCTTCATTGACTACACCAAAGCCTTTGGCTGTGTGGATCACAACAAACTGTGGAAAATTCTTCAAGAGATGGGAATACCAGACCACCCTACTTGTCTCCTGAGAAATCTGTATGCAGGTCAAGAAGCAACCGTTAGAACTAGACATGGAACAACAGACTGGTTTCTAATTGGGAAAGGAGTACACCAAGGCTATATATTGTCACCCTGCTTATTTAACTTATATGCAGAGTACATCATACAAAATGCCTGGCTGGATGAAGCACAAGCTGGAATCAAGATTGCTGGGAGAAATATCAGTAACCTCAGATATGCAGATGACACCACCCTAATGGCAGAAAGTGAAGAAGAACTAAAGAGCCTCTGATGAAAGTGAAAGAGGAGAGTGAAAAAGCTGCTTAACACTCATCACTCAAAAAATTAAGATCATGGCATCTGGTCCCATCACTTCATGGCAAATAGATGGGGAAACAATGGAAACAGTGACAGACTTATTTTGGGGGGCTCAAAAATCACTGCAGATGGTAACTGCAGCCGTGAAATTAAAAGATACTTCCTCCTTGGAAGGAAAGTTATGACCAACGTAGACAGCCTATCAAAAATCAGAGACATTTCTTTGCCAACAAAGGTCTGTCTAGTCAAAGATGAGGTTTTTCCCGTAGTCATGTATGGATGTGGAAGTTGGATCATAAAGAAAGCTGAGTGCTGAAGAATTGATGCTTTTGAACTGTGGTGTTGGAGAAGACTCTTGAGAGTCCCTTGGACTGCAAGGAGATCCAACCAATCAATCCAAAGGAAATCAGTCCTGAATATTCTTTGGAAGTACTGATGCTAAAGTTGAAGCCCCAGTACTTTGGCCCTTGATGGGAAGAACTGACTCATTGGAAAAGACCTTGATGCTGGGAAAGATTGAAGGCAGGAGGAGAAGGGGACAACAGAGGATGAAATGATTGGATGGCATCACTGACTCAATGGACATGAGTTTGAGCAAGCTCTGGGAGTTGGTGATGGACAGGAAGCCTGGCATGATGTAGTCCATGGAGTCATGAAGTATCGGATATTACCGAGTGACTGAACTGAACTGATATTACTAATTCCACTGTCATACTTTTCTACTGAAATATATTTGTATCTGTGAATTGAATTGCAGTTGTTATAAAAAGATTAAATGTTGTTTTCTCACAAAGGAGAGGTTGTAGGTGAATAAACATAAATTATAGCATTTAAGTGAAATTCAGTTAAGCATTATGTTTTTCTTCAGCTTTATTTTATATGGGAGATAAAATTTTTTGGCATAGTAAAAATGTCTTTATATCTACTGTACTCTGTCCAAATTTCCATCTGACAATGCAGCAAAGGCAGCCTTCTGAAAAGTAAAGTAAATGCTGTAGGAAAAGCATATTTTTCTGATTTCCATCAACCATAAGTGCCTGGCAGTTCATTTTCCTAGTTGAATGTTTGGTAACTGTAAAGGTGAGACAGGTTAAAAAGGAGAAGTCAAGCCCCCTGCTTTCAAGCACCACATAGGCCAGCAGAAAGATGGACCTGCAGACAAGCAATTTTATGCTATGTGGTGATTTATTTTAGGGGTTGCACAAAATTAGTGAAAGCCTCGGTGGTTCATATTAAGTCGGCTTCGGGGTGTCAAGGAAAATATTGTGGAGGCTGACAAACTTGAACTTTAGTATTGTTTCTATCCCCTCCTTTGGTGATTGGCCCCAGTAATCCTATCTATCACCTCAGTTATGCAGATGTACCACTTTAATGTCAGAAAATGAAGAGGAACTAAAGAGCCTCCTGATGAAGGTGAAAGAAGAGAGTGAAAAAGCTGGTTTGAAACTCACCATTTTTAAAAACTAAAACCATGACATCCATTCCCATCACTTCATGGGAAATAGATGGGGAGATAGTGGAAACAGTGACAGACTTTATTTTTTTGGGCTCCAAAATCACTGCAGATGGTGACGTCAGCCATGAAATTAAAAGATGCTTGCTCCTTGGAAGGAAAGCCATGACAATCCTAGATAGTGTATTAAAAAGCAGAGACATCAGTTGGGGACAAAGCTATGCTTTTTCCAGTAGTCATGTACAGATGTGAGAGTTGGACCTACAAAAGACTGAGCACTGAAGAACCAATGCTTTTGAATTCTGGTGCTGGAGAAGGCTCTTGAGAATCTCTTGGACTGCAAGTCCATGTCTCTTGGACTTAGAAACCCATCAATTCTAGGGGAAATTAACCCTGAATATTCACTGGAAGGACCGATGCTGAAGCTGAAGTTCCAGTACTTTGGCCACCTAATGCAAAGAGCGAACTCATTGGCAAAGACCCTGATGCTTGGAAAGATTGAACGCAAAAGGTGAAGGGAGCGGTAGAGGATGAGATGCTTGGATAGCATCACTGAGTCAATGGGCATAAATGTGAGCAAACTCTGGGAGATAGTGAGGACAGAGGAGCCTGAGGTGCTGCAATTCATGGAGTCACACAGAGTTGGACACAATTTAACGACTGAACAACAAGAACAGCTGTCCTATCTAATGTTACTTTCTAGTGTCTCTCTATTAGATTTCTTCATAGAAACAAAACAAATGGGGTATGTGTGTGTGTATGTATTGTATGTGTGTGTGTGTGCATGTATTATATGTCATAAGGAACTGGCTCATGCATGTGGGGAGGTTGGCAAGTCCCAAGATTTCTAGGGTGAGTCAGCAAGCTGGAGACTCAGGAGAGCCAAAGATGTATTGCCCAGTATGACTTCAAAAGCCACCAGCAGAGCTGATGGCATGGGTCTTTCCTATGACCTGAAGACTTGAGACCCAGACAAAGCCATTGTTTAAGTTTGAGTCTGAAGGCAAAAGTGTCTATGTCCCAGTTCAAAGGTAGTCAGGCAGAAATAATTCTCACTTGCGGGAGGGTCAGCGTTTCTATTTTATTTGGGCCTTTAACTGATTGGATGAGGCCCACTTTCACTAGGGAGGGCAATTGCTTTACACAGTCTCAGACTTAAGTGTTAATTTTGTCCAAAAATATCTTCACCCAGGATGATGTTTGACCAAAAATGTGGGCAACCCATGGACCAGTCAGCTTGAGACATAATATTAACTATTGCAATGTCACAAATGGTGTATCTGCCCATTGTTCTATGAACACTTGATACTCATTTTTGAGTTTTCAACCTTGTTTTCTCCCCCCAGATTATGCCATTTTCTCCGTTTCCTTTATCCATGAAACACCACCGACTTTCTCTTATTGTTTAGCCACTAACTGATTTCCCCTTTTTGTTTCTTTGATCCTTAATTATAAGTTTCGTTATTTCATGGATATGAGTTTTTGCTTCTCTGACTCAGTGGACATCTTTCTGAAGGTATGACAACTACCTGTTTTCTTTTTTTTTTTTCATTTTTATTTTTATTTATTTATTTCCCCCCCCCCTTTTTTTTTAAATTTTAAAATCTTTAATTCTTACATGCATTCCCAAACATGACCCCCCCTCCCACCTCCCCCCCCCCCACAACATCTCTCCGGGTCATCCCCATGCACCAGCCCCAAGCACGCTGCACCCTACGCCAGACACGGACTGGCGATTCAATTCTTACATGATAGTATACATGTTAGAATTCCCATTCTCCCAAATCATCCCACCCTCTCCCTCTCCCTCTGAGTCCAAAAGTCCCTTATACACATCTGTGTCTTTTTTCCTGTCTTGCATACAGGGTCGTCATTGCCATCTTCCTAAATTCCATATATATGTGTTAGTATACTGTATTGGTGTTTTTCTTTCTGGCTTACTTCACTCTGTATAATTGGCTCCAGTTTCATCCATCTCATCAGAACTGATTCAAATGAATTCTTTTAACGGCTGAGTAATACTCCATTGTGTATATGTACCACAGCTTTCTTATCCATTCATCTGCTGATGGACATCTAGGTTGTTTCCATGTCCTGGCTATTATAAACAGTGCTGCGATGAACATTGGGGTACATGTGTCTCTTTCAATTCTGGTTTCCTCGGTGTGTATGCCCAGCAGTGGGATTGCTGGGTCATAAGGTAGTTCTATTTGCAATTTTTTAAGGAATCTCCACACTGTTCTCCATAGTGGCTGTACTAGTTTGCATTCCCACCAACAGTGTAGGTGGGTTCCCTTTTCTCCACACCCTCTCCAGCATTTATTGCTTGCAGATTTTTGGATCGCAGCCATTCTGACTGGTGTGAAGTGGTACCTCATTGTGGTTTTGATTTGCATTTCTCTAATAATGAGTGATGTTGAGCATCTTTTCATGTGTTTGTTAGCCATCTGTATGTCTTCTTTGGAGAAATGTCTATTTAGTTCTTTGGCCCATTTTTTGATTGGGTCGTTTATTTTTCTGGAGTTGAGCTGCATAAGTTGCTTGTATATTTTTGAGATTAGTTGTTTGCTTTTTTAAGTTCTTTTACCTTTAAGTAGCAGAATACTTAATATAGAGGTAAAAATATTTGTTAATTTATTCAGTGCTGCTGCTGCTGCTGAGTCGCTTCAGTCGTGTCCGACTCTGTGCGACCCCATAGACGGCAGCCCACCAGGCTCCCCCATCCCTGGGATTCTCCAGGCAAGAACACTGGAGTGGGTTGCCATTTCCTTCTCCAAATTATGCTATGAGCTTAATATATATAGATAGGAAACGTTGAGCTAAGTCTTGGTAATATAGACATAAATAGCATTGAACAGGTTTCTGATCGTTGGAAGCAGATAAGTAGTGGTTTATCTAATAGTCCTTCTAGTATTGTACTAGAAGACCAAAAAAGTACTTTGAGAATCCATGTGATACTGATAATCACTATCTTAATCATGTGGACCCAAAGAAAATATTCAAAAGAGTCTCATTTTTCAAAATCTGGTCCTAAGTGAGTAACCAGGTAAATTAGCAGTTATAAGTTAGGGGAAACATTTAGAGTGAATGGATTATAAATCCAGGATTATAGACATGAAGAATATGACTGAGAAATGGGATAAGATCTGCATGTTTATAGTGTATGGCTTGTGAGCGTTTGGGAAAGAAGGGGCAGGTGAGCGGTAGCTAAAGCTAGAGCTTAAAAACTCTTCATGCCATTGCTAGAAGATTTATCTTTATCCCCATAGGCATTAGGAATCAGCAGATGTATTCAAAGGAGGGAGTGACGTATCATATTTTCATTCTTAAAAGTATTCTGGAAATAGTAGGAAAGATGGCCTTAAATAGAGAAAGTAGGAGATGGAATAATTAAGAAGGTCATTGTCACAATTTAGTTGGGAGATACTGAGGATTTGAATTAGGAAGTGACAAGAGAGAATGGAGGCGGCATTTTAGAGGAGGTATTTTAACAGTTGAATCAGTAGAAGTTGGTCATGGTGTCAGGGAAGAAGGAATTGGAGCAGAGGAGAGGTTAAGAAAAAATGAAAACATAGAGAATGTCAAGGAAAGGGAAAAATTGATCATGCCTCTCTGAGTTTCTCTCCTAGAAGGAGTGAATGGTAATATGTTGAAATCAGAATTTGATTAGAATCAGATGTATTACATCAGGATTTCCTACATAGTAGCTCCATTGCTGTTATCTATTAAAGATCAGCCCTCCAAACAAGGCTTGTATTTTTTTAAAACAAGAATCAGGTATGGTAGGAAAGGTGTGGGGTTGAGTTTTGTGTGTGCTGCGTTTGAGATGCCTGTGGAGTGGTTGAAATGCAGATCTGCAGGATGGAGAGGATTGCTCAGCCTAGGTGAGGTGTATGGTCCTCAACTTGGCTCCCACATGGAGCCAGAGGACGAGATGACATCAGAGATCACGAAAGGTTATAGGAGCCCCAAGAGCATCAGTATGCCTTGCTCTATAAATATTTGATTGATTAAACAAGGGAAGCCTACTTGTGTTTAATAATGGGCCCTAAGCAAAAGAAATGGGCTCTATGAGATTCCACCGAAGGTCTCATAAGTAAACTATAGTATATCAAAGCAGGTTACTTAAATGGAATCCTTTTTCTATAGCTGTATGACCAGGCGTCTCATCTGCAGTCAGTGCAACCCCATACTTGGGCTTGCTCTGTCCACTTTTGCTGCACTGCAAGGAATTCTCTACATAGTAGTCATAGAGATTTTGAGGGGTCAACTAAATATGATGTCTGGAGAAGGAAATGGCAACCCACTCCAGTATTCTTGCCTGAAGAATCCCCATGGACAGAGAAGCCTGGCGAGCTACAGTTCATAAGATCACAAAGAGTCAGACACGGCTGAAGCGACTAGTGAAAATGTGACATCAGTCCCTGTTGAAGACATCAACTCTTTCCTTGGCCCTGCCAGCCACTCTTGCTCACTCCCACATCCTCCCTTTTCACCCACTGGTGTCCAGCTCAAGGACTCTTCTTTCTGTTCCTGCTTCACAGCCTGTCTACATGTAGGTGCTTTTAAGTCTGAAGTGAATGAATCACTCTATTTACAGGTTTATTGTGAGAAGTAAATGTGAAAAAAATACAGGAAGAGTCAATTAATGTGCCTGGTACATTGAGGTGTGTAATAAATTCTACTTTTGATCATTTCTGTCCTTGTGTTATCAAATCTATAAACCTGATGTTTCTTTATCCTCTTCTGCTTCAGCCTACCTTTCCAGCTTTCCCATTCAGCCAAGTTACTGTCTTTGGTTTCTGCATCCCCATGTGTATTGACATCTCTCTTATCTTTCGTTGGTGTTTGATATGACTTCATCTAATTCCCTGGACTTTTTGCATACATATCCTTTCCTGAGAGTAACCCTAGTTCTTAATGTGCTTAAATCATTACATATGGATTCCGGGTCCCAAGTACACTGAACATACAACAACCTTCCTGCAGTGAAATTCCTAGGAGAATGGGGACCCTCTAGAGATTCAGTCCCAAGGCTACCAAGGGACTCTTCATCACTCATAAAAGCATTATCCTGATTACATCATCATTATGTGGAATTAGAATCAGCAATTTATAAATTAGAGCCAAGACTTACTGAACACCAGCTCTGGGCTAGGCAATGTCCTAAGCACTTTACTTAAGTTATCTTCCTTTCTGAGTTTGATTTTATTAGTATTCCTGTTTTGTACTTATTAACTTGCCCAAGGTCACCCCATTAGTGATTTGCATGTTAGGATGTAAGCCCAGGTGGTCTGATTTCAGATTCCTGCTCTCAACCATGCTTTTATATTCTATAGTGCCTCAGTAGCAGGGTCATAGAGTTAACTTTTATTCTTTAGTGCTTGATTTAAACATTTTAAAATAATATGCAGTTAAGTTAAAAACTAGCCCCAAATTTCCAACCATTCCTTTCTACTGTTCTACCCTACATCTCCAAGTCTCACTTAACTTATGGCAACTACTGTCAACAATATTTTCTATTTTTTTCTTTATGTAAGATTTTTCTTTTTAACCTTTCAGTATAATCTTGCTCTCAGCTTTTGTCTTCTGAAAAGTCAGCTTATTCCTAGTTAGTTGGTGAAAATGTTAAATACAAATGGTAAACACACACACACAACACACGCATATGTCTTGGGCTGATCCTAAGAGAAAGATGTTCTGGGTAGACTTCTAAAATTAATTAAATTCTTACCTATTTTGTATCTATTTACTTGAGTTGCTGCCTGAAGGAGACCTACTTTTATTCTGAAACTCCAGGCTGATGAATTCTTCAAGCTTGCCAGGACGAAGTTTCTTTCCGTTGGACAGTTCTTCTATCACTGTATCACCTTGATGCTCAGAGAGAGATGAACAATGGCTGAGGAAATGGGTTTCCATGCTCATATCAATGCCTGGCTGTATGGACTCAAGAATCAAATGTGTTTTAACAATGTGAAAAGAATTTTGTTTCTAGATCATTATCTTTTCTTCAACTCTTCCCTTCCTGAAGAAACACTCTGTAATTTTTAATCAGCAACACAAAAATGCCTCCATGGAAATGGCCGTCCTTTTCAGCACACAGTGGAACATTTTCCTAAAAAGTGAGGTCGCCAGAAGCACAGAGCAGAGAAATCCCAGATGGCACTAATATTTGATTTCATTTTTAGCACGGTTATATTCAGCAGATGGATTGCAAGGCTGACCTTGCTGACACTTCTGCATCACTGCCTGCCACTCCAATTGCCTTTGTGAATGTTTTTCCGTAAGGCTTCTCCTGGTACCTCAGAGATTGATGCCTGGTTGCCCGCCTGCGTTATGCTTCATTATGCCAAGGCTGTGTGTGCTTGAGAGTCACTGTGTTCTATAAAAGGGGAAATCCTGGCTCATCTCACACTTTTCCTACAGTCTTGCAGATCACTTGTAACATCTCAGAGAGCCTCATCTTAGCTTTCTAGGTGTCCCTCTGATCTGTATTCATTTTTAATTTAACCTTTCATAATTTTTCTGCTTCCTTTGGTAACATGGACAAATTAAGAATAATATAAAAAGTCCTCTGGAAATGACTAAACTTAACAGTTTGCATATATTTATTAACACAGAAATCTAATGATATGAAGGTGAATACTGTTGACTTCCTCCTTGCACCACAACTTTGTGGCCAAGAGCGCAGACCTGGGTTGGAGTTCCCAGCTCTGCCTTTTCCTTTAATGTAAGCTTTTGTTGGGGCTTCCCTGGGGTGCTAGTGGTAAAGAACCTGCATGCCAGTGCAGGAGACATAAAAGACATGAGTTCAGTCCTTGGGTTGGAAAGATTCCCTGGAGGAGGGCACAACAACACACTCCGGTATTCTTGCCTGGAGAATCCTATGGACAGAGGAGCTTGGCAGGCTACAGTCCGTGGAGTCGCAGAGTCAAACACGACTGAAACGACTTAGGATACACGAAGGCAAGCCTCTGTTTCCCTGTTTGTAAACTAGTGAATTGATTAGTGCCTCACAGTTAGGATTTTTGTGAAGGTTAAGTGAGGTGTAATGAGCACATTGTGTTTTATCACAGTATCGGCACAGAGTAAATGCACAGTGAATGCCATTTTGCAGTATGCTTAGTATTTTTTTTTGCGTGTGTGTATAATATAAAGAAAATATAAATGATAAAGTAATTTTGTTTACCTTTTATTTAGATTGCCAGAAAACTGGGTTGTTTTTAAGGAAGACATTTTTAATGATCAGACTGATGCTTTGTTTGAACTCTTTTGGGAAATTTGTATTCACTTTTATAGATCATTACATAATCCACATACCTATTTCGACAGGAACCCTGTGGGAATGCAGCACCCCTTTCTCCTCCCTCTCGCCCCCCTGCAGCTAGTTTCTATTTTGGTGATGTGGCTAGAGAAAAAAGAAATCATCGCACAGCGTGAATATCCCTCTGGTTTTGTGTTTTTCCTGGCGGGTTGACCTGTGTGGCCAGTCTGTAAAGTTCCCTGGGAACATGCAATTCTGAGCCGGATTCAGTTGCTTCAGTCTTTATATGTTGCTGGTTCTCACACGGTCAAATTTTGGTGCATATTTTAATGCAAAGCATTTGGCTTAGAAAACATTGTGTATTTAATAGCCTATTTGCCTGAATCATGTCTCTACCCAGTGTAAAATTGATGAACTTAGACCGATGCTGTGTTGTGAAGCTTTCTTGAGGATGTTACCTTTTTCCTTTTGTCTAGATCCAACATAAGGCCAGACTATGCAGACTCCAACTTCCATGAGTTCAAGATGCATACCTTCAACCGGGTTACATCCTGCCGAGTCTGCCAGATGCTCCTGAGGTCAGTTGGCGTGGCCTTGGCTTTCAGTTTAAAGGAACTGGTGTAACTACCAAATGTTTCGGCTGCCCTAAGGTCCCAGTCAGAATGTTTTATAATGGGTATATTGCCTTACCAGTTTGGATCCATCGGATCTTTCCTTGGCCTTGTGCCTGGACCGTTCCTTCAGAACCCAGGAACGTTCTCTCCGTTGGCTTGAAGGGGACTCTGCCTAGTGCTGTGTTCTCTTGTTCTGCTTGCAGAATTTTGCACCTTTTAACCTATCACTCTCTGATTTTCCCTTGCAGGGGGACATTTTTTCAAGGTTATTTATGTGTTAAGTGTGGTGCCAGAGCACACAAAGAATGTTTGGGAAGAGTAGACAATTGCAGCAGAGTTAATTCCACTGGTAAGTCATGTTTATTGCTGTGATTCGGCTTTTAATGAGAACATAAAACTTGCTCAACATAATTAAGGCCTAATTTACTCTAAATATGTGTTTATTATAACATATCGGCTTTTGAAACTATTGTTTATGAGCACAATTAGAAAATGGTTTGAAATTCTTGTGACTTTTATACCTAGCTGAGAGACGGAGGGCTTCAAGAGGGACTTGGGAGGTTCCCTACCGCCCGTTTCATTCACCCCCCTTCCCCTAAATCTCACCAACATTATACAAATATAGCTGCAGCACACAAATAGAGTCGGAAAACAAAACAGGAAAAAATGGTTCTTTTTCTGTCTTTGGTTTTTGAATTTCTCCCCTTTTCTCTTAAATATTCATCTCCAAAAGGCTAACGCTGCCAGGAGTAAACATCGCACAGACTAATTCGTGAATTAATGAATTGAATACATTGTCATTTTCTAGCCTTTAACAAAGAATGTATATCCTTTGGATTTTGTGTAAATGTTTTCCCCTTGGTTTTTAAAAATAATGCTCCATGATTATAACCTGAGACAGTTTCTAAGGCTGTTGGCAATTATGCATTCAGTAGCCTTTTGCCTCTCTCTGCCCCTCTTGGGCTCTTTTCCTTCTCTTTCTTTTCTGGCCTCTTTATTCTTTCTCTTTCTTCTTCTTTCTCTTTGTCCTTTTCCCCTGAGTTTCTCTCTGTTTTATCAATAAGACCTTTCAAAATCAGTAAAACTTTTTGAACAGAAGAAAGGGATCTTTAACAGCCTGAGTTCAAAAGGTAGCTGTGTCAACCTTTGATTTTCCCAAAGGGAAAGGTGGACATTGAATTATTTTGGATAATGTGAAGAAGAGTGAAACAGAGAATAATAGCTCATTTTAGAGCCAAGTTCAGAAAATAGGCAATCATACAAAACTTGTGAATCCTATAGAAGATGGAGATCACGGTACATTCCTTTCATTCAGCTCCTTGGGCAGTGCTTGGAGAAAGAGCCTGGCATTAGTTGAGCACCTGCACTGTGCCCACCCTGCCTGCTTGTACTGATTCCATCCTCAGAAGAGCTGTGCCCAGTTGCTGATGGGGGTCACTGTGCTTATGCAGTTAATTGACTCAAGGTCTGTAGGTAAAGGAGACAAGATTAACACCTGCTAATGTTTCTGAAGGTCAGAAACAGTTCACAAAGGTATGAAATAGAAATAGTACATACATTTATTATTATTTAATTGCCTGTGCTGTACTTAGTTGCTCAGTTGTGTCTGACTTTTTGAGACACCATGGTCTGTAGCCCCCCAGGCTCCTCTGTCCATGGGGATTCTCCAGGCAAGAATGCTGGGTGTGTTGCCATGCCCTCCTCCAGGGGATTTTCCCAACCCAGGGACGGAACCTAGGACTCCCACATTGCAGGCATATTCTTTACCATCTGAGCCCCCAGGGAAGTCCTAGAATACTGGAGTGGCTAGCCTATCCTTTCTCCAGGGGATCTTCCTGACCCAGAAATTGAACCAGGGCCTCCTGCATGGCAGGCAGATTATTTACCAGCTGAGCTACCAGGGAAGCCCTTTAATTGCCTACCTGATGCAATTTATCACTTATATTTGTGTGTGGGTCCATCTTTATCTGGCCTGTCCTTTAAAAAATCTGCCTGCCATGCAGGAGATGCATGGGAGACAGGGGTTCAATCTCTGAGTCAGAAAGATCCCCTGGAGAGGAAACGGTGATCCACTCTAGTATGCTCGCCTGGAAAATTCCATGGACAGAGGCAGCTGGTAGGTTACAGTCCATGGGGTCACAGAGAGTCAGATACAGCTGAGTGCAGTGCACACAGCACACCAGCACATGTTATTACTATTTAATTGCCTACCTGATGCAGTTTACCACTTAATATTTCTGTGGTTTCATCTTTATGTGTTCTGTCCTTTATCCCCTTTGAGGACAATTAACATGTTATTTGCTCATAGTAAGTGAGTAGATTTTTGTCAGTCCCATAGCCCTGTCTTTTGAGTTTCAGTCTGTGAGGGGTAGAAAGTGATCCCATAGTTGGCAAGGTTCTTGCAGTCTACAGGGAATAGTGTAGGAGAGTGGTTGTGAGTCAAGCAGAGATGATTAAAAATCTGGCTGAGCTGTTAACTAGCTGCATAAACTTGGGGAAAGTATGTAAACATCTCATTTACTCATCTGTAAAAATGAAATTAGAGGATTATTGTGAGGATCATATGAAATAATGTTGATGCATAGCAAAGTGCCTGGACACAATGAAAACTCAGTATTTTCATCCAAGGTGCTATGATAAGAAGTTATTTTTTGGAAAGGAATGCATACCCCTGCATTGAATGGTGGATTCTTAACCACTGGACCACCAGGAAATATCATTTCTTGGAGTTTTGAACCTAAGTCCTGTGTTCTCTTGATTCTTTGTCTCCATCCTTAAATTGCCCTCCATTCTCCTTCTGTTTTTCACATCTTGTCCTCATTCTTTTTCCCTCTTCTTTCTGTCCTTTCCTGTCCAAGATTTTTAAGAGACTGATGGCATTGAATACCCACAGTCAGTTAATTAGTGGTATGGAGGAGTCTTCCCTTTCTTTGCCTTCAGATTAGGATTTGCTGGGTAGCCCTTAGAAATAAAGGGATCTGTTCATCAACAGCCTTTTCTCCCTCACTGCCAAACAGATACCCTCTGAAAGTTGGAAGTCTCCTGACATCCTCTCCTCAGCCTCACCCCTTCCTGTTGTGGTGTAGGCAGTAGTCATGGGTAGATTTTAAGTTTGAGCTTGGCAGATCTGTGTGTGGTAAAATAGGTGGTATTTTGAGGACACGGGCAAACTAGACTTTATGGGCTGTTTCCTAGTCTGCAGAGAATCCCAGTTCCCAATATTGGTTTAAGTTTTTGCACAGTTCTTTGACAGCCAGGAGTAATTGCTTGCAATTAATTTTCCATGAGTACAATTAATTTTCCATGAGTGATGTGACTGGAGCAAAATGGGTGTACGGGAGAAGGGCAGGAGGCAGGACGAGATATATCAGAGGCTGGAGACATGGTTTACTTGAATGGAGCTTTTGTACGGAGAACTTGACTTTGGGAGAAATCATCCCAACAACCAAATTTAAAGCAAGTGAATAGTATTGATTTAAGGCAAACTTAAAGATTCCAAGTCTCTCTGTAAAATGAATCATAGGTGATTTGAGATGACCCCCAGTTTTATAGAGCTTTATGGCTTCATTAGTTAATAGTCCATATTCTCTTCAGGAGACAAAAAGAGATTCCACTTGGTTCGGTGTTACTCAAGAATCCATTGTGGTTCAGAAAGTCATGGCTAGTAGGAATGGCTGAAGTGAAGTGAAGTGAAGTCGCTCAGTTGTGTCCGACTCTTTGCGACCCCATGGACTGTAGCCTACCAGGCTCCTTGGTCCATGGGATTTTCCAGGCAATAGTACTGGAGTGGGTTGCCATTTCCTTCTCCAGGGGATCTTCCCAACCCAGGGATCGAACCCGGATCTCCCGCATTGTAGACAGACACTTTACTGTCTGAGCCACCAGGAAAGTCTTAAGTTGTTGTAAACAAGTTGGATATAGTTGGGCTGGAAGACAGTTTCAAAAAGTGGAGCCTTTCATTCAACACTGGGCATGTTTATAGCTAAGGGAGTGGTCAGTTGGAAAAGAGTTACAAGTTGTACAAAATGACCCAGGGCCTAAATGAAGGCTAAAGAGTCTTCTACCTTGCAATTGTTATTTCCACTGGCCTTATTCCACATTGCTGGCCTTATTCAGCTTAATTTTTCTCTATCATCTGTCACTGTTAATCATTCTCCTTCACATCCCCTCAGGTCATCCTTTGTATATCTGATTAATTTTTCTGGCATTACCCATAATCTGCAACCCAGGTAGATAAGGCTCCATTTCCACTTAAGGCCTCTCTCCTGAGCTTTGAATTCCAAATCTTCATCTTCTAATGTTTCCCTTCCCAGGTATCCTTCAGTGACCTCCAGTTTCAGATATCTAAAACCAACCTCAGTAGTCATCACTGCTAACTTCCTCCTATTTTTTGTCTTAAAGATCCACCACTCATACAGTCACCCAAAGCTGGAGGTCAGCCTTGACTTAACAGCCTCTCTCATCTTCATTCACTTACCTATTCTTCTTAGTTCTCCTCCTAAGTCTCTCGAGAATCTGCGTATATGGTATTACTATAGATTAACTACAAAAATCTCCTCCCTGCTGTTAGTTTTCCTTTCACTATACACTTTGCAACATGATCTTTATTAAAATCAAGGCTGATGTACTCCTCATTTTCTCAGTATATCTTCTATTCCTCACAGAATAATGTTCAAAATTCAGTTCGACAGTGAGCCTCTCACTGATAAGAACCATGCTGACTTGATGTTCTGACCTCTGGGAAACCATGATGAGTAGATAAGTATGTGGGTAGACCAACAGATAGATAGAATAATGAGTAGAACTGTAGTATACCAAGATTTCTGGGCCCTGAAAATCTCTGAAAATCTTAGAAGCAGAAGTAGGAGGCTGTGGAGGATTGGACAATTCCTGGTTCTACCCTTGGAGCGACTAGAGCTTGAGTGATTGTGGGATAAGTGGAATAAAAACCTGATCTGAATCCCTGGCTGGTACTCTAAGGATGAAAGATGGAAAACTGAGTAGACTTTTGCATTCCTTTATAGTATTTATTCAAGTTAAAATTCACACGCTGAGCACTGATCACTAAGCTTTAGACAAGGGACACTATGGGACACCTGATGACAGAAATATCTCTATTTCTGGAGGAATCTACTTCCTGTTCCGTTTGGTCCCAATTTTTTAGAATTTTTGCTCGGCTCTTAGTGTTTCCTCTCCCTGAAATATACTGCATTTTCCCCATACAGCTCCAAGATTACCCTCTTTTATTAACACTTCCTCTCCAATCTCTTTGCCAATCTTGTAACCTTACTTTACCCATCTAAGAGTAGTCTGCATTAAATTGTTCTCTTACCTTAAAAAAAAATTATTCTCTAATTAGTTTGTGTGTCGGATTTATGTCTTTGCCAAGGTTAGGCTATATCATGGTAACTAAAAACCCCAAATCCCAATGGTTTTAACACATAAAAGTTTGTTTTTCACACATGTGGTATTTGTTGTGGGTCCTTGCCTTATAAGTAATGGCTTAGGGATCCAAGCTAGTTCCATCTTATGACCGTGAATTCAACATGTGACTCCTGGGCTTGCTGCTTTTAAGACCTTTGAATTGGAAGTGAGCACTTCCATGTTTCAGCATTAGAAGTCCATTGGTTAAAGCCAGTCATGTGGCCTCCACTTAATCACAAGGGAAGCTGGGCAAGTAGTGGCTTTTTGGTGAGCACTACTGTCTCTGACTATTTTAATTTTAATTTTATTTTTTAAGAATTTTTCACAATGAGTACCCTTCCTCTAATCAGCCTTTTTTTTTTTTAATGGAAGTTTGTAGCATTTTATTTTATTTTATCCTGACCATACCATGTGACTTATGGGATCTTAGTTCCCAGACCCTCTGCAGTGAATGTGTAGTGTCCTAACCACTGGACTGTCAGAGAGTTCCCTCCACCCCTTTTTATTTCCTTTAGTAGAAAGGAAATACACATTCACCACATTTCTCATCTTTTGTATCTATCCTTTAATATCCAGTCCAAAGTCAAGGTGTTGACCATCAGTTTGTTACTCCTTCCTAAATAGGAATATTTTAACCAAACTACAATCCTTGATAGTGTTGGATGTGGTAAAGATACTAACCATTAAGCATTTGAAATAGCTCTTAGACGCTTCTTTTTGTGTGTGTGTGGAAATTATGTCTTCTTTGGATGTTGTCTTCCCTGGGTTCAGAAACCTTTTATATTTCATGCTCTATATCCCTTAAATTTGTCTAGTCTTCATTCATCCTCAAAATAATTGTTGGCAAAAATGCAGTTCATTTCTAAAAGTAATTCATTCATATCAATATTTGACTATGATGATTATTAACTCAAGTACATTTCAAGTGTTTAAAAGGGTCCTTTAAGTGTTTTTTTTTTTTCCTAAGACAAACTGTACAACTTGGAAATAAATTTGAAGGTTGGGTGATTAGTTTATGTCTTAACATTTGAGGAGTTGCATAGATATAAAGAGAAGGCAGTTCTAATCTCTTTTTTGCTGAACTTGAGTTGACTTCTTCACATTCACCATAGCAACCTCAGTGATCAGCATGTACATGGATTCTGAGGTGTGCTGCCAAAACTTTCCAACCTTAGTAATGAATAAGTATGAACTTCATTATGTGAGACTTTCTCAACAAGTCACTGCAAAACTGATGTAATTCTAGAGTGGAGTTTCTTTCTCACAGTATGCTACCATGGAGGTCTAGCCCTAGGCTGCAACCTTTGGGGGCATTTGTATTTTTTTCCCTGTTGCAATATAGGGCTAAACTCCTCTTGTCCCCTTCTTATCTTGATGTTGATCAACATAGCTTGCTTTACATTCTCTTGTTTTAAACAAAGAAAGTAACATTGGAAGGCAAATATTGCTGGAGCAGATGACTTCAGTTTAATTTGTCTTTTCCTTTAGGGGGAGTGCAAGCCTCAGATGCTCTAATATTTAACTGAAGCGGATCCCCATTTGCTTATCTGTTTAATCACTCTTTTATCTAGGCCGGGTTGCCACTGCTGCTGCAGCCATCCCTAAAAGTAGCCTTGGTGTTATCATGGCTTAAACCTGCAAGATTTTTACCTAGAACCTGCACTCCAAATTGCCATCTGAAATAGCTCTTTTATAAGTAGTATTGCAGTATTTGGGCTTCCCTGCTAACCCAGCTGGTAAAGAATCCACGGCAGTGCAGGAGACCCTAGTTTGTTTTCTGGGTCAGGAAGATCCCCTGGAGAAATGGGGTAAGCTACCCACTCCAATATTCTTGGGCATCCCTGGTGGTTCAGATGGTAAAGAATCTGCCTGCAATGCGGCAGACCTGGATTCAATCCCTGGATTGTGAAGATCCCCTAGAGCAGGGCATGGCAACCCACTCTAGTATTCTTGCCTAGAGAATCCCCACGGACAGAGGAGCCTGGTGGGCTACAGTCCATTGAGTCACAAAGAGTCAGACACAACTGAGCGACTGAGCACAGCACATTGCAGTGTTTTATCATAAGAGATAAACTTTTAGAATATAATTTTATTTTATCTTTCTACCACTAGGCATTTTATCACATGACTTTTACATAAACTGAAGCTTAATCATTGATTTCATAACCAAAAAATGACTTTGGTTGTATTTAACATTATTTAAAGTCTTTTATACCCCACTCCAGTACTCTGGCCTGGAAAACCCCATGGACGGAGGAGCCTGGTGGGCTACAGTCCATGGGGTCGCAGAGAGTCAGACACGACTGAGCGACTTCACATTCACTTTTCACTTTCATGCATTGGAGAAGGAAATGGCAACCCACTCGTGTTCTTGCCTGGAGAGTCCCAGGGATGGGGGAATCTGGTGGGCTGCCGTCTATGGGGTCGCACAGAGTCAGACACGACTGAAGCGACTTAGCAGCAGCAGCAGCAGTTATCTTTTTTAACTTATCGAGACAATTTTATATTCGAGAGTAGTTATTATTCCTTCCATTTAATTATTTGGGTCAGTTTAATGATGGAAATGGCAACCCATTCCGGTATTCTTGCCTGGGAAATTCCATGGACAGAGGAGCCTGACAGGTTACAGTCTGTGAGGTTGCAAGAGTCAGACGTGACTTAGTGACTAAACCACCACCACCAATCTTACATTAATAATTGTTAGAGTGAACTGAAAACTCTTATATGCTTGGGTCCTTGTTAGAGCTCCTGAGAAGGCTTGAAATCAGAGCCTCTTTCCAAGTATTAGTTATGTTTTTGTGTTTTCAGAATAGTGCTATAGATCTGAGTGGTGAAAATAGGTTTTGTGCAACTTCCTCCAAAATTTGATCAGTCCTACTGCCTTTCAGTTTTAATGTTTCATAAAAATAGAATATTAGCCATGATGATGAAGAACCTTCAAAGGCTTTCCTGGTAATTACTTCCCTGTGATCCCTTTTGAGACAAATGATCTTACTGGGCACCCATTTGTTTAGTCTTAAGAAATAGAACTTCAGACAAGAGACAAAGCTGGTTGTGTAATAATGTATGCATTGAGAGCCACTTGTATTGGAAAACAAATATAACAGGACTGAAATTTATGTTTAAACAAATGAATGATATGAGTCTAAAGTCTCAGTGAAAATCATTTGTCTTACACAAATATGTGCACTGTGTGCTGGTGCTGAAGATGGAGTTCTGCTCAGGCTCCAAGCACCTCAGTAACAGCACTTCTCTGAATTACATTAAGCCAGTTGGGACATGATGAAAGAACGCAAGGTATAAACCCCTTCAGGGCCTGTGAGTCACCATCTAGAAAGGTTCTTGAAAGGGTAAGAACATTTTATAGTTTGATCAATAGGAGCCCGAGAAATCGGCTGCAGGGTAAGGGCAAGTTGAGGATTAAAAACTTTTGGAAACTTGAAGAATTGAATTACCATTCTAAGGAAATTTCCAGAAGAAAAAGAGACAGTAAAAGAGAGATCTTTTGTCATATCTCAACCATGCACCTATTTGGTCAGAATTCAGCCAAATAAATTTGATAGTCATCAGCTCTTATTATCCTCATCCTGATGTGGAATTGTGATGCACAGAGAGTGTTTTAGAGCTCTGAGTGCCCGCCAAAGTAGCTTTGGGTACATATCAAGAGGAAATGAAGGATAGTGTTGTAGATTTCAAAATCAGAGCAACTTTTCCATAGAATACATCATCAGAAGAGGTTGTTATTCTATTTTCCTGTCCAGAATTGACTTTTACTTTAAACATGTATGGAACAGTGTGTTGCAGTTGGGTTTTCTGCTCTCTCATCACTGTTATTTTTGTAAAATTTATAGCTGCTGCGTTCATATGGTTATCAGAATTTAGATCGTGTTTGTAAAGGGGCCAATCAGTCTGATGGCACAACCACCAGAACAAGTATAAAAGTATAAATAAAAGGAGCCTGGTTAAGAATTTCTGAACTCAGAACAGATTCTGAGAGTTATTTCTAGTCCTTTGGCTTTTGCCCTCTCCTCAGAATATTTACAGAACCCTGCCATGAAATATGACTAAATAAAACCTCAGACTTTTAAGAACCACTATTTATGTGCTCTGCCCAGCATGAGCAGATCACAGTGTGAACTGCTCTATGCCAAGTCCATGGAAGAAATGAGCCTCTTTTCTGGATGGCAGTGGGGAGGGTGGGGGTGCTGTGGTGGCCAGGAGGACAGGGAGTGGGGGCAAGGAGAGGGTAAGCCCCCATGAAGGACTCAGGCCCTCAGAGTTGGAGTTGTATCCAGCACGAAGCCCCTTGTCCATTTTCTAGTCTGGGTTACACAGAGGAGCCTTTGTGAAGAGCAGGTACATTCAATAAGAATTAGGAGGAAAGCTTGATGAGATGCAAAGAAGGAAAACAGGAGACAATAGGCAGCAGGAGAGTTAAGGAGGGAGTGTTGGGTACGGTGGTCAGCCAGGTCTAGTTTTGTCCTTTCTTGACAGTCCCATTCGTACCTTGCCTGGACCTTACCTGCTTTGTGTTTTGTGCTCGGTGCTCACTCGCCCCTGTAGCTGGCTGGCTTGAACCGAGCAGCAAGATAGGAAGGGCCTGTAAATGAGGAGCTTCTGTTCCCTGGATCTGTTTTCTAGGTAAAGATGTGCAGGTATATGTATAGCTAGATCATCACCTTAGATACAGTCATTTCTTCCTCCTGAGGAAACCCCGAGCACTACTGGAACGTGATGTGCCAACTACTGCCATGTGGGCTATCCTAGGTTTTATGCTAAAATATATATATATATATTTAAACATATTGTAACAGATCCACTTCACCAGGACATAACAACAATTCTGTGCAGTGTCAGAAAAAAAATATTTCTGAATTAAAATTAAGATGCACTCTCATTTTTAAACACCGACCCTGAAAGATAAGAGATTTTCCCATGGAGAGGTCATCTGGAAATAGCAAAGCTTTCCTCAGCTGCTTGGATGGAAAATTTAAACTCTCCTCCTGTTTGGTGCTTCTTGCTGTCTGTGATTTCCAGTTCAGGCTCTTCCTCTAACTCACAGTAGAAGAAAGTAGTGTAGGGCTTTTCTGGCTTATAGGTCTTTCTGGTTAAACCAGTGTAACAGGTATCACAACTTGTCTGTTAGGAACCTGAGTTCACCTAACCTGGGTTCTCAGTTTGGGCACAGTATCCAGCCAAATGGCACTTTCATAGACCCTCTCCCTACACAACTTCTCTTAGGCAATCTTTCTTCTGAAACTTTGCGTATTTCTAGCAGAGAGGAGAAGGGAAATAGCTTTCTGTCCTTTGTAAAGGCCAACTTCAGACCTGGCAAAGATGCCTTCATAGCAGTTGTGTAGGAAAGTTAGGATAGGGTTGACATTGAAAAAGAAATGCAGGCTTTGCTTTTCTCCAGAAAGGTGACTTTTTGCTCATGCATCTTCAGTTCCATTAATCAGGTATAGTCCTTTAATAAACAGAAGGGCCCCAAACCTCCTGTTCCATGTCCCAGGCAGTCTTCCTGTGTAGCAATCTGACAGCTACTCAGGTGCTCTGGTACTTTTCCCCTTGAACTCTGGTTCTGAGGCTTCTTGGAGCCTCTATCAGAGCTTCATTTAGTCTACAGAGCCCTCTTTTAGAACTACCCTTTCTCTCCTGATGTTCCCATCAGTGTCTTCTCTTCTCAGATCCTTCTTCAGAGGATCATTCTGGTTGGCAAAAATATAGCATAAGCTCAAAATGATGAGATGTTTTTCTGCAGTCTGGAGAAATTATAATATGCATAAGTACTCCTGGATATGGGGGAAGGAAACAAAAATATTCCCCACCAGCTTTTCCACGTGTAGTGTGTCTTTCCTCTCAGAGATACCCTTTGCCCTCTGCCAAGTTACTCTCTTGCATATCTCAGGGCCCTTCCTAACTGTTAGTCATTTTCAGGAATTGAAATGTAATGGAGTTTGTCATTTCTATTTCTAAACAGGTAAACTGGGATGTAAAGAAAATTAGCATTGGGACTGAATCTTGTCCATTTTTAATTTTCACCTTAAAATCTGTATCCCTCCCCCGCAAAAAGCTAAAAGAAACAGCCACTTAATGCAAAATTCATATGCAAATTGTATGTGTTAAATTTGCAGTTGTTATAGTAATTGTAATATAGGCAGTTGTAATAACAACATGTTGTGTATAGATTCTTAAAACTGGGTATGTTGAAAGAAAGGCTCCCACCTAGCTTTCTCTTATGTACATAAGCTTGGTGCAAGTCCCTGTTTCAAGGAGCTTAATGTGGTTGGATTGAAATTGCTTAATAAACAATTGAAAAAGTTAAGCCTAACCTAGAAGTCATTTAGTACTATGAGTCACTTCCCTGACAGCCAATAAGGCAAGAGAACCTGGTTGCAAAACAATTACTAGCCCAGCCTGAGGGACCTTGGAAATATATTAACAGGTATCATTAGGAAAACAAAGCAGTAGTGTTCTACCACGCTGCAGAGAACAAGCTAAGGTTGCTAACTAAACAAAACAACTTCACTGACAATGCCAATTTTTACATTTGTTTCAGAACAAGGGACGCTCAAACCATCCGAGGTAAGATTAACGTTTACATTATTCTTATATAACTTTTGCATTTCAGATTGTTTGCTAACTAAAGCAGGCTCAAACCCCTAAAATGTTAAATGTACCTTTAAAATGGATAGAAACAGATCTAGAGCAAGTAATCAAGTGCTTTTGAGTGAAATGCACAGGTTAAATAAGAGGAGTTTTCAGATATCTGAAGATCTTAGAGGAAAAATGTGAATATTTCATCTAAGTATGTGTGTAAGATGTGCATTTCAGAATCTTAGGTACTCATTTATTCAGGTAAATTTCAAATAAATTCTGTAGCAATGTTGTAGCACTAATCTGGTGGAGGTACCTTTCTCTTGTTTCCATCTACAGAATTCCACAAACCCTGAGGCTTATAAAACTTAATGCATCTGACGGCATTCCCTTGGAATAAGTCTTTTTGATCGTGCTGGGACAGGAGAAAGGGTGGCCCTCATCCTGGGTAAAATAATGTCGCTACCTGACATTCACTAGAACTAAGAAGTTCTAGCATTCTTCTAAGGATGTGCCTGTATGTTTGTGCTAGTTTTCCACCTGAGAAGAATCATGATTTGTATCATGTCTTCTTGATCAGATCAGAATCTGATAACGTTTCCTTTGGTTTAACAGATTCTGAGGTCTGATGGCTTAGAAGTACGAGATCCCTGTCACCTCTCAGAATAAAGTGCTTTTAAGAAAATAGAAAAGAATGAAAACTGTGGCAGATAATAGGCAACTAGTGCCTTGGCCTTCAGCCAAAGTAATATATTTCTTACCTGACCTCCCCAAAAAATCCTAACAAAGAAAACTAAAATGTAAACGTTCTGTGATTAGTAATATGAACCCAAAATACAATAATCTGAGAATTTCAGAATAAAGACAAGTACTTTCTTTATCAAATCGTTTTAGCATATACAATTATATCTGATTAAGAGTGGTATAATATTAGCATGTTTTTAATGGACTGGTATTTACATAGTTGCTAAAAATAATGAAAAGTACAGCAAGAAGTCCAACAAGAGGTAACTGCTTTCACTTTTTTGCATCAGCATATAATTTGTGCATATTGGGAACCAAGAATGTGATGTGAAAAAATTCACGTGTACCCTTTCAGTGTTACCTGTCGGCTATATTTTAGACTTTAGAATCTAGCTCAAGGAATGCATAACAGGATAATAATATTTTAAAAATAGGTCACGTAAGTTCTGCTAGGGCTAAAATAATTAATGTAAACTCTTTTTAGTGTTTAGTTGACAGGTAAGATTTTTCATCAGGACTATAAAGATTCTTCCAGCAGTGCGAGTGAAGATCTTAGAAAGTAGCCTTCCTTTTCTTCTCTCACACTATTATTAGATTATTGAGACAGATATCCTTGTAGAGCTTTGAACTGTAACTCAATATTACTTTACATTTATACTGTTAGATGTATATTCCCCCCCAGGGAAGATGATTTCACTTGATTTTATTTAAGTAATGAGAAATGGGCATATTTACAGAAAAGGAAGTGTGCTAATAATAAGTGGTTAATAATTTTCACACTGGTACAAAATAACGATACAAAAAAAGTGCTCTCCAGGCATTTAATATTCTTAAAAATTACACATTAGGACTATTATGAAAAGAATTCATTTTCACATTGATTTTTTTTTAATGTAGCATCTGTGTTTTAGTGACTTGCTTAGCTTTTGATTATAATAAGTGTAATTTTTATTTAATGTGTGAGTCTGCTAATAATCTCTACTTTGAATGGATAATTATAGTGAAATCTTATACTGACCAATGTATTTGGAAACTTTAGCTTGGCATAAGGAAGAACTGTAGCAAGAGACTGTTAAGAAACATCTTTCACTCCATACCTCCCCACTACCTTACACTTCATACTCCCTACTACCTTACCTCCCTACATACCTTACACTTTGTGAAAGTTGTATTCACTCCTAACACAGATGCTTATGTGATGTTTGGGAGTCTTTCTGAAAGTAAACAATGAAACCCTGCCCCCTCTCGGTTGGAGGTCTTTTTCCTCCATGTACCAATTTGTCCTATTCTCTTCCCCTTTCAATAACAATGGTTATGAGTCTTTAATTTATACTTAATTCTCAAGGTAGGTCAGTTTTCAGTAGCCACAGGATCCATCTTCCTAACCTGGATGTTCTTCCAAATTCCCATTTTGGAGTGGACCTTCAGAAGCAACTTCTAGCTCTAGAAAGCAAGGTTGTCATTACACATCTATCAGTATTTAGTGTATGTATATATACTTCCAATCTATTCCTTAATGTAGGTTTTTCTGCCTTTTAAGTAGAGGAACCAAAGCCAGTTTCATATAGTAAATGAATCTTTCCTTGTTTTGTTGGTAAAATCAACAGAGAGAATTAGGTTTCTCCTAAAAGAGACAAGAAGGGAGGTTCTTGGGCAATACAGATATTTCTTTTAGAGAAAGGCAAGGTAATAGATAATGAAGCTAGATATAAAATTAGGTTGGTTTATTGTCCCCTCCCTCCCACCTCCCACTTCTTGGTAAATCAAAAGAAGTTTGAGAATGTTCTGAACACTGATTGCCTGATCTCATGGGGAAGGGGGATCACCGAGAGCTCCTAGGGTGGCTACTTGATGGACCCCTCTCTTCCTCCTGAGATGGATCTTGTCCAGCTCTGTCTCAGGCTTTTGAGAATATAGGGTTTTGAGAATATATGTTGGGGAGAGGAGTATTTTGGATGGGATATGACAGAAGAACAATTGAAATTTGCATTTTGAAATTGTGTAAATTGTTCTAAACATTTCAAAATTTTTTAGAACATATGAAATATTTTTAGGTGCTTTTAAACTATAATAAATCTCAAAGTCTCAAAATGCACTTGATCTAAGATGCTGAAATTTTCTCATTCTCTTTTTTTTTTTTTTCAATGCACCAAATCATAGTTTTTTTCCACTGCCTACTTTTCCTGTAGAAAAGTTTGCTTTCAGGGTCACTGTTTTCCAATGACTTGCAGGAGGAAAAACTAAAATATAGTAGTAGTACAGTACTTTAATAGAAAAAAATTTATCATTTACCTGATCTTATTAAGAAGAGCTGGCAAGAATACACAGGAGAACTGTACAAAAAAGATTTTCATGACCCAGATAATCATGATGGTGTGATCACTCACCTAGAGCCAGACATCTTAGAAGGTGAAGTCAAGTGGGCCTTAGGAAGCATCACTATGAACAAAGCTAGTGGAGGTGATGGAATTCCAGTTGAGCTATTTCAAATCCTGAAAGATGATGCTGTGAAAGTGCTGCCCTCAATATGTCAGCAAATTTGGAAAACTCAGCAGTGGCCACAGGACTGGAAAAGGTCAGTTTTCATCCCAATCCCAAAGAAAGGCAATGCCACAGAATGCTCAAACTACCACACAGTTGCACTCATCTCACGCGCTAGTAAAGTAATGCTCAAAATTCTCTAAGCCAGGCTTCAGCAATACGTGAACCGTGAACTTCCAGATGTTCAAGCTGGTTTTAGAAAAGGCAGAGGAAGCAGAGATCAAATTGCCAACATCTGCTGGATCATGGAAAAAGGAAGAGAGTTCTAGAAAAACATCTATTTCTGCTTTATTGACTATGCCAAAGCCTTTGACTGTGTGGATCACAATAAAGTGTGGAAAATTCTGAAAGAGATGGGAATACCAGACCACCTGACCTGCCTCTTGAGAAACCTGTATGCAGGTCAGGAAGCAACCATTAGAACTGGACGTGGAACAACAGACTGGTTCCAAATAGGAAAAGAGGTACGTCAAGGCTGTATATTGTCACCCTGCTTATTTAACTTATATGCAGAGTACATCATGAGAAATGCTGGACTGGAGGAAGCACAAGCTGGAATCAAGACTGCCAGGAGAAATATCAATAACCTCAGATATGCAGATGACACCACCCTTATGACAGAAAGTGAAGAAGAACTAAAGAGCCTCTTGATGAAAGTGAAAGAGGAGAGTGAAAAAGTTGGCTTAAAGCTCAACATTCAGAAAATGAAGATCATGGCATCTGGTCCCATCACATCACAGGAAATAGATGGGGAAACAGTGGAAACAGTGCCTGACTTTGTTTTTCTGGGCTCCAAAATCACTGCAGATGGTAATTGCAGCCATGAAATTAAAAGATGCTTACTCCTTGGAAGGAAAGTTATGACCAAGCTAGATAGCATATTAAAAAGCAGAGACATTGCTTTGTCAACAAAGGTCCATCTAGTCAAGGCTGTGTTTTTTCCAGTTGTCATGTATGGATGTGAGAGTTGGACTATAAAGAAAGCTGAGCACCAAAGAATTGATGCTTTTGAACTGTGATGTTGGAGAAGACTCTTGAGAGTCCCTTGGACTGCAAGGAGATCCAACCAGTCTATCCTAAAGGAGATCACTCCTGGGTGTTCATTGAAGGACTGATGTTGAAGCTGAAACTCCAATACTTTGGCCACCTGATGCTAAGAGCTGACTCATTGGAAAAGACCCTGATGCTGGGAAAGATTGAGGGCAGGAGGAGAAGGGGACGACAGAGGATGAGATGGCTGGATGGCATCACTGACTCAATGGACATGGGTTTGGGTGGACTCTGGGAGTTGGTGATGGACAGAAAGGCCTGGCATGCTGTGGTTCATGGGGTTGCAAAGAGTCAGGCACGATTGAGCAACTGAACTGAACTGAACTGAGTTTCCACATTCAAAATATCATGAAATTAATAATAATGACAATAATAGTAAGCTTTGACTTAATAGTCCTTACTGTGTGTCAGGAACTGTTCCAAGCACTTAACATGAATTAACATGTTTCTCACCACAAATGCTATGAAGTAGGTGGTATTAATATCCCCATTTTACAGATGAAGAAACAGGCATAGAGACTTTAACTTGCTCCCAATAAGATGCCAAGTGACAGGGAGGGTCTGAATTTGAACTTAGGCAGTCAGATTCTAGAATCCGTACTCTAAATAATTGCGCTGTGTTCCCTATTTTAATCTTAACTTCAGGATGTTACAGAGTTGCTCTTGAACTCAAGTTGTCTTTTTCACTTTCTAAGTTAATATTTTTAAATAGTTCTAGCTTAGGGATAGTAGGAATAAGACCCAACAAGTGAATTCCTGTCTTGTTTCCAAGCACTTTGACAGTAGTAAGAATAAGAGTCGTGTAAAGACAGTGTCTGTTGTACATTAAGAAAATGAAGGGAAATGTAGACAATCAACAGCCATAAGACATTCATCAGTATATATTTTCCTGTTTAAAATATAGTCATTCATATAGAGAGGTCCAAACATTGTATAAAATTTTAGAACTGTTTTTGAAGGCCGTTTTCTTCCAAGTTATTGGGTATGAACCTATAACTTACCATGTTTTCCCTTTTTGTGCTTGGCTATTAAGAAGCCCAGTGTGGTATTTTCTTCTCACTCACATTGAGTAAGGAGAGGCTCTCTTTATACTAGTTTTTTTTTTCTCCCCCCAGTACAGCCATCCAGCTTGTTCAGTGTAGCTTCGATGCTGACTTAATGATCCTATTAGGCTTTAACAAATGCATTTTAAAAATAGTTGGGTTAAAAGCAAAGTTTATATTTTTAATAATTCTCCAATTTGTTTTTACCTGAGAAACCTTGATATCTGCTTTGAGGCCCATTTAACTTATGAACAAAAACAACAGGGGAACCCTAGGAAAAACCCATAGTTAATGTAAGCCTGGCAAAACCAATTCTGCTCTGAATGAAACCAGGGCCCCATACAGAGGCACAAACCCCAACACATGTAGAAAGAAAATTGCTCTTGTGCAAATCTGAATTATATTGTAATTATAGACTGAGCATTGCATTTAGTTATATAACAAAAGTGAAAATGAAGTTCCTATTAATTAGTGAGATTGCGATAGTTATTGGGTAGGAATGAATTTAATGCTTATAAAATCAAACATGTAACCACACATTTTCAAAGATTTAAAACTCTTTTGTTTTGCATCTTATCTATAATTTTTATAATCACAATTTTTCTTATGGATTCCTTTTCTGTAAAGAATTTGCTTCCATGGTTTATAAGCTGCATGTCTATTTTGTTTCTGAAAGTAGTGAGATATCACTGATCCATAATTAAACTACCATAAATCTCATAATTAAACTACCATACCAAGCTCAAAATCAGAGCTTGAGATCTTTGTTTGGAGGTTGTATACTTTCTCCAGTCTCTGGTCTGTCAGGCTTAAAAAAAGCTGCATTAGAATTTTGGAGATTAAAACTCTTTGCTGGGAGCATTTTCTAAGCAAAAATGGCTACCTAGGCTTTATTTTCATAATTCCTCTTTTATGACTGAAAAAAGTGAGTCATATAATCCTCAGAGATGGTGAATGAAAAGTATTTCTTTCCCATAGTGTCATATCAATGATTTAGCAAGTAGAAGACATTGGAGAAACAAAAATTGTAAAAAGAAACTGGAACTGAGTGTTTTGATCAGATTTAGTAATACTCTTTTTAAAAAAATTTATAATGGAGTTTAGTTGATTTACAGTGTTGTGTTAGTTTCTTCTGTACACAAATATCCACTCTTTTTTAGATTCTTTTCCCATATAGGGCATTACAGAGCATTGAGTTCCTTGTGCTATACAGTAGGTCCTTATTAGTTACCTATTTTACAGTAGTGTTAAATGGAGGTAGTGCAACATCTATTGGACTTCCAGAGTGCCGCAAAATAATACAATTTGATAACACAAAGTCTTTGTTTTGTCTTTCTGCATAGAAACGAACCAATGGACTCCGAAGAACCCCCAGACCGGTGGATCCAGGTGTGTGATTAAACACCTATAATTATTTCTTTAGTTAAGTGATTGTGAAAGTGTATGGGAATTACAGTAGAAAGTCAGACAGATTGTTGGCCTTTGTTCTTTGGAGTTTGGTGTATAATGTGTGACCAGGAGGTGACCGTCTACCGTGTAAATCATTTACCTAAGACAGTGTCATGTGACAAGTAACCATCAGTAGCACAGTCTTTCCACAGTCAGCAGTTGAGCTGGTTATTTGCTTACTGAACAGCCTCAGGGTACTTGGTTAATGCTCACAGTTCCAACACCCTTTCCCTGTTTCCTCCCAAACCTGGAAAAAAATCAACCAGCAAACTGGCACTTAAAAAAACAGCTTGCTCAGAGTGGGTGAGGGAGGTCATAAACTAGACAACTTTGTACTCTCCCCATTTGGGAAAATGCTTTTCTTTATTCTGTGTCTATACTATTTGATCATAGAAGAATGAGTTTAAGGACTTTGTGAACAAGTGCCTTCTCTGGAGACCAATTTTTTGTCTGCAGAGAGCGTTCAGTTGTTTCTTGTTTGGTGTCGTGAGGTTGACCCTGTCATTATTTTCATATAATTATTTTTCATCCATTAAGCAGTGCCTTCCACAACTAAGTTATCAAAGATTTGTTATATATGGTCATATATGAACTTGATAATAAATCAAGTGGAGCATGAAATATAGAGTAATCTTGCTGGAAAATAATCCAGATTATGTGTTTTGTTTTCCCATTGTAAACAGTGTTCACCTAGTTATAAAGTTTAGCTTTCAAAGCATTATAGCTTTTAACTGAAACCACACCCCTGGTAGCCATGCCAGTTTATGAGCTGTTTGAAAAGGTTTATAGGAGCTTTGTTGCCTCTGGCTAGAAATTGCCTCACTTGTGTCCTGAGACCAGTTTAAATCTTTTAAGTACAGAACAAAATTAAAGCCAGTTAAAAAAAAAAATAGGGGATCTGGCTTACTTTTTTATTGGTTCTGACTTTCCCAAGACAATACTCTTTGTAGAGAAGACTCAGCAATAATATTTTAAAGTGACTTCTGCTCAATTTAGTAGGAGTATATGACTGTGAACATAATATTTTTCTTTATGTTGTACAAGTTGTAGTATTTCTGTTTCTGTAAGTTGTCTAAACTTTGTAAATATTATTTTAAAATATTTCCTTTTCTTCTCTGGTATTTTTATCTAATCTGTTTTCCCCCAACGAAATACACTTCTACATTTAAGGTTGTGTCAGTAGGAACACATTTTTGACTGTTAACAATGTACTTTATAGCTAAAATTTTTAGGAGCCCTTCAATTATTCAAAGGTAGGTGTAATGAATTTACTGATGATAAATATGGCAAAGTGGATCAATAGTAAAGTATCTTACTTAATCCTAAAGATGATGGCTTTCTATAGGTGTAACTCTTCTGGTATTTCTATTTGTCCAAAGTTTTTAGAATGTCATGAAGAATAAACTTACAAACACAAAAGAAATGGTGCCATATGCTATTTTTTTGGGGGAAAAATATATATATAGCTTTCCATTAGGTATATTTGAGTGCTTTCTCATTTTTTCTCTCTTTTGAAAAGAAAGCAAATAGTTGATGATCTTCCCTGTTCTAGATACTGATGTAATAATAATTTTTCCCTGTAGGGTGTCTTTTGATGTTGGGCTTGAATTATGTGTTTATAGAGTTGGTTGTCTTTTGTATCCTTACTCTCTCTGTTTCTTTCTATTACTTTCTGTTGGCAAGTTGGAAAGCTTTTTTGTTCAAAATAAACCCTAGTTTGACAGTTATCAAACTGTCTTACTCTGAGGTGATCCTCATGTAACTGTGGTTAAGAAGATTTTCACAGTTGTGTGGAAGATATTCCACTATGGAATATTTAAACAAGGGATCAATAAGATTGAGATTTCCTAAGCATGGACAAACTGCTTCCTAAGAGCATTATTTGCTATCAGTGTTTCTACTGATAGGTATAAAGACTGAAAGGTCCCTTTATCTTTTAGCTATTTTATTTTCCCAAGTGTTAGCACATAGACTGCTTTCTAGGGACTCACTTAGGGTCACTTGTAGGAAAAAAATGGTTAAAAAATTTTTGGAGGACAGATGTAACGACTTCACCAGATTCAAATCTCAGAGCTATATACAAGGGTATATTAGACCATTTGTTTTGGAAAGGAACTTAATGCATAGTTCTTTGGATAGTAGTCTTACGGAACCAACTTTGGTCCACTCATCCTAGAGTGTTAAAGCCAGTCTGCTGACACCAGACTCTGTTGAAGTAAAGTACACTGTTTATGGCAGACACCAAGCAAGGATAACAGGCAGCTCATGCTCAAAAGACCTGAACTCACAAATGGCTTTCAGGAAAGGGATATTAAAAGCAGTTGTGAGGGAGAAGGCTGCAGAGTGTGTGATCAGCTTGTGCATAATTCTCGGAAAGGCTGGCATCAAGTTGGAGTTTCAGATATCATCAGCTTTCTGATTTAACCAGTGTAGGATCTGTGTTCTTATGGTCAGTGTTTTCATCTGGAGGGTATCTGCTTCCTGTAAAAACAACTTAGGAATGTGTGTCAGCCCTTATGCTCTGTCTTTCAGAGAACTTTGAGTTCAGTGATTCTGTCACATGGCAGATTTATAGTCCAAACTGTTAGCAGTTCCCAAACCCAACAGTTACTCTGTTTCTGCACCTTCACGTTTCCTAATCATTAACTCTTGAGCCAGCCTTTGAGATTCAGAGGAGGCGTGGGAAACTAAAGCAAAAGCCTTTTATGTCAAAGGATAAGGACACAGGGGATTGCTTGTAGTTTTCAGTTCAGTTCAGTTCCTTTCAGTTGCTCAGTTGTGTCCGACTCTTTGCGACCCAATGAATCGCAGCACGCCAGGCCTCCCTGTCCATCACCAACTACTGGAGTTCACTCAGACTCACGTCCATCGAGTCTGTGATGCCATCCAGCCATCTCATCCTCTGTCGTCCCCTTCTTCTCCTGCCCCCAATCCCTCCCAGCATCAGAGTCTTTTCCAATGAGTCAGCTCTTCGCATGAGGTGGCCAAAGTACTGGAGTTTCAGCTTTAGCATCATTCCTTCCAAAGAACACCCAGGGCTGACCTTCTTCAGAATGGATTGGTTGGATCTCCTTGCAGTCCAAGGGACTCTCAAGTCTTCTCCAACATCACAGTTCAAAAGCATCAATTCTTCAGCACTCAGCCTTCTTCACATTTTAATTCTCACATCTATACATGACCACAGGAAAAACCATAGCCTTGACTAGACAGACCTTAGCCAGCAAAGTAATGTCTCTGCTTTTGAATATGCTATCTAGGTTGGTCATAACTTTCCTTCCAAGGAGTAAACATCTTTTAATTTCATGGCTGCAGTCACCATCTGCAGTGATTTTGGAGCCCCCCAAAATAAAGTCTGACACTGTTTCCACTGTTTCCCCATCTATTTCACATAAAGTGATGGGACCAGATGCCATGATCTTCGTTTTCTGAATGTTGAGCTTTAAGCCAACTTTTTCACTCTCCTCTTTCACTTTCATCAAGAGGCTTTTTAGCTCCTCTTCACTCTCTGCCATAATGGTGGTGTCATCTGCATATCTGAGGTTATTGATATTTCTCCCGGCCGTCTTGATTCCAGCTTGTATTTCTTCCAGTCCACCTTGTAGTTTTAGGAGATGCTTAATAGGTATTTGTTAAATGAATTAATGAATGACTGTATACTTCTGCATGCACCAGCTCCTTTGTTTTTTAAATTCCTCCTGCCCACCAAAATTTCCTAATACCTCTTTACTCTTTCTTTATTCCTGTGCTTCCTGTTCTCTATACCATGACAATAAGAATCTGTTTTCTTTCTTATTGACTTGTTCACATTAAAATTTTTTTGTATGAATGGAATTGCATAGTGTGTACCCTGTTTTGTCTTGTTTCTGTTACTGAGACTGATTAATTTGGAGTTCATCTGTATTTTAATCAAAAGTTCATTCCTTTGTGTTCCATGTGTATTGATATAACACAACGTGTTTATTGTGTTTATCCATTCTCCTATTGATGACATTTGGGTTGCTCTCAGTTTTCCATTCTTACAAATAAAATTGCTATGAACATGTTAAAAGAAAAATTCCTCCTGCTGATAAATTGGACCAATATCTGAAAGAATAAGGAATAATCCAGTAAGAGGAAGCATGGTCCTGAGCCACATTGCCTAGGGTGGGGACCAAGCTTAGCTGTTTACTTTCTGTTGATGTTTGGCAATTTGGTTCTTCTCTGTGCTATAGTTTACTGATCTGTAAAAGGAGGTTAATAATAGTACCTACTTACAAAGTTGTTGTGAGCTTTACATTGTAATAAAATGTTGCGTACATTTTACTGTATACATGAAAAGTATTGTTAAAAGATGACTTTGTGTTACAGTGTATTATTTAACATTGAACATTTTGTCATGTGTAGGAGAATTGAAAGTGTTTGCCAGTTATTTCTTTATAAAGAAATCCAGAATTTTATGTTGAATCCTCAGTGAGGCTAAAAGTTACTTTATCACAGTCCTTTTCAGATTTGCTATCGTTGCCTACTTATCTGATGGCTTCCATGATATTTTGCTAATCTTTAATAAGAGACACAATCAACAGTGGTAGTTGAGAGATTGATGGTGAAGTCAGTAGTGTTTGTGATTATAATAAACAAAGAAAAACTCACTAGGTTAAAGGTGTATATTGTGGTGCTGTGCTCAGTCATGTCCAACTCTTTGTGACTCTTTGGACTGTAACCCAACAGGCTCCTCTGTCCATAGGATTTTTCAGCAAGAATGCTGGAATGGGTTGCCATTTCCTCCTCCAGGGGATCTTCCCAACTCATGTCTCCTGCAGTGGCAGGCAGGTCTTTACCTGCTGAGGTGGAGTTCTGTTCAAAGGATGAAAGATGTGAGATACAGATTTGCATTGTGTCTTTTTTGCACATTTAAAATATTCACTTTTATTATTATAGTTAATTTTACAGGTAGTATTTACAGATGTGGCTTTGCAGTTTAGTTTACTTTTTCTTATCTTCTATTATGTGCTAAGAAATTTTATCAATTTATGATCTTGACTGCATTTATTATTAGTAAAGCAATAGATGCAGTTTCTGGTAGTTCTTTGGTTTTTTAAATATAGCAGAGTATTTTCATCAGATTGTACTTTTCTTCCTGAGACAGATGTTGGTTTCAGGAAAATAGCACTTGTAAGAGACAGATCAATTATTTCAGGAACACAGAGGTGCTAGGCTTTTTCAAGAATATGAGATCATAAATCTCAAGAAAATCTGAGCACTGGTGTAATATTTTTCACCTAAAGTGGCACCCAAGGTCATAGTTACCAATTAAATTTTAATACTGAACTTTAAAAGTTCCTTTTGAGTACAGAAGATAAAAATTTATTTTAGTTCACATGTGGTGACTCTGTATACCAGGACATGTGTTCCTTTAATCAACTCCATGGTTTTAGACTATTGAAAAATTATCTCATATTTGTGGAACTCATAGCCTCTTATATTTAAGTGCACAGTCACTAGGTTTTTAAAAAGTCAGTCCTTTGTTCTTTGTCACACTGCCTAAAGATTAGAGGGAGATAGGAAATGTTTCAGTTCAGTCCCTCAGTCGTGTTCGACTCTTTGCGACCCCATGGACTGCAGCACGCCAGGCTTCCCTATCCATCACCAACTCCAGGAGCCTACTCAAACTCATGTCCATTGCGTTGGGGGTGCCATCCACCCATCTCATCTTCTGTCATCCCTTTCTTTTCCTTCCTTCAATCTATCCCAGTATCAGGGTCTTTTCCAATGAGTCAGTTCTTCGCATCAGGTGGCCACAGTATTGGAGTTTCAGTTTTAGCATCAGTCCTTCCCATGAATATTCAGGATTGAGTTCCTTTAGGATTTATTGGTTGGATCTCCTTGCAGTCCAAGGGACTCTCAAGAGTCTTCTCCAACACAAGAGCTCAAAAGCACCAATTCTTCGGCACTCAGCTTTCTTCACAGTCCAACTCTCACATCCATACACGACTACTGGAATAACCATAGCTTTGTTTAGGGGTAGCATTTTCCTTCTGATCTTAAGTTACTTATATGATTTGTGATAGCTTTGAATAGTAAATGAATAGAGTTCTTTCTGAGAACTCTTGCATCTCATGTACTCATTGTTAACCTCTTAATTACAAAGAGGAAAAAATGGCTTAGAAACATTGTCTTTTTTCATTCACTGAAGAGATGTTATACTGCTTCTGAGCAGACATCTTCAGAGATGGTCATTTTCTCTTACAGGTGGATAAGACTGATAAATAATGCCATTCCAATTTGTTCCTGTATGAAGAAAGGGATTCAGGAAATCTTTTTTATATTACCAACTTTGTGTTTTATGTAATAACAAATACCAGCCATATCATTGATTATAAAACATGGCCCCTCCCACAATTTATATTCTGCTTAAGGAAGGAATAGATACAGGCACAAAGTCTTGATTCCATAAATGCATGCAGATGAGAGTGTATATACATATATATATATATATATAATTTTAACATCTTTTTTATACTCTGATTCATTACGGTATGGCGTAGTGTCATAAAAACAATTAGGAAATAGTCTGGTAAACATATAAAAAGATCTAATTATATCATCAGTGCCAGAAAGCAAAAAGAACTGGAGAAGAAAGGAGAAAATATAGGCTAAGATTGCTTTTGAGCTGAGTTGTCTATATATGTTTTCATTTATATAAAATATTTTTCATGCTGTTTTTTAACATTGAAATTACAATTTAATACATTTTCTGTTAATGTTTTCATTTCAAAGTATTGGTAAACTCATTTCAAATCTAAACAAAATTGTTGATTCCCTTTAGGTTTGCTTTTAAACATGATGCCAGTTTCTCAGTAGAGAAATTTTATCTTCTCAATTACCAAATAGAAAACACTGATGAGAAAAATAGCAGCCCAGGATTTTTTTTGAAGTATTGATCTAAAAATGCATTTTTCTTTTTTTTTGGAAGGAGACAAATGTATACCGTTAAAGGTTTTAAGTGAAATTTTGTGTATGTGTGCTTAGTTGCTCAGTCATGCCCAACTCTTTCCAGTCCCATGGACTGCAGCTGGCCAGGCTCTTCTGTCCATGGGAATTCTCCGGGCAAGAATACTGGAGTGCATTGCCATGCCCTCCTCCAGGGGATCCTCCCAACCCAAGGCTCAAACCCAGGTCTCCTGCTTTGCAGGCAACTTTACCAACTGAGCCACCAGGGAAGCATTTGTCTATAGTAAATAAGTAATAAAATGTCTGTAGATTACTATATTTCCATAATAGTCAGTCATACCCACTTCTGTCTTTTCTGTCACCTCCAAAAAGAATTTCCCATCAAACATAAATCCTCATCTAAATATTGGGAGCATAATTGTAAATGTGTAAAAATATATTTCACATTGAAAGAATGAACTTGGGGAAAAAAACTGGGACAATAGAACCCAGTGATTAAGATTCACTGCAGAGAAATGAGAAATCCAAATTGTGCATGGGTGCTGGGGAGCCTGCTCTGGTTTTTTAAATAGCTGATTTCCTCATGCTTCTGTTAAACCACAGACAATAAGACTAGTTTTGTAGAAGGCATTTGATCCCCTTGTAGTTATTTTCGGGACTGCCTTTCTAATTCCCTTTACCATGATGATATTTTTCTAAAACGTATATTACAGTTCCTTCTTCACATCTTTTTTTGGTTTGGGAAGGACTTATTTTTCCCTTTGAAAGCTCATTCCAGACTCACAAAGGGTCATGATTGCTATTATCTGGCAGGTTTGCCCACACCTTTGGGCAAAGCAAAAGCCCAGTCATTTCTATGGCTCAGGTACCTCCAGCGAAGGAAAAAAAGGGCAAAGTGAATGTCTGAATATTTTTTACAGGGCGCTTTAGGTGGGTAATACAGCATTAGTTATGTGATTATTGAAATTACAAAACATTTGGAGTGTAATATATAGAACCTACTTCTGGATCATTTATGCAGTTCTAACTCATAATTTCTATCATGACAATAGTTGAAGTGAAGTTGCTCAGTCGTGTGTGACTCTTTGCAGTCCCATGGACTGTAGCCTACCAGGTTCTTCCATTTGTGGAATTTTCCAGGCAAGAGTACTGGAGTGGGTTGCCATTTCCTTCTCCAGGGAATCGTCCCGACCCAGGGAACAAACCAGGTCTCCTGCATTGCAGGCAGACGCTTCACTGTCTGAACCACCAGGAAAGCCCTGTGATAGTAGTTATGTCCTAGAAAATAAAGTGTGTATCTATTACATATTTAGAAAAACATTCTGAAAAGGAAGTATTGAACCTGATGATCTGCTTTTTAACATTTAGCACTGAGAAATCATTCTTTACTTAGAAGATCAGGTATGGCCTGAACTTTTTTAGTGAACCTGTGGCCCTCATAGTCAAATACTATCCCGTTTCAGAAGCAAAAGAACATGCCATGTAATGCTAAGTAGGCAAAGAAATGTCACAAATTTCTTATGAACAAACAACTTCTGAGAACCAGGAAATCTTGTTCCAGAACTTCAGTCTGAAGTAAGGTAAATGAAAGGAAGCAGTTGAGTCAAAAGTATTGGCTTCAAACAGTAATATTTGATACAAGTAATACCTGCCTGATGCCATGAAAGAGGATATTGATAAAGGAATCCTTAGTATCATAATTGTTTATAATCTTATAGTCCTTCTAACCACAAATAGTGAGAAAGGTTATCACATTAATTAGAACACTGGAATGCAATTTGTGGAATTTCTGTCAAAATGACTCATATTGGCAGTTATTTACCTTTTTGTGTATTCCAATCAAGTCAATTTTTAAATTTTTTAATTTGAATGAAAAGAAAAGCTTATGTTAGGTTCAAAAAAAATTTTTTTACAAATACCTTTTCTTTTGAGATTCATTTTTTTTCTGCAGCAATATTAGAAATATATGGAAGTTTTCCTGTCTTTGAGGACCTTGGAATTTTGTTGAAGAGATAGGCCATGCAAACATATACCTGTCGTATAATAGTAATATTATGTGGTGTATGAGAACCCACCAAAGTGGATATAGCTGGTTATGAATGATTTCATTGACCAGAATGGCAAGATAGGGGAGACACATTATAGAATAAAGAAGGGCACAAACCAAGGAGACAAGATAATTGACACGTACATCAATCAAAGTGCATTTATATAGAACTGCTCTTGAGAAACCTGTATGCAGGTCAGGAAGCAACAGTTAGAACTGGACATGGAACAACAGACTGCTTCCAAATAGGAAAAGGAGTGCGTCAAGGCTGTATATTGTCACCCTGCTTATTTAACTTATATGCAGAGCACATCATGAGAAACGCTGGGCTGGAAGAAACACAAGCTGGAATCAAGATTGCCGGGAGAAATATCAATAACCTCAGATATGCAGATGACACCACCCTCATGGCAGAAAGTGAAGTGGAACTAAAAAGCCTCTTGATGAAAGTGAAAGAGTGAAAAAGTTGGCTTAAAGCTCAACATTCAGAAAACGAAGATCATGGCATCTGGTCCCATCACTTCATGGAAAATAGATAGGGAAACAGTGGAAACAGTGTCAGACTTTATTTTGGGGGGCTCCAAAATCACTGCAGATAGTGATTGCAGCCATGAAATTAAAAGACACTTACTCCTTGGAAGAAAAGTTATGACCAACCTAGATAGCATATTGAAAAGCAGAGACATTACTTTGCCAACAAAGGTCCGTCTAGTCAAGGCTATGGTTTTTCCAGTGGTTGTGTATGGATGTGAGAGTTGGACCGTGAAGAAAGCTGAATGCTGAAGAATTGATGCTTTTGAACTGTGGTGTTGGATAAGACTCTTGAGAGTCCCTTGGACTACAAGGAGATCCAGTCAGTCCATTCTGAGGGAGATCAGCCCTGGGATTTCTTTGGAAGGAATGATGCTAAAGCTGAAACTCCAGTACTTTGGCCACCTCATGTGAAGAGTTGACTCATTGGAAAAGACCTTGATACTGGAAGGGATTGGGGGCAGAAGGAGAAGGGGATGACAGAGGATGAGATGGCTGGATGGCATCACTGAATCAATGGACGTGAGTCTGAGTGAACTCTGGGAGTTGGTGATGGACAGGGAGGCCTGGCGTGCTGCGATTCATGGGGTTGCAAAGAGTCGGACACGACTGAGCGACTGAACTGAACTGACAGATATTTAAATAAAGCTATCAGTCTCTAACTGGGTTTGATATTCTCAAATGCTGACCTCAGTGCTGTATCACCCAGTGTGCTCATTTGTCAAGAGGAATAAACTCATTGTAGACCATAGACATAATAAGATGGTTCTACTTACAATTTTTTGACTTTACAACAGTGATGTGAAACTGTCATGCATTCAATAGAAACTGTACTTCCAATGTTGAATTCTGTTCTTTACCCAGCTAGTGCTGTGTGCCATGGTACTCTCAGTATGTTGGGCAGAGGCAGTGAGCTCAACTCTCAGTCAGCCACATGATCACAGAGTGAACAACTGAGACACTTACACTATTCTGTTTGACTTTTAGTCTAGTATTCGATGAATTGCATGAGATGTTCAACACGTTATTGTGAAATAGGTGTTGTGTTAGATGATTTTGCCAAACTATAGGCTAATGTAAACATTCTGAGCACATTTAAGGTAGGCTAGACTAACCTATGATGTTCAGTAGCTTAGGTGCATTAAGTGCTTTTTCAGCTTACGATGTTTTCAGCTTACGATGTTTTCAGCTTACGATGGGTTTATCAGGATGTGAGCCCTTCATAAGAGAAGGAGCTATAGTTTAAGGGACAAAAGAGACTAGAGGATTTACTGACTTCAGTAACTAAAGGTGAGTGTGTTTGGCTTCAGGTAGAGTTAGATCCAGGGGCTCAAATGATATCATCAAGTTTCATTTCTCCTTGTGTCTGTTTTCCTTTTTTCTCTTTTGATTTTCTGTTGTTGGGCACCTCAGGCAGGTTTGTCTCATTTGGAAGCAAAGTTGGCCACTAGCAGCTCTTCATTCCCCACAGCTAGTAATCCCATAAAAAATGGAATACCTTTCCCCCAATAAATCTAACAAAATTCCCAAGGTGTCTTTAACTGGCTTGGCCCAGATCTCTGCTCATCTCTGAGGCCAAGGCAGCAGCCAGGATGCCTGTGATGAGCTGCCAGGCGTCTGTGTGCACCTCCAGCCTGGGGAGAGAGGCTGACTCAGTCTGTTCACTTGAATTTGTTTTCAGTGAGAAAGAACAGCTATGCTTACAAAAGAATGGGGAAAGGAAAGGTGAGAACCTTTGTTTGAGCTGATTATAATGTAGGTCTGTTACTGTGTCTGTTATTGTGAATTTCATTGGGCATATTGTGGCTGGGTTTCCCACCTATCCTGCCTTGACCTTTTTCCATTTGTAGCCTCTTCTATTTGACTGATTTTTATCAATAATATCAGACAAAATAAACCCTGAGGAATGTACCTAAAATGCAAACTGGAGATTCTTGAAAAAGCCTCATTCCTAGGGGAATAGCTCAGTGGTAGAGCTCATTCTTAGCATGCATGAGGCCCTGGGTTCAATCCCCAGTACCTCCATCTTCATATTGGGCTTCCCTGTGGCTCAGACAGTAAAGAATCTTTCTGCAATGGAGGAGACCTGGGTTCGATTCCTGGGTCAGGAAGATCCCCTGGAAAAGGGAATGACAACCTGCTCTGGTATTCTTGCCTGGAGAATCCCATGGACAGAGGAGCCTGGTGGGTTACAGTCCATGGGGGTCTTAAAGAGTCAGACACTACTGAGTGACTTAACTACTACTACTCGTAGCTTTAGTTTGCAAGGATAACAAAAGTGTTCTTGCATCACAGTATCTTCTTATAACCCTGACTTTACATCTAAAATATGGAGGTGATATTCCCCTTTAGATAGAGATACTCAGTTTCCATAAGGAGATAATCCTTTGTTCCACTATTACCTGTGTACATGTTAATGTAGATCGGCCCATCAAATTATAGAGAACTAAGGAAACAGGATCTTACACAGCACGTTTTGTGGAGGCAGGTGAGATGAAAGGTCCTCTTCACCCTGGAGGGTCAGGTGAGAGTGCTAGAGAGCCAGAGAATGCAGTCCTTGAGTCATTAAGTTGAGGCCATAACCTGGCTCTCTGGGAATAAAGAGTTATGGGGAAGGAAGGAGAAGGAAGACTCTCTTCTGGTTTTGTCTGTACAGTCATGTCCCTTGGTATCCACAAGAGATTGGTTCTGGGATCCTCCACAGATAACTAAAATCTGTGCATGCTCAAATCCCTTATAGAAAATGGCGTAGCACAGTCAGCCCTCCCTGTCTGTGGGTTCCGCATCCACAGATGGGGAGGCTGACTGTATTGGGTACTTTCACTTGCGTGAGCATCTCTAATCTTCAGAGGTAGCCCTGTGCCACCGTTTAGTCTGAGCACTCTACAGAGGCATAGATGTGGGTTTGTGTCCTGCCCCTCCACTTACTAGTTGTATAATCTTGAACCCATAAACCTGTTTCATCATCTCTAAAATGTGGGGTAATAGTAACAACTCCTTCTCCTGTCATTGTAAAGATTAAATGAGATAATAGGTAAGGCATTTATCAGTAAGAGTTAGCACATAGTAAGCGCTCTGTATGTGATAGTGGTGGTGGTAGTTGTTACTAATACTTAAACACTCCATCTTTATATTGGGCTTCCGTAATCAATAGTTTTGATTTTCTATTGCTGTGTAACAAATTACCATACAAATAGCACATGTTTATTTAATTCCATGCTTTCTGTGGGTCAGAGGTCTGGGCATGGTTTTACTGGGTCCTCTACTTCAGAGTTTCTCCTAAGACCTCACTCAGGATGTTAGCTAGGGCAATATCTAATCTGAAGGCTCAAGTCGGCCCCAGCTTCCTTATGTACTTGTTGGCAACATTCAGGTCCTTATGGGCTCTGGAACTGACATCTTCGGCCCCCAGCTTGCTGTTGGCCAGAGACTGTCCTCAGTTCTCAGCCCACAGGCCTCCCCAGGATGGCTCTTGTTTCCTCAAAGTGTGTAAGCCAGTAAGGTGATGGAGTCTCCGAGAAGGATGGAGAATTAAGTCTTCTATGACATGATCATGGAAATAACATCCCATCACCTTTCTGTCAGCCAGAGGCAAGTCTCAGGTCTTGCCTAGTTTCAGGGGAGGGTATTAAACAAGCATGTGAATACAAAGAGGCAGGAATTGTTGGGATTCATCTTGGAGTCTGTTTGTTGCTAATTCTAGGAAGGAGAGACTGTTAAAGGTGGAGGGAACCAAAGCTCTGAGAGGTTAAGTAATTTACCCAAGGTCACACAGCACCTGGCTGGTACCATGACGTAATTGCAGTTTGGATCCAGATACCTCATTCTTTTAGAGATCTTCTGGGTACCCTGTTTATGCCAACCTTTGGACAGAGAAAAGCCTATTTCCTGAAGTTTAGCCATGTAGTTCAGTGCAAATTAGCAATGTGATCTGGTCTGTTTTGCAGAGTTCATTAGTGGCTGCTGTTACAAAGCAGATTTATGGCTGATTTTACTTTCTGCATTGTTAATTTTGAAAATGTTAAGCTGAAATTGCTACAGTATTTCAATTAATTTGGACGATTAAAACTTAGCACCAGAAGAATCCCTAGCAGAAGATAAGGCAGATAATTAGAGATTCTGAAACAAACAACTGTAGACACTGGCACTGAAACATGCTGGGTGGATGACACCAAGCAGAATTCACTCTGCTTAACAGTCTTGAAATGGAAAGAATGATTTCTGGCAGTCTAAGTATTAAACTTGAATGCAATTGATTTTTTTAACAGCCATTTTAAGGAGTTAACTGTTTAACTTGATGTGTGAATTTTTTAATAGCATGCAATTCTGAAAAACTGCATTCACATTATTTTGGAATGTTGTCTTTTGTATAACTGTAGTAGTGACAAATTATATTTTTCATGTCATGATATTTCATACTTTTTATATTGATTTGATTTTTAAATTTAAAGGTGAGGTAGCACATGCTTTTTTTGTTTGTTTGATGACACTCAAACTTAGGTAAATCAGAGTTCTAACCCTTATACACTGTTGGGAATGTAAGTTGCTGCAACCACTATGGCGAACAGTATGGAGGTGCCTTAAAAACTAAAAATAGAACTACCATATGACCCAGCAGTCCCAGTCCTTGGCATATATCTGGAAAACAAAAACACTAATTTGAAAAGGTACATTCACCCCAATGTTCACAGAAGCACTGTTTACAACAGCCAGACTATCAAATCAACTCAAATGCTATCAACTGATGAATGGAAAAGGAAGCAGTGATATTAATATGGGTTTCCCTGGTGGCTCAGATGGTCAAGAATCAGCCTGCAGCATACAAATGAATATTATTTGACCATAAAAAAGAATGAAATTCTGCCACTTGCACAAATGTGGATGGACCTAGATAATATTATGCTTAGTGAAATAAGTCAGGCAAGGGCAAATACTGCATGATATCATTGATCTGTGGAATCTAAAATATAAATGGGTGTATACAAAAACCAGAGTAGACTCACAGATATAGTGGTTACCAAAGGTGACAAGGAAGGGGAGATGGACAAATTAGGGGTATGGGGTTTAGAAATACAAACTACTCTATATAAAACAGGTAAGCAACAAGGATATACTATGTAGCATAGGGAGTTATAGCCATTATTTAATAGCAATTTTAATGAAGGGTAACCTGTAAAAATACTCGATCATAGTCATATACAACTGAAATGAATATGTTAATGTAAAGGAACTATTCTTCAGTTGAAAGCGTTTTACACTTTGAAAACTTTATTTTTTAAAAATTCAGATAACATAAGGAGGCATAGAGGAGTTTCCTGGACAAATTGCCTGTAATCCCCTCACTCTGGTAATGACCCTTCACACTATTGTTTCGTTATATACTTTTTCTAATACTGATTTTCTTTGTGTGTAGCCATATGTTTATAAAATGTCTGTATTTTCAACTTAGTGTCCTGCTTTTATCACTTGACTTTGTTTCATGAGCATATTTATTTATTCATTTGTTTGTTCAACCATTTGACAAGTATACAGGCTTTGTGTAAAGTTTACAAGGATGAACAGGATGTATTTTCCCACACACAAAACACCGTGTCATGGAGCAAAGATAATAGGGTATGATTTGAGATCAGGGCCTATGCTTAAAGGGACACAACCTTAGATACTTGAACATCAGGAAGTGGTGTCTAAACTGAAACCCAGGATATGAGTAGCTGAGGGGAAGGGAGGAGGGGCGAGAGAACATGAATGGAGACAAAAGGGTTGCTCTAGCAAAGGTCATATTTATCCAATTTTTTCTGACTTATTATTTCTTTCTATAAAGTTTTAAATTTTCATGTGGTCATAGTTATTTTATTTATGGGGTTTTTTGTTGCTGTTGCTTTTTTGCTTAGAAAACTCTCCCATTCTGAATTTTGTTAAATATTTCAGTTCAGTTCAGTCACTCAGTCGTGTCCCACTCTTTGCGACCCCATGAATCACAGCACGCTAGGCCTCCCTGTCTATCAACAACTCCCGGAATTCACTCAAACTCATGTCCATCGAGTTGGTGATGCCATCCAGCCATCTCATCCTCTGTCGTCCCCTTCTCCTCCTGCCTCCAATCCCTCCCAGCATCAGAGTCTTTTCCAATGAGTCACCTCTTCCATGAGGTGGCCAAAGTACTGGAGTTTCAGCTTCAGCATCATTCCCTCCAAAGAAATCCCAGGGCTGATCTCCCTCAGAATGGACTGACTGGATCTCCTTGTAGTCCACGGGACTCTCAAGAGTCTTCTCCAACACCACAGTTCAAAAGCATCAATTCTTCGGTGCTCAGCCTTCTTCACAGTCCAACTCTCACATCCATACATGACCACAGGAAAAACCATAGCCTTGACTAGACGGACCTTTGTTGGCAAAGTAATGTCTCTGCTTTTCAATATGCTATCTAGGTTGGTCATAACTTTTCTTCCAAGGAGTCAGCATCTTTTAATTTCATGGCTGCAGTCACCATCTGCAGTGATTTTGGAGCCCAAGAAAATACAGTCTGCCACTGTTTCAACTGTTTCCCCATCTATTTCACATAAAGTGATGGGACCGGATGCGATAATCTTCGTTTTCTGAATGTTGAGCTTTAAGCCAACTTTTTCACTCTCTACTTTCACTTTCATCAAGAGGCTTTTTAGTTCCTCTTCACTTTCTGCCATAAGGGTGGTGTCATCTGCATATCTGAGGTTACTGATATTTCTCCCAGCAATCTTGATTCCAGCTTGTACTTCTTCCAGTCCAGCATTTCTCAGGATGTACTCTGCATATAAGTTAAATAAGCAGGGTGACAATATACAGCCTTGACATACTCCTTTTCCTATTTGGAACCAGTCTATTGTTCCATGTCCAGGTCTAACTGTTGCTTCCTGACCTTCATATTTCTCAAGAGCCAGGTCAGGTGGTCTGGTATTCCCATCTCTTTCAGAATTTTCCACAGTTTATTGTGATCACACAATCAAAGGCTTTGGCATATTCAATAAAGCAGAAATTGATGTTTTTCTGGAACTCTCTTCCTTTTTCCATGATCCAGCGGATGTTGGCAATTTGATCTCTGCTTCCTCTGCCTTTTCTAAAACCAGCTTGAACGTCTGGAAGTTCATGGTTCATATATTGCTGAAGCCTGGCTTGGAGAATTTTGAGCATTACTTTACTAACGTGTGAGATGAGTGCAATTGTGCAGTAGTTTGAGCATTCTTTGGCATTGCCTTTCTTTGGGATTGGAATGAAAACTGACCTTTTCCAGTCCTGTGGCCACTGCTGAGTTTTCCAAATTTGCTGGCATATTGAGTGCAGCACTTTCACAGCATCATCTCAGGATTTGAAAGAGCTTAACTGGAATTCTATCACCTCCACTAGCTTTGTTCGTAGTGATGCTTCCTAAGGCCCACTTGACTTCACATTCCAGGATGTCTTGCTCTAGGTGAGTGATCACACCATCATGATTATCTGGGTCTTGAAGATCATTTTTGTACAGTTCTTCTGTGTATTTTTTTAAAATTTTACTTTATTTTACTTTACAATACTGTATTGGTTTTACCATACATCAACATGAATCCGCCACGGGTGTACACGTGTTCCCAATCCTGAACCTGCCTCCCATCTCCCTCCCCATACCATCTCTCCTCTGTGTATTCTTGCCACCTCTTCTTAATATCTTCTGCTTCTGTTAGGTCCATACCATTTCTGTCCTTTGTCGAGCCCATCTTTGCATGAAATATTCCCTTGGTATCTCTAATTTTCTTGAAGAGATCTCTAGTCTTTCCCATTCTGTTGTTTTCCTCTATTTCTTTGCATTCATCACTGAGGAAGCCTCTCTTATCTCTTCTTGCTATTCTTTGGAACTCCGCATTCAGATGCGTATATCTTTCCTTTTCTCCTTTGCTTTTAGCTTCTCTTCTTTTCACAGCTATTTGTAAGGCCTTCCCAGACAGCCATTTTGCTTTTTTGCATTTCATTTCCATGGGGATGGTCTTGATCCCTGTCTCCTGTACAGTGTCACAAATCTTTGTCCATAGTTCATCAGGCACTCTATCTATCAGATCTAGTCCCTTAAATCTATTTCTCACTTCCACTGTATAATCATAAGGGATTTGATTTAGGTCATACCTGAATGGTCTAGTGGTTTTCCCTACTTTCTTCAATTTAAGTCTGAATTTGGCAATAAGGAGCTCATGATCTGAGCCACAGTCAGCTCCTGGTCTTGTTTTTGTTGACTGTATAGAGCTTCTCCATCTTTGGCTGCAAAGAATATATTCAGTCCGATTTTGGTGTTGACCATCTGGTGATGTCCATGTGTAGAGTCTTCTCTTGTGTTGCTGGAAGAGGGTGTTTGCTATAACCAGTGTGTTCTCTTGGCAAAATGCTATTAGCCTTTGCCCTGCTTCATTCCATATTCCAAGGCCAAATTTGCCTGTTACTCCAGGTGTTTCTTGACTTCCTACTTTTGCATTCCAGTCCCCTATAATGAAAAGGACATCTTTTTTGGGTGTTTGTTCTAAAAGGTCTTGTAGGTCTTCATAGAACCGTTCAGCTTCTTCAGCATTACTGTTTGGGGCATAGACTTGGATTACCGTGATATTGAATGGTTTGCCTTGGAAACGAACAGAGAGCATTCTGTTGTTTTTGAGATCGCATCCAAGTACTGCATTTTGGACTCTTTTGTTGACCATGATGGCGACTCCATTTCTTCTAAGGGATCCTTGCCTGCAATAGTAGATATAATGGTCATCTGGTTTAAATTCACCCATTCCAATCCAGATGAAGTTAAATATTTACTTCATCTTATTGTTTAATTTATGTAACATTATTTGACTTATATTTATTTAAGTAATAAATGAAAATTCTATGTGGAGTTTCAAGACTTACATCAAAAATTTTTAAGGATTTATAGTACAATATTTTACAAAATTTAAATTTACCTTTTTTATATGTTGTCAAACAACCATATTGCATTGTTTACTTTTATACTTATATTTTGCTCAGATCCTGTTATATTGTACAAAGTTTGTCACAGTATATACTCTGTATATGTAACAAGGGAATATTTTGAAGAAATACAGGTATTTAATATTGAGATAATATAGGCTTTTTCATTGGATTACAGACTAGGATCGCCTCTCCTAAACTTTCTTTAGAGGTAGAAGGAAAAAATATTTCATGGCTATTGATTTCAGAGTTTCTCCCACCTTCCATTGATCTCTTTTCTCCTTGTAAATATATCCTCCTTAATTTTACAGTTTTTCTCATCATAATTTACACAGTGGCTTCTGGGGCTAAGCCTAATAAACCTATTATTTTAAAAGATCTTTAGTTTTAATAATTTATCATCAAAGTAAGAAAAATTCACTGCAGCTTAATTTGAAAAATGTCATAGATATATCCTCATTTCCAAAACAATGTAGAAATTCTTTGTGTTAGAGAATTTAGGAAGTTTTGTATGTTGCCATGAAAAATTAGGTGTTTAATAAATAGCCTGTCTTGGGGGGCCCAACTGTAAGCAAGTAGAATAATGACTTCAGTTTCCTACCTGGCATGTTACTTCTAATGATCTGTTCAGGAAACTTGCCTGTGGATGTCCAGATACCAGAAGTTTTGCTCGTAACTTCTTACTAGTTCAAATGGCCCATGGAAATCATGTGATGCCTTTATTCAGGCAGAACTTTACTTCTTGGGACTAAGAATTCTTCTTTCACTTGATTTAGAGCACAAAGTAATGACTAAATAGATGAATAATGAAAGCATTCATGTGTTTCCCCAATTCATCTACTATCATATTGCTAATATTATAACTGTTAATTCCCAGAAGAAACTCACCAGTTAAAAACTATATTGCCATGCTTTAGGGATCTCATATTTTGAAGTTATGAATCTCCCATTTAAATTCAAACAGTATTCAAGAACAGAATCTGGCCAATGGTTTTGAAAAAAAACAAAATGGCAACACCTTCTTGGAATCTAAGACTGTTCAAAGATTTTTTTTTTCTTCCTAGCAAAACAGGAAGAAATTGGAAAAAAGCATATGGACTCAGGTTGAGCATATGATGTATTTTCAACTTGAATCCACACTTTACTCATATTTGTAGTGTGGCTTAAAATTAATTTTGGTAAAGCGTTTAGATTTGAGAGAAAAAAATTCCTGTCTGGGACTAAGTCAACATTTGTGGCATCTCATTAATCACTGCCTTATGTAACCAGTTTTCCCACCTAAAGAGAAACTACTGGGATGAAAAAAGTTTATAATATTAATGCCAAGTACAGATCTTGCCTCTCCAAAACGGAGTTCATTAATCATCATTGAAGCACAAGAACAAACATACTTCATGTGTCTTGCCAATTTTTTCAATACCATTTCTGAAAGGCAAAAAAATGCCTCTATTTTTCTATTTTTTAATCTTCATTTTTAAAAGGTTTTAATTTGGCTGTTAATTTGTGATAATGTTATGTAAATTTAATGTGCTTTGAGAATGCCTGTGCATAGTATATAGCAGTGAAGTATATTGATTGAGTCTAGGGTTCTGAATCAGAGACATCTGCAGACAGATTCCTGGCTCTATTACTTCCTGCCTATCTGGTCATAACATGCAAAGCACTTCAGTCACAGTGCCTGGCACAGGGTAACTGGCCAATAACCACAGTGACACCAATTCTTACTGTTACTGGTAGGAAGAAGTATGGCCTTGAAGTTTGAAAAGATTTCAATCCAGGCTTTGGTGGAAATCTTTGCTGGGCAAGAGAATAACCTCAGTTTTTTTCATCTGTAAAATGGGGGTAGAAATAGTTGCCTTATATATATCACAGGATTATCAATTGCCACAAAGGAGATAATGCCTTAATCAAGATAGAAAATTGAACCTAATCATAGCATGCAAACTTGTTTAATAAAACAAAAAATAAGTGCCAGGTAATGAAATATTCATTATCTGGCCATATATTTCAGTCTATTAGTGTTAGGATCGTATAGCTGATTAGCAGTTTTGATGGAATTTGGGGGTCAGCCATGTAGTTATTTCAGGCTTCCCTGGTAGCTCAGATGGTAAAGCATTTGCCTACGATGCAAGAGATCTGAGTTCGATCCCTGGGTCGGGAAGATCCCCTGGAGAAAGAAATGGTAACCCACTCCAGTACTCTTGCCTGGAAAATCCCATGGACCAAGGAGCCTGGTAGGCTACAGTCTTTGGAGTCACAAAGAGTCGGACATGATTCAGCGACTTCACTTCACTTCTTCACGTAGCTATTTCATCCTCTATGCAATTTAAAATCACCATTTACTGGAAATGTACTGTTCTTTCTTTGTTAGTATGTCTTTACATCTTTATTTTTTCTAGTCTCTTAATTTTAAAAATTATTTATAAATAAGAAAAATTGAATACAATATACTTAGCTAGTAGATGAAAATGATGACAATCTTTTTTTAAAAAAATAAAGGAATAATACAAACCAGATGTGAGAAGAGAAACACACTAATTCAAACAGTCATAAATAGAAAAAAAAAAAAAAAGGGCTTACATGGAAGAAAAAGTGGCTCCTGCCTACTTTCGTTTACAGCCCCTTGGCTACCAAGTGTCAGGGGATAGAAGTGGATGGATGGTGAAGTTTTCAGATACTTCAGAAAACAAGTTGTTTCCTTACTTGTCCCTGTCAGAAGACTTGCCCTTTCTTGTTTATTTCTATGGCCTCTGCTATTAGAAGCATTGTTAAAAGCTGAAAGACAAAGCATTCTAAAGTTATGGTTGAAGATGCAGCCGTGAGAATTTGGAAAGCCCCAGGAGAGAGACAAGGGTAGTGTCTAGCAGCAATAGCAGAGCTATTTTAATTAGGCTGTTATTTAATTTGTGATAATATTATGTAAATTTAAAAGAGCAGATAGCTCTTTTTGTCCCCATAAAACAGTCAAGGATCAAGAAGTAATCATATGGACACGTAGCAAAGCTTAGTTCATTTTTGAAATTAAAGTAGTTTGGAAAGGGTTGAACAGAATAGAATAGCAGGGGGTTTTTGTAAAGTGAAGTAGAATTAAGTTATAGGCAAGGATTTTTCTGTCTTCAGTTTTAAAGAGCACCAGCTTCACTCTTCTTTTTTGCCCTGTGTTCTTCTTGACCTTCTTATCAGCTCTTGACTTTTCTCCCTGGGAGATTTTCTCTGCATAGTCAGCACTGACTCCTGCAGAAATCCTGAATGCCACACCCTTGTTACAAAAGAGTTGAAGAGAATTCAAATAAACATTTTGCAATAAGGAACTTGGGAACTAACTGTTACAGGATGCTTCCAGAATAAGGCACTGCCAGCTAAAAGCCGAAAATTCTGTTTCCTGTGTAGCATGCCCAATTGTAGGCTTTACTTAAAAATATAAAAGTTAATATTAAACCTTAGAAATTCCTACAGAACCACCTACCTTCCTTTGAGAGTAAATTTTTTCTAGAACAGTTACTTTCCTCTTGTCCAATCTGCACAAATGTAGATTCCAGGACCTTGCTTCCAATTTTTCCTGCTCTTAACACAAAGAGGGAAAATTTGCTGACACATGTCATTGTATACCATAACTTTAATTCTTAACATATATGATACATACTTTCACCATGGGGTGAATGTTAGTGATATTTATTCATGTGCTAGAATTTTTATATATTTTGTCTTACAACAAAACCTGTAAGGTAGATTTTATGCCCATTTTACAGATGAGGAAGCTGCCGTGAGAGTTTATGGCATGGTTTCAAGTTTATACAAATTAAAAATAAAGATTAAAGCTGAGCTTTCAATCACTGTTTGATAAAAGTGTTATGTGTTATGAAAATGTTATATATATGTTACTGGTTTTCATAACCAGTAAAGCTGTTAAATATTTTTAAATATTAGGATTGTTGTTGTGGGAAGCAGGGGGTGGTGTGGGGGACATTCAGTACACTTTTCTTTCAAGGAGACTTATGTTGTAGCCAGGATGGCCTCAGCCATGGATCATACCCAGTTCTCAGGGGAAGGAAGTGGGCTGAGAGCAGAATGGTGGTCAGAATGAAGGATATGCACTCTGACTAGCTAATTTCAAGAGGAAGCAGGAGTATGACCTTGATATGAGGGCTTCTGGATTAGGGGAGTTTTGCTGTTGCATGGATAAAGTTTGGGTCCTAGATGAAAGAGGACCACCAGCTCGGTGAGGATGAGCAAGGCAGGGAGGCACATGGATGGCCCCTCAGGTCTCTGCCAGCCTAAGGTCACTACATTTCCAGGCAGGGAAGAGAGCTCACTCCCTACAGCATTCTAGAGCTTTCATTAGTGTGTCTTTGCTTTGATTTTAATAGGATTAGATAATAAAATCATAGCAAAATGTCAGGAAATGACCCCAAACAAATATAATAAATGCTGCTTCTGTTTATTCTCTATACGTACTGCCTTTTCCCTTAATATCGTCATTCGTTTTTGTGTAGAAAATAGGATTTGGGTATTTTAAATAATTTATAGAAGTTGATTGTGCTTTTCCATCTTGTGCTTTGTTGTTCGTCATGTCTCTGTGTGTGTTTAATCCTACACAATCATCAGTCAAGGGTCTCACTCTTCAATTATGGTAATATTACTTATAATAAGTCTGTTTACACTATTTAGTGCAGATATTGCATCTCATTTCCCAGGCAAATACGGAGACCTTGTTGGATGATATTTCCCACGTGGTTGCTCCATCACAGACATGCTCTTAAGTGCAGTGTGTGGGAGGCCAGACAGTATAAGTGGTTAAGAAATTAGGCTTTGTTGTTGGCATCACCCTGGGCTCAGGGCTTAGCTAAGCCACTTAGTGGTGCATCTTTGGGACGCTGCTCAACCTCCTTTGCCTCATTCTGTCTTCTGTCAAGCAGGGGTAGTCCTGGTATCCACCTTCCTGAATTACTGTATGTGGATTAACTGTGAGGAGGGATGCGTAGAGCATTAGCCCAGTGTCAGGTTCTTCGTGTGCAGTGGATAAATCATCACCACTGTCTTCAGGATGCGGATCTGGGCAGGTGGGGAAAGCGAGCTGAGACCTGTAGAGGCAGGGCCCAGGCTTCAGACTCCTGAGGCCGGTGGCGATGCTGTGATCTTGTTTGTTCTGCTTTTAAGAATCCAGTCCCATGAGAGCAGAGGCAGCAGTACATGCTGCCTGCTCCCACGTGTCTGGTTTATAATGTTTTGGGGGAAATTAATGGTTCACAGATTACAGAGCTTGTCTACCAGGGTTTTGATGCAGAATCCACTATCAGCTCTGTGACCTTGCTCAAGTCACTTAACCCTTCTGTGCCTTCACTTCCTCTTCTTTAAAACGAGAATCATAAGACGACTCACTTCTTTGGATTATCCTGAGACATAAATGAGTTAATATGTATTAACCTCTTAGGGCCTAACACATGGTAAGTACTATGTATTATTTTTAAAAGTAAGAGATTCTTCAGTTACCAGGAGATAATGGCAGAAGTGTATCATATGTAGAGTTAATTATAATATTTAAAAGGCTGTAGATTAATATTTAAAGAGAGCTGACAGTACCAGGCAGGTAGTGCAACATTTTCAGGATAAGAAGCTGGGTACAGTCAACCGTCTTAAAGGATGCTGAGTGCTCTTCTGTGTCTCTAGAAAGACATACATGTCAAGGTAGCTGGTGGAAACTAGTCCATAAATTTAAAAATGTAAGAGATGACACCATTAAAAAATATATATATATATATATATTTTTTTAAATAGGCTTAATTCCAACCTTAAGCCCTTATTTGTCTTCTTGATGTTTGAAGACTGTCTATTCCTGATCTAGTGGGTGTCTGAGGCTTAGGGCCAACCTTTGTAGGCGTGCATGCAGCTTTCTTTCTCCCTGGAGAAGCCGCAGAGCAGTTAGCATTTCCTGGGTGCCCTGGAATCCACACACATCCGTCCCTATTTCCATCTGGGGAACTTCCTCTTTCCTCTGTTGGTGTTCTCAAAAGCTGACCCTTCTTCTCCTCCCCTCTGGAACACACCTGACATCATCTCTTCAGTAACTCAGGTTTTACAAAGGGCTGGGAGAATCAGTGATTTCTGAAAGCCTTTGCTCTCAACCCTGCAGTGCTCACTAAGGCAAGAAAACAAGGATCACACCCTCCCCCTGGATCAGGTCAGGACACCGGGGTCTCAAAGGTGAACTGAAAGACATGGGCCCTGCGCTCAGCAGGGATGGCCAGGTGCAGGCAGGGGATAGGAGATGGGTTTGGCTCCCACCATGATCCTGTGGTGTGACTGGAGAAGCACCAATTTGTAGAAAGTCTGTTTGTGGGTTATGGTTCTCAGGGTATGTGGCTTCTCTCTCCTGCTAGACTGATAGTTCTTTCCCACGAGTACCTGCTCTTTATCTTTCCAGCTCCCAGGGAGTTTTAGTGCAGGACCCCTTGCAGAGACGTGTTTAGCTGTGATGCACCAAGGGGGTTGGTGCTGTGGGAATGGCCCCCCAGAGGTGGGGGGGATATTTTATCACTGACTTTGCTTAGAATTACTGGCTCATGGTGATAAGAAAAATCAAACAGACTTTTAGTCAGTTTTATTACTGTTTAAAAATTCTCTTTAGACAATGCTCCTCCCTACCCTGCCCCTTATTAGGTGACCTGGCGTGAAATATTCTCAACCTCCCAACTTTCCTGCAGCCTTCCTCAGACACACCCCCACAGGGATTTTGTAAGTCATTAATCAGTTTATTTGGAGAAGGCCATGGCAACCCACTCCAGTGTTCTTGCCTGGAGAGTCCCAGGGACGGAGGAGCCTGGTGGGCTGCTGTCTATGGGGTTGCACAGAGTCAGACATGACTGAAGCGACTTAGCAGCAGCAGCAGCAGCAGCAATCAGTTTATTAACTACTGTAATAGTCTCTTAGCTGCTCCTCTTGCTTTTAATCCTAACTTCCTTTATTGCCTCCTCCATACTATCAGAAAAATGATTAACCTAGAGGAGAGCATGGCCTCCTGCTTCAGCTGTTCAGCGCATCCTCAGAACCAGCCTACAAGATACTAAGTGTGCAAGCCTCCCAAGGCCTGCTTCCTGCTGACCTCATTCCTTCTCGTCTTCTCTTTGGCGGTAGCAAGAGATCCATGCGGTCATTTTCTACATGTACAGAATTCTTTCCTGCCTCTGTACCTTGGCTCCTGCTCTTGCTTCTGGCCAAAATAACCTTACCCCTCTTCTCTGACTGGTTCAGTCTTATTCGTCTTTATTTCAGCTATCTACCTAAACTCAATCCAAGAAGCTCCTCTAGCAGTATCTCACAGCTGATGTGCTCTATGGGTTCCTCCCCCATGATGACCCTGACATAGTACTTTTAAAGTTTTTGTAATTATCTGGGTACATGTCTACTTTCTAAAATTTTCGTAAAGTGCCCTAATTCATAGCTATTACTAGATAACTTCATCTTTTTCATACTTAAACTCATAGTATCTGGAACATAGTTGATGCTCAGTAAAACTATGTTGAACTGAATTATATGCTCAACTTTATGAAAGGGAACACTGATTTCTGGTGTACAAATTCTCTAAGCTCTTTAGCAAAGTGGTATATGTTCTTTCTTTAATATTGATGTACACTTTGGAAATTAAAAACATGGTTTGTCATTGAGGCCAGCAGTCCTATTTTTATTAAATGCTTAGTTTTCAGATTAGTGTATGTAAATATTAAAAAGTATTATATTGAATATTAGTGAGTCTACACTAGCTGTAATATTTTTTTCAGATCAGAAGAACAGTGAATAAAAGATTCTAAACCCATAGCAATATATTGATGGAACATAGGCTTGTGTATAAAGTGATATTTTTATAAGTTTTACAAGAGTCTTCAAGTGAAATCATTTGTTTCTAATATCAACCACTCAGAGCCAAATTGAAACAATAGGAGTTTCATTTAGGGTCCATAATAGCTATGATAGAATATCACTGTAACATTATTTGCTGGAATTATAGTAGGGAATTTGCTGGTACAGAAAAGCAAGACAATCCAATTTTTCAGCAGAGATAAAATCCTAGTAAACTGTTCATTCTGCAAATTGGCATTTTTTTTGAAACTCTGACCACTTTATTGGCAATTATCTTGAATCAAGTTGCATATAATTTTGCCTCTCACATTCTTCTAAGTTTAATAAGTTTGGTGAAAGAGGAATTTATACAATTGTGTTTTTTTCCTACTATGTTTATATTCATTCCAAATGTTCCTGAAGTTCAAAACCTAGAGAAAAGTTTAAGCTTAACCTGTAGAGGTTACAAAAAAAAAATCCAAAGATATTTTCAAAATCTCTCTAATGGAATATTATATATATTTATTTTGTGAGGAATTTTATCTCCCAGAAATATTTGATTTCAGACAATGCAGTTCCCAACCTTTCTTTTCATTACAAAAGTTTCTTTGTAACTCCAGTTCACACAAGACTAGTCAACAATATAAAAGTTCATATATTAAAATGCTATTTGAATATGCATAAATGGAAAGTATATTTTAAAGTCATTGAGTGAACTTTGCGTTAGGTAATTACTGGCTCCCCAGAGGCTTCCCCTGACTCCTAACTGACTGAGCTGCAGTAACACACATCCTGATTATAAATGTATTCCCTGGTTTATACACCAGTTACCACAGATCTCATTAAAACATGAATTCCTAGGCATATTTAAAATATGATTAGGTTCATAAAGAACAGTGATTGAAAAACCCAGAGAAGCTTTGAGAAGACAAACCACCCTCAGCAGATAGAAGCAGATGTGTAGGACATTGCTGCAAATATTGGGCATCTCATTCCATCTTGGGGAATTCCTATTTTGTGACTGACATCCGTCTCATTCTCCAAGTGCTTTTTAACTGCCAGAATTTTAAACAGGGGTTGGATACAGTTAGAAACACCTAGCTTCATGTCCTTGCCCATTACTTTCATGACTAATATGTCTTTTCTACCCACTGGACTCACAGAGAATATGCTTCTGTTAGCACTTTTCTCTAAAGCACAGTAGATTGTGGAGTTTTCATTTGATTAGTAAATGTTCTTGCTAAAACCTAGCACATCGCCTGTCAGTCTGGTTGGATTGGGGATATAAGAAACTTGAGGACCAGTGGCCTTGAATAAAATCCATTCAACTCTCAGTGCTTTGAATGAAGTAGGAGACAGAACTAGTAGGTCTCCATTCATAGCATTGATCATTTGAAGAACAGCAGCCTCTAGGCTCTGGAGATGCTCTGTGTAGGTCTAAGATAACTTATGCCCCACTGACCTTGTCTTCCCTACATCAGGCAGATGCTTTTTTCCCCTACAGAAATTCTTTAAGGAAAAATCCAAACCAAGTAGAGTGAAAATTGAGAAGGTATGTTCCTGTACCTGATTTCTGAGCTTCTCTAATATTTCGGCCTGAATTGTAACCTTTTTTTTAAAAAAAAAAACACTGTCATATTTTTAAATATAATTTTAATTGGAGAAAGGGTACAGATGCATTTGTATTGATAATGCTGTGGGCATATAAATTCGTTGACAGTCTAATTTTACAAAGTGGATTCAATTTGGGGGGAAGAAAACACAGTTTTTTGTTTTTTTTTAATGGCACAATCACTTTAAACACAGTGCTCTGGTTTTAAAATTTCAGGTCTGTCCCAAGTGGCGCTAGTGGTAAAGAATCTTCCTGCCAGTGCAAGAGACGTAAGAGATACGGGTTCAATTCCTGGGTCAGGAAGATTCCCAGGAGAAGGAAATGGCACCCCACTCTAGTATTTTTGCTGGGAGAATCCCATGAACAGAGGAGCCTGGTCAGGGGCTACAGTATATGAGGTCACAAAGAGTTGGACACGACTAAGCGTCTTGAGCACACACCATGTAAGCAGTTAGTCACATTGTGTGTTATAATTTCACTTGCTCTCAGAGATATATAATTTTTTGCTTACAAACACATAATGACTGGAAAATCTAAACGATTATGTGTAATTTAGGAGAAAGAAGTATTTCTCCCAATCAGTCTGGGGTCCAGTTTTATTTTTCTTGGTAGATCCAGTTGGAGAAACAGGGTGTTGCTGAGTCCCAGAGTATATTAGATATAGACTAGAACTCCAGGTTCATGATCTTTGTTCTAAGTTCTCAGAGTCTCAAAGTCATGACTCAGTGGAAATAGAGAATTTGGCAGCACACCTAGTACATACTAAATGGTCCTATGTTGCTGTTTGTATAAGCAGAATTAGTCAAGAAGTACGTTTTGAAACTTTTATTAAAAGTATTCTTAATTTTTTTCTCTAATGGTGAACATTTACACAGCCTTTCATTTATTCAACAGATAGCTGTTGAGAGACTGTTGAGCACCAATCCCCATGCTAAGGACAGACAACTTAATAATTCATGGTACCAGATCTTGTGAAGTTTATATTCCACTGCATGCTCACTTTTGTCTGACTCTTGTGACCCCATGGACTGTAGCTCGCCAGTCTCCTCTGTCCACGGGATTCACCAATCACCAGGCAAGAATACTGGAGTGGGTTGCCATTTCCTTCTCCAGAATCAAACCTGTGTCCCCTGCCTCTCCTGCATTGGCACGTGGATTCTTTACCACTGAGCCACCTGGTTATTACATATATTCCACTGGTGATAAAGCAAAATAATAATATGAAGTTTACACTCAATGCAATCATTTCTGTAACAGTAATTTAAAACGTTGTAGACTCACAGTGAAACAGAGGGGAGCATCTAATTGCCAGCGGCAGGGGAGGGGGGAGGGCTAGGAAGGCATCCTGGAGCTGCCACCCACAGGGATCAGAGTGATCACAGAAGTATTAGCATTGACCTACATTGTGACAGTGCCTGATCCACTTGTCTGAGCAAAGTTGTGTGTATTTTGGGTGTGTCAATGGGAACACAAGTGTGGCACGGCCTTGGTACACTTCTCATAAGTGCCTAGTGATGAAGGGAGCTCCAAGCCCCCTGTTCCTCAGGGTCTTGCAGGTCCTGGCATGGGAAAGTGTCCTCCCAGGGCATCTCAGGAGAGCTTTTTCTAAGTACAAATGTGCCTCCTGCCTGCCAAACCTGTGCTGAGAGGGTGCTCACCCATATTATGGGTGCAGTATTGACTAGCGGTGGCCCGGGAGGCTGGCGATTGGCTCAGCGGAGTAGGAGGGAGCTGGGCTGGGCTTGGGTTATGGTCAGCACAAGGAGTTTGGGTCTTTATTTCTCAGACAACTGGTGTGTCATGGAAGGATTTCATTAACAACAAGAAAGCTTTAAAAAAAATTATACAAGAAACAGGTGTTAACTATAGAAAATTTAGATAAGCAATAAGTTCTCAAACTTGTCTAATCCAAATATAAATATTATTGACATTGTGGTATGTGTCTTTGTTGACTTTTTTACCGTTCTTCTCTATACTGTTTTTCTTTTTTTTTTTCTGTCACAGAAATGAGGTCTACTGTGACACTGCTGTTTTGCAACCTGCTGTGTTTTCAACACGTATTTGAACGTGATTCAATACCATTAGGCAGTCATCTGTAATATTATCTTAAAATTTAAGCTTGCTATTCAATTATATGGATGTTCCCTAAATTTAATTTAACCAACTCCCTATTGCTATTCATTTAGATTGTTTCCAGTTTTTTTCATATCATTAAGTGTACTGGAATAAATATTTGAAAGATAATGCTAATTATGTTTTAGAAATGAACTTTAAATTGTTATTTAAAATTCTATAAATTTTTATAATTTTAATAAGAGCACTTTTTAAAGTCCCATTTCTTATATAAAACATTTCATCTGCATCACATTACATAAACTTCAGTCCTGCTGACAAGCTCTCATAATAATGGGGACTTTTTTCCTATCATAGGTTCCTGCTCTGAACCGTGATGAGATAATACCCTCTTCTCTTTTCCAATAGCCGTTGCAGTTTTTCTAGCATAAAACTCAAAATGTCTTATAACTGTATAATTATCTTTTTCCCTATTAGATTCCAAGTTTTATAGGGGAAGGACATTGCCTCTTATTTATTTCTCCCATTCTAAACATGAAGTAAGCATTTGGAATTTTTTTTTAATTAATAAATACAAGGATAAATGGATACCTTAGGAAAAGATGAACAAACAGAAACCGAAAGCCAAAGTACCGACAAATAAATTACCTCCTGAGGTCTCCTTCACTTTACAGTCATAGTGAATGATGTGTTTCATAAAGGGGTAAGTGGATGTAAAGAGAGAGTCACCGTGTGTTAGAGAGGGAAGCTGGAAAGTCAGGTCACTGTGGTGACCTGATGTATATTTCTGTCTTTCTGTGAAGAGAAAGATGGATGTCTACAAATACTGGCACATGCATTATTTCCTTTTCTAGTTACCTTGTTTTAAAGCCAAGGGAGATTAACCTCAACATGCCTTTGTATTCACTGGAGATAATTAACATGAAAATAACAATTATACAACAGCCCAGCAAAAAGAAATCTTTAAGTTTAGCAACTTGAAAGTGGGGTTCACCATCGAAGCTGTTATTCAAAGAATAATAGCTACATGAAACAGGTCTTCAAGGAAAGGGATTACCCCTTTCTAAGCATTGCAGAGTTTTCAACATGCTATAGCCTGAAATTAAAGAGAGAATAAACACAGGGAGATAAAAAATGGAGTGGGGAAAGAAGTGAGTAAATTGAAGATAAATCAGATGATCTGTGGGAATACTTTTCAGATGCTCTGGAGAGCTTTCTCTCATATATGGTGGCATTTTAGAAGCTTTCCTTTGTATAGAGGTGAGGAAGAGAGTATAAATGCTTGCCCTTTTATATTTGTTTTTCTGGATATTTGTCAATTAAGCTTGTGAAGATGGGTCATAGGAAAGGTCTGAACCAGACCTTTTTTCCCCCTCTCATTGGAGGCTTCATTTCCTAGTCAAAATATTTTATAGAAAACTAGTTGTATGTTTCAACTCATGTATGAAAAAAACCTTCAACATAAAACAAAGAACAGATAATCATGTATCCTTAAGACCTATATAGTAGGTGATACATAGTAGTTACTTAGTAAGTATTTACTAAAACAAATAAATTAACATAAATATTAATTTGGAATACATTTCTATAGGTTCCAAGAATGTTATATAGAAATAGAATTTTTTTTTTGTATTTAGTACTTGTATGTAGTTATAGTTACATAAAAAATAAACGCTTCCTCATTAAAGATTAATCACATTGTCAGGTCTCCTGAATACTTAAAGAAGAAAATTCTGAATCCCCGGTGGTTTTCCTTATGAATGTTGTAAAGTATTGGAATGTGTAAGATGCTTAGAAATGTTAGTGGTTCTTCTTTTTGATAGGATCATCTGTTAGCCTGTTATTTATTATACAAGTAAATTCCTTTGATGAATTTATCTAGTTCCCACTCACATTTTCTATGTATAGCTTTTAAGTAACAAATTAAACTTTTTATTCTCTATCTGTGTGTTTATAATGCTGTGTTCTATGTTTACATGTTAGTAACTTTATTGAAGCCATTTGTTTGAACAGGGGTGTTTTTCTATTAAGAAGACATGTTGGAGTATTGTGCCAAATAGGAGAACTGAGAGAAAATCCTTGTGTCCTCATGTGAATGCTATTCCAGAATAAAAATTAGGACCCAAACTATAGATTTTCCAGTTATGGTTCTCCTGAATAGCTGTACTAATTGCAATCAATCAGCAATTTCTCACGTGTGACTGTGCTAATAAAGGCATTGAGTGTTTAAGTTGCTGGACATACATTCTCAATAGTCCTGTGAAACACTTGCAGATATGCCTGAATACCAAGTGTGAAAATGCCGTTTTAATTTTCAGCTCTGTTTCCACATTTACAGTTAATAGACCTTCCATCGTTAGATGTATTCTGTGAATCCCAGAAAACACTGTCTTTCTTGCAGTCTTTGCATTGAGTTGTTTTTTGTGCAGGCTCTTGTAGCTGTGTGGAGCTGCAGGTGACCTCTGGAGCAGTGTCATGGTGAGATCAAAAGTAATGTATTCAAGGTTATAGGAACCACTGTGGTGTCAAAGACAATATATGCCCAGAGGCCGGTCTGAGGACAAAATGTCAAGAAGGATTTAGGCCTGTGTATAACAGTTCTTTCTTAGCCACCCTCTCTGTAATACTCATTACTACCTGAGATAGCCAGAAAGGGACAATAAAGGAATACAGCCTTCAAAATTTGAAATTCTGCTTAAAAAAATAATTCTTCTTTTTGGGCCCTGGCTTTATAGATGAGAAATTCACTTATATATGTCACCTTTCTGCTGTATTCACCTGACGTTTGTTAGATTGTTTTGTTGCATTAAAAATTATTCAAGAAATAGAATTGATTCTTTTCTGAAAAATATGTGACAGGTTATGATGAGGCTGGAGGTTAGGATTCTATCTGGGAGTAACATTTCCTCAGCTTCTGTTCTCTGGGCACCCTTGTTGAGAGCGTTACTGAAGGATTGTCACAGGCAGGCAAAGGGTGCACCGAGGAGAAGAGACGCTGCGGCCGGAGTAGGGAGTGGTAACTTCTGTGTAACAGGAACCTCCATTCAGGAATGGAGGTACTGTCCATTGTACCTGTACTGTCCTGATGTACTGAACCATCAGGAATGGTTTAGTACTTTATACTGTCATTCACAGTATCATATTCAACAAGTGCAGATATGTTCAGATGGTAAAGATTTATTAAAGTTCAAAGTAGCAACAGTGCTAATGCAGTGCATTGCAAGTTGTGTTTGCTAGTTTATAGTCACTGAAAATACAGGGTTTTTCCTGTGTTGCTTATAGCATTCATGATAAATACAGGTTAAATTACTTTTAAGGTCATTTGAAACTCTTCGCAGTAATATTTTATTAGACCAAAGTACTTTAAATAACATTTTAAAATGCACTTGTGAAATGTTTCAAACATAGCAAAACTTATATGATAGCTGCAGATATACTTACTATTAAGAGTAAATAGATATTAACATTTTGCTATTTGTTAGATCCTGTTTAGAAAGTTCCTATTTCCTTAAACTTCAACAATGCTTAATGTTAATGATTTGTAAGATTTTCCCAATATGGAGAGTATAGATTGCTACTTCATTGTTTTAAATTTTGCATCCCCACCCCTGAAATAAATACCTGAACCTGACAATAACCATCTTATCACATGTGTAAGATAATTCAGTTTTTCATGTCTGTGAATTACCTATTCATAGTCTTTTCATATTTTTTGTGCTGTTTATATTCTTCTTATTTTTAGGAGTTCTTTATATATTTGGGCTGCTAATCCTTTGGTTACATCAATTATATGCATCTCTTTCTTTAGTGGTATCTATTTTAGTTTTAAATTTTAGTGAAAACAAATTTAGTGATCTTTCATTATGGGCTTTTTCTGTCTTGCATAAGAAACCCTTCTCTATCTAATATCATGAGAATGGTTTAATATCTTGTCTGCTAAAAGTTTTACAGTTTTGCTTTTCATACTTCATCTTTGTTTCTTCTGGGTACATAGAGGATATGTTTCTAGGCTCTTTACTTGGTTCCATTTGTCTATTTTTCTATCCTAGCACTAATACCACAAAATTTTAATTACTGTACTTTTTAGTAATTACATTGAAATTAAAAGTATTCTGCATGAAGATTGCTTGATGTTAATATTAAATATATTTTCTTATTTTTGAAACATTTTGAAGCATAGGAATACTGGATATAAGCTATGTGGGTAAACTAGGTGAATGAAACACTTATTACAGCAAAATGATTACATAGAACAAGTTAAGGGTCAAACATCTATTGACTATGTGACAGGCAATGTGCTCAATTCAGTCCAGTCACTCAGTTGTGTCCAGCTGTTTGCGACCCCATGAACTGCAGCAGGCCAGGCTTCCCTGTCCATCACCAACTCCTGGAGCCTACTCAAACTCATGTCCATTGAGTCAGTGATGCCATCTAACCATCTCATCCTCTGTTGTCCCCTTCCCCTCCTGCTTTCAATATTTCCCAGCATCAGGGTCTTTTCAAATGAGTCAGCTCTTTGCATCAGGTGGCCAAAGTATTGGAGTTTCAGCTTCAGCATCAGTTCCCCAATGAATATTCAGGATTGATTTCTTTCAGGATGGACTGGTTGGATCTCCTGGCAGTCCAGGGGCTCTCAAGAGTCTTCTCCAACACCACAGTTCGAAAGCATCAATTCTTCAGCACTCAGCTTTCTTTATAGTCCAACTCTCACAACCATACATGACTACTGGAAAAACCATAACTTTGACTAGACAGACCTTTGTCGGCAAAGTGATGTCTCTGCTTTTTAATATGCTGTCTAGGTTGGTCATAACTTTTCTTCCGAGGAGCAAGCGTCTTAATATCATGGCTACAATCAGCATCTGCAGTGATTTTGGAGCCCCTAAAAATCAAGTCTGTCACTATTTCCATTGTTTCCCCATCTATTTGCCATGAAGTGATAGGACCAGATGCCATGATCTTAGTTTTTTGAATGTTGAGTTTTAAGCCAACTTTTTCACTCTCCTCTTTCACTTTTCATCAAGAGGCTCTTTAGTTCTTCTTCACTTTCTGCCATAAGGCTGGTGTCATCTGCATATTTGAGTTTATTGATATTTCTCCTGGCAATCTTGATTCCTGCTTTCGTTTCATCCAGCCTGGCATTTTGCATAATGTACTCTGCATATAAGTTAAATAAGCAGGGTGACAATATACAGCCTTGATGTGCTCCTTTCCTCATTTGAAACTAGTCTGTTGTTCCATGTCCAGTTCTAATTGTTGCTTCTTGACTTGCATACAGATTTCTCAGGAGGCAGGTCAGGTGGTCTGGTATTCCCATCTCTTTCAGAATTTCCCACAGTTTGTTGTGATCCATACTAGTCAATAAAGCAGCAGTTTTTCTGGAAAACTCTCTTGCCTTTGATGATCCAGCAGATGTTGGGATTTGATCTCTGGTTTCTCTGCCTTTTATAAATCCAACTTGAACATCTGGAAGTTCACGGTTCACATACTGCTGAAGCCTGGCGTGGAGAATTTTGAGCATTACTTTATTAGTATGTGAGATGACTGCAATTGTGCGGTAGTTTGAGCATTCTTTGGCATTGCCTTTCTTTGGGATTGGAATGAAAACTGACCTTTTCCAGTCCTGAGTTTTCCAAATTTGCTGAGTTTTCCAAATTTTCTGGCATATTGAGTGCAGTACTTTCACAGCATCATCTTTTAGGATTTGAAATAGCTCAGCTGGAATTCCAGCACCTCCACTAGCTTTGTTCATAGTGATGCTTCCTAAGGCCCACTTGACTTCAACTTCCAGGATGTCTGCCTCTAGGTAAGTGGTCACACCACTATAATTATCTGGGTCATGAAGATCTTTTTTGTATAGTTCTGTGTATTCTTGCCACCTCTTCTTAATATCTTCTTCTGTTAGGTCCATACCGTTTCTGTCCTTTATTGTAACCATCTTTGCATGAAAAGTTCCCTTGGTATCTCTAGTGTCAATATATGGAGTGTTTATGGCATTCAACCGTAGACTTGTTTAATACAAAGTCTGTGTTTGTGACCATTACATTTACTGTGCTCTCCTATGGGCTTCTCTCCATGATTTTATCTCTCATACAAAGAGCATATTGCCTTCAACCTGAGTGACTCACAGTATATTGATAGATGACTCATTCAAACCTGAGCCTCCTCACTTTTCCTGACAGTACTGTTTGCATCTTGAGTGACCTCTGCCCCTGCTCCATGTCAGCCTCCCCTGGGGACTTGTCATCACCCAGAGTTGTTCCATTTCTAAAACATTAAATTCAAATATCTCATTCTTTCTCCTCAACCCTTGGCCCCTCTGTTACCTGTCTGATCATCAGTCCCTTCTGTGTTACCTGCTTTGCCAGATCAGCTTAGTTTCTATGGTCCAATGTTTAAACCCTTCTTGCGCTATTTTGAGCCTGTCTTTGCTCCTATAGCTGAATTGAAAAGTCCTGCTGAAGAAAGTCCTTTGAGCCTCTTTAAATGGGGTGCGGTTTATACACTCACCTCCTGTGTCTGGCTGATGCCGACTTACACTTTAATTTCAGCTTCGCGTCTATTCCCCCTAAAGTCTTCTGAACTCTCTGGCTGAGGTGCTTCTGCTGAGCACTTCAATGTCAATATGTTTGTCACAATCACAGCAGGTCACTCTGTGTAGGGTATATGTTTCTTCTTATCCCTACAATATGTCAGACTCCTCAAGGAAAGGACCCTCATCCCTTACTCATTATTAAATCTCTAAAGCCTCTCACATTCATGACTAAATGAGACCACCTGTGAGTCAAGCAATCTACCAAACTTGCCAATGAATATATTTTAAATGTCTGTAGATTCCAAAGTGGAGTCATAAATGGAGTAGTAAATGGATAAATGGAGTAGTACTTGTAACTTTTCAAAGCATTTTTACACTTACTTTCTCACTTTTGTGTGAAATCATTTTATTTAGTCTTGGTGAAATTTGACAAAAACAGATATGTTCTATAAGAAACTTTCTATTTAGGAGATAGAGAAAGGGCAAACAATTTGGAAGATGGCAGAAAGCTTAATATATGTGGTATTCTGGAGAAGTAGTTTATGAGTTTATTTGTTTGATGAAATAGTCCCTAGAGAAATCTTAGAATTTGAGAAGGAATGCACTGTTTCAGTTGCTCAGGTGGACAAGCTGGATTTTTTTTTTTTTTTTTTTTTTAGCGTTGTGTTTACCATGCCTTCTTGGATGTTTAATTTAGAGAGAGAGAGAGAGATGTGTGCTAAGTCATGTCTGACTCCTTATGACCCCATGGACTGTCACCCACCAGGCTCCTCTGTCCATGGAATTTTCCAGGCAAGAATTCTGCAGTGGGTTGCCTTTTCCTATTCCAGGGAATCTTCCCCACCCAAGGATCTCACCCATATCTCTGTATCTCCTCCATTGGCAGGCAGATTCTTTACTATTGCACCACCTGGGAAGCCCTTGGATGTTTAATTATATTTGATAACTAAAATGCAGAAATTACTGCCACAATTTCTATTTTTAGTTAAATCAAAGTGATTTAAGAACAAATATCATAAATTATTAAATCCTTGAAGAAGAGAGGAAGAAGAAATATTAATTTGGTTTTACCACATATGTCTGTTTTAAAGTTAACACAAAAGAATTTCTCCTGAATATTAAATTACTTTTTACCAAGTTTTTACCTCATGCCAAGCACTGTGCTTGAAGTTAATAAAACAAGGATGAATGATTTAAGCAGTCTCTGCTCTAAAGACAAATTATTTTATGGTTTTGTAATAGATAAAAATTTTTCTTTTCTATATAGAGGGAAAAATGTTTTGCTGGAAAAAATAGGAACTATGCTGTCTCAAATTATACTCTGTAGCTTCAAAGGGCAAAATAGGATATCCTTACTCTTGAAACCTGAACATAATCCTGTAACTAGGTTTTTCAAGAGTTATGACTCCAGGGTAGATGGGAACAAGGCCCTGAACAAATGTTTATTGAATTTATTGAACAATGTTACTAATTAATGTTGCTCCACAGAGGCAATGCCCAAGTACAAATTTACATGACGTGTTTTTTCTACCCAAAATCCTGCCTGCTTTGAGTCATATTTGAGCTTAAGCAGGGCTTTTTGCTGCAACTTCATTAATATTAGAGAGTCAATACATGTGCCTTGAAAGAATCATTTGGGCGCATTTAGGTTAAGCCACAGGAAACTGCCTTTTTGTACTTAAATAACAGTCAAGAGGAGCCAATTCCTATGACTCAACCCAGTACGTATCACATTTCTACCTTGGGATGAACACTGGGATATTGGCAAGGAAAGAGAAGTTTTGTTCATTATTCTGTAGGAGTTTGTCTTAATTGAGAAGCAAGAAAAATCAAAGTGAAATGATCAAGTCTGTGTCCAAGAACTCAGGAGAGGGTCATCTTTAGGAGTATATTTTTTCATGATACATAAAATTAATGAGAAATCAGTGGTTTTATTTTAGGGTTAAGAGCCATATTAGTACATGTAGTATTCAGGTGTTTTTGGAAACTGTAACTGCATGTGAACTTTGTGTTCAGGGTCTCTGATCTTTTGAGAAGTGAGGCAAAAGAGAACACTCTATCTCAATGTGTCTTTCCTTTGCACAATCCTGTTTTTAGCTATAACTTCCTACCAGATCATTCACAGGTTTGGAGCATAATATTAACATTTATATTTTTCTCTGTAGTCCACGGTTTACATTTTAATAATTATTACTTTTATATTTTTATTATACCCTTAGGATATAGGTTTCATTTAATTTTTACCATTTTTCAGATGATTAGAAGCAATGGTGTCTAACCATCTACATAGCTTATTATGCTTAATTTGAACAACTTGAAACCATAACATGATTTTGGTATTTATGGTTGATGAGAGAAGCTCTTTAGGTAGGAGATAAAAGATAGGAGCCTAAAAATTTGAGGAGAGATTATGACTAAGGAAAGTAAGAACAGAAGAAAATAAAGCTGGTAAGAGAAGTAATGGCTTTTGAATTGATAGGAGAGGGAGGAAAAAACCTAAGATTTTGAAGGGCCAAAAAAACCCCAAAAACCCCAGTATTTCTAAAATCAGTATTCTACATGTATTTGAAATAATTTAAATAGAAAAATTATAGAGGACAAAAGTTTATAGGCTAACACCTTAATTTCTTTTATTACTCTCTGTCAATTTATAGGAAGGAGACAGAATATATACTCTCAGTGTGATAACTTCAGGGTGACAGAAATTTTTAAATGAAATCCCTGAACTTCTTATAATAGTTTGAAGGATCTTCTATTGCACATAATTATCATTCTCATTGGAACATTTTGAATCAGCTTCTTTCCCAGCTTTTTTGGGAAAAGACAGTGATTTATTGATTCAGTTCAGTTCAGTCGCTCAGTCGTGTCCAACTCTTTGCAACCCCATGAATCTCAGCATGCCAGGACACCTTGTCTGTCACTAACTCCCGGAGTTTACTCAAAATCATGTCCATCGAGTAGGTGATGCCATCCAGCCATCTCATCCTCTATCATCCCCTTCTCCTCCTGCCCCTAATCCCTCCCAGCATCAGAGTCTTTTCCAATGAGTCAACTCTTCGCATGAGGTGGCCAAAGTACTGGAGTTTCAGCTTTAGCATCATTCCTTCCAAAGATATCCCAGGGCTGATCTCCTTTAATGGACTGGTTGGATCTCCTTGCAGTCCAAGGGACTCTCAAGAGTCTTATCCAACACCACAGTTCAAAAGCATCAATTCTTTAGCAGTCAGCTTTCTTCACAGTCCAACTCTCGCATCCATACATGACTACTGGAAAAAGCATAGCCTTGACTAGACAGACCTTTGTTGACAAAGTAATGTCTCTGCTTTTCAATATGCTATCTAGGTTGGTCATAACTTTCCTTCCAAGGAGTAAGCGTCTTTTAACTTCATGTCTGCAGTCAGCATCTGCAGTGATTTTGGAGCCCCCCAAAACAAAGTCTGACCCTGTTTCCACTCTTTCCCCATGTATTTCCCATGAAGTCATGGGACCAGATGCCATGATCTTAGTTTTCTGAGAGTTGAGCTTTAAGCCAACTCTTTCACTCTCCTCTTTCACTTTCATCAAGAGGCTTTTTAGCTCCTCGTCACTTTCTGCCATAAGGGTGGTGTCATCTGCATATCTGAGGTTATTGATATTACTCCTGGCTATCTTGATTCCAGCTTGTGTTTCTTCCAGCCCAGCATTTCTCATGACGTACTCTGCATATAAGTTAAATAAGCAGGGTGACAATATACAGCCTTGATGTACTCCTTTTCCTATTTGGAACCAGTCTGTTGTTCCATGTCCAGTTCTAATGGTTGCTTCCTGACCTGCATACAGGTTTCTCAAGAGGCAGATTAGGTGGTCTGGTATTCCCATCTCTTTCAGAATTTTCCACAGTTTATTGTGATCCACACAGTCAAAGGCTTTGGCATAGTCAATAAAGCAGAAATAGATGTTTTTCTGGAACTCTCTTGCTTTTTCCATGACCCAGCAGATGTTGACAATTTGATCTCTGGTTCCTCTGCCTTTTCTAAAACCAGCTTGAACATCTGGAATTTCACGGTTCACATATTGTTGAAGCCTGGCTTGGAGAATTTTGAGCATTACTTTACTAGCGTGTGAGATGAGTGCAATTGTGCGGTAGTTTGAGCATTCTTTGGCATTGCCTTTCTTAGGGATTGGAATGAAAACTGACCTTTTCCAGTCCTGTGGCCAGTGCTGAGTTTCCCAAATTTGCTGGCATTTTGAGTGCAGCACTTTCACAGTATCATCTTTCAGGATTTGAAATAGCTCAACTGGAATTCCATCACCTCCACTAGCTTTGTTCATAGTGATGCTTCCTAAGGCCCACTTGACTTCAATTCCAGGATGTCTGGCTCTAGGTGAGTGATCACACCATCATGATTATCTGGGTCATTAAGATCTTTTTTGTACAGTTCTTCTGAGAATTTAAATCTGAAATAATCATATATGACCTTTCCATAATCTTCCCTTTTATTTTTTTCTTTAATCACCTTCCCTGGGTGACAAATTGCTATTGGAAAAAACACCGTTTTTTTTATTGTTGTTGTTGTTGTTTTGTTTTTTTTTTTTTCCTCTTATAGCTAGCTATAAGCAACTCAACTTGAGTTGTTTTATATGTCAATGAAAATATTTCACTAAATTATTCTATGACCCTTCTTTGATAGACTAATATCCCTTGCTAGTTTGCAGTGATTCCACTACTAGAACATTATCATTTCAAAAGAATACACAACTTGGTGTGATTTGTTATCTTTCCATTTCCTTTTTAAGGTGGTTTAGTCATTAAGTTGTGTCTAACTCTTGAGAGACCATGGACTGTACCTTGCCAAGCTCCTCTGTCCATGGGATTCTCTAGGCAAGAGTACTGGAGTGGGCTGCCATTTCCTTCTCCAAGGGATCTTCTTGACCCAGGAATCAAACCCGGTTCTCCTACATTGCAGGCAGATTGTTTACTGACTGCGCTACAAAGGAAGCCCTGTCTTCCTGTTACAGTGTTAAGAAGGAATGTTCCTGAAAATGGGACAATGGTTTCATTTTATTTACATTCTTATGTAGATATTGGAGAAGGAAATGGCAACCCACTCCACTATGGTGGATTTTGATTTGTAGCTCCAGTCAAAAGTGAAGTAAAAGTCATTCAGTTGTGTCTGATTCTCTGCGACCCCGTGGACTTTATAGTCCATGGAATTCTCTAGGCTAGAATACTGGAGTGGGTAGCTGTTGCCTTCCCCAGGGGATCTTCCCAACCCAGGGATTGAACCCAGGTCTTCCACATTGCAGGTGGTTTTTTTTTATTTTTTATTTTTTTTTTACCAGCTGAGCCACAAGGGAAGCCCAAACAGAAGCAATTCTACAACATTAAAATAAAGGTACAAATCCAGCCTGCTCCTATGAAACATTGCTGGTTCGAGTAATAATTAACTCTTCGTTTGATTTCAAACAGATACATTTACACTCAGTTCACATCTGAACTCATACAATTGTAATTATATGGTTCTATCCGAACTGAATTTTATTTCAGGAGAAATTTTAAAAGGAAAAAAAAAAAAATCAAGGTAAACAACAGGGGAGAGTTTAAACCTCAGAGTTCCCACTCAGATATTGTCATGGCTATGGATTTTCAGAATTTGAAAATGGACTCAGGATAGTTTATAAAGACTAGGCAGATTAGAAGTTCTTATAAGTTATTAATTTCAGCTTAGTGCCATTTTAGGAGATGGCTCTTCTAATTGTCATTTTTCCTATTTTATTTTACTAATTTATTATGCAAGAATGTCAATAAGAAGGTAAAGAGACTGTTTGATTTATGTACATTTTTATGTAGCTATGTGGATTGTTGGTCTCTGACCTACAGGGCCCCCTGACCTCATAAAAAGATAATCAGCACATCGAAATGATGGTCCAGAGTTATTTGCTTTTTCTGAAACTTCTAGTCAGAAATTCTAGCTCTTCATGCTGGAAGTACATGCTCTTCATTTTAACTTATAAATCAATGAACCCTATCTGCACAAGTCAGAATATTTGGGCAGGCAACTGAATATGCTCTCTACTACTCAAGAAAGGAATTGCAGGAAGGTGGGAGGTCAAGAGAGAAGAGAATAATGGAAAAGAACTGGGGAAGGAGAATACTAGGGCAGACTCTTTGAGAAAGTATATGCTATTTTTTATGTTAGAAATTGTGTTATTTTTATGCTGATTAAGCAACTGATAGCATAGGAATAAAAAAAATATTTTTCCATAAATGATGCAAGTCATCTAATTTAAAGATACTCAGGATGACTATGAATTATTAAGAGAGTCATTATTAAGGGCTTTTAAGAAATATATTAGCAGTTTTTTACCTTAAAAATAATTTTATTTCTGCAAAATTTCAGTTATAGGTAGCATATTGATATAGATAAAAGCACAAACAAATACAATTTAAAATCAAGTCACAACTAAAGATGAAGTGGTAGTTTATTCAATAAAAACTGAATATTTTTATTATTAAAACTATATTATAAAAATTATGTTTATCATAGAAACAGGCAAGTACAAAAATAAAGAAAATGAAAAGAGAGCAGACGTACAACAAACGAATAGCTGTGGAAGTACAAATTAGGGTTCCTCATGTAGACTGTCTTGACTGGACCCATTTGCTCAGAGTGTGTGTGGCTGCTGCTAAGTTGCATCAGTCGTGTCCGACTCTGTGCGACCCCATCCCTGGGATTCTTCAGGCAAGAACACTGGAGTGGGTTGCCATTTCCTTCTCCAATGCATGAAAGTGAAAGTGAAGTCACTCAGTTGTGTCCAACTCTTAAGTAACTATAAAAAGGTCAGCAAGATGGAAAACAGTGAGCAAGTATGAAGTTGGAACAGGATGAGATTGAAGCGTTATCAGCAGCCTCAAAATATATGATTTTGTGGGCAGAGGCTAGAAGGTCAGATTTAATTCTGAGTGCAGTGGGAAGTGAGGAAAGGCTAGCTTGAAACATTAGGTTTGAATGGGAGGAAGAAATAAAATGGGAAGAAATGGCTGACTAGAGAGCTGTTTTGGGGTATAATTCAGTGTGTGTGTGGAAGGGTCGCTTTGGGGAGAGGATAGCTAACTTTTTCCTTCTTTCTTCCAAAAGAGTTCATCAAGATAAAGAAGACAATCTTCGTCACCAAAGTGATCACAGTCTAATACATAAACTCTACAAAGTAGACAGTGCACAGTAAGATGCTTATTGTCTAGTATTTATATTTTATACTAGCTAGATAAATAATTTTGGTGTAATAAGTGGTACTGAAGCAGGATGCTTGAGTGTCTAAGGGAGTATATGTTTGGGGCACTTAACTCACACTTGGGAGATTGTTAGTATGTTTCTTAGCAGAAGTCATATTTTAAAAATGAGAGAAGTAAGTTAGATTCCCCCATTCCTACCCGCCATGGGATGTAGATGGGTGTGCAGACAACAGCAAGTATATGCCAGGAAGAAAGGGCAGCATGTTAATGAGAACTTGACCTATCTAATGAATTTCAAATAATTCAACAGGATGCGTATATGAAAGGAGTGATGAAATGGGCTAGACCCTCAAGACTGCGTGTATCAATTTTATCAGTTGATTTCATGCAGTGTTACTAGCCATTTTTCTTTTTCTTCAAGCTAACTCCTGAGTCTTCATCTTCATTTCTTCAGTTGATTGTTAAATCACTACCTTCCACCCTCTAACCATCTCCACCCACCCCAGCCGCAAAAGATCACTGCCTTCTCCTCAGGTCTTAGATTTGTCCTGATCACCTTCTAAAGAAATGGACTCCTCCCTCCACACACCCAGACTTTTGTCACTCTCTAATCCAGTACTTTTCCCTAAACTCTTCTTTATGAAACTTCTCTGTTATTATTTCATTTGTTCATTGGTTTTTATGTTTATCTTTTCCACTAAAATACAAGCTTTATGAGCTCATTCTTATTTATAGCTGCAAGCCCAGTGGCTAAACCAGTAGCTGCACATGCTGAATACTCTGTAAATATTTGTTGAATAAATGAATGAACTCATAGAACAAGGAATGGAAACTAGGTTATTGCAGCTGCCCTTAATCATTTTTACTTTATCTTATTCCTTAGATATCCTTTAAGGACTGGATTTTTGTTTTATTGGAGGATAATAGCTTCATCAGTCATAATTATATATATTTATATCCCCTCTGTCTTGAGCCTCCCCTAAATCTACCCTTCTAGGTCATCACAGAGCACCAGGCTGGGCTCCCTGTGATATACAGCAACTTCTCACTATTTACACTTGATAGTATATATGTGGTTGCAAGAAAGAAACATGCGGAGTTGTTTGTGGGATGGAGGTTTCTGCTCAGAGGGTAAGAAAACAGCCCAAGAGAGCTTCACTCCAGATCTCAGTACTTTCCACAAAGGGGAAAAATACAGCAGGCTTTGTAAGAATCTCTCAGGACCAACAGTTCTGGAAACTAGTAATTCCAATCACCTCTTCTCTGAAGTCAGAAACCACTGTTCCCTGCTGACTTGTATGTGTCTCCTGCTTTCGCGTTGTAAGAGCAAATGGACTGTCTTGTTTCTCATCCTCCACTGAGGTCTGCCTCCTTGGACAGTCTCCCTTCAAGCCTCCTTTTCAGCAACTGGTGTCTGACCTTTCAGCCTATTCATTGCAACCTGGGCTCTAATCACCATCCCTGAGCCACTGGGGTGTGGTCAGAATAGCAGAATGATATGGCTATGTGATAATAACTTACTGTAGAAAGAACTACATGAGGCCACTTGTCCATAAACCCACAGAACTGCATGGGGACATGTCAGGCACTAGGAGCTCCATAGTCTGTCAAGGATAATGTTTTTGTTTTTGCTTTTCTTTTTAAGTTGAGTTCAAGGCTCTGTCTTCACCTACAAAGGTGGGAGTTACTACTTGCTTCTTAGAATTTAGTAAATCTTAGAGAGCTCCCATATGTATTGTGTTAAGTGGCTTCAGTGGTGTCCAACTCTTTGTGACACCATGGACTGTAGCCCACCAGGCTCCTCTATCCATGGGATTCTCCAGACAAGAATACTGGAGTGGTTTGCCATTCCCATGCCAGGGGATCTTCCTGATCCAGGGATTGAATGTACATCTCTTACATATCCTGCATTGGCAGGGGGTTGTTTACCACTAGTGTCAACCTGGGAAGCCTTCTTTATAGAGATTTTTAGAATAAATTTTTAGAATTTTTTAGAATAAAACTGCTGGTCTGCAAACTGCTACGTCATTTGCATAGGACTTCTGGGGATCTCTTTGAAGGAGCCAGGTGTAGAATACAAGTGAAGCAGTTTCTCAGTGTATCAAAGTCGTAACTAATTATTCAAACTCTTGCAAATCAATTAAAATGCATACTGGGAAAGTATTAATTTAAGGGAAATCTGGCATAAAAGTTTTTGTACAATGAATATATGTGTCTGGATGCAATTTGTATTCTTCACACATTGAGAATTTACAACGTGCTTTGCATCTAAGGGAACAAGAGGGACACAGAAGACACTTTTTTTTTTAAAAGCATACATGTTTTGTCCTCAAGTAAATTATAAGATTAATCTGAGCCTGGGGCAGTTTGTAACCTCAACTCCATTGATAAACTGCAAGTGCAAGTCACTCAGTCGTGTCTGTTCTTTGTGACCCCCTGGACTATACAGTCCATGGAATTCTCCAGGCCAGAATACTGGAGTGGGTAGTCTTTCCCTTCTCCAGGGGATCTTCTGACCCAGGGATTGAACCCAGGTCTCCCGCATTGCAGGTGGCTTCTTTACCAGCTGAGTCACAAGGGAAGCCCAAGAATACTGGAGTGGGTAGCCTAACCCTTCTCCAGCAGATCATCCCAAACCAGGAATCAAACCGGGGTCTCCTGCAGTGCACGTGATTCTTTACCAACTGAGCTATCCAAGCTGAGACCAGCACAAAACAACACACCAAACCCCACTGGGAGCTCTCAGTCTTTCCTTACTTGACGAGAGCTCCTCTCCTCTTTTTCTGCTCTTCAGGATAACACTTTATACCCAGCAGGGATTCGGATGATCCCCAAATACTGCAAATACCTATCAGTTGGTATCAGGATACCTATTCTCTCACTCCATCAGTTCAGTTGCTCAGTTGTGAAGGACTCCTGGCGACCCCATGGACTATAGCACGCAGGCCTCCCTGTCCATCACCAACTCCCAGAACTTGTTCAAACACATGTGCATCAAGTCAATGATGCCATCCAACCATCTCATCCTCTCTCGTGCCCTTCTCTTCCTGCCTCCAGTCTTTCCTAGCATCAGGATCTTTTCTAGCGAGTCAGTTCTTCTTATCAGATTGCCAAAGTATTGGAGCTTCAGCATCAGCCCTTCCAATAAGTATTCAGGACTGATTTCCTTTAGGATTGACTGGTTTGATCTCCTTGCAGTCCAAGGGACTCAAGAGTCTTCTCCAGCACCAGTTGAAAAGCATCAGTTCTTCAGCACTCAGCTTTCTTTATGGTTCAACCCTCACAACCATACATGACTACTGGAAAAACTATAGCTTTAACTATATGGACCTTTGTTGGCAAAGGAATGTCTCTGCTTTTTAATATGCTGTCTAGGTTGGTCATAACTTTTCTTCCAAGGAGTAAGCGTCTTTTAATTTCATGGCTGCAGTCACCATCTGCAGTGATTTTGGAGCCCAAGAAAATCAAGTCTGTCACTGTTTCCATTGTTTCTGCATCTCTTTGCCATGAAGTAATGGGACCGGATACTATAATCTTAATTTTTTGAATGTTCAGTTTTAAGCCAACGTTTTCACTCTCCTCTTGCACTTTCATCAAGAGGCTCTTTAGTTCTTCACTTTCTGCCATAAGGGTGGTGTCATCTGCATATCTGAGGTGATTGATATTTCTTCCGGCAATCTTGATTTCAGCTTGTGCTTCTTCCAGCCCAGAATTTCACATGATATATTCTGCATATAAGTTAAATAAGCAGGGTGAAAATAATACCGACTTGACATACTCCTTTCCCAATTTTGAACCAGTACATTGTTCCATGTCTGGGTCTAACCATTGCTTCTTGATCTGCATACAGGTTTCTCAGGAGGCAAGTAAGGTGGTCTGCTATTCTCACCTCTTGAAGAGTTTTCCACAGTGTGTTGTGATCCATACAGTCAAAGGCTTTAGCATAGTCAAGGAGGCAAAAGTAGATGTTTTTATAGAATTCTCTTGCTTTTTCCATGATCCAGCGGATGTTAGGAATTTGATCTCTGGTTCCTCTCCCTTTTCTAAATCCAGTTTGAAATCTGGAAGTTCTCGGTTCACATACTGTTGAAGCGTAGCTTGGAGAATTTAGGGCATTAATTTGCTAGTGTATGAGATGAGTGCAATTGTGCAGTAGTTTGAGCATTTTGGGGCATTGCTTTTCTTTGGTATTGGAATGAAAACGTACCTTTTCCAGTCCTGTGGCCACTGCTGAGTTTTCCAAATTTTCTGACATACATAGCAGGCTCAGCACTTTCACAGCATCATCTTTTAAGATTTGAAATAGCTCCACTGGAATTCCATCACCTCCACTAGCTTTGTTCATACTGATACTTCCTAAGGCCCACTTGACTTTGCATTCCAGGATGTCTGGCTCTAGGTGAGTGATCACACCATCATGATTATCTGGGTCATGAAGACTTTTTTTGTACAGTTCTTCTGTGTATTCTTGCCACTCTTCTTAATATCTTCTGCTTCTGTTAAGTCCATACTGTTTCTGTCCTTTATTGTGCCCGTCTTTGCATGAAACATTCCCTTGGTATCTCTAATTTTCTTGAAGAGAAATTTCCTCTATTTCTTTGCATTGATCACTGAGCAAGGCTTTCTTATCTCTCCTTGCTATTCTTTTGGAACTCTGCATTCAGATGGATCTATCTTTCCTTTTCTCCTTTGCCTTTTACGTCTCTTCTCTTCTCAGCTATTTATAAGGCCTCCTCAAACAACCATTTTGCCTTTTTGCATTTCTTCTTCTTAGGGATAGTTTTGATCATTGCCTCCTACACAATGTCATGAACCTCTGTCCATAGTTCTTCAGACACTCTATCAGATCTAATCCCTGAATCTGTTTGTCACTTTCACTGTATAATCATAAGGTATTTGATTTAGGTCATACCTGAATGGTCTTGTTCCCTGTAGGTTGCAGAGAATGACTAGCTACAGCCTAGAGGACTGAACTAGGAGGCCAGTCTAAGAGTTTTATAAGGTAGAAACTGAGGTGGTTGGTCTAGGCGACAGAGCTCTTAGCTTGAAGTTGTGTAACTGTGTTCTTTTTCTGTTTTTAAAGAGGATCCTGACCTGGCTGAGACTGTGTTCCTCAAATGAGTCTCCTCCTACCCCTACTAGTGATTGTTTTCTAGGGGTCTAACAAATAGCATGTGCTTTTAGAGCTTAGATGTTATTTAATGATTTTGGGGAAACCTAATTTTGGGGGCCACTAAAACATACTGATTCAATAGAACAGAGTGTTAAATTTGCATGGATTTTAAAATAACACACGAAATTTGACAGTTCTGTTATAATTGGTAGTCTTTAAAATCTTTTTAATAAATGGAAGAGGTTTCCAAAAGACATTATTATATCTTTCACCCTTCATTTACTAATACACCAATAGATAGTGCCAAGGAGTGACTAGTCAGTGTTTATAAAGTTGGAAGAAAGGTTCCCTGTTGGATGCTTGCTTTTATACGAGCAGTGACAGTGCTGTTTCCTTCATTTGACTCATCATTGTTTACAAAAGTAAAGCAGGATTCTCTGAGTGAAAATTTTCTAAATCATTGACGGGCTGTGTTCCCTCTGTGAACAATTAGTTCTTTAGACCAGTTTCCTTCCCCCCCCCCCCCCCCCCCCCCAACCAAATCATCTACTTCTGTTGTAACAGATGGTTTCCATGATAAGGCTCCTTTTGTTCCTCCGTAAAGAGCAGTAAATGAATGAAAGTCATTGCTTCACTGGGAAGAGCCCTGGAAGAGGTGATGGGCAGGGGAAGTCCAGCATCCCAGTCTGCCTCACTTGCCAGAAGCTCAGTTGACTCAACCTGATCATCAGACCTGCTGGTAGAGTGTAAACTTGTGTCAGTAAGAGCCTAGATGGCAAAGAGGATTTAATTGGCAAGATACCAGACAGTGCAGATGTTAGTCATGGTGCTTGTGCCTGTCCCCAGCGGAATGTGATTCTCTCACCTGCCTAGGATTTGGAAACTGCACTTAGGACACTTACAGCAAAGATAAAATACTTATTTCAGGGTCCTACGGCTCAGTGGGAAAGAATCTGCCTGCCAATGTAGGAGCTATGGGTTCAATCCCTGGGTTGGGAAAATCCCCTGGAGGAGCAAATGGCAACCCACTCCAGTATTCTTGCCTGGGAAATCCCATGGGCAGAGGAACATGGCAGGCTACAGTCCATGGGGTCACAAAGAGTTGGACATAACTTAGTGACTAAACAATGAAAAGAACAACTGAAGACTTACCAAAACAATTCCCTCAAATTTTGATTAATAGGCATATTTGGAAAAAGTTCCCCTTGACCAAGAGCCTGTGCCTGATTGTATTGTTGTGTTAGTTTACCTGTATATTCAGTGCACTATAGGCTTTTTGTGGGTGGGAAGCTTGGCCTTCCTCCCTTCTCAGGCCACCATGCCCAGCACTTAGGAGTGCTTGAGACATTAAGGAATGGATGAATATTTTATGCTTGTGATCAGTTTGCCAGAATAAACCAACCATATCCTCTGACATCTTGCAAAACTAGTTATTTTTTTAATGTGCCAGTGTTTCGATTTTAAATTAGACCTCAGAGGTGAAAGGCCAGCACATTATGGACAGCTCATTTATCTAGTACACAACTCTCAGCTCTTAAGTTACTGCCCTGGGGAAGCCCACTGCATTAGGGCAGTGATATCAGCCTCCTGAATAGATACTGATCTCGGCTGTGGCAGTCATTCTTCTCAGAAGCCACAGTGGCTGATAAAGGTACAGTAGGCTAAGTTCATTGAGGCTTTATTTGAAAATTGTCAGTGAAATGGTTTATATCTAGCAACTTTCCAACAGAACTCTACCTAGAACTAACTCCTTTTTAAAAAGTACACTTGAAATCCTTTCTTGCCATACGTCACACTTACTGGTATCGAATTCAGATTTGAAAGGAAATCTTGCTTCAGATCCCCTTTTTAAAAATACTTCTGTGCTGTTTTAGAAAACTCTAGTGTTCCACATAATTACACTGGCTTCAGTTTCATTTAACGAGAACCCCATGACAATACTGGAGTAAAACCATCATTTTAGTATTTCTGATTCTTCTCTTTGCTAATTCTTCCTGCATAAAGATGATGTGGGGTCCTTGTCTGATTTTAGACTAAGCATAATTGCCAATATGAACAAAAGTTAAAGGGCACAATTGTCTACAAGTTACGTATTATATTAAGGACACAGTTAGCCATATAGCATATGTTGAAGGGAATAAAACAAGCTGAAATAACTAAACATTTGGAAGGAGATCTATTTTGTCTCAGCCATTTTAGTGATATGCCCTTAGATAAAGATTATTGATTACATAAAGTTTTGGGAAACCCCACGATTGCTCACCTGTGTATGTTGGCATTACATATGATTATTTTGCATTTAATATCTGAATGTAGTTTCAATATAAATAACTTTTCAGATTTTGATGAGCAGCCTTGTAATTATACCAACATATCCATTAGAAATTCAGTTCTAGAAAAGAAAGTAAACAACTATTACATCCATGTTTACCTGAGAAGAATAAAGCAGCTTTCTGCAGTGAGTTATAATAATGGGATTTATATGTTTTAATCAGTTTTTTAAATAACATTTAGCTACTTATTTCTGATGGGTCCATATCAGTGAGGGAAATTACAGTTCTGCTTTTGTAGTTTTATTTTGCATCTCAGAATCCCTTGAAGTGTGGATAACCAAAGGAAAATAAGAATTTCTTTTTTTTTTTAATAAGAAACTAGGGATTTTAAGCCTGAACAAAATTTTGAAAGTCTAGTCTATAAAAAGGAGATTTGCCTTCTTCAGCATAATTCCAGATGGAAAGAGTCAGGTCAATGGAGAGAAGTTAGAGAAAGTTCTGAGTAAGTTTCAGATAGAGCTTGTTAATAAACTATATCCAACAATGACTGAGTTGTCACGGGGATGTGTGTAGTGAATGTTCTGTTCTGGACATTTTTAAACAGAGGTTAAAACCTGTCAGGAATATTTTGTAAGGGGAGAAGAAAACCTATACTAAATTAACACTAAATGACTATTCTGAATAGGAACATCTGTAAATCTAATTTCTCCTCCACTCTTGGTCTCATTTACGAGGTGTGAATGCCTGCTGTGGCAGTAGATTGTGTCAACAATTACATTGATGGCTGAGTGCTAACATGAAGTCTACCCACTCCCTCTCTTATTTTAATTGCATTTTTATCTATCAGTTAATGTGATTATTTTCACCTTATTAGCAGTGTCACTGTCTTGTTTTTTAATAAAAGAAAGGAATGCAAAAGGGCCTTTTGGAAAGCAACCATTCACCCCACTAGTACTGCAGAAGCCCTCCTCGCGCAGGCATCAGAGGCAAGGGGCAGACTGTCAGAATTCATTGTGTCACTGTGCCCTGGCTTCACTCCTTTTATCTTTTCAATCTCTGTAGCCCTGACAGGTCACCCTGAAACAGGATATGCTGGCCAACGAGGAATAAATAGCCAAAGATGATCCTAACTAGTGACCAAAAAATATAAATCCCATTATACTATACATTTATAACTCATCCCACTGAAAAGCATATGAGTCAAGTAAACATATCTGGCAAATCGGGTATGGCTGAATTCAGGCTAGTAGCGATCTCCTTTGACTATTACCTGGGCTCAACCATATTCTTGGCAAGGGTCACACAATTTTTGTTTAAGGAATGAGATCAGCAACATACCTTGTGCTTGTGTGCTACTCAGTTAACTCAAATGAAGCTCATAACCAAGAAGAAAGTAATAGCAGAAAAAATAGAGTAAATGAAAAAATAAGGAATAAACAAGACTATGAAAACCAAGTCCATCATTCCAAAGACTGCCTAGTCCAAAGTAAATCCTAAGACTAGTACTTAGGTCTCATTATTTGACTGAAGTATATTAATATATGTACTATTTTCAGTTTTAAATATTTTGATTTTACTAGGTCATATGTTGTCAACATTCTAGTCCATTGAAAAGCATAAATAATTCAACATTGCTCCATACCTATTTCACAGCCTTTTTGTATAGCCTGGGCATTCTGGATTTTAATCCATAACCTATATTTGGTTGGTGAAATGTCATCAAACTTAATTTTTCCTGTGACACACAAATTCGTGAAGTGTTCTATATTTTTTTTAAGTCTATGCATTTTCAATCATTTCTTCTTGAGAATGAGTAACTTGGGCACATCGGCAATAAGAGAATTGCTGCTCCCACCATTTCTCACATGGCGCTGCTGCTTTTTGTCCCTGTGGATCTTTCTCTACAGAGACAATTGCAGTGAAGGCCAGGGCCCTTCCTATCATTCAACTGATTCCAGTATTTAAGGCCCACATCAGCTCTTTCAGGTTTAAAAACTCTTCTTTTTTTGTCTTCAGCTTTTATTTAAAAATTGACATAAAAACAAAATTATCAAGGGAGCCTACTGAACAAAATGCCTTTCTTGCCCTAGGAATGCTCAGTAAAACCGAGGCTTACTGCAAACCAAGGCTTACTCTGGCCCCTCAACATGGAATAATGATCATGCAAGCCATGCTGCATTTGAAAAATTCTATTTTAGCATCCTCTTCCATCTATTAAACTTCTAAATCTGTTTTGGTATGCATGGCATGTTTAGGTCTCATTTTATGTTAACCACAGTATCTTAATAAAAAATGTAAAATAAGCTTTCTGTAGTCAATTATGGGTTTCCCTGGTGGCTCAGATGATAAAGAATTTGCGTGCAGTACAGAAAACCTGGGTTTAATCTCTGGGTTGGGAAGATCCCCTGGAGGAGGGAATGGCCATCCTCTCCAGTATTCTTGTCTGGAGAATCCCAGGGACAGAGGAGCCTGGTGGGCTACAGTCCATGTGGTCGCAGAGCTGAACACAGCTGAGTGACTAATACATACACACACACAACTCAGGTATAGTATGTTAAGAGTGAGTCTGATAAACCCTTGACCGAGAAGAGTTCTTTCATTTTGGAAAAGACAATGTCTGCTGTTTGTTTAGGGTGCCACCGCCTTCTACCATCTGGCGGGGAAACTCCATGAGAGATGTGGGATCAAAGTCATCGCTTCGGGGTTCTGTGGCACAAGAACTGAAGCAAAGGGGAGATGTGGCAACTCAAAACACGTCTCGACAGTTACAGCCATTAAATGGGGTGCAGGGTGCATTGCTTTTCAGCCCTTCTGTCTTCTGATCAACTGGGCTGATAAGAAAGGGTTGAATAAAACTTGTCAGTTCTGTTTAGTTTATAGCCACACTTGTTTTCTCCTCACCCTCTGCGGGGTGGTTATTAAGAAATGATTTTGGGGACTTTATTCAACCTTTGCTGGAGCATTTCATATAGACACACAGGTCCTTTTGAGGTAACCTGGACACTTAGAACTGAATGACGGTCATTCATTCTCCTCTATTTAGTGCTACAATTTCAGCCAGTTATAGCATAACTGTGTCTAATCATTAGAATAAAAAGTCTTGAAGTGTAATAAACAATAGCTTAAGTCCTTCAGTGTGCAACAGATACCATGTTTTGCGCAATCAGCCTTGTTGGCAGGAGCAGTTTCACCTCCAGATGAAAAGGTGACTGGGATATGGTGCATTTGGAAGCCGTGTCGGTGCAGTCAGGCCTGGGTGCAATTGAAGCTGCTGTTCACAAAAATGAAATTCCGAACTGAGGCCTTCATTGCCCATTCCAAGAAATACAACAAAAAGGGCTGGATCAGTATTTCAAGTGCTGTTGATACTATTGGCTTAGACACATTCCCTTTATTGGGTCTGTTTTGCAAGCCTAAATTTGAGCCTGAAGAATTTCTCCATATAAATGTCTTAAGTACTGCAGGGGCACATCCATCACCGTTTTTGTTTTGAATTACAAAGATAACCTTAAGATATGAGCCTTATACTGGGCAATGTGATACATACACAGAAAGGGTGAGCTTCCTTGGTGATGAAATCAGCCGATGCCCAAGAGGAAAGTAATAGGCAGAAAGGACAGAGTTGATGAAAAAATTGATTCTTTTCCATTAAACTATACGTGATGTGTTTTTTATGAAGTAGGCATTAGCTGAAAGAAATATTTTTTCAACTAAAAAGAGATTGATGGTGAGGGAGAGGAAAAATGTATAAGGAATCAGGGGATAAATATGTGTCTTATTTTATTACCATCTTAAATAATGAGAAACTTGAAAAGCATTCCATTGTGGTTACCTCGTATGTTTTCTTGGGCTTGGTGCTATTAAAACTCTTTAATGTTCCTAATGGCTTTTTTTTTTTTTCAGAAGCGCATTTGGATTTCACACTTTATTATTTTCATAATCCTAAGAGTTGTGTTGCTTATTTTCAGGTTTACCAAAGATGCAGGCTATTAGGAGCTACAGTGGAACACCACCCCCTGCTCTTCATGAAGGACCCCCATTACACATTCAGGCAGGGGATACAGTTGAACTTCTGAGAGGAGATGCACACAGTCTGTTTTGGCAGGTACTGTTCACATTACAGTGTTTTAGATTTAACAGATGATTTATTACTTCTTGGAAACCAAAGCTCTTGTCTTTAGAACTGATTGCATGCTTTCAGCTTCAGAAATTTTACATGACGTGAAGAAAAATATTTTTTATTAACCACCCTCAAATTTACCAATGCTGAAGTGGCAGTGAGTGGTAGAACACTAAAGAAAATAGTATCTGTGCTCTGAATCAGAATTATCATTTGTATTAAAAATCCATGCATTGACAGCATTTTTTCCAAACCCAGACTTTGGGTATGATCTAATTCACACAGTTCTAACATATTAGCACTTTACTTCAGGGGAACTACCAACTAGCTTTCCAGAGGCCATTGCTGGCCAATTGTATCTACCCACAGTAATACCTAAAATTATCAGAGTGTTTGCTCTGGGTATTATTTACAAAATAAGTAAATTGTGTCAAGTGAGCGAGTATGTTGATGTTTGCTGGTGATGAAATCTCTCTTGTCCATTAGCCTGCTTTGGTTCAAGGGTTTTGTTAAATGAGGTAAATATAGTAGCGTGTAATGATCGAATAGAGTTGGATGGTGGAACATTGCTGTTCATTAAATTATTCTGTATTTTCATGCATATGTTAGAAATACCTCCCAACAAACGTAAGGAGTGTCAAAAGTCTATTGTGAATTGAAGGAGAAAAAAGTGGGATCAACAGAAAGCTTAGCCCATGAGTGAAGTTTTCTAGGGGTAAAGAGAGAGCAGAAAAGGATTGCTGGATAATAATCCATCATGTACATGTGTAAATGGTAGCTACTTTGTTTGCACAAAAGCATCTTATTGTCTGCCATCCTGTTACAGAAGAATGCCCCTAAGTTGAACAGTTAACTCCAACCACATATCAATTTCTAGAGCCAGTGGCTTTTCTAGAGCTCCAGCAACCTTCTTCAGTATCCTACGCTTCTCATACCTAATTCTTCCCAAAAAAGGAAGAGAATGACAGACTCAGACGCTAACTCTTCTATCCACTCCTGCATTTCCCAACCCAACCACAAAACATGCCTGCTTGTGTATGTATAAGATTTGTCTTATCTTATTCTTGGATATTCCATCCTCACATTACATCAGTTGGCTCTTGACCGCTACATTTTCAACTTCATTCTCTCCACTGGCTCCTTTTCTACAGCTTACAAATATGCTCAGGCTCCTCCCAGCTTAAAGCACATGTAACTCCACTTTTTGTCTGGCTATGTCAGTCTTCCACTCCCTCTCATCTTCTCCTTCTCCTGTTCCCAAAGCTGATGAGAACGTAGTCTGCACTCAGTCTCTGCCTCCTTATGGCCTATTTGTAATGCAGTTTCCTGCAGAAACTATTCCTACTTGGATTACTAATGCCATTAAAAAACAACTTTGCGATATATAATTAAATGCACATATTTAACGTGCAGTTGAATTTGATAAGTTTTGTCAAATGTACGTATAAGTGAAAGCATTGTTACAATTGAGATGATAAGATCAGCCCCAGAGTTTTTGTTTGGTGCTTTGTAACCTCTCCCCCATACCCCTAGTCTCCCTTACGCCCTTTGTAACCTACTCCCTCATGCCCTTCCTTAACCCCACCAGGCAACCACAGTTCTGCTTTCAGACTATGAGTTTGCATTTTTCAGAATTTTATATAGGAATAGTATAGTACATATTCTTTTTTGGATGGCTTCTTTCACTTAACATTATTATCGTGAGATTAAACCCTGTTGCTCTGTTTAACAGTTAGTGAAGTGAAAGTGAAAGTTGCTCAGTCATCCGACTCTTTGCGACCCCATAGACTATACAGTCCATGGAATTCTCCAGGCCAGAATACTGGAGTGGGTAGCCTATCCCTTCTCCAGGGGATCTTCCCGACCCAGGAGTCAAACCAGGGTCTCCTGCACTGCAGGCGGATTCTTTACCAACTGAGCTATGAGGGAAGCCACGATAATTCTATCATTTTTTAAAAGCACTTTATTGTCATTTGATTGATATATAAAAAGCTATAAATGTTTAATGCATGCAGCTTGAGTTTGGAGATAAGTATATATTCTTGAAACTACTACCACAATTTATGCCATAAACATATCCATCACTTCTAAAAGTTTTCTCCTATCCTATCTTATTTATTTTGTGGTTAACAACATTAACATTTGGAAGGAATGATGCTAAAGCTGAAGCTCTAGTACTTTGGCCACTCATTGGAAAAGACTCTGATGCTGGGAGGGATCGGGGGCAGGAGGAGAAGGGGACAACCCAGGATGAGATGGCTGGATGGCATCACGGACTCAATGGACCTAAGTCTGAGTGAACTCTGGGAGATGGTGATGGACAGGGAGGCCTGGCGTGCTGCGATTCATGGGGTCGCCAAGAGTCGGACACGACTGAGCGACTGGACTGAACTGAACTGAACTGAACTACCTTCTTAGCAAATATTTAAGTATATAGTACAGTATTACTGACTGTACACTCTGTGTTGTATAGTAGAACTCTAGGACTTATCCATGTTCCATAACTGAAACTTATATCCTTTGATTACTTCTGCATTTCCTCCTTCCCCCAGGCTTTGGCTACCCCTATCCTACTCTCTGCTTCTTTGAATTTGACAATTTTTGATTCCTTATGTAAGTATAGCCAGGACTTGGAAGCAACCTAAATATTCATCAATGGATGACTGAATAAATGAAAATCTGTTATATAACATAGGGCAATCCTATTCAGTCTTTGAAAAGAGGGAAATGCTGCCATATACAAAAACGTGGAAGAACTTGAGTGACATAATGCCAAGTGAAATAAGCTCTTTTTATTGTTGTTGATTGTTCTAGGTATGGGTATAGCACAGTTTATCCATTAGGCTGCTGAGGGGCTTTCAGGTTATTACTATTTGGGGCTGTTACAAACAAGGTGCTGTGAACATTTAAGTATAAGTCTTTGTAGGAACACATACTTTTCATTTTTCTTAGGTAAATACTGAAAGTCAAAGTGTTAGTTGCTCAGTTGTCACCGATTCTTTGCAACCCCATGGATTGTAGCCCACCAGGTCCCTCTGTCCATGGGATTTCTCAGGCAAGAATACTGGAGTGGGTTGCCATTTCTTTCTCCAGGGGATCTTCCTGACCCAGGGATCGAACCCAGTTCTCCTGCACTGCAGGCAGATTCTTTACAGTCTGAGCATGGGGATGCCCTATGATACTGAGTACTGAAAGATCATAATTAGACATATGTTTATTTTTTTAAGAGACTGCCAAACTGTTTTTCTAAGTAACTTTATCCTGTTACAGTTCCACCAGCTGTGTAAGATATTTCTAGGTGCTGCGTAGCCTCACCAGTTTTGCGTATAGTCAGTTTTCCTAGATTTGTTGTAACAGGTGTGAAGTATCTTATTGTGGTTTTGATTTACATTTCCCTGACTACTGATATTAAGCATCTTTTTCTGTGCTTATTTACCATACGTAAAACCTCACTGATGTTCTAATATTTTGTCAAATTTTTTAATGAGCTGTGAGCTTTTAATCATTGAATTTTGAGAGTCTCATAGATTTTGGATACAAATCCTTGATAAATTAGATTCTTTCCATATATTTTGTCCTACCCTGTGGCTTGCCTTTTTACTACCTTAATAATGTTATTCATAGAGCAGAAGTGTTTACTTTTGATGTTACCCAATTTGTTAATTTGTTCCTTTGTGAATCACACTACGAGCATTGTAAATATCTCAAGAAATCCTTGCCTTCCCCAGGGTTACAAAGATGTTTCCCTGTGTTTTCTTCTAGAAGCTTTATAGTTTTAAGTTTTATATTTAGGTTTATGATGTTGAGCTATTTTATATATGGTAATTAAAGAGGTGTTTTTTTTTTTTTCCTGCATATGGATTCAGTGTGTTCCAGCACCATTTGTTTGTTCTTCTAAAATGATTTTATTTATTTATTTGGCTGTGCCGGGACTTCATTGCTTTGCAAAGGCTTTCTCTAGTTTTGGTGAGCAGGGGCTACTCTTTATTGCAGTACACCAGTTTCTCATTGTGGTGTCATCTCTTGTTGCAGAGCACAGACTTCAGTAGCTGCAGCATTCGTGCTCAGTTATGACAGTGTATGGATTCCAGGGCAAGTGGGGTTCAGTAGCTGCAGCACGTGGGCCCTAGAGCAGCAGGCTTCAGTAATTGCAGTCTGTGAGCCCAGAAGCTGTGGTGCACAGCCTTAGTTCCTCTGCACGTAGAATCTTCCTGGACCAGGAATCAAACCCATGTCCCATGCACTGGCAGATGGATTCTTATCCACTATGTGACCAGGGATTCTTGTCACCAGCACCATATGTTGAAAATCATTTCTTCACTGGATTGCCTTGCATTTTGTAGAAAACCATTCGTATCTGTGTAGCTCTGTTTCTGGTATCTTTGTTCTACTGGTCGCTTTCTTCATCTGTATACCATTACAATGATATTTTAATTTTCGCAATTACTAGTAAGTCTTGAAATTAGTGTTAGTCCTTCATGTGTTTTGTTTTGTCCAAAGATGTTGTGGCTATCTTAGGTGCTTCACATTTCATATGAATTTTAGAATGTCTTGAAAATTTCACCAATAAAAGCTTACTTGTATTTTGATTTGGATTGTATTTATAGATCAGTACTGGAGAATTGACATTTTAACAATGTTGAATTTTCTGACTACTGTTCGTAGTATGTCTCTCCGTTTATTTAGGTCTTTAGATTCTCAGCAGTTTTGTCATTGTCAGAGCAGAAGATATGTACCCTCTGTGTCATATTTATCTATGATTATTTCATATGTCATTTTGATGCTATTATAAATGGTAGTTTTAAAATTATAATTTATACTGTTTATTGCTAATACATAGAAATAAATTGATTTTTGCAAATTGATCTTTTATCCTAAAACCTTGTTGAACTCACATTAGTTTTAGTAGATCCCAGCGGATTTTTTAAAAAAGGCAATCAGGTTATAAATGAATAAACAGGTTTTTCTTCCTTTGCCATGTGGCTGCCTTCTATGTCTTCTTCCTGCCATGTGTTGAATCAGTTCAGTTCAGTTCAGTCGCTCAGTCGTGTCTGACTCTGCGACCCCATGAATTGCAGCATACCAGGCCTCCATGTCCATCACCAACTCCCGGAGTCCACCCAAATCCATGTCCATCGAGTCGATGATGCCATCCAACCATCTCATCCTCTGTCGTCCCCTTCTCCTCCTGCCCTCAATCTTCCCCAGCATCAGGGTCTTTTCAAATGAGTCAGCTCTTCGCATCAGGTGGCAAAAGTATTGGAGTTTCAGCTTCGACGTGTGTTGAATGGAGGTAGTTAAAAAAAAAAAAAAAGTGCATTCCTGCTTTATTTCTCTATCTATCTATTTATTTACTGCACTGTGTGGCATGTGGGATCTTACTTTCCTGATAATGGACTGAACCTGTGCCCCCTGCATTGGAAGGCAGAGTCTTAGCCACTGGACCACCAGGGAAATCCCAATCCTTGCTTTATTTTTTATCTTAGGAAGAAAGCATTGAATCCTTTACCATTAGATATTGGGTTATCCGCAGTTTTTGTAGATGCACTTCATCAGGTTGAGGACATTTCCTTCTAGTCCTGGTTTGCTGAGAGTTTTTACCAGTAATGAATGTTTGATGTTGTTTGTTGTTGCAGTTCAGTTACTAAGTCATGTCTGACTCTTTTAGACCCCATGGATTGTAGCCTGCGAGACTCCTCTGTAATCCCCTGGAGTTTCCTCAAATTCCTGTCTGTCAAGTCAGTGATGCAATCCAACCATCTCATCCTCTGCCACTTCCTTCTCCTTTGCCTTCAATCTTTCTCAGCACCAGGATCTTTTCCAGTGAGTTGACTTTCTGCATCATGGCCAAAGTATTAGAGCTTCAGCATCAGTCCTTCCAGTGAATATTAAGAGTTGATTTCCTTTAGGATTGACTGGTTTGATCTCCTATCCACAGGACCCTGGAGAGTTTTCTCCAACACCACAATTCAATTCAAAAACACCAATTCTTCAGCCCTCAGCGTTCTTCATGGTCCAACTCTCACATCCATACATGGCTACTGGAAAAATCATAGCTTTGACTATATGGACCTTGTTGGCAAAGTAATATCTCTGCTTTTTAATATATTATGTCAGAGCTTTTCTTCCAAGGAGCAGTTGTCATTTAATTTCATGGCTGCAGACCGTCTGCAGTGATTTTGGAGCTCAAGAAAATAAAATCTGTCACTGCTTCCACTTATTCCTCTTCTATTTGCCATGAACTGCTGGAGCTAGATGCTATGATCTTCATTTTTTGAATGTTGAATTTTAAGCCAGCTTTTTCACTTTTCTCTCCTCTTTCACCCTCATCAAGGGGCTTTTTAGTTCCTCTTCCCTTTCTGCCTTTAGACTGATGTCATCTGCATATTTGAAACTGATGGCATTTCTCCTGGCAATCTTAATTCCAGCTTGTGATTCAACCAGGTGGCATTTCACATGATGTAGTCTGCATATAAGTTAAATAAGTAGGGGGATAATATATAGCCTTGACATACTCCTTTCCCAATTTTGAACCAGTCTGTTGTTCCATGTCTGGTTCTAACTATTGTCTCTTCATCCACATACAGGTTTCTCAGGAGACAGGTAACGTGGTCTGGTATTCCAGTCTCTCTAAGAATTTTGCACAGTTTGTAGTGGTCCACACAGTCAAAGGCTTTGCATAGTCAATGGAAGAAAAATAGATGTTTTCCTGGAATTCCTTTGCTTTCTCCATGATCCAATGAATGTTGGCAATTTGTTCTCTGGTTTGTCTGCCTCTTCAAAATCCAGCTTGTACATCTGGAAGTTCATGGTTCATGTACTGCTGAATCCTAGTTTGAAAGATTTTGAGCATAACCTTGCTAGCATGTGAAATTGTACGGTAATTTGAACATTGTTAGGCATTGCCCTTCTTTGAGATTGGGATGAAACTGACCTTTTCCAGTCCTATGGCCACTGCTGAGTTTTCCAAATTTGCTGACATATGTAGTGGAACACTTTAACAGCATCATCTTTTAGCGTTTTAAATTTTAATAGTTCAGTTGGAATTCTGTCACCTCCACTAGCTTTGTTTGTAGTAATGCTTCCTAAGGCCCAGATGTCTTCACATTCCAGGATGTCTGGCTCTAGGTGAGTGAGCATACCATCAGGGTTATTCGAGTCATTAAGACCTTTTTTGTATAGTTCTTCTGCATAAATTGGATGTTAGATTTTGTTAAATGCCCTTCCTGCATCAACTGAAATGATTTTATACTTCTTCTTTTTTGTTAATATGGTGAATTACATTGGTTTTCAGATGTTAATCTTGCTTTCCTGAGATAAACCCCAGTTAGTAATGATATATTGTCCTTTTTATTGTTATGTTTTTTGGTAATGTCTTTGTCTGGGTTTGGTAATAGTTTAATACTCAAAGAATGAATTGAGAACTATTGTCTTAAATTTTCTGAAAGAATCATTACTGTTATTTCCTCATGAAGTGTTTTGTAGAATTTACCAGGAAAACTATCTAGGCCTGGAGTTTGCTTTGTAGGAAGATTTTTTTTTTTTAATTACAAATTCAACTCCAGGATTTTTAAAAAATTACAAATTCAACTTCTTTAGTAAATACATGTCTTTTAGGTTATACATTTCATTCTGAGGGAGCTTTGCTATTTTGTGTGTAGAATATGCAGTGTCATCTCTCTCATTTCTGCAGTTGATAATTTGTGACTTCTTTATTTCTGGTCAGTCTAACTACAGGCATTCCTTGGAGATACTGCAGGTTTGGTTCCAGACCACTGTGATAAAGCAAGTCACACAAAGTTTTTAGTTTCCCAGTGTATATAAAAGTTATGTTTACATAATACTGTAGTCTGCTAAGTGTGCATCAGCATGTTTAAAGAAGTGTTCATATCTTAGTCAAACCTTAATTATTTTACTGCTAAAAAGTGGTATCATCTGAGCCTTCAGTAAGTCACAGTAGTAACATCAAAGGTCACTGATTACAGATCACCAGACAAATCTAATAATAATGGGAAAATTGGAAATATTGAGAGAATTATCAAAAGGTGACACAGATGCATGAAATGAGCAAATGCTGTTGGAAAAATGGCACCGACTGAACTGTTTGACATAGGGTGGCCATAAACCTTCTATTTGTTAAAAAAACACAGTTATCTGCAAAGCACAATAGAGTGAAGTACAATAATAAGGTATGCCTGTAACTAATATGAATTTTGTTGATCTTTTTGTAGAACCAGCAATTGGCTTCACTGGTTCTCTCTGTTATTTTTCTGTTTCCCATTTCATTGATTTCTGCTCTGGTCTGGTTTGTGTCTAGTATTTTTGCCTTAAGCATCTTTGCCACAATCATTTTTGCCTCATAACTAATTGGCCACAAGGCACTCTTGCCATAAAACATGAAATAATGAAAAATCAAATGTGTGTAGTAGACTCATGACCAGACAATGCAAATAACTGATTTTATGTTGTGAGCTGTCCCTAAGCACTTGCTTGCATTCTTTTGTTCATTATATTCGTGTGTGTGTGTGTGTGTGTGTGTGTACACATATATATACATTTGTTGATTTGTCCCCTTGTTTGGCATCACACTTTTTCTTTTTTCACTAAAATTTCTTCCTTCATTAGGAGAGATATCAGTTTCCAAACAATAGGATGCATGTTTTTTTGTACCTGAGGTTTATATCGTGAAAGCCTCTGAACTGTTCCTTGTTCTTGGTATATTGTCACATGTCTGTTGGCAGCCATTCCAAATTTCTAGGGGAAATGTGATTTCAACTCTTTGTCTTTGAGATCCTCAGCCTCTTTCTCCTCCAATGTAGTGTGTTTCAAAATAGGAAACAACTCTTGGGGCAAATCAGCATCATCTGCCAGCTGGATAGGGTCATCATTAACAGTTGCTGATGTGTTAGAAAAGCTTAACACATCTCAACCAGTTGAAACGCAACAGCCAAACCAAAAACTGTCAACCAATTATATTATCTTTGTCACAGAGTTGCCTTATGACCAGTTAGTTATGTGGCAAAAATGTTTACAACAAAAACGCTTACAGCAAACATACCTGGAACTAGTCTATTACATCCTTTCTTATGAGTTTGAATTTAATTTGTTCTTAATTTTCTAGTTTCCTAAGATAGAATATTTGCTCCTTGACTGGATAACTTTTCCTAATATAGACATTTAGCACTTTAATTTTCTAAGTACTACTTTTGCTGCCTGCCTACAAATTTTGGTATGTTTATTTTAAATTAGTTCAGAATATTTTCTGATTTGACTTTCACTTTTCATGGGTTATTTGAGGTGCATTATTTAGTTTCCAGGTATTTGGGATTTCCCAGATACATTTGTTCTTAATTTCTAATTTAATTCTATATCATAAGAGAAAATGGGGCCTCCCTGGTGGCTCAGTAGTAAAGAATCTGCCTGCCAATGCAGGAGACATGGGTTCAATTCCTGGGTCAGGAGGATCCCCTGGAGAAGAAAATGGCAACCCACTCTAGTATTCTTGCCTGGAGAAGCCCATGGACAGAGGATCCTGATGGACTATAACCATGGAATCACAAAAGAGTCAGACACAACTTAGCCACTAAACAGCAAGAGGAAATAGTTTGTATGACTTAAATCATTTTTAATTTATTAAGAATTATTTTATGGCCCAGAAAGTGGTCTATCTTGAGAGATGTTCTGTGTAAAACTGAAAAGAAAGTGTATTCTACTTTTTGGAGTGAGATGTTCTACAAATACTAATTAAGTCCAAGTCATTGGTAGTGTTGTTCAAGTGTTCTATATCCTTATTGACTGATGACAAAACCATCCAGTCCATCTACCACCCTATACTCAAGTCTGGCATCTTGGTATACTCTCTGTGCCTTCCTTTCTCTTGCCCTGCTCCATACCTCTTTCATCATCAGATACTCTTCATTTTATCCTCTGATAGCTCTCAGTGCATTTCTTCCTCTCGCCATCTCTGTCACTCTCTCCTCTCCAATCAGCTGTCGCCTGACATCTGAGATCACCTTCTAACCAGTCTTGTCACCTCCAGAATTTGTCTTCCTGTTCCCTTCCCACCACAGCAAAGTTCAAATGCAGTTAATTACATAATCCCTTGCTAAAGTCTTCCTGTGTCTTCCTTTGACCATACTGACCGACGTTTCTTAGCTGGAATGGAAGTGTTTGTGAACCTGAGGATCCATGATCAGTACCGGCCTGCTTCTCTGATCTCATCTTTCATGGTGGCCCACGTGTCGTGTGCCCTCTGTCCCTACAGGGCACCCCTTCCTGCCACTGCTTCAGCTCACTAGGAGCCTTCTTTGTGAAGGCTTTCAGGTCCCATCTACCTTTGTTCTCCTAGTTCTATTTCCAGCTGATTTGGACAGAATTCCCTCTTGTTGCAATAATAATGACAACAATAGCACTAATGAGTAATGGTCATTAACCCTTTTTTTAATGTAAAGGTTAGAGTTCTAAGCATACTTTATGTATATTAACACATACAGTGTGGACAAAAATTCTATAAAATTAATACTATTATTTTCCCCATTTTATAAATGAGTGAACGAAGACACTGTGAGGTTCAATAGCCTGTGGTAGGTCTTGCAGTTTTTTTCTTGGGTAGCCAAGTGTAATGCACTGGGTGAAGGGAACTGCTGTAAATAGGCCTTCAGTGCAGTTGTGAGGTGAGGAGGGAGGGGAAATATTCTATTGTCCTATGATTAGATCTCATTTTTTAGTGAGCTTTTGCTCTGGATGATAAACTTCACAAATGTGTGTGTGTGTATGTACACACATACACATTCATAAGGTTTCTTTATCCCTGCTAAGGTGGAACAGAATGGCTATAGAGGACTGGAGTTGAGTATTTTCCTTCCCCAGGTCAGCTAGGCTCTGATAATACCCTAGCAGGTTGTATGCTGGTTGACTAGTTTCCTCTGAGGGCAGGCATTGTTAAGAGGGGAATGCCTCTTGCCCTCCCTCTTCATGAAGCCAAGAGGAATTTTTCTCCCATAATTCTGTGGGAATCTGGTTGAGCTTCCTAAAGCAAGTTTTAAAATATGATGGGGTTACCCCAGTGACTGGGCTCGAGTTTTTTTTTTAACCCTTAGGGTTGTCAACAGTGAGAACCAGCAATTTGTTAAATGTGCTCAGTCACTCAGTTGTGTCCAGCTCTTGTGTCTCCATGAACTGCAGCCCAGCAGGCTTCTCTGTCAGTGGAATTTCCCAGGTAAGAATATTGGAGTGGGTTGCCATTGCCTACTTCAGGTTATCTTTCCGACCCAGGGATCAAGCCTGCGTCTCTTGTGTAGGGGAGTGGGTTCTCTACCACTGAGCCACCTGCGAAGCCCGAATTTGTCATCTACAGTGCGGGTTTTTCTGCCCTGGCACTGGGTCTTGCAGTAGTTTCTGCTGGTGAGTCTCTCCTCTAAGTGGTGACTTCTTGCATTTGCTTGTTCGTCGTTCTAGTGTTGGGGACCAAGGCTTGTCCTTTGCCCTCCCCTCTCTTAAGGATTCAAGAAGAGTTGTTAATTTTTCAGCCCATTCAGCTTCTTTAGTGTTACGATGGAGGGACAAACTGGAAGGCCCAGAGTTCTCTTACTAAATTGTATTACCTTCTGTTGTTCTCTGTAGATGATAAGAAAGGCATTATTGTCATTTCCTTTCAGCAGCCTGGAAACATTAAGTGCTTCTAATATGATGGGATAATGGCTTTGGAAACTCTCAGGAGAAATGAGAACCACTGGATGACAAAATGTGTGTGTATATCTGTTGAGGGGAGGACATATGATAGTAGTGAGAAAGGCTAATGTCTGGAACAGAAGAAAACAATTACCCCAATTAGTTCAGTTGAGCAGGTGTGTATTGAGCTAATACACAATAGTCAATAATAGTCTGGGTTGAGCCCAGGCATGAAGACATTGTATGGAATCCCAGATAAATTTAATATGAACCACTGACCAGATGATCTAATTTGTAAGATTCTATGGTAGTTAGGGTATTATCCCCAGTGAACTATTGGGTCATTTATAGTAAGCTAACTTACATTTGGTGTTAAAATGAACTCAAGTGTTTTGACTCTGACAGTTACCAAATGAAGGGTGGAGTTTCAAAGAGTTTGTGTACTATGAAAATATGCTTGCCACAACCTTCATACTAACTTTACATATTTTTTTCTGATTCAGAAGGCACTTCAGATCTTGCAATGCCTTAAGACTTTCATGATACAATCAGCTTTTGTTTTATAGGCTATACATATGAGAGGTACTATAGGACACTGGCCTGAATTGTATACTTACTTGGTGGCATGAATCTAGAGTAACATATTTTTTAAATTTCTGAAAACAACTCTTTCCTCCTGTTGGGTCTAATAGATGACTGGTTTCTAACCCTGTGTCCTTAGTGATCTGTATAATGGTCAAAACTCAGGATAAGGTAAGGTAGCTGGTTTCCATTTTTAAGTTTTTGTGAATTAAATCATTTTGTTATAAATATGTCTAGAGTTAAATGTTGAAGATATTAATCTATAATCTCTATTGGGATGTTACATTGACTTTGCATTTGAGTTCCTAAAATGTCTTTTTTTTTTTTTTTTTTTTTACTAAGTGCTTTGGCTTATTTGGAAATCTTCAAGAAATTATGCTTTCTAAACTGTCTTTCCATCTTTTTTTTTTTTTTCAAGTGAGTTACTTCACTCATTAGTGTAGAAAGTTGGATTTTATTGTAGACTGTCATGTTTTCTACATACTCTATGTCCAAAGAATACAAATTATCCTCCACTATCTATCTGGAACTTTTTGTTTGAATAGCTATTAGTCTAGTCTGTATTATTATTATAACAACAGTAATTTCTAGTGCTATTGAAGTGAGTGGGCTGTTGGCATTTTCATTATAACTTCTTTCAAACAATGAGTTGCCATTGAGCTATAAAAATGTTCTCTGTTCAGTCTTTGCATTGAAGGGATTCATTTTCACAGCCTTTTCTTTGTTGTTGTTTTTTTTCTCTTTTTCTTTCCTTGAAAGTTCTATAAAATTATCTTCAAGTGAAATGAATATAAAATAGGAAGTTGGTCATTTAGGGTATGTTCTCTGGTGCAGGTGTAAGGCACAGTTTTTACTGAGTGTAACATATGGAACAATCCTGATCGTGGCGTTGGGCTGGCGATAAACTTGTTGCAGTATGTGATAATAAAGGCTTAATAACTGAGCACATCCTTCAGGTTGAAAGAGATTTTTCATATTGGGAACTTTATTTTCCCAGAAAAGATACAAATTGTACTTATCAGAGAGGGCAAGAGTGAGAAATAGGCGAATAAAAGTCCTGCCATGCCATCTATGGTATCCATTACAATACAGTGCTTTTTATGTGTTTTCTTCTTAGGATTCTCATTGTCTTAAGCTTTAGTCTGTGTCCTATATCATGGGGTTTTATTTGCTTCATTGTCATTTATGAATACCCAAGTGTTCCACAGGGAGAATTTTGTAAGCTAATTGGAACCAAAAGGCAATTATAAGCAGTAGAACTGTAATCAGTGTGCCGAAAATATATATTTTTATCCACAATAAAAGTTAAATAACCTAGAAAATAGTTGTGATACTTCACACTTACAAATCTTGCATCTACATGATCTTTATTCTAAGGAGTGAAAATGTTTTTACACGCATTCTGATTAATTCACAGAAATCTGCATAAAGAAGGTAAGTTTTAACTGTGGTTTTTAAAGGGCCAAATTCATTATCCATTTACCGGATGGCATTTGCAGAATTAAAATTAGACTCTCTTCCAGACTTCTGGTCTGCTACTTCAGTTCTATATGTTAGACCATCCTTTGTTTTAGGAGAGTCCCTTGTAATTTTTAACACCTTTAAGGAAAACACATTTTTTAAAGGCAGTTTAGTTCTGTTTTGGTAGAACAAGCAGGAAACAAAACATTGCTCTATGTAGTTTCTGCTTTTTAAGTTGTTTTAGCTCTTTGCCTCAAAGGAAAGAATAAAAAGTCAGAAAATAAGTTGAGCTTCGGGAAATTCTCAAGAGGAGTGAAGCATTTCTACTCAGTCTAGACTGGAGGCAAGGAGCCTAGAGTGGGACTGACTATGGGCCACAGGTGTTAAATGCCCCTTACCCCTCTCTGAGCCCTGAAGACAGGGTGGCAGTGACTGCAGCACCTTGACCCTGGTCTTAGCTCACCTTGACCCTGGTCATAGTTTACCTTGTCAAGAAATTTTGCTTCCCACATGGCTGCTATATTTAGTGTTCAAACATACAACAATCCAGGCGATATTTTCTCACAAGTTCATTTTTCTCTTGTTCTAACCTGAAAAATAAAAAAAAAGGAGGATTCAGTTGAAGGGATCTTGTTCATAGAAGACATCCTTTCTCCAACCTTTGGTCATATTTTACCTTCTGCCTGAAATTTCCTTTTTACCCCCATTCTCTTAGATAATATTTCATTACCATCGGTACTCAATTTGGTGGGTCACCTTCTCTGAACCAAAAGGGCTTCTTCTATTTTGTAACTCATCATACTGTATCCTAGTGGTTTACTTATCCTTTTCCCTGCCCAGATAGATCTCTCCCAGAAAGATAAGAACCATGGTTTTCATATTCTCATCTCTAGTGCTTCCAATAAAAGAGGTATTCAGTCCATGGGTTTAGAATGAAACTGCTTAGAGCTCTTATTTCCACAGTGCATATGTTATTAACTTAAATTACACTTTATACTGTTATTTGAAAAATATTCATCTTTTCAGATTTAAATTTATCTTTGTTCTCCCAGAATAGTCATAAAACTATTTAACCTTGTATCCTCAAATTTTTTACTTAAATAATGGGAATGTTAATACTTTAAGTGACTTATAAGGGTATTGCTACTGTAAAAATCACAGGGACTTAAAAGAAAATTGAAAAGGAGAAAAAGTATATTTCTGTATAATTGTTAGTGATTCTGAAAGATATGCTTCATTTTTCAGAAATGAAAAAATGCTTATCAGTTTGGTTTTGAAAAAATTTTTTAAATTTCATCTTCCCCATATTTAATATGAAGAGTCCTCCGAATACACACAGGTTCATAGAAGACCACTCTGCTGTCCCAGTTTTGATACCCAATTCTTGAAATTCTTTTATATTAAATGTTTAACTTCATAATGAGACAAAAGCACAAATGATAAATTCTGCAGGAGATAGCTAATATAAACAGGATAAAATGATGAGCGCTTTCTTCACAGCAGGTTTGGACCAGGAAGGCCTTAGATACATCAAGGAGAGTGAGAAGAAAACAGACTTTGCCTAGGGAATGGTGTGCTTACCTGTGGGAACTGTTGACCTTTTGTTCATTTTGTTTTTTTGTAAATTAATTTATTTTAATTGGAGGCTAATTACTTTACAATATTGTAGTGGTTTTTGCCATACATTCACGTGAATCACCCATAGGTCCCCCATCCTGAACCCTCCTCCCACCACACCCCTCCATCCCATCCTTCAGGGTCATCCCAGTGCACCAGCTCTATCTCATGCATCGGACCTGGACTGGCAATAGGTTTCACATATGGTACTACACATGTTTCAGTGCTATTCTCTCAGATCATCCCATCCTCGCCCTCTCCCACAGAGTCCAACAGTCTGTTCTTTACATCTGTGTCTCTTTTGCTATCTCATGTATAGGGTCATCGTCACCATCTTTCTAAATTCCATATACATGCATTAGTATACTGTATTGGTGTTTTTCTTTCTGACTTACTTTGCTCTGTATTAGGGCTTCCCTGGTGGTTCACAGGGTAAAGCGTCTGCCTCCAATGTGGGAGACCCGGGTTCGATCCCTGGGTCGGGAAGATCCCCTGGAGAAGGAAATGGTAGCCCACTCCAGTATTCTTGCCTGGAGAATCCCACGGGCAGAGAAGGCTGGTAGGCTACAGTCCATGGGGTCACAAAGAGTCGGACGTGACTGAGCGACTTCACCTCACCTCGCTCTGTATAATAGGCTCCAGTCTCATCCACCTCATTAGAACTGATTCAAATGCATTCTTTTTAATAGCTGAGTAATACTCCATTGTGTATATGTACCACAGCTTTCTTATCCATTCATCTGCTGATGGACATCTAGGTTGCTTCCATGTCCTGACTATTGTAAACAGTGCTGTGATGAACATTGGGGTACATGTGTCTCTTTCAATTCTGGTTTCCTCAGTGTGTATGCCCAGCAGTGGGATTGCTGGACTGTATGCCAGTTCTATTTCCAGTTTATTTAAGGAATCTCCACACTGTTCTCCATAGACCTTTTGTTCTTAAGTCATCTGTCCTGTAACATAAAACCTGACCCAGACACCCTCTGAGGTCTGAAGGAAGGAGGTAAGTGGAGTGGAGTTGGTAGATTTTTCTTCCCAGTACCTCTGCCTGCAATTTTAGTTGTCAGATCATGTCAAAAGATTCTTTTCCTTTGTCCTTAATTAGAAGGAGACTTTCTGATTCCTTCAAGACCATACAAGAATATTAAGTATAATAGAATTTTCTAAAACTATGCATGTTTTTCTCCTGATCCAAAATTGAAATGTCAGGCTGGATGATAGTCAGAGGCAAATAGAACACAAAAGAAGTATTTTTTAAGAGATTCAAATCTTCTTTGTTAAGAAAAGTTGAATCCTAATATCAAAAGACGCATTGCTTTGGCATTATGAAGCAGAGAGTAAACATCTCTGGGAACTGCTATTCTGAGGTCAGATTCCTTCTCGAGGGCATTTCTTTGTGGACTCTGAAATTTGGTTTAAAGATGGCAGTGACACCTTGTTAGGCAGTACTGGAGTAGTTTCAGGGTGCTTCTCAGGTGACCTTCGCTTTGCTTCTCCACTGTCGCTTATCACTTGCTCATCCCTTGTGTAAAACCAGGAGAAACCAAGGCAGAAGTGAAATTATGATGTGGGGATTGGAAGCTGTGTGATGAGTAGAAGCTGATTTGGTAGAAATATGTCCTGTAATTATCGGACCCTTATTTTGACAGGTGTTTACCTCAAAATATTGAGTTAAACCAGGGTCCCTAATTACAGAAAAGTAGAAAAAGGCAGAGTGGGACTGTAATAAAACAAGGGAGGCCCGGGAGAGATGATTATAGAAGATAATAGACATTAGTAAAGGGCTGTAAGAAACATTTTCCCTGGGTGACTGCCAACTGGCTTTGATTGAATAGGTCATAAACTGAGTTTGCAGGAATGTTTCCAAGTGTACAGAATGTATTGTGGGAACTGGCAAACCTCCTGAGTGGGTGAGGTTCTAATTGTTAACTCTCAAAATGGGCATTTTTGCTTAAGAGGTCTTATTGGTTCCTTTCCCATGGTTTCCAGTATAACCTACATTTGGTATAGGCCACAATATAGGTTATAATGTAACTTGATAAGGACTCTACTGTCTAAGGAGAAGTTCCAGCGGTGAAGTTTTACTGCTTCTTTTCCATATAGAGGATAACATTATTAAGGAAAGAGTCTGAGGAAATCTTTTACATTATTTTACCATCATAGAAACTATGCTCTGTCCTAATTACTACAAGTTTGTGTCAATAACAGAATACATTTAGTGGGCCATCAATCTGCAACTGATTTGATACCATGAGGGGTTTCCATAGAGTGGCATGCCCTTAAGAGTTGGGCCATTTGTTAAATTATAACATATATTGAATTTTAATTATTCATTGTAATCTGAATAAAGGAATGTTATTCTTCACGAGTCAATCCTATATACCCTAGGAAACAGAGGACTTCAAACTGAGTCAGAATGAAAGTCATTAAGGACCTGAACTGTCTGTCCTCTTCTATAAGTTCAGTTCAGTTCAGTCGCTCTGTTGTGTCCGACTCCTTGCGACCCCATGGACTGCAGCACACCAGGCCTTCTTATCCATTGAATCAGTGATGCCACCCAGACATCTCATCCTGTCTCATCCCCTCAATCTTTCTCAGCATCAGGGTCTTTTCAAATGAGTCCTTCACAACAGGTGGCCAAAGTTTTGGAGTTTCAGCTTCAACATCAGTCCTTCCAATGAATATTCAGGACTGATTTCCTTTAGGATGGACTGGTTGGATCTCCTTGCTGTCCAAAGGACTCTAAGGAGTCTTCTCCAACACCACAGTTCAAAAGCATCAATTCTTCAGTGCTCAGCTTTCTTTACAGTCCAAGTCTCACATCCTTACATGACTACTGGAAGAACCATAGTTTTGACTAGATGGACCTTTGCTGACAAAGTAACATCTCTGCTTTTTAATATGCTGTCTAGTTTGGTCATAGCTTTTCTTCCAAGGAGCAAGCGTCTTTTAATTTCATGGCTACAGTCACCATCTGCAGTGATTTTGGAGCCCTAAAAGATCAAGTCTCTCACTCTTTCCATTGTGTCTGATCTATTTGCCATGAAGTGATGGGACCAGATGCCATGATCTTAAGTTTTCTGAATGTTGAGTTTTAAGCCAACTTTTTCACTCTCCTCTTTCACTTTCATCAAAAGGCTTTTTAGCACCTCTTCACTTTCTGCCATAACAGTGGTGTCGTCTGCATATCTGAGGTTATTGATATTTCTCCCAGCAATCTTGAAACCAGCTTGTGCTTCCACCAGCCCAGCATTTCTCATGATGTACTCTGCATATACGTTAAATAAGCAGGGTGACAATATACAGCCTTGACGTACTCTTTCCCAATTTGGAACCAGTCTGTTGTTTGTTCTATGTCCGGTTCTAACTGTTGCTTCTTGACCTGCATACATATTTCTCAGGAGGCAGGTCATGTGGTCTGGTATTCCCATCTCTTGAAGAATTTTCCATGGTTTGTTGTAATCTTCACAGTCAAAGAGTGTGGCTTTGGCGTAGTCAATAGAGCAGAAGTAGATGTTTTTCTGAAACTCTCTTGCTTCTTTTGATGATCCACTTGTTGTTGGCAATTTGATCTCAGGTTCCTCTGCCTTTTCTAAATCTAGCTTGAACATCTGGAAGTTCACAGTTCACATATTGCTGAAGCCTGGCTTGGAGAATTCTGAGCATTACTTTGCTAGCGTGTGAGATGAGTGCAGTTGTGTAGTAGTTTGAGCATTCTTTGGCATTGCCTTTCTTTGGGATTGGAATGAAAACTGAAAACTTGGTGATTACTTAAAATTAAAATCACAAGAGAAGTATTCTGAGTAATAGCACCATACAAATTATATGCTCATGACAGCATTAGGCATCTTTAAAGAAATAATATTTTACAATGAACAGAATTAGTACTTTAGCGAAAAGTATATTGGCTTCTTAAATAAGGACAACTTATTTATATGTATAAATAAGTACAACCAGATTAAATTACTGACACGTAGTATCCCTGATTAAGAATTTGTGGGTCAGATATCTCTGGGTAACAGCAATTGACTGGAAAACTGCAGGGACTTGGGAAAAGTGATCATATAAATAAAAATGTTTGGTAGTAAAAGCAACCTCAGAAATCCATGGGTCAAAGTCTGTCATTTTACAGGTAAGACTGTTGAAGCCAAGAATGATTAAATGACTTACCAAAGATCTGAAAGCCAGGAAGAGAATACTGGGCTCCTGACTTTCTATACATATCAAATTATTACCGTAAATGTTTTATTTCTTCTGTTCCAAAATTCTACAAAATGCTATAGAAATAACTAAATCAAAAGCTGGTTAAGATACAACCCGAATGGGATCCTTGAGACAGTAGCCATATTATTCATTTTTAATCTCCTGGTACCTAGCATAGTATAAATATTAAGAAACCAATATACTTTTCATTAAATAACTAATTCTGTTCATTGTAAAATAGTATTTCTTTAAAGATGCCTAATGCTGTCATGAGCATATAATCTGTATGGTCCTATTACTCAAAATACTTCTTTTGTGATTTTAAGTAATCACCAAGGATAGGAAAACATTCATCAGTTATCTGCTGCTGCTAAGTTGCCTCAGTCGTGTCCGACTCTGTGCGACTCCATAGATGGCCGTCCACTAGGCTCTGCCATCCCTGGGATTCTCCAGGCAAGATCACCAGAGTGGGTTGCCTTTTCCTTTTCCAATGAATGAAAGTGAAAGTGAAGTCGCTCAGTCTTGTCCGACTCTTAGCGACCCCATGGACTGCAGCCTACCAGGCTCCTCCACCCATGGGATTTTCCAGGCAAGAATACAGGAGTGGGTTGCCATTGTTTTCTCTGCAGTTATCTGTTCGAATTAGAAAAACAAATCCCTATATTTTGGACCTTGCTAATGCTGATTTATTTGGGAGGCTATCTGGCCTCTCCCAAATAGGATTTCTCCCAAGATGTGGTAGAATCCTGTTTTTCTTTTCAGATTTTGTATTGAGTAACTACTCGTGATTTTACTCACTTATATGCAGATCAGTTTTGGCTTGCTAATTTTTCTTTCATCAGTTATATTTTGATTCAGGATTGCACTGTGTAGGCTACCCAGTGAGACTTTGGTGGGGTGGGGGAACTCAAGACACGCATAACTAGAGTGTTCCCTTCCCTGCTGGCAGAATTCAGTAACATCAAAAAATTCGTCTTTTGGATAACAAGAAAAATGCACTGCAGTCTCGTCTCATTCTGCTGTTATAATCATCTCACATCTAATAAGTTTAGAAATACAGCTTATGGCTTTTTAGTGAATTTTTTCTTAGCATACATTTCACAACTTTTTAAAGTTTTTGACACTTTTGTCTGCCAAAATTTCAAAGAGATAGTAAACATAAGCAATTTTGTATGCATTGGTAAAACCATCAAATATAAAAGAAGCTTTTGTCATATATTTTGATAACTTGATGCAATTATAAACTCTTATAAATTGAGGATAAATTTAATTTCAAAGATCCTAGATCAAGATGCAAGGGTATTTTTTAGAGTTATTCAGAATTCTAAGCCTATCACAGCTATTTACCTACAGATGAATTATGCCAGGAATGTGAATTTCATACAGCCTTCTGAAAAACTTCATGTTTACTGTTTATACATTGGACAAAAGTGAAAGACCCTGTTCTGACTGAGAAATTTTAAAAGCACCTGGTTTATGGTTTTGTTGTTCTGTGTGTGTGCATGAATATTTTCGAATTCTCATCATGATCATTCAGTATAACCATATGCAATTATGTTTGGCACATTTTTAAGGTGATCACTGGTAGGAAAATGTGTAACATCTTACTCATCAAATAAGAAGCAATTAACAATGAAAAAATGTGTATAATTGCAAGAAAGCATTGAGATTAAGAACTGGATTCTCTGCAATGTAACTGTTTCCTATTCAGGTAAAACATATGAAAGTGTGTCACTTGTGGCTTAGCAAACTTGCATAAATATAAAAAAGGAAGATGGGGTTATACACAGAACCAGGCATTTCTGTTTTAATGTGAATGGGTCAACTAAACAATGAAAATTTAAAAGTAAAAAGATTGAGATAAATAAAAAGGCAATATTGTAGGAAAAAAAAAAAGAAAGGTTTTTTTTTTTTTTTTTTTAGCACTTACCAAGTGCTTTTACAAACATTAGTTCTTTGAACCTTAGAACACCCTGGTGAGGCTTCGGTGGTAGAACTTGTCATCATCCTTGTTTTACCACTGAGCCTTGCCTGCAGTTGGGCAGATTCATATAGCAGAACTGGGATGAGAATGAGCTCTTCTGATGCCACATCCCTGCTGTCTGATTCTGCATTGCTGTATATCTAACTGATAACACTGGTGTGGCAGCAGCTAGGGTCAGAGATTGCTTCTCACCAAAGGCCAACTTCAGATAGCTTCTTTGTTGTGGTCTTCTCTCCTTTCTGGTCCTTTAGTTCCATCTCAGGTACTCAAAAAAATGAAGGGGAAGGAGAAAAAAAAAAAAAAAAAAAGCCTGTCAGTATAATTCCCAAAATAGTGCTTGCTAAAAGCTATCCATCCAATCAATAAACTAATTTGTATATTCACCTCTATTCTCATAATTTGTGGCCACCCTGTACATCTCTCCCCACCCCCAACAGATTGTGTATTTCTGACAGTGACTGGCCAGGGTGACAGTTGCTCTGGCCCTTATCCATGGGTGATGAATCGCCTAGTAATCTCCACACCACCATCATGCATACGTTGAAAGTGCTTAGGGCATTGTAACTTGGGAGAAATTCCAATCTTTCATAAATAACCATTAATCTATCCCTTTTAAGTTCAGCTTTCCAAATCTGTTTCAAATTGTTCAGTGCTATTTCCAGGAGTGCATTAAAGCTCCAATCCAGGTGGTATTAAGGGGATAAATGAGCCACAGGGAAAATACACTCTGTATTTTTCTTAAAGCAATTCTTTCTCCTTTGTACAAAGTTAGGAGCCAAGCAATTTACGATTAAGACTTCTGGAGGATATTCTCTATCATTTTCAGCCATTTTGTCTATGAGTTTAAAAAATGCAATTTTAGCTCTGCCATCCTAGCATACATTAACACTTTTCTCCATAGAAGTAGATTGTAAATATCACTTCTACCAGCATTTCTAAGTAGTTTTAATTCATTATGATTCACTGTAGTTTCTTTTTGAAGTAAAATGAAAAAACAGTTATAAGCGAAAGTCAGAAATAAATGTCTGAATATGCATTTATACTTGTGATCAGGCGTATCAAAGAGAGTCATCAATTTTAGTTTTGATCCATTTTTATACAGGAAGCAATTTGTTTTTCAGGAAAAGGCATATTTTATGAATCATAATTTAATATTGTTTTGTGTCTGTACCACTTTATTTAATGAAAGTTATAAAGGTGCCTCTTTTCTTACCATATACAGCCCATAGCCTATTTTCTCAGGTACTTTCCAAAGAGAATATTTTCATTAGAATGGCCCAATGTGTACCGTTAGATTTACAAAAGTCCCATCACATAATGCAGAGAATGCCCTGTAGAATAAATGCATATAAAGATAGCACTGTTTGATACATCAGATGACATATAACTGTAAATGTTTTCAAGTTGACCTTGAAGATGTTAAGGAACTCACCACAACAAATACCAGACAGGAGATTAACTAGAAGACGACTCCCTATCTCTGGCATTTGTACTAGGCATAAAAGGAATGACAAGTCAATTATTTGACCCAGAATAAAATGCCCGCATGGGAAAAGGAGGAGGAAATTCAGCTACATGTCTCTTATCAAGGTTAGTAAAAATTTCATAAGTAGATCATCACATGATGTGCACAAAATCAATGGCTTTGAAAATGGTTGATTTTGTAGCTATAGTCCTCAGTTCCAGCCATGCGTAGGGGATTGGCAGCTGCTCCGCCCATTAATATTAATGAATTATCAATGTACAGCCCACGCACAACCACCAGGGAACCAAAAATACTCCACCTACACACTACTTTATATTTTCAGTCTTCCAAATGTTTCAGGATGGCTACTCCCTTAATAAGTAGAGAATCGTTAAGTACAGTACGTATTATTTCATGTAGCTAAAACTGACATCTCATAGAAATTAGTGAGGAAATGTAACTTTATTCATCTGTTACGGTGTGTTAAATTATCTCGCTTCTTTTTCATTGAAGGGATGCCTGTGACCATTAAGGAGATGTAACCTGTACTGCTAGCACATTTCATTAAGAGAAAAATTCAGAATGACCTTGGTAGTCTGCTTAGTGAAAAATTCCTTCTCCAAGATCTCCACTAGTGTTAAACGCACTGTTACAGAACATCACTGTTTTTTCTAAATTCTGAATTCAATAGAATAAGCTCTGTTCTTTTGCTGATCTCCTCCCTCCTGATGGTTCCTTCCTGCTTTTTAGTTAGATTGATTTCTGTAAGCTCTGATTTCTTCTCTCTACATTTTCTTCCACAACATTCTTGCTCCTATGATTTTAAGTTTCCCCTCTGTATGATTGCCATCTCACTCTGTGTTATCCAGATGGATTACATAATCACCTCCTTGACTTTCCCCCCAGTCTTTAACTCCCATTCTCTACTCTTCCCCTATCTAAACCACAGGCAAGTCCTGAACACTGCAGTTAAATGATATCGCTAGCACCTGTTACCCTTCCTGCAGGCCTATCTCCTTTCTATGACACCATTTTTTGAATGACATTCTCACCTACAAAGCCATGCCCATCTATAGGCCAGCTGCGTATTGATGTCATATTACTAAAATATATAATCCCTTTACTGAGACCCTGTGGCCAGTGATAAATTTCAGATATCATAGTCAAGCTGGTTCCTTAGCCTTCTTTCTACTGTGCCCTTTGTGAGTCTTATGATGCAGGGAGAAGCAGTGCAAAGCTCTGAAGTTAGATCATCTGAATTTGAATTCTGGTTCTGTCACTTGCTTCCTTCACCAGGGCTTCCCTGGTGGCCCAGAAGGTAAAGCGTCTGCCTGCAGTGCAGGAGACCTGGTTCGATCCCTGGGTCGGGAAGATCCCCTGGAGAAGGAAATGGCAACCCACTACAGTACTCTTGCCTGGAAAATTCCATGGACAGAGGAGCCTTGTAGACTACCGTCCATGGGGTCGCAAAGAGTCAGACACAACTGAGCAACTTCACCTCACGTCTGTCACTTGCTAGCTCTGTGATCATGAGTAAATCATTTAACTCCTCTGTGTCTCATTTCTCTCACCTTTAAAATAGGGATCGTAGTTGGACCTATCACAAAGGAGTATTTTAAGGACTAAATGAAACACTCAGATCAGTGTTTAGCATACAGTTCAGTTCAGTTCAGCCGCTCAGCCATGTCCGACTCTTTGCGACCCCATGAATACAGTAGTGGTACAATAAGTGTTACTCATTATTAGACTCCGCTTAAAGGGAATGATTTACATTTCCCGTGCACATGCTATAATTTCTTAGCCCCAGGCCTTTCTCATGATGTATCTTGTTTTCAGAATATTCTCCTTTTCCATCCCTGTTTGTTTAAACCCTGCATATTTCACATTCCTATGTCCCCTTTTCCATGTAGCTTTCAGAAAAACCCTGACTATTCAATCTGTCTTTTGAATTTCCATAGCCTTTCCTGTACCTTTTTAACAGTATTTAGCCCTTTTGTGTGTGTGTGTATGTATGTTACTTGCTTAGTCGTGTCCGACTCTTTGTGACCCCATAGATCGCAGCCCACCAGGCCCCTCTGTCCACGGGATTCTCCAGGCAAGAACACTGGAGTGGGTTGCCATTTCCTTCTCCAAAAGGAACTATAGAAAGAAAGTGAAGATGCTCAGTCGTGTCCGACTATTTGCGACCCCATGGACTGTAGCCTCCCAGGCTTCTCCATCCATGGAATTTCCCAGGCAAGAGTACTAGAGTAGGTTGGCATTTCCTTCTCCAGTTTAGCCCTTTCTACTTTGTATTATGTGTATAACATAGTTTCTGAAAATATAGGGGAAAACAAAAACTGTCTTATGAATTTTTCTCATGGTCTAACCAAACATTAGATACTGTATTTGTTGACTGAATGAATAAATATTCCACGTGTTCACTTACTTTTTCCCTAGTATGCAAGTGCAATTGCAGTTTGAGAACCTTGCCAAAACTAGTATCTTCTCTCTGCTTGGTTATGTAATTCATCCCCCTCTATCTTAATCCAACCCTTTCCTCTTCTCTTTTCTCCCCATACCTCTAACTGTTCCCCTTTTTCTGCTCCACTTACCTTTTCTCCCTTCCACTCTCCTTCCCTCATCTTCTCTTTTCTCTTCATCTTCCTCCTCATCATTGTCTTTAATTCTGGGTTCCTACTTTTTAAAATTTTCTCTACAAACTCATTGCCAAGATCTGTAAGAACAAAGGGATACTACTTCAAGGAGGAGATATTTTCCGATTATTTTTTGTTACTCTTCTTTGCCAAAAATAATAGAGCATGTAGCATCCGATTATAATGCAACTTACTCATATGAGGTACTGAGAAGCAAGCAATTGTTAAATAGCAAATAAAAAGAAGCCCAATATCTGGACAAGGAGAAATAATCTCATAAGAACTTTTTAATTACATGTTCTGATTACTGCAGTTTGAGTATGGTTAGTTTTTCTAGAAAGGGGAAATAATTGTGTCATGAGATTCTTTTAAAGAGGAGTTTGACTAGTGGCCTCCAAGAATAAATTCTTTTCTTATTGTTAATTTCTCTTTCTTATTTACAATGCTATTTTGAATTACAATCCATTTCTCCAAAATCTTAACTGTCCTCTTGCCTTAATCAGTATCCTGTTTCTCCTAAATTTGAAAATCATCTAAAATATCATATCTGTTTCCATTTCCATGTGTCTTGCAATGTCTCATCCTGTTTGAAGAACATTCCCATGAGTTCTGTTAGGGATACAAATACCAGTGAAATCTAACTCCTAATTAATTATGAATAATTATTGAACAAAACGATCTGCTTGTATTTACAAATGTAAATTTGAAAGATACAGTATGCATATATTATCTCTACTGTAGGATTGAGGGATGTGAAGCTAAGAAAATTGAATGGTAGATTGGAAAGTCAAACTTGAATTCCTATTTTACAATCATGATCTGAAGCCACATATAAGGTTTAACAATTTTGTTTTATTATTTTTTAATGGTACCATATTTATTTAAATTGGAGGCTAATTATTTTAAAATATTGTAGTGGTTTTTGCCATACATTCACATGTATCAGCCATGGGTGTATATGTGTTCCCCATCCTGACCCTCCATCCCACCTCCTTCCCCATCCCATCCCTCAGGGTCATCCCAGTTCACCAGCCCTGAGCACCCGTCTCATGCATTGAACCTGGACTGGCGATCTATTTTACATATGATAATATGCATGTTTCAATGCTATTCTCTCAAAGCATCCCACCCTCACCTTCTCCCATAGAGTGCAAAAGCCTTTTCTTTACATCTGTGTCTCTTTTGCTGTCTCACGTATAGGGTCATCATTACCATCTTTCTAAATTCCTTATATATTCATTCATTTACTATATTGGTATTTTTTTTTCTGACTTACTTCACTCTGTAAATAGGCTGCAGTCTCATCCACCTCATCGGAACTGATTCAATGCATTCTTTTTAATAGCTGAGTAATATTCCATGGGAAAGAAATGCAAAAAAGCAAAATGGCTGTCTGGGGAGGCCTTACAAATAGCTGTGAAAAGAAGAGAAGAGAAAGGCAAAGGAGAAAAGGAAAGATATAAGCATCTGAATGCAGAGTTCCAAAGAATAGCAAGGATAGATAAGAAAGCCTTCCTCAGCTATCAATGCAAAGATAGGAGAAGACAACAGAATGGGAAAGACTACAGATCTCTTCAAGAAAATTAGAGATACCAAGGGAACATTTCAAGCAAAGATGGGCTTGATAAAGGATAGAAATGGTATGGACATAAAGAAGCAGAAGATATTAAGAAGAGGTGAACAAAAAAGATCTTCAGGACCAAGATAATCACGATGGTGTGATCACTCACCTAGAGCCAGACATCCTGGATTGTAAAGTCAAGTGGGACTTAGAAAGCATCACTATGGGTGGATTCATGTCAATGTATGGCAAAACCAATACAGTATTGTAAAGTAAAAAAATAAAAAAAATTTAAAAAAGAAAGCATCACTATGAACAAAGCTAGTGGAGGTGATGGAATTCTAGTTGAGCTATTTCAAATCCTGAAAGATGATGCTGTGAAAGTGCTGCACTCAATATGCCAGCAAATTTGGAAAACTCAGCAGTGGCCACAGGGCTGTAAAAGGTCAGTTTTCATTCCAATCCCAAAGAAAGGCAATGCCAAAGAATGCTCAAACTACTGCACAATTGCACTCATCTCACTAGTAAAGTAATGCTCAAAATTCTCCAAGCCAGGCTTCAGCAATACGTGAACCGTGAACTTCCAGATGTTGAAGCTAGTTTTAGAAAAGGCAGAGGAAGCAGAGATCAAATTGCCAACATCTGCTGGGTCATGGAAAAAGCAAGAGAGTTCCAGAAAAACATTTATTTCTGCTTTATTAACTATGCTAAAGCCTTGGACTGTGTGGATCACAATAAACTGGAAAATTCTTCAAGAGATGAGAATACCAGACCACCTGACCTGCTGCTTGAGAAACCTATATGCAGGTCAGGAAGCAACAGTTAGAACTGGACATGGAACAACAGACTGGTTCGAAATAGGAAAAGGAGTATGTCAAGGATATATATTGTCACCCTGCTTATTTAACTTCTGTGCAGAGTGCATCATGAGAAACACTGGGCTGGAAGAAGCACAAGCTAGAATCAAGAGTGCCGGGAGAAATATCAATAACCTCAGATATGCAGATGACACCACCCTTATGGCAGAAAGTGAAGTGGAACTAAAAAGCCTCTTGATGAAAGTGAAAGTAGAGAGTGAAAAAGTTGGCTTAAAGCTCAACATTCAGAAAACAAAGATCATGGCATCCGGTCCCATCACTTCATGGGAAGTAGATGGGGAAACAGTGGAAACAGTGTCAGACTTTATTTTGGGGGGCTTCAAAATCACTGCAGATGGTGACTGCAGCCATGAAATTAAAAGACACTTACTCCTTGGAAGGAAAGTTATGACCAACCTAGATAGCATATTGAAAAGCAGAGACATTACTTTGCCAACAAAGGTCCATCTAGTCAAGGCTATGGTTTTTCCAGTGGTCATGTATGGATGTGAGAGTTGGACTGTGAAGAAAACTGAGCAGTGAAGAATTGATGCTTTTGAGCTGTGGTGTTGGAGAAGACTCTTGAGAATCTGTTGGACTGCAAGGAAATCCAGCCAGTCTATTCGAAAGGAGATCAGTCCTGGGTGTTCTTTGGAGGGACTGATGCTAAAGCTGAAATTCCAATACTTTGGCCACCTCATTTGAAGAGTTGACTCATTGGAAAAGACCTTGATACTGGGAGGGATTGGGGGCAGGAGGAGAAGGGGACAAGAGAGGATGAGATGGCTGGATGGCATTACCGACTTGATGGACATGAGTTTGGGTGAACTCCAGGAGTTGGTGATGGACAGGGAGACCTGGCATGCTTCCAGGTTCATGGTGTCACAAAGAGTCGGACATGACTGAGCGACTGAACTGAACTGAATATTCCATTGTGTATATGTACCACAGCTTTCTTATCCATTCATCTGCTGATGGATGTCTAGGTTGCTTCCATGTCCTGGCTATTGTAAACAGTGCTGCGATTAACATTGGGGTGCATGTGTCCCTTTCAATTCTGGTTTCCTTGGTGTGTATGCTCAGCAGTGGGATTGCTGGGCCGTATGCCAGTTCTATTTCCAGTTTTTTAAGGAATCTCCACACTGTTCTCCATAGTGGCTGTACTAGTTTGCATTCCCACCAATAGTGTAAGAGGGTTCCCTTTTCTCTGCACCCTCTCCAGCATTTATTGCTTGTAGACTTTTGGATAGCAGCCATTCTGACTGACGTGAGATGGTACCTCATTGTGGTTTTGATTTGCATTTCTCTGATAATGAGTGATGATGAGCATCTTTTCATGTGTTTGTTACCCATCTGTATGTCTTCTTTGGACAACTGTTTAGTTCTTTGGCCCATTTTTTGATTGGGTCACTTATTTTTCTGGAATTGAGCTGCATGAGCTGCTTTTATATTTTTGAGATTCTTTGTCAGTTGCTTCATTAGCTATTATTTTCTGCCATTCTGAAGGCTGTCTTTTCACCATGCTTATAGTTTCCTTCGTTGTGCAAAAGGTTTTAAGTTTAATTAGGTCCCATTTGTTTATTTTTGCTTTTATTTCCATTACTCTGGGAGGTGGGTCATAGAGTTTCGTGCTATGATTTATGTCAGAGAGTGTTTTGCCTATGTTTTCCTCTAGGAGTTTTATAGTTTCTGGTCTTATGTTTAGATCTGTAATCCATTTTGAGTTTATTTTTGTGTATGATGTTAGAAAGTGTTCTAGTTTCCTTCTTTTACAAGTGGTTGATCAGTTTTCCCAGCACCATGTGTGAAAGAGATCGTCTTTTCTCCATTGTATATTCTTGCCTCCTTTGTCAAAGATAAGGTCTCCATAGGCATGTGGATTTATCTCTGTGCTTTCTATTTTGTTCCATTGATCTATGTTTCTGTCTTTGTGCCAGTACCATACTGCCTAGATGACTGTTGCTTTGTAGTATAGCCTGAAGTCAGGTAGGTTGATGCCTCCAGTTCCATTCTTCTTTTTCAAGATTGCTTTGGCTACTGGAGTTGTGGTTTCTTTTGTTTTTTTTTTTTTTTTTTGTATTTCCGTACAAATTGTGAAATTATTTGTTCTAGTTCTTTGAAAAACACCGTTGGTAGCAATGGCACCCCATTCCAGTACTCTTGCCTGGAAAATCCCATGGATGCAGGAGCCTGGTAGGCTGCAGTCCATGGGGTCACTAAGAGTCAGACACAACTGAGTGACTTCCCTTTCACTTTTCACTTTCATGCATTGGAGAAGGAAATGGCAACCCACTCCAGTGTTCTTGCCTGGAGAATCCCAGGGACGGCGGAGCCTGGTGGGTTGCCATCTATGGGGTCACACAGAGTTGGACACGACTGAAGTGACTTAGCAGCAGCAGCTTGATAGGGATTGCATTGAATCTATAGATTGCTTTGGGTAGTGTATTCATTTTCACTATATTGATTCTTCTGATCTATGAACATGGTATATTTCTCCATCTATTTGTGTCATCTTTGATTTTTTCATCAGTGTTTTATAGTTTTCTATATATAGGCCTTTTGTTTCTTTAGGTAGATTTATTCCTAAATTTTATTTTTTTCATTGCAATGGTGAATAGAATTGTTTCCTTAATTTCTGTTTTCTCATTGTTAGTGTATAGGAATGCAAGGAATTTGTGTGTTAATTGTATATCCTGCAACTTTACTATATTCATTGATTAGCTCTAGTAATTTTCTGGTGGAGTCTTTACAGTTTTCTATGTAGAAGATCATGTCATCTGCAAACAGAGTTTTACTTCTTCTTTTCCAATCTGGACTCCTTTTATTCTTTTTCTTCTCTGATTGCTGTGGCTAACACTTCCAAAGTTACATTGAATAGTAGTGGTGAGAATGGGCACCCGTGTCTTGTTCCTGACTTTAGGGGAAATGCTTTCAGTTTTTCACCATTGAGGATAATGTTTGCTGTGGGTTTATCATGTATGGCTTTTATTATGTTGAGGTATGTTCCTTCTGTGCCTGCTTTCTGGAGGGTTTTTATCATAAATGGATGTTGAATTTTGTTAAAGGCTTTTTCTGCATCTACTGAGATAATCATATGGTTTTTATCTTTCAATTTGTTAATGTGGTGTATCACATTGATTGATTTGCAAATATTGAAGAATCCTTGCGTCCCTGGGATAAAGTCTACTTGGTCATGATGTACGATCTTTTAAATATGTTGTTGGATTCTGTTTGCTAGAATTTTGTTAAGGATTTTTGCATCTATGTTCATCAGTGATATTGGCCTGTAGGGTTTTTTTTTGTTGTGTGTGTGGCATCTTTGGTTTTGGTATTAGGGTGATGGTGGCCTCATAGAATGAGTTTGGAACTTTACCTTCCTCTGCAATTTTCTGGAAGAGTTTGTGTAGGCTAGGTGTTAGCTCTTATCTAAATTTTTGGTGGAATTCGGCTGTGAGGCCATCTGGTCCGGGGCTTTTGTTTGCTGGAAGATTTCTGATTACAGTTTCGATTTTCATGCTTGTGATGGGTCTGTTAAGATTTTCTATTTCTCCCTGATTCAGTTTTGTAAAGTTATACTTTTCTAAGAATTTTCCATTTCTTCCAAGTTGTCCATTTTATTGGCATATAGTTGCTGATAGTAGTGTCTTATGAGCCGTTGTATTTCTCTGTTGTCTGTTGTGACTTCTCCATTTTCATTTCTAATTTTGTTGATTTGATTCTTCTCCCTTTGTTTCTTGATGAATCTGGCTAATGGTTTGTCTATTTTATTTATCTCCTCAAAGAACCAGCTTTTAGCTTTGTTGATTTTGGCTATGGTCTCCTTTGTTTCTTTGCATTTATTTCTGCCCTAACTTTTATGATTTTTTTCCTTCTACTAACCCTGGGGTGCTTCATTTCTTCTTTTTCTAGTTGCTTTAGGTGTGTAGTTAGGTTATTAGTTTTAACAATTTAAAAACCTTTCTGCTTATGTTTCCCTTCCTGAGCTATAGTAAGTTAATGTTAGGATTGGGTACAATGTGGAAGTAATTCTGAAGGTTCTGACCAATAGCATCATGCATCTACCATTACACAATTATCATTATGGTAAATTTGTTCTCAACATTGGCATTTTTTTTTTCTAATTTAGGGTAGAAATTTAACATCTGGAGAGGTTGGATTTTTTCCGAGTGATGCTGTCAAGCCTTGCCCATGTGTAAGTATGAGTATTTTATTTCTTTCTACTTTGTTTTTTGATGCTGTAGTTAATTATGCAAGAATGTATAAAGGATATTGGTCTGGTCCCTAATTAACTTATATTTTCTTATTAATAATATTACATACCAAAATCATGACTCCATTATCATAAAACATTTTTAAATGTTAATGGAATATATGAAAGAGGAACTATTTACTTATTTTGTTTGTTTGAACAAAATTAAAAATTTTACCAGGTTTTAGAAGGAATAAACTAAAGCTACCTATCAGATATATTGTACTAATTCCCCTTTTCCCTCTGAGGTAGGGATTAAAAGCGAAAGTCGCTCAGTCATGTACAAGTCTTTGCAACCACCATAGATTACACAGTCTATGTAACTCTCCAGGCCAGAATACTGGAGTGGGTAGCTTATCCCTTCTCCAGGGAATCTTACTGACCCAGGAATTGAACCAGGGTCTCCTGCATTGCAGGTGGACTTTTTACCAACTGAACTATCAGGGAAGCCAAGGTGAGGATCTAATCTATTTCCAGTCACTTTGAGTTACAGAGATAGTGCACTTCAACTAGTGTGTTTGAAAGCATGCTAGAAAGCATGAAAGTCCACAGATTCTCCAAATATCTTACTATTATACATTTTTCTGTGCTTTAGTTTGTCATAACTGTTTATTTAGTGTCATAATGATATTTTCTGAAAACATCAAACACATTAGGCAAATACAAGAAGAGTGAATATTTACTCAAATATTATTATGGATGAATATCACATAAAATGTACTCCCTAATGCTTCATGAAATTTATATATTTCTGTTTAGCATAATATTTAATCATCAGAATTTGATGTTTAGAGTAGATTTTTATAGAAACTTTAAGTTCTTAGCTTTAAGTAAATGAAATTTTTTTCTTGATACTAATATAATGCAGTTAATGGTTTGGAGGGAATTAAAATCTTGAACTATCTTGCTTGCCAAATTTTGGTCCTTCTGAGATTTCTAAACGGAACATTCTTTTTAATATTAATTAATAATGGGAATGTCTGCCATCCTTGACCTCAGATGTAATCTGAAGAATAATTTACTCTCCTCATTCAAGATTAATTAAATTTCAAAAGCAAAATGAATATTAAAAAAGCTCTTGCTATTTCTGTGGGCTCTATGATCCAATTTCATATATTATTTAGCCTGTTATATCTTGAAGAAATCACTGAAACTTGATACCATTCATTTTATTAGATAAGCAAAAATGATTGTTTAGCCAGTTTTCTGTCATTTATACGAACATCATTAAGGCTTCCTATGCTTAAAGAAATGATATTTATATGTAGGCATGTAGCCAGAAATTAAGATTTGGAAACCTAAAGACATCAACTGGGTTTCCCTGATAGCTCAGTTGGTAAAGAATATGCCCGCAATGTGGGAGACCTGGATTTGATCCCTGGGTTGGGAAGATCCCCTGGAAGAGGGCAAGGTAACCCACTCCATTATTCTTGCCAGGAGAATCCCCATGGACAGAACCCTGATGGGCTACAGTCCATGGGGTTGCAAAAAGTCAGACATAACTGAGCAACTAAGCACAGCAAAGACATAAAATCAAAACTACTAAGCATTGCATGTCCCACATACTGTTTACCTTCCACAGCTCCTTGAATATAGCATAGAATGAGCATTTGAAGTTTTATTTTAGGAATAGTCTAGCACAAAGTAGGTATTTAACATATTTTTTGTTGTATGAATGAGCAAAGGAGTGAAAAAAAAAAACAAAAAAACAAACAAAAAAAAAAGGCCCTAACTAAATGTAGGCAGCTATCAGTGGCAGATACTAATTGAATCAGCTTGTAGGATCATAGTGAATGGTATTTGGTGAACTGGTTACTGGAAAAAGAAATATGCTTAGGATTTTAAGCTGATAAAGAGTTGTAGGAACACATAATTATGAATTGGATTCCCAACTAAATGTAATTGTTTTTATAGCTTAAAATTAATAGCTATTAAAATTTTACTGCTTTACTTAGTGAAATTATAGATTAATTTGTTGGTTGTAGGTTAAATTAAGGTAAATATTTAGAAGGAGGGAAAACACAGGAAGAACATAAAAGAGACAGGTTTATTATTTCCGCCAATATGATACTTGGAGACAAAGCCTGGAGCTACAGCACAACGTAGACTTTGGTATCTCTGTGAATTCCAGATCCTTCAGTGGGTGAATGAGAAGAAAACTATCTTACAGAAGATGATATGCCTATCTTTGCTTGGGCCTTGATTAGAAAGGAAAAGCAAGCATTTGGTTGGAAAGGAAAAAAGAAATTTTCTCTCTAAGAATTTTTATATTTAGGTCTTTAATCCATTTTGAGTTTATCTTTGTGTGTCATGTTAACAAGTGTTCTAATTTCATTCTTTTACATGTAGTTTTCCCATCACCACTTCTTGAAGAGACTATCTTTTCTCCATTGTATATTTTTGCCTCCTTTGTCAAAGGAAGGTGCACATAGGTGCATGGATTTATCTCTGGGCTTTCTATCTTGTTTTATTGGTCTATATTTCTGCTTTTGTGCCAGTACCATACTGTCCTCTAAAGAATTCTTAACTTTAAATCCAAAGACCACACATGTGAGGGGTTGGAAGTCATACTACCTTTGTGACCTAAATAATTCTAAGCTAGAAACAGTAGAGCCTACATATTTATTGATAATTACCTTAAACATAAATGGATTAAATATTCCAACCAAAAGATGTAGACTGGCTTAATGGATACAAAAACAAAACCCATATACATGCTGTCTTTAAAAGACTCACTTCAGATCTAGGGACACATACAGACTGAAATTAAGGGGATGGAAATATTTATTTCATACAAATGGGAATCAAAAGAAAACTGGAGTAGCTATGCTCGTATAGAACAAAATATGGCTTTAAAATAAAGACTATTATAAGAGCAAAGAAGGACACAATGAACAAGGATGAATCCAAGAAGATATAACAATTGTAAATATACATGCACCCAGGATAGGAGGATGTCAATATATGAGGCAAATGCTAACAGCCATAAAAGGGGAAACCAACAGTAACTCATTAATAGTGGGGCACTTAACACCCCACTTTAATCAATGGAAAGATCATCCAGACAGAAGATCAATAAGGAAGCACAAGCCTTAAATGACACATTCAACCAAGGGACTTAATTGATATTTATAGAGCATTCCATCTAGAAGCATCAGGATATACATTCTTCTTAAGTGTGCATGGAACATTCTCCATATTGATAACATGCTGGGCTACAAGGAGAGCCTAGGTAAGTTTAAGAAAATTGAAATCATATCAAGCATCTTTTCTGATCACAACACTATGAGATAAATAATTTACCAGGTGAAAACAACTATAAAAAACACAACACTTGGAAGTAAACAATATACTAGTAAACAACCATTGGATCGCTGAAGTAATTAAAGAGGAAATAAAAATATCCAGTGACAAACAAAAATGAAAGTATGATGTTCAAAATATATGGGATGAAGCAAAAGTAGTCCTAAGACAAAAGTTTATAGCAATAAATCTTACTTCAGGAAACAAGAAAGATCTCTAACAACCTAATCTTATACCTAGAGCATCTAGGAAAAGAAGAAAAAACAAAATTCAAAGTTTCCTTTTAGAAGGAAAAAACCATAAATATCAGAGATGAAGAAACAATAGAAAAGATCAGTGAAACTAAAACCTTGCTCTTTAGAAAGATAAACAAAATTAATAAACCTCTAGCCAGACTCAGCAAGAAAAATGGGGAAGGGCTCAAATCAATAAAATTTAAAATGTAAAAGGAGAAGTTACAACAGACAGCACAGAAATACAAAGGATCATAAAAGACTACTATCAGCAACGAAATGCCAACAAAATGGACAACCAAGAAGAAATGGGCAAATCCTTAGGAAGGTACAATCTCCTCAGACTGAACCAGGAAGAAAGAGAAAATACAAACAGACAAATCACAAGGACTGAAATTGAAACTGTGATTTAAAAAACAAAAACTCCCAGTAAACAAAAGGCCAGGAACAGATGGCTTCACAGGCAAATCCTATGAAACATTTGGAGAAGAGTTAATACCTATCCTTCTGAAACCCTTCCAAAAATTGCAGAGGGAGGAATACTCCCAAATTCATTCTATGAAGCTACCATCACCCTGATAAAGTTAGACAAAAATGCTTCAAAAAGAGGCAATGTCACTGATGAACACAGACATAAAATCCCTCAACAAAATACTAGCAAACTGACTCCAATAACACATTAGAAGGATCGTATGGCATGATCAAGTGGGATTAATCCCAGGAATGCAAGGATTTTTAAATATCCACAAATCAGTGTGATGGACTACATCAATAAATTGAATAAAAACCATATGATCATCTCAGTAGATGCATAAAAAGCCTTTGAAAAAGTCAACACCCATTTATGATAGAAATTTTCCAGAAAGTGGTCACTGATGGAATATATCTCAATAAAGGCCGTATATGATAAACCCGCAGCTAGCATCATACTCAGTGGGGAAAAACTGAAAGCATTTCCTCCAAGGTCAAGAATAAGGCAAGGATATCCATTTTTGCCACTTTTATTCAACAAAGTTTTGGAAATCCTAACCACAGCAGTCAGAAAAAGAAAAGAAATAAAAGGAATCCAAATTGGGAAAGAAGAAGTAAAATTGTCACTATTTGCAGTTGACATGATATTGTATGTAGAAAATGCTAATAATGCTACCAGAAGACTGCTAGAGCTCATCAGTGAATCTGGTAAAGTTTCAGGATACAAAATTAATACACAGAAATCTATTGCATTTCTATACACTAATAACAAAAGAAGAGAAAGAGAAATTAAAGAAACAGTTCCATTTACCACTGCATCAAAAAGAATAAAATACTCTGGAAGAAACATATCTAAGGAGGCAAAAACCTATACTGCAAAAACTATAAGACCTGATGAAAGAAGTCAAAGATGACACAAACAGATGGAAAGAAATACCATGTTCTTAGACTGAAATAATCAATATTGTTAAAATGACTATACTACTCAAAGCAAACTACAGATTCAGTGAAATCCCTATCAAATTACCAATGGCATTTTTCATATAATTGGGACAAAAAAAAATTTAATTTGTGTGAAAACACAAAAGACCCTGAATAGCTAAAGCAATCTTGTTAAAGAAAAAGAGTCAGAGGAATTAGGCTGCCTGACTCCAGACTATTTACTATAAAGCTACAGAAATCAGAACAGCTTGGTACTAGCACAAAAACAAAATTATAGATTACTGTAACAGGACATAAACTCCAGAGATAGCCCTACTCAGCTATGGTCACCTATTCTATGACAAAGGAAACCAGAATATTCAGTGGTGAGGAGAAAGTCTCTTCAATAAGTGGTTCTGGGAAAACTGGAAAGCTACATGTAAAAGAATGAAATTAGAATATTCTCTAAACTATATATAAAAATTAAATGGGTTAAAACTCAAATGTAAGACTGAATACTATAAAACTCTTAGTGGAAAACACAGGCAGAATACTCCTTAGCACAAACCACAGCAATAACTTTTTTGATCCTCTTAGAGTAATGGAAATAGAAACAAAAATAAGCAAATGGAACCTAATTAAACTCAAAAGCATCTGTACAGCAAAGGAAATCTTTTTTAAAAAAATGAGAAGATAACCCACTGAATGGGAGAAAATATTTGCAAATGATTTGACTGACAAAGGATTAATCTCCAAAATTTACAAATAGTTCCTGCAGCTCAATATCAAACAACAACCTAATCTATTAATAAGCAGAAGATCTAGTATTCATTTCTGCAAAGAAGACATATAGATGGCCCAAAGACACAGCATCACTATTAGAGAAATGCAAATCAAAGATGCTCAACATCACTAATTATTAAGAAGAATGCAATCAAAAATATCATACAATGAGATATCACCTCACACCAGTAAGAATGGCCATCCTCAAAGTCTACAAATAATAAATGCTGGAGAGGGTGTGGAGAAAAAGGGAACCCTCCTACACTATTGGTATTGCTGCAGCCACTATGGAAAACAGTATGGAGGTTCCTTAAAAAACTAAAAATGGAGTTACCGTACCAAGCAATCCCACTCCTGGGCATATATCCAGAGAAAACCATGGTTCAAAAAGATACATGCATCCCAATGTTCATTGCAGCACTGTTTGCAAGAGCCAGAACGTGGAAGCAACCGAACTGTCCACTGACAGAGGGATGGACAAAGAAGATGTGGCACGTATATGCAGTGGAATATTGCTTAGTCATTAAAAAGAATGTAATAATGCTATTTACAGCAACATGGATCAACCTGAAGATTATCATACTAAGTCAGACACAGAAAGACAAATGTCAGTGATACTGCTTATATGTAGACTCTAAGGGGGAAAAAAAAAAGAACTTAGTTACAAAACAGGAACAGACTCACAGAATTAGAAAACAAACTTATGTTTACTGGGGGAAAGGGTGGGATGGGGAGGTATAATTGGGAGTTTGGGATTGATATATACACACTGTTACTTTTAAAATAAATAAGCAGCAGGATTTTATTATATAGCGCAGGGAACTCTGCTCAATACTCAAAACCACCTAAATGGGAAAACAACTTTAAAAAGAACAGATGCATGTATAACTGAATCACTTTGCTGTACACATGAAACTAACACAATATTGTTAATCAACAATACTCAAATATGAAATAAAAATTTAAAAGAAACATAAGATGATTCCACATTGACTTGTACTCTCAATGCATGTACCCATCTCTCTAGATTGGTACCTCAAAGAATTTCTACAGATAAAGTTACAGGGATTATAAATTCACAATTTGGAATCATTACATTTATGAGGAAATAAACCCATCTTAAGGAAAAGTCAACAAAACAATAACATGTGGAATTATATTCATAAGGATAGAAGATAATTATCAGATACTAAGTTCAAAACTGTATATTTAATATGGTTGAAAAAGTTAAGGGGGGGGATAAAAGTCTGAGAGGATATTTAATGTTTCGGCATATTTCAAAAGAATCAAGTACAGTAATTGAAATGAGAACCTTAATGGAAATATTACAAAATTTATTAGACTCAGTTGGGTAGAAAATTAGAAGAAAAATCTGAAGAAATTTCTCAGTGAACAAGCCAGAAAGGTTAAGATATGAAGAATGTAAGATAATGGAGTGATAAAGTTCAAATGCATCTTATTGAAACAATATAGATAATTGTGGGAAAGCAATGTTCAAATAATGGCTGAGAATTTTCCAGAATTTATGATAAAGCTAATCTTAATAGTCAAGACGTGTATATTAAAGTTAATGGATACCTAGATACATTTTAGTGAAACTTCAGAACATCAAACACAAAGTGAAAATATTAAAACCAACCTGAGATAAAACTATAAAGGGTTGATGATTAGACATAGCAAACAACAGTAAGAGCTTCCAGTTCTAGCCACTGTCAGGTAGCTCCTATTGGATCAATCCTCCCACAAAAAAATAACTACAAACTCTGTAGTCTCATACATGTATATATGTCTGTATATGTATATATGCACCATGCAGGGTGGTTAAAATTCAGATATAATAGAAACCTCACAGTATTACTGGTTTAAAGTGGCAGAATGTAGAGTTTGAAGTAAACAAGCTGGAAAGGGAGATAGGAAATCTTAGGATAGGAAAGACAGAGGTTGCAGTTGGGGTTCAAACAAATTAACTGCCTACTTTAAGAAATATGACACTCTTTGTAAGAGCATAACTGAATTCAGAGCCTCTACAACGTTATCATTCTAATTGTCCAAGATACTAAATAATGAGTATACAAGCAAACAGGAAAATATGAACCACACTCAGCAGAAAAGGCAATTAATTAATGGATAACAACCCTCAGATGTCCCAAATGATGGAACCTGCAGGAAAGGATTTTTTAAATAACTATTATAATTGTGCTCAAGGAAAAAAAGGAAAATAGAGTTGGCTCTAGAAACGTGCAGAGGTTAGGGCCCTGACCCTCCAAGCAGTGGAAAATCTATCTATAATGTATAGTCAGCCCTCTGTATCTACACTTCCTCCATATCTGTGGTTCCACCTTCATGGATTCAACCAAATGCAAACCGTGTAGTATGGTAGTATTTAATATTGGAAAAAATGCACAAATAAGTGGACCCCTGCAGTTTAAACTAGTTTTGTCCAAGGGTTAACTATATGTTTATAATGAATGGACAGGAAACCTCAGCAGGAAACCTCAGGAACTATAAAAAAGAAACAAATGGAAATTTTATACAGTGAGATTTCAAGATTTGAAACAGTAAGAATAATATGTTCAAAGTTTTGAAGAAAATTAGAAATCTAATCTATCTAGAAAACTGTCTTTCTTCAATAAAGATGAAATAATGACATCTCTAGCCTAACAAACACATTAACTTCACTTCTGTCTCATCTAGCTTTTATAAGATGTACTTAGGAAGAAGTGTGTAGCTTATATATAAATTCACATGCATGCAGTATTCCCAATAAAACTTTTTAAAAATTCTATATCTGTAGCAGAAGTTTAACAATGGAAACAGCCTATGATGAAGGCAGAAAAAAGCACTGGGGAAAACCTATTAAAGAAAATTATGTATAGCATTATATGTGAGATATTCATACAAAGCCCCAAAGTATACATGAAAGAAAGGGGGAAGGCTCATGTGAGATGCAAAAGGACAGGATTCTACTCTGATGAAGGGGATCATAGCTGAGAACACATAGCTGGCTCCTCAGACATCAGAACGTACTCACCGTAGAAAGAATAAGATCCAGAAGGACACATCAGGATTGAGGAGCATCAGATACCCATTCTGCTTTAGAATTTTATGTTACCCTAAATTTTTATGGATCCTTCCCAGCCAAGAAAATCCACAGCCAAAATATGTTGAAGCTATTTACCTCCTTCCTCCCTCCTCTTTTTCTCTTTTTGTTGTTGTTCCCAGAAAGACATATTGCGTTAGGAATACAAAGAGGTAGAGGGAAAGAGGAAAAAAGAAAAATTTCCCCATCAGATTTTAGAGGCCATCTGTATCTTATCAAAACAGAAACAAAGATTGATTTCTTTTTGTGAAAATAAAATTGTATAAGAAAATATTTACAGGATTTGAATGGTGTCATTTACTTTCAATATTATTTGCCATATATCAGGATCTTTCATGGTGGTGAAGCTTAAAAAGTAATCCATCAGTTCAGTTCAGTCGCTAAGTCATGTCCAACTCTTTGCAACCCCATGAATTGCAGCACGCCAGGCCTCCCTGTCCTGTCCATCACCAACTCCCAGAGTTTACCCAAATTCATGTCCATCGAGTCGGTGATGCTATTCAGCCATCTCATCCTCTGTTGTCCCCTTCTCCTCCTGCCCCCAGTCCCTCCCAGCATCAGAGTCTTCCAATGAGTCAACTCTTCGCATGAGATGGCCAAAGTACTGGAGTTTCAACCTTAGCATCAGTCCTTCCAAAGAAATCCCAGGGCTGATCTCCTTTAGAATGGACTGGCTGGATCTCCTTGCAGTCCAAGGGACTCTCAAGGATCTTCTCCAACACCACAGTTCAAAAGGATCAATTCTTTGGCGCTCAGCTTTCTTCACAGTCCAGCTCTCACATCCATACATGACCACAGGAAAAACCATAGCCTTGACTAGATGGACCTTTGTTGGCAAAGGAATATCTCTGCTTTTTAATATGCTATCTAGGTTGGTCATAACTTTCCTTTGAAGGAGTAAGTGTCTTTTAATTTCATGGCTGCAATCACCGTCTGTTTTAGGGAGCCCAAAAAACAAAGTCTGACACTGTTTCCCCATCTATCTCCCATGAAGTGATGGGACCAGATGCCATGATCTTCGTTTTCTGAATGTTGAGCTTTAAGCCAACTTTTTAATTCTCCTCTTCTACTTTCATCAAGAGGCTTTTTAGTTCCACTTCACTTTCTGCCATAAGGGTGGTGTCATCTGCATATCTGAGGTTATTGATATTTCTCCTGGCAATCTTGATTCCAGCTTGTGCTTCTTCCAGCCCAGTGTTTCTCATGATGTACTCTGCATAGAAGTTAAATAAGCAGGGTGACAATATGCAGTCTTGACATACTCCTTTTCCTATCTGGACCAGTCTGTTGTTCCATGTTCAGTTCTAACTGTTGCTTCCTGACCTGCATATAGGTTTCTCAAGAGGCAGGTTAGGTGGTCTGGTATTCTCATCTCTTGAAGAATTTTCCACAGTTTATTGTGATCCACACAGTCAAAGGCTTTGGCATAGTCAATAAAGCAGAAATAGATGTTTTTCTGGAACTCTCTTGCTTTTTCCATGATACAGCGGATGTTGGCAATTTGATCTCTGGTTCCTCTGCCTTTTCTAATACCAGCTTGAACATCTGGAAGTTCATGGTTCACATACTGCTGAAGCCTGGCTTGGAGAATTTTGAGCATTACTTTACTAGCGTGTGAGATGAGTGCAATTGTGCAGTAGTTTGAGCATTCTTTGGCATTGCCCTTCTTTGGGATTGGAATGAAAACTGACCTTTTCCAGTCCTGTGGCCAGTGCTGAGTTTTCCAAATTCGCTGGCCTATTGAGTGCAGCACTTTCACAGCATCATCTTTCAGGATTTGAAATAGCTCAACTGGAATTCCATCACCTCTACTAGCTTTGTTCATAGTGATGCTTTCTAAGGCCCACTTGACTTCACCTTCCAAGATGTCTGGCTCTAGGTGAGTGATCACACCATCATGATTATCTGGGTCATGAAGCTCTTTTTTGTACAGTTCTCCTATGTATTCTTGCCACCTCATCTTAATATCTTCTGCTTCTGTTAGGTCCATACCATTTCTGTCCTTTATTGAGCCCATCTTTGCATGAAATGTTCCATAGGATAACATATTTAAATACTGATAACTTTAGAGATGTTCTGACCAGAAGGATAGTTTTTAAATTATAACACTCAACCTGGAAGATCAAAATAGTAATAGCCCATTATGAAAATGGACATAGCTACAGATATATTCATATTGACCATACTTCAGTTACACATGAGAGTAATAGTATTTTTAATCACCTAATGTAAATGGGCTCAATGTAAATACTATAGAATACATACATCAAAGATTCAGGTGATTCATGAAGATTAAGTAGTATGCATGTAATTTGTTATTTTATGAATATTAGTAAGCCTTCTTTGGCTTTGTTCATTTTCTACTTGCAGTTAGCTACTGGAAGTTTTCTTTTTATCTGCATAGAAAATGTAGTTTTTCTCTTTTGCAAAGTTCCATAGGAAAAAAGGTAAAACTGAATATTTCCCATGACATTTCATAAAAAAAAAAAAATGGTCTTCCAGTTCGTAGACTTCTAAACCAGAGTTTAAAATTTATGTTACATAATAAGAGTCTATATCTAGTGTATATTGTTTATTTTGCCTGCTTTTCCAATGTCTTGGGAAAGCAGAGTGCTATTAGGTTTTCCTAACATTTTCATTTTAATTTTCTATGAAAAGATTAAACTGCCTTGAAAATTAATACCAAAAGATTCCAATTCATATTTTCTTGTTATCTCTTTCTTGAGAGGTAAAGTGGCAATAAAATGAAGGAAAGAATTAAAGTGAAATGAATTATTTTCGACTTATCTGAAATATACTATGATTCGCATTGTATAATATTGCCAATGATAGTTCTAGGACTGTGTTATTTAGGCTTTTATAGAGCTGAGTTAGCTGAACTGAATTAATGATTGATTTCTAAAAGCTTCCCTTAAGTAATATTAATCTATTTTTGCCTTTTTATATCCTAGGTGCCCAAACCAGTAGATTACTCTTGCCAACCCTGGTAAGTATTAAAAATGTTTATGTCGCTGAGTTGAAATACCATACCTTTAGCTCAAGAACACCTTAAATTGGGAGTAGTAAACTACATTCCATTTCCATTTGTCCTGGCTAAAGGTGTTTTCACATGTAACAGAACACCATAATGAATGTATATATTGCTGACCTTTTCCATATCTTTATCAGAGAGTGGTGCATGTGAGTACAAGCGCAAGTACTTGGCTGTAAATCCAAAGTTTATCGTAGCCAAAAGTGGAATGGGACATGGGCAGATATGCATATTGTGTTTTAGAATAGGTTTCATGAAGTTGAGGTGGGGGAAAATGTATAATTTCATTGTCTGAAACAAAAACTTAGCCCAGAAAGGGTTGTTGTTGTTTAGTTGCTAAGTCGTGTCTGACTTTTGCAACCCCATGGACTATAGCACACCAGGCTTCCCTTTCCTTCACTATCTCCCAGAGTTTGCTCAAATACATGTCCATTGAATCGGTGATGCTATCCAACCACCTCATTCTCTGTAGCCACCTTCTCCTCCTGCCCTCAATCATTCCCAGCATTAGAGTCTTTATCAAGGAGTTGGCTCTTTGTATCATGTGGCCAGAGTATTGGAGCTTCACCTCCATTATCAGTCCTTCTAATGAACATTTAGGGTTAATTTCTTTTAGGATTGACTGTTTTGATCTGCTCGCAGTCCAAGGGACTCTCAAAAGTCTTCTCCAGCACCACGATGCAAAAGCATCAATTCTTCAATTTTCAGCCTTCTTTATGGTCCAACTCTCACATCCATACCTGACTACTGGAAAAACCATAGCTTTGACTATACTTTTTCTTCATCTATTTGCTATGATGGGACCAGATGCCATGATCTTTGTTTTTTGAATGTTGAGTTTTAAGCCAGTTTTTTCACTCTCTTCTCTCACTCTCATCAAGAAGCTCTTCAGTTCCTCTTCACATTGTGCCATTAAAGTGGTAGCATGTGTATATCTGAAGTTGTTGATATTTCTCCTAGCAATCTTGATTCCAGCTTGTGATTCATGCAGCCCAACATTTCACATGATATATTCTACCTATAAGTTAAATAAGCAGGGTGACAATATACAGCTTTGACATACTCCTTTCCCAATTTTGAACCAGTACATTGTTACATGTCCAGCTCTAACTGTTGCTTCTTGACTTGCATACAGGTTTCTCAGGAGATGGACATGGTGATCTGGTATTCCCATCTCTAAGAACTTTTCACAGTTTGATGTGATCTACACAGTCAAAGGCTTTAGTGTAGTCAATGAAGCAGATGTTTTTCTGGAATTCCCTTGCTTTCTCCATGATCCATTGAATGTTGGCATTTGATGGTTCCTTCACCTTTTCTAAATCCAGCTTGAACATCTGGAAGTTCTTGGTTCATGTACTGTTGAAGCCTAGCTTAAAGGATTTTGGGCATAAGAGTATAACCTTGTTAGCTTGTGAAATGAGTGTAACTGTAAGGTAGTTTGAATATTCTTTGGCATTGCCCTTCTTTGGGATTGGAATGAAAACTGACCTTTTCCAGTCCTGTGGCCACTGCTGAATTTTCCAAATTTGCTGACATTGAGTGCAGCACTTTCACAGCATCATATTTTAGGGTTTGAGATAGCTCAGCTGGAATTCCATCACCTCCACTAGCTTTGTTTGTAGTAATGCTTCCTAGGTCCACTTGACTTCACACTCTAGGATGTCTGGCTCTAGGTAAGTGACCACATCATTGTGGTTATCTGGGTCATTAAGACCTTTTTTGTATAATTCTTCTATGTATTCTTGCCACCTTTGCTTAATCTCTTATGTTTCTGTTAGGTCCTTATCATTTCTGCCCTTTATCATGCCCATCCTTGTATGAAATATTCCCTTGATATCTCCAATTTTCTTAAAGAGTTCTCTATTCTTTCTCATTCAATAGTTTTCCTCTATTTCTTTGCATTGTTCCTTATACAGATGTTGGAAAGATGAAGTAAAATGTGTATAATACTAAGTACATAGTAAGTACCCAAAATATGTTAATTATCATCATATGTTGATTATAACTATTCTAAGTAGTTTTTCTGGTTGAAGATGTCATTTTCTCTTAAACTCATAATGTCTAAAAAGTAAAAATCATTATCTACTGTTTCCTTGTTTCTGTTAGTGATATGGCTAACCTCCTCTTAAAATGACTGCTTCTATTTTTATTTTCTTGATATTGAAATAAGTGCATACAAATTAGAAATCAGGGTATGAATATAAATGAGGTATTCTGAGAGTATATGGTAAGTACTAGTTCAGTTTGCAAGTGTAGGTAACACCTGAGTTTTTTTGATATTTCAAACTGATCATTTTCTGCCATATAACCAAAGCATGAAAAATGTCAGGTGACTGTAGGAACACACTGTCCATAGTGTGGGATCCTTTCCCCAGCAGTCTTACTCTTCCTCCCCAGCCACATCTGCTTTGTGTAATCATGGTCTGTTTTCTCTGACATCCTTCCCTGGCTTTACCACTGAGCCTGCTGAGAAATTATAGCAGGTCTGTGATAGAACTGGAAATCTTTGTTATATGTTTACCTGTCTTAAGACAAATTTGAGGTCTTAGTTTTCATGGAATTAAAGACTGTAACCCTGACAAATTAATTTTGGAGAACAGAACTGATAGCATGGATAATCAAACTGTAAAACATCAAGAACTGGTGAAGTCATGAAAGTGTGATAATAGTTTCCTTCTCTTTTCTTTTACTATTTCTATATAAGAAGGCATAATAGTTATAAAACTAATGACTTTAGAGAAATACGAATGCCACACACAAGATGGATTGATACCTGCGAACCATTCAGAACACAGGAGATTAGCTTTTGAATCCTTTGTTTTAAAATGTACCCTTGCCAATATGTAAAACTCTATTGAAATTATGACCAAATAGTATTGTTCCTAATGATAAAAAAAAATCAAGATGTTTAGATGAGGGAACACCCTTGAAAACAGTAAGAAATAAAGATAATAGAATTTCAAAATTACTTTTTCTTTTCTAAGAAACTTGGGACAGTTTCTTCACACTAAGCAGGCAGTTTCATGTGAAATGCTTTCTGCTAAGGAACAAAATGATCTACTATATCAGCAAAAGAAACCTTCAATTTTAGAAAAACTAAACTGTTTAGAGAAAAATTACACTGTGGTTTTCAAGTCATTAAGAGGGCTTAGTCTCAGTTGGTAAAGAATCCACCTGCAATGCAGGAGACCCCAGTTCGATTCCCAGGTCAGGAAGATCTCCTGGAGAAGGGCTAGACTACCTACTCCAGTATTTTTGGTCTTCCCTTGTGGCTTAGCTGGTAACAAATCCACCTGAAGTGCGGGAGACCTGGGTTCTATCCCTGGGTTGGGAAGATCCCCTGGAGAAGGGAAAGGCTACCCACTCTGGTATTCTGGCCTGAAGAATTACATGAACTGTATAGTCCATGGGGTCACAAAGAGTCAGACAGGACTGAGCGACTTTCACTTTCTCAAGTCATTAAGGAGTTGACTATCCTTATTATTTTCACATTTTAAAGCTGTTCCCATAAGGTAAACTTTGTCTCTTTTATAAGCCATGAAATAAAACAGAGTTCAAGGTGATTATCTGCAGTCTATGTTTTTGGGTGTCATGAAGACTGGGATGAGACATGGGGCTTAAATCTGGGGAACTGTCTGAAAATCCTTATGGAGAAAAGGATGCAGATACCAGTGTCCCTGCCTCATCCTCCAAGAAATCAGACAACTTACTGTTCCCTCCCTTAGCAAGAAATATGAATTAGAGGGTACATTACTTGGAAAAATTGAGCCATATGAGGCCTAGACTTGGAAAGAGCAGGCCCAGCAAAAATTGGCAGAGATGCTATACTAAAAACAGATCAGTCAAATTAAGGAAAGTCAGTATACAGACTGATGATGATCCTCAGTTCCTTTGTATAGCTCAGTTTCAGTACTGTGACAGCTGTGTCTCACACACATGGATTACTCTCTTCTTCCATCCAGATAGGAATTTGGAAGATTTTTCTCTAAAGAAATGGAATAGACTTAGAATTAAAAAACCTAAAATCCAGCCCCATCATCAGCTTCTTCCCAAAGGATCAGGTTCCAACCTAGTGAGCCTCCCATACTGCTCCCACACAGAACTCCCAGTCAGTTCTTGGATGCCTTTCTCGCTTTCTTCTTTTTTTTTTTTTTTAATTGAAGGATAATTGCTTTACAGGATTTTGTTGTTTTCTGACAAACCTCAACATGAATCAGTCATACGTATACATATATCCCCTCCCTTTTGAACCTCCCTCCCATCTCCCTCACCATCCTGTCCCTCTAGGTTGATACAGAGCTCTGTTTAAGTTTCCTGAGCTATACAACAAAATGTGAGCAGACAACAAAGAGTAACCAGACATTTGAGAAAAGCCTTGAAGTAGAGAAAAAAATAAATGTCAAAAAGAAACTTAGAAGAATTACAAACATTAGCATGGGCAGAAGAGAGAAGCCTTTAATTTATATTCTCAGAATTAAGAGATAATATATCCATACAAGTGAGCTGGATGTTTTATAAAAGAGACAGAGATTGAGAATGAAGAAGAGCTCTCTAAGTATTGAGTAGAGAAATTGGAAAATAAAGTTGAATAAATCCTCTAGAAAATCAGAGAGATAATAGAGAAAAGATAGAGCAGACAACTGACCTGAGAAGTCTGGCCTTCATTTAATAGGAACTTGAGAAAGAGAAACTAACAATAATTATATATATAAAAAAAGATAAAACCAAAATTTTTTTAGAACTGAAAGCTATATGACTCTACATCAAAGATGCTCCTGAGAATGCAGGACAACACTGAACTTTTTAGTACAGCATATAACTGGAAGGCTTATTATTATGAACTTTGCTATATAGAGCAATGAATTTGAGTTTCCAGAGAGGGAAAAAAAAAAGATTACCTACAAAGACTCAGAAATCAGAATGTCACTGAATTGGAAGTTAGAACAGCAGAACAGTGCCTTAAAATTTGAGAAGAAAATGTTATTTGTCACCTAGAATTATTTAGCCAGCCAAATTGTGAATTAAGGATTACTGAGTAAAACACATTATGAGACCGTCTAACTATTACATCCCATATATTCATTTAAGATCTGAGGAATTAGCTAGTAAACCAGGAAAGAGGGAGATACAAAACCTAGGAAATGGGAGTGAAGGGATTCCAGAACTACACTAATTCAGCAGGCTTGGAGAGAAAGCAGTGGTGATTAGACCAAGAGGGTGGAGGGTTTGGGAAAAATGGATGTCTCCATAGAAAGAATTAATAGGTACAGTACATGGTGCTGAACAGGTATCATTGCGGGGTTTATAATTTGGAGAATTTGCAAAAAAAAAAAAAATGGGTAGAGACAAGGAAGCTTGAGCAAACAAAAACTTGAGGACTTGTTTTTTGATGTCAGATGTTCTTCGAATGTGACAACGTGACAAAACTGGGTCAGATGATGGCTAGGCTTTGGGGCATTTGCAGAAAGCAGAGTGAGGGGCAGCACTATGGCGGCATGAGCATCAGTGGAGAAACAGAGGTTTTCTGTCTTGGAATCTGAAATTGATAAAAACTCAGAAGGCCAAGAGAGAGAAGGAGGGCCTGAGAAAATATTTGAAAAGATTATAGCCAAATACTTCCCTAACATGAGAAAGGAAACATTCACTCAAATCCAGGAAGTGCAGCATTCCATACAAGATAAACCAAGAAGGAACATATTAACACGTATTAATCAAACAGACAAAAATAAAAGACAAAGAAAAAAATATTAAAATCAACAAGGGAAAAGCAACAAATAACATACAAGGGAACCCTGATAAGGTTATCTGCTGATTTTTAAGCAGAAATTCTGCAGACCAGAGGGAGTGGCACAATATATTTAATGTGATGAAAGGGAAAAAGCTACAACCAAAAATACTCTATCCAGCAAGGGTCTCATTCAGTGGAGAAATCAGAAGTTTCACAGATAAGCAAAAACTAAGAGAATTCAGCACCAGCTGACCACCTTTGCAACAAATGCTAAAGGAACTTCTGTAGGTGGAAAAGAAAAGGCCACAGCTAGAATCAAGAAAACTACAAATGGGAAATCTCACTGGTAAGAGAGATTTTCCTAAACATAGGAAATCATCCATATACAAATATGATATCAAAACCAGCAATTTTGAGAAGAGGAGAATACAAATGCAGGATACTGGAGATGAACTTGAAATTAAGGGATCTGCAACATAAAACAATTGTGTATATTTGTAGACTGCTCTATCAAAATGTCATGGGAGATACATAATGGGAGAAGACAGGATGGCAGGGTAGAAGGACATGAATTCACCGGAGATACAGCCAAGAGGTTCATGAAAAGATGCTGAACACTGCTAATTATTAGAGAAATGCAAATCAAAACTACAATGAGGAATCACCTCACACCAGTCATTATGACCATCATCAAAAAATCTACAAACAATAAGTGCTCCAGATGGTGTGGAGAAAGGTGAACCCTCCTGCACTGTTGGTGGGAATGTAAATTGGTGCAGTCACTATAGAGAACAGTATTTAGGTTCCTTACAAAACTAAAAATAAAGCTACCATATGATCCAGCAGTCCCACACCTGGGCATATATTTGGAGAAAACCATGGTTCAAAAGGATACGTGCATCCCAACGTTCATTGCCATGCTGTTTACAATAGCTAAGACATGGAAGCAGCCTAAAACTCCAGTGATGGATGACTGGATAAAGATGTGGTACGTATATACAAAAGGTATAACTTAGCCATAAAAAGAATGAAATGACTCAGCCATAGAAAAAAATGAAATAATGCTATTTGCAGCAACATGGATAGACTTGGAGATTATCATACTAAGTGAAGTGAGACAGAGAAAGACAAATATATGACATCAGTTTATATACAGAGTCTTAAAAAATAATACAAATGAACTTATTCACAAAACAAACAGACTCACAGACTTAGAGAACTTAGGGTTACTGAGAGGAAAGGTCAGGCAGGAGGGATAGATTGGGAGTTTGGGATTGACATGTACATACTGCTATACTGAAAATAGATAATCAACAAGGATCTACTGTATAGCATAGAGAACTCTGCTTTATCTCTGTAATAACCTAAATGAGAAAATAATTTTGAAACAATACATACATACACACACACACACACATATATATATATAAAACTGAATCAGTTATATAACTTCTCTGCTGTCAGATGAAACTAACACAACATTGTTAATCAAATATACTCCAATATAAAATAAAATTTTAAAAATAATAAAATTGTTTTTAAATGCTGTACCCATGGTGGTTCAGCACTAAAGAATCCACCTGCCAATGCAGGAAATGCAGCTTTGATCCCTGAGTGAGAAAGATTCCCTAGAGAAGGAAATGGCAACCCACTCCAGTATTCTTGCCTGGGAAATTGCATGGAGAGCAGAGCCTGGAGGGCTATAGTCCATGAAGTTGTAAAGAGTTGGACACAACTTAGCAACTAAAGAACAACAACATATATTTTAACTTAAAATAAACTACATTACCACTCAAAAACAACAACAACCAACCTCCTGGGAACCACAAACTAAAAATCTACAATTGAAACACACAATTAAAAAAACAAAGCAATCCAAACACATCACTACAGATAGACATCAAATGAGGAGAGAACAAAAGAAGAGGGGAAGAAAAAGATCTTCAAAAACAAATTCAGTCTCCTTGAACTGAACCAGGAATAAATGGAAAGTATGTGAACAGATCAATCATAAGAATAAGAATATTTTAACATTGAATTTGTCCCTTTTAATGTTATGGAATTTTTGTACGCTTAAGCCAGCAGAGTTTGGGAACAACAGAATTTTGGTTTTGAAAAAATCTTTAAAAAATCCTATTTGCTATTAGTAGTTTCTTAAGAAAATTGGTTATCAAAATTGCGGACTATAAGAATTAATCTTATATCTAAAAAATAATTATTAAAAAAAATTTAAATTGTCCCTAAATTTTCTTAATACTCAAAGGAGATTTTATTTCATACTGTTTTACCTAGAAAATGTGAAATTTTGGAGGAATGTGTGTATATGTGTGCACGTGTGTATATCTGAGTGTGTCTTCCATAGGCCATCCTTCCCTAAAGTCTTTTTCTTTCTTGATGCTAAACTCTCCACAGCCCTCCCCCATGGACGGTAGCCTACCAGGCTCCTCTGTCCATGGGATTTTCCAAGCAATAGCCCTGGAGTGGGTTGCCATTTCCTTCTCCAGGGGATCTTCCCAACCCAGGGATCTAACCTGGGTCTCCCGCATTGTAGACCGACGCTTTACCATCTGAGCCACCAGGGAAGTCCCTCTCTGACCCAATACCCACTAAATTCCTCCCTTTTTTCCATTTATTTATTGATAAGTATTTAGTGTGTTTGGCATTGTTCACTTCACTGTTGTAATCTTTGTAGAGATTACAGTATCTTTGTTTGAATGTATTCAAAGGACATTTTTCCGTATTATTTTTTGAAATAGTTAGTATAGCAGTAAAAACAGTTCAGATCTGCCACTAAATTAAAATCCTGCCAGATACTTATTTTTAGCCTCTCTTCTCTTTCAGGTACATTACCCAAATTTTCTGTGTCCTTGTTTCTCACAGGTATGCTGGAGCCATGGAAAGACTGCAGGCAGAGACTGAACTTATTAACAGGGTAAACAGTACTTACCTTGTGAGACACAGGACCAGAGAGTCAGGAGAATACGCAATTAGCATTAAGTAAGTAGGACAAGAAATAGCTTTCCTGTTTTCATAATTGCATAGATCATCTGACATGTGCAACACTGAAGTTGAAAACGAAGGTTCTGATTGCAGCAGAAATAATGCATCATCTCTCTAGACAGTTCATTAATACTTGAAAATATCTGTTAGAAAAAAATGGTATTAAGTGTTATAGGCTGCTAATTGGCATACCAGATTTCTTTCATAACACTGTGCTTTGGTGACTTGATGTGTGTATATTTCTAGTAAATCCTAAGAATTATAAATTACTAGATTTTATTTTATTTTCTGTATTCTCAAAGTGATCTTATAAATAAATTGGGCAGAATGATTGGTCAAATCTACTGCCCCCCAATCTCACTTCAAAAATTGCTTGTATCTTCAACCAATCTAGTGAATATATTTTGTTAATTAGCTGTCACCAGTGTATTGGCATAGGTATATATTTTGTCTTCAGAATTAATTCCTATAATGTTATTGGGGCATGCCCTCTGGTAATTATTGATTTCTACTGATTAAAAACACATTTATATTCATAAGTTATCCATTGCCCACAGGTACAATAATGAAGCAAAGCACATCAAGATTTTAACAAGAGATGGCTTTTTTCACATTGCAGAAAATAGAAAGTTTAAAAGTTTAATGGTAAGCATTGATTAGTTCTTTTCAATCTGTGGTCCTTAGTTTTCTCTTTTTGGAAAGGTCAGTTTAGTTCTATAGTTTCTTGGAAATTTTGCTTGCTGACACATTTAAAGAGAATAATATCTTAATTTTGCAGCAGAATCTTGAAAATTTTAAGAATTCTAGTTAAATTTTATATTGCCTTAAACATATTTTTCATTGTAAACTAAGTTTGCAAGTTTAAGATAATATTTCAGGGTCCACACTACATGATTCTTAGAACCATAGACACATTCAGGTTCATTTCATGCAAAATATAATATACTGTCAAATGGAAAACCTTTTTGTATTTTCTAGTCTAAGTGATCTGTGCTACAGTTCTTCTTCATTACCTTCGACAATTAAACATTAACAAGATCAAATTTTTACCATATGACAGTGATTTCATAGCAATTTTATGTTTAAATTGAAACAGTATATTGTTACCAAGTTGCTTCATATAAAGATGATTAATTCTGATTTTTAAAAGTGCAACAGCATATAAGAATATTATGTATTGTCATATAAAAAATACATACATATCATTACATCATGTGCACTGTTAACAGTAAAGAAAAAAGTTCTTATTTCCTGAAAAGTAGTCTCAGGCCTGTTTCTCAAGTTGGAGACTTTCTTAAGATAATGAAGAATTGGATATAGGACATAAGATGCCTTTGCAGAGCTCTGTTAAGTCCTTTGAGTAACATTGGGAAGGACCACTCATTGACTGAACCGCAATCAAATGATACATACTGCATCCATCTGGAAAACATCTCAAAGCACTTTGCAGATGTTAACACTAAGTTAAAACTGAGTGTAAGAGAGCCTTACAAAATAGGCCAGCTTAAAAGTCTTATCCGAAAATGTAGAACTGGGTCAACACAGGAGTCACGTTTTAAAGAAACTGAAGCATCTTGTGACTGAGCGACTGAACTGAATTGAACGGAGTCAAAAGAAAAGTAAGAAAACCTGTCTTGACATAAATATCACATTCGCAATTCAAAAGCTAAGGATGGGCAGCATCCTAAGGATGTGTCCTGGAAAATGCAAACCCTGTCAAAGTGGCAAGCAAGATCCAGGCATCCTCCCTGCTGCAGCGAGTTACCTTCTGCTGGAGTAAGCAAGCTGTGTACAGAGAACAAGACCTGAGGAAGTTTCTTCCTGAAAGGAAAACCTAGCAGGGAGGTGGCAAGTGGATGCACAAATAATGAGTGACAGCCCCAGCTGAGACATGAAAAAAGCATGCACAGGGGGTCTCCACATCACTGCAAAGACACACCAGCTTGACTCTCACCTGCAGAACTTAGGGTGCTTGGTAATGAGGCTGCTCTGTGGTATCATGGTTAGTATGAGACTGTAAAAAAAATGCTGTAGGGCCAAAGTTGACTACCAGCTTTGCTGACTTTGAAAGCAACAAAAGGGACTCCCATCACAAGAGATAAGCAAAGAGGATGAAAGGAATAATCACTGGCAAGAACCAATCAATTTAACTTTGTGTCACCTGGATTCAGCTCAAGAAAGTTCCTCATCCTCTAAGGTTAGATGTGAAAAGCCAGTAAATAACACCATGACCTGGATTAGTGAACATAGATCCTCAGGTTCCTATGTGCATGGAAAGCTGTGATTATAATATACGCCACAAAGACCAAGATTTCAAGTAATCTGTATCCTAGAGGGGTAAAAGTTTTTTCGGTGAAGTGAAAGAGCTCACATAAGCTAACAGTGCTTATTACGTGGTGTGTGTAAAACATCAGAAATGTCATTGCTGGAGACACATGCATGTGTTTTTCCCTCCGTATCAGGAGATCTTTTGTAAGGAAGTACATAATAAAGATAGTTAAAGGGAGGAGATTAAGAATTAATTGTGAAACTACAATGAAACTGAAAAAAAAAATAAGCAAATGGATATGATTGTGAAAAGACAAGAGGCTAAAAAATCTCAGCCTTAGATAAATACTTTTGTCAGGAAGAAAATCACTGTAAAAAATTGCTGAAGAGACCACTGAACTCGTCTGGACCTACCTCTTCTTTGTTTTTGTTCATTTCTTGAACAAATTTATATTGAATCCTCACTATGTGAAATCACTGTGATTCTGCAGAATTCTAAAAGGACTCAGTTCTGAAAAAATTCTCAAATTAGTAAATCTATCTGTACCAAAGCCTCAGATAGATCTATACTTGGACCCTAAACTAGGAAATGCCACACCTGGACACCTGATTGGAAGGAATGGCTCCTATCTGAGTACCAGCCCCTTGGAAGAAGATAAAGGGTTAATAGGCACTTCTCTCTGGGAGCTAGGGGCTTCCCTCTGCAACTTTAAGGAGTTACCTTTTATCATGCCTTTTATGTTGTTGGGAGATAACCCAGTTGCCATCGTAAGTATATCTTGGTCTAGGAATAGAGTTATTTCTTAAGTATAGTTCAGTTTCTTCTCATCCTGACTGGTAACATTATATCACCTACATAATATTCATTTATCTAATGACACTCTAGGGTTAAATTTAATTGGGAAAGGATGTAAAATGCAAACAAAATCCAGAATTTGTTTTAAATCAGCCAGTTTCTCAAGAAGATTGACCTCAGGTTGTTATAACCTAACCTTTTTTTATCCCCTCTGGTTTCAATGGCTTGGTTAATCGAAATCTTTGTTTTTCTAGTCGTTCAATTTAAATTCTAAATGAATTTCTGTATCCAGATTACAAGGCATTAATTTTGTTCTAATTTTCATGTATGCCAGACAGTCCTTGTCCAAATGCTGTTTATAAATCATCTCCATTGCCCGTTTCCTTGGTAATTGGAATAACTGGCTCTCACTCATTATTTTTCAGAGAGACTTGAATTGTTGACACCACTGTGTCAGTGTGAGATAAGGAAAGCATAGTGATTTCTTTTGTTTAGCGTCGTCTTATTTACTTGTAGTACCTGAAGGTCAATGACTGCGAAAGTGGGGGCGGATTAGACTAAACTATAGAAAGCAGAAGGGCATGAATTAGAAGAGATCCACAGTGGCACTATTTAATTCTACCTAGTTAGAAACACGTAGGAAGATTTACCCTCATAAGACGGTAAAAATGGAACGAAAATGTCTTCGATGCTTACTGAAGTGTTTGCCGCTTACCAAGCCACACAGCCCTAGGCCTTGGAAAAGTCATTTTTGCTCCCATAAAATCTGGAGGTGGGTAGGTATTAAATGATTAACAAGTCCTTTTCAGTATGATAATTCTGTTTTCTAGCCAACTTCTCATAAACTTTAATTCATACTACTCATGATATATCATGCATAAAATTCATATTACTTATAACAAACTACTTATAACATTTACAACAATTTCAATGACATGAAAGTTCAAAGTTATTGGCTTAATATTACTTTCAGGTTTATTTTCACATTTTTTTTCTAAAGAACACACTCAGTTCAGTGATAAAACTAAGAGAAGTGTGTTGCTGATGCAAATGATAAAGTATATGATTCTTTCAGAGACCTTACAAAATTTTGCATTTAAAAAACTTAAATGATAATATTGGTCTCTAAACAGAATTTAATTCCAGACCTTGCCTTTGCAAACCATGTTAAAACCACCATAATATAAATGCCATATTTTGATCAGTGAAGCCATTTTGGGGATAAAAACTTCTAATGCCTTAGGAAGCATCACTACAAACAAAGCTAGTGGAGGTGATGGAATTCCAGTTGAGCTGTTTAAAATCTTAAAAGATAATGCTGTGAAAGTGTTGCACTCAGTATGCCAGAAAATTTGGAAAACTCAGCAGTGGCCACAGGACTGGAAAAGGTCAGTTTTCATTCCAATCCCAAAGAAAAGCAATTCCAAAGAATGCTCAAACTACTGCACAATTGCAGTCATCTCACATGCTAGTAAAGTAATGCTCAAAATTCTCCAAGCCAGGCTTCAACAGTACATGAACCATGAACTTCCATAAGTTCATGCTGGATTTAGAAAAGGCAGAGGAACCAGAGATCAAATTGCCAATATCCGCTGGATCACTGAAAAAGCAAGAGAATTCCAGAAAAACATCTACTTCTGCTTTATTGACTATGCCAAAGCCTTTGACCGTGTGGATCACAACAAACTCTCTGAAAAATTCTTAAAGAGATGGGACTACCAGACCACCTGACCTGCCTCTTGAGAAATCTGTGTGCAGGTCAGAAAGCAAAGTTAGAACTGGATATGGAACAGACTGGTTCCAAATAGGAAAAGGAGTGCATCAAGGCTGTATATTGTCACCCTGCTTATTTAACTTAATGCAGAGTACATCATGAAAAATGCCAGGCTGGATGAAACACAAGCTGGAATCAAGATTGCTGGGAGAAGTATCAATAACCTCAGATATGCAGATGACACCACCCTTATGGCAGAAAGTGAAGAACTAAAGAGCCTCTTGATGAAAGTGAAAGTGGAGAGTGAAAAAGTTGGTTTAAAACTCATTCAGAAAACTAAGATCCTGGCATCTGGTCCCATCACTTCATGGCAAATAGATGGGGAAACAATGGAAATAGTGACAGACTTTATTTGGGGGGGCTCCAAAATCACTGCAGATGGTGACTGCAGCCCTGAAATTAAAAGATGCTTGCTCCTTGGAAGAAAAGTTATCACCAACCTAGACAGCATATTAAAAAGCAGAGACATTCCTTTGCCAACAAAGGTCCACCTAGTCAAAGTTATGGTTTTTCCAGTAGTCATGTATGGATGTGAGAGTTGGACTATAAAGAAAGCTGAGTGCTGAAGAATTGATGTTTCTGAACTGTGGTGTTGGAAAAGACTCCTGAGAGAGTCCCTTGGACAGCAAGGAGATCCAACCAGTCCATCCTAAAGGAAATCAGTCCTGAATATTCTTTGGAAGGACTGATGCTGAAGCTGAAACTCCAATATTTGGTCACCTGATGCGAAGAACTGACTCATTTGAAAAGACCCTGATGCTGAGAAAGATTGAAGGTGGGAGGAGAAGGGGACAACGGAGGATGAGATGGTTGGCTAGCATCACCAACTCAATGGACACGAGTTTGAGTAAACTTTGGGAGTTGGTGATGGATAGGGAAGCCTGGCGTGCTGCAGTCCATGGGGTTGCAAAGAGTTGGACATGACTGAGTGACTGAAGTGAACTGAAAACTTCTGATAGTTTAGCTTTTTTTCTTTTAAGTTCATCAGATTCTACTCCTTTGCTTCAGCAAGTACACTTATAATCTGGGCCCAAGCAAAGAAGAAAGAATGGAAGAAAAACAATTTAAGTTATAGCATGTGTAAAAGCATATCATCTTAGGTCTAAGAAAACAAGAAGATACTTAGAAGATGCTCGTTCCCTCTGCTTCCCTTTTTGCATATTTACATTTACCAGGTTACTATTTGCTAATAGCACAATGTAGTTGAGAGCAGAAACTTTGGAGCCAGACACCAGTTATACAACCTTGCCCAAGCTGATTAATCTCACTGAGCCTTGAGTGTCAGTGGGGAAAAGACCCATCTCTTGTTTCTTGTCTGAAGATTGTAAGAAACTATATAAAACTATACAAAACTATACATATACTATATAACTATATAAAACTATATGTATATATATATATACACACACACTATATAAAACTATGTATCACATGGGGTCATGGTGGTTCTCATGATTATTCACAGGTACTAGGTACTTTATCCCTTCTTTGCTATAGTCTGTGAAATGGTTTATTATCCCCATTTACAGATGTGAAAGGTGAAGAATCTCCATTTGCTTTATCCAGTACTTGAGCCAAACCATGCTGCTTTTAGTTTATGAAGATGGTCTTTGTTATCTTTGTCTGTTCCCAGCCTGTCTGCTCTACTTAAAATAATCCTTTCATCCTTCCTGGCTTTTGGAATTATACTTTTATTCAATTTAAGGCAAGTGACCTCCCCTCATGAACTCGTCCCTCTTCCTTCCCTCTGGACTCTGAAAAGGAAGCTCTCTTTCCTTCTTGCCTCTAAACTCCCATAACCCTTCTCTTTCCTTCCACAGTGGGTATGGCTAGGAACCTTATCTTCATAATCTCTGTGATCCCTGGAACACCCCACACCATGTATTCCGCAACTCATCCAAGTTTGGTCTTAAATAATAAATAGATCAATGATGATTCTCTTTCTCTTCTTTCAGGTGATTTTTGACTTGATTGATTTGTTTGGGGGACTTTGAACATAAGCGCTGAATGCAAAGGCTGAGTTGATGGCAGTGTGATTTTTTTTAAAAGAAATGAGTTGCTTTTATACAGTTTTAAATAATAGTGCTGTAGAAGCAGCACTGAATAACTAGGTTAAAAGTTATTTTGCTTGTATTTTCATTTCAGGTTTTTGTAAGAAACATAACTGGTACTCATCTAGTGATAATATTCATTTTCCATTATGAATTAACCATTATTAATTTTCTGTTTAAAGTAGAGGGATTAAGATTTGTGCAAAATCTGTGAAACTGACATCGCAATAGAAATATTCTGAGATCATAGTATGAAAGATGGTAGGTGGTTATTATATTAGGCTTGGATGTATTTAAGGCAAATTAGGTATAAGAGAAAATTGGAAAGAACTACATTATTTGCTTCTGTGAGTCAGGTGACATACAGAGCTAAGAGAAGGTCACTAACACTTCCTCATAAGCCAGAAGCAATGTCAAGCAAACAATATTTGTGGTTTAAGAACATTGGTTTACAGTGGACAAGCAAATTTAGGATCAAGTTTTTTTTCCTCCTATGCTGAAAGAAAATGCAGGAAACTATCGATTACTATATATTCATAAAACAGCTCTTGCCTCCTTAAACAAAAAGTATTTCATAAGTAAGAACAAGATTTTCTGTTCTGAGTTTGAGGTTTATTATGGCTTCTTTTTACTTACTACATCCAACTGAAGACTTAACAGGATATTGAGTAACAGTGAGGGGTAACTCACATTATAAATGGCCTGGGTAACAAGGACAATTACTAGTTGGGTGTCTTGTACATCCAGGAAGCAGGGAGAGCATTTACTTATTGTAACATGTTGTTTAGTCACTAAGTCGTGTCCAACTCTTTGCAACCCCATGGACTATAGCCCGCCAGGCTCCTCTGTCTGTGGAATTTTCCAGGCAAGAATATTGGAAGGGGTTGCTATTTCCTTCTCTAAGGGATCTTCCTGACCCAGGGAAGCCTGTGGCAGGCTAGAGTCAATCCTGCATCTCCTCTTTGGCTGGCAGATTCCTTACCACTGAGGCACCAGGGGGCTTATGGAAAATTTAGCATTAACTTGATTATCCCTTCATTGTGTGTCATTATGTGTCAAGGAGTGTGTGTGTTTGATTCTTTTTCCCTAAAGGAACTTGTGGAGTACTACAAGCATCATTCTCTTAAAGAAGGATTCAGAACCTTGGATACAACTCTGCAGTTTCCATACAAGGAGCCAGAACATTCAACTGGACAGAGGGGTAATAGAGCAGGCATCAGCTGTGAGTATTGTAATTTAGAATACAATTTGCTGACACCTAAGGATTGAAGGCATGATAACATTAAACATCTTCATTCCCAATTTTGAAACAGAACCAATTTATACGCTGATGAATTTAACAAGATTTTTTTTTCCAGAGCAAAGTAGAATCAGATGGACCAACAGGTTTATGGACATGCCTAGATTTAGTTCTTTGTGCCAAATTAAAAATCATGTTTGTGTCAAATCCATCAGAAATGAAGGGTATGTTGATATGTAAGTTTTGTACTTTTCCATGACTTTTATATTAGCCAAACTTTTTTTTAACTGACACATGTTTATGGTCACAATCCTGTCTGATTAACAGGATTTAAGCAAGACTGGTGCACGGTTCTCTCATCTAACCTTGTACCCCAAGTCTGCTTATCGATTCCAGTTCAATGATTACTTTTGGAACTCTGAAGTAACTAAAAGCATGTTTCCTCTGATTCCAATATTTAAAGGTATACATTAGGCACTTTTGGAATGAGCATTGTGTCACACATAATCACAGAGAATTAGCGACCCCATGGACTGCAGCCTACCAGGCTCCACCGTCCGTGGGATTTTCCAGGCAAGAGTACTGAAGTGGGGTGCCATTGCCTTCTCCGATACAAACCAAAAGCATGTTATAATTTTTAAATTTAATTGGAGGAAAATTGCTCTAATGCTGTTGGGTCGGTTTCTGCCATACAACAATGCTAATCAGCCTTAATTATATATATTTCCCCATTATAATTTGAATGTGAGTTCAAGTCAAAAACTTTTCTCATCATTTACTGTCATATAATCTTCCTGTTAGTAGATATAGTGTATAAAGAGAACACTCTGATGAAAAAATGCTGTGAATAAACTAATTTCATTCCCTTATTTTAATAGCATTTAAAAAGTATTAATAAAACTGTTTTAGAGAAAAAGGAATACGATTTTATCGCCCTCAGAATGTTTAGCCTAATCAAAATGAGAATATCTAGAGCGTTTGGAAAAGAATTTGCATCAGGTAATATAATTTTACCTTTTTTTCCCTAAAATAATGCTCAGGGCACTAACACCACCCGTAAAATTGCATAGCACTTCCATAATGTAAATATACAAGTAACCTGTCACATCAAGTGGCAGGTTTGTTTTTTAATTTGAATAACTTAATAGCTGTTCTCTTCACAGAGATCGGTGATAAATGAACCGGCTTGTCCAAGGAGAGTAGTCAGAGCACACTTTTTTGTTGAAACTGTAAACACATTAAAATTTATCTTTCTATGCTTTTAGCCCTCTGTCCCTCTGTTACCCAATTATCTTAGACACTCATATAGGCCATAGTTTTTGCTAATTCAAACATGGAACTTTCCCTCAAAAAGAAAAAACAAACAAACAAATTTTCTACAAAATTCCTTAAAAATTTACCAGGGTTATGACATTTTCCCTACATGAAAAGCATCATTTTCAGTTCTTTTAGTTTGCCTTCCCAGCAGCAGAAGATACTAAAAGTTGCCAAGGAGGTCAGCTACATTACAAATCCTGTTTGAGTTACTCACTTAGTTTTAGAAAGTCCAGCTGAGGGGGGCTAGCAGTCAGGGAAACCACTGGCACTTCCTGTGCTTGACACGTGTAGTTGCTCAGAGAATATAGTTCAACAGCAAATGAAGTTGCCTAGCTTAAATTTTTGTTTACGGTTTAACCAAATATTTAATGCTCAAACTTGTTTACTCACTAGGGGTGGAGATACAGACTCTTCTTCTCTTTTAAAGCATATCCAACAGCATGATTTTGAACATCCATGCCAACCACAGGAAGAGTTTTAGAGTCATGAATTCAAACACTGTAAGCCCAGTCTTTTTAAGAGACTCTGGCAAGTCATGATATAAGAACCCGTTTATAACTGAGAAGTAAAAGAGAATCATTCATTTAAAATTTAGTCTTTGTTATAGCCAGCCTTTGTTCATGTATTATTCAGTTATTCATTCCTTCAACATATAATAATTACCTACCACAGACAAGGCAGTGTTCTAGGTACAGGAAATAGTAGTCGAGAATACAAAGTCCCTGACCTTGTGGAGCTTATACTTTAGTGAGGAGGCTCTGACAAGTCTGGTTAGGAGTCTGTTTCTATATAGGAAGAGAAGCAAAGATCTCACTCCCAAAGTGACCAGAAATAAGTGAGGGCATGAGTTGGTGCATCAGTCAGCAATAATTTCTCAACGGTCTCCAAGATCTTACACTCCAGGATTATTCAGTTGTTACCGTAGAGTGGGATTATAATCTTAGATTAGATTTATATTCTCCCAGTGTTTTATTTGCTTGATGCTAACTTTGTATGGAATGAGAAGAACACTGAGACCATTCTGAGGATTAAAGGAGGTGCTGTACCTACAGCGTGGAGCAGAGTGCTGATAACATGGTAAACACACAACAGAAGTCAGCTGAGCTCCTACTGATTCTGCTGCTTCCACTGTGGCTGCTGCTAGGCCTACTTGTCCCTCCTCTTCTAACACAGCAAACATTTCCCTGTATTTCTAATAGCTGAATTACTAGTTTTAGCTCATAGCAACTTACATCTTTTGTTTTTATGATTTTTTAAAATATCCCTTGCTCATTTTATGCCAAGTGCTGATTAAAGGTTGACTCTTAATTAAAGCATTGCTTCTTTTTTTTATGCATGTGCCTCTCAAGAAGTGGTAAAGAGGAAACTCTACATACTCTGTATAGAAAGTTTGTGTAGGATGAGTTTAGAGGCATTACCTCTGGTTCATAGCTTTGGGTGTACTGCTAAATATCATCTCAGAATAACTTTTATGAAGAAGTAGTAAATACTGGGGGACATTGGCTTGGACAGGGCGTGGTGTCTCCATTCCTTCTGAGTAATGGAGAAAGCAGAGCAGACAAGCCACAAGGACCACCTGTGTTCTGGGTAAGATTGGAGTTCTAGCTCCCGGTGCCTGCTACTTATTATTATTTTTCTTTTAAATGCATAGTCACCTTGGAAAAGAAAGACCCGGGGCATTGTAGAAGAGGCTGCTTGCTTCTGTATTAGCCTAGGTTAGAATGCAGGCATGTCTACTAAGTTGCTTCAGTTATATCTGACTCTTTGCAACCCTATGGACTATAGCCCGCCAGGCTCCTCTGTCCATGGGATTTTTCAGGCAAGAATACTGGAGTGGGTTGCCATGCCCTCCTATAGGGGATCTTCCTGACCCAGGCCTCAAACTCATGTCCCTTATCTCTCCTACCTTGGCAGCCAGGTTCTTTACCACTAGTGCCATCTCAGAAGCCCCTAGGTTAGACTGTTCTTAGGCAAATTAAAAACTATTCTCAAATGTGTAAAATATGGTAAGATTATGACAGGCCTACCTCATGTAATTTCAAAATAACATATATAAAGATACTACTTAGAATTAAACAGATATCCAGAGTATTGAACAAGGAGCCTATAGCATTTCTAGGTGAGGAGTAGGCAATGCTCTGTCCCAGGACTGTGAGACTGTTTCTGCCTTTGCAATGACTTGAGTGTTTCCGCTAGAGATGGAGAGAGGAAGAAAGAGAACAGAGAGAACTCGGGCACAGCAGTGAGCTCTTGTACTTCCCTAGAGACCCCTCATGCAGTGGCCCCATGGAAGATGTTCTGCCCTGTCCTGTGAATCTCTGTAAGAATCTCATTACTTTCCAAAAATGGTCACAGAAAAACTGCCTGAGACTGCTGCAGGTGTACCCTTAGGGCTCGTATATACTGAGTTGACTTTTGCCTTTCTTGCTCTACAGTGAGCACTTAATTATTTTCAGGGCTGCTACTGAGTAAGCTGTCTGACCTTAGGCGAGTCAGTTAGCCTGTCTGGGCCCCAGCTTTCTCATCTGATGAATAAGGAATGAGATTAGACATTTTATTATGTTCTTTCAAAAGCAGCTCCTAGGTTTCTTTCTTTGTACACGTGAAAAAAGGAGGTAAGGTAGAATGGTAATGGACCATTATACTTGGGAAAGTTGCACAATTAGCTATTTCATAACTTATTAATAGACCTTAGGTATTTTCCCAAGTAAATGGAAGATTAGTTGGGCCACAGAGTTGGTTAATGTTTAAGAAAATTGTTGGTTACCACTATATTTACATGATCTCAAAGCTTTTCATCACAGAACTTGTTAATTACAAAAGGGACAGTAGAAAAACCATAAAAGTGATCAAAAATAGCATCACCAATGATGAGACAACTTGATATCATGTGCCTCCTAATGTGATGGCTCTTGAGAAGGCTGCAACACCAGTTTGGTGGTATTCCTGCCCTCCAGGGCCCACAATTGGAATCTAATCATGAGGAAACATCAAACAAACCCAAATTCAATGACATTCTACAAAATAATTGGCCTCTACGCTTCAAAAATATCGGTGGCATGAAAGAGAAAGAGGGCAGAATTGGTTTAGAATGAAGGAGACTAATGAAACATGGCAGCTAGACACAACAGGTTGAGTCTTGTACCTGGAATGATTTTCCTTTTTTACTATAAAGGACACATATGGGACAATTCACACATGTTGAATGTTTCTAGATTAGTTATTTTTTGTTTTTGATAATTGTACTGTTAATGTGTAAGAGAAGAAAATCCCTTTGATTTTAGGAAGGACACGCTGAAATTGTCTTCCCCAGAGACTCAGCAGGTAAAGAATTCGCCTGCCAATGCAGAAGACTCGAGACATGGATTCAATCCCTGAGTTGGGAAGATCCCCTGGAGAAGGAAATGGCAACCAACTCCAGTATTCTTGCCTGGGAAATCCTATGGACAGAGGAGCCTTGCTAAAAGAGTCGGACAGGACTTGGCAATTAAACAACAGCAGTGAAATATTTAGAGATAAAAGGCATTATGTCTGGAACATATTATAAAATAGTTCAGGAAAACTAAAGAGCTTGATAAAACAAATGTAAAATATTAACACTTGAGTTTGAGTGAAAGAAAATTAGAATTCTTTGTACTATTACTGCAATTTTTACATCTGAATTATTTCAGAAGTAATAAAATTTAGAGATGGTACCTTTAGCTGAAGAGAACTAACAGAATTGGAGGAAAATGTCAGCATTCTCCTCTTCCGCTTGCTCCAGGAGCAGGGGGAGCTTGGTGCACTGATTTTAGGATGTGTAGAGTACTGAGTACATTGTACTTGAAACCATCTCTTTACCTGTGACCATATTGTATTTACTTATTCATTCGTTCGTTCTTTTAGTCAACAAATATTTATTCAACACTATGTTCCAAGTTCTGTTCTGGATGCTGAATATAAGAGTGAATAAGATAGACAGCGCTGCTGCTAAGTCGCTTCAGTTGTGTCTGACTCTGTGCAACACTATGGACACCCTGCCAGGCTCCTCTGTCCTTGGGATTTTCCAGGCAACAATACTGGAGTGGTTTGCCATGCCCTCCCTCCAGGGCATCTTCCTAACCTAGAGATTGAACCTGTGTCTCTTTAAGTCTCCTGCATTGGCAAATGGGTTCTTTACCATTAGTGCCACCAAACAAACATAAAACAAATAACTTCATGTGTGTGTGTGTTAGTGGCTCAGCTGTGTCTTACTCTTTGCGACGTCAAGAACTGTAGCCTGCCAGGCCCTATGGAATTCTCCCTGCAAGAATACTGGAGTGGGTTGCCATTCTCTTCTCCAGGGGATCTTCCCTACCAAGGGATCAAACCCCAGTCTCCCTGCATTGCAGGCAGATCCTTCACCATCTGAGCCACCAAATTCTCCTAAGTCGTGAAGCAGATGCACAGGTGAACGGGTACAGCAAGAGGACCTGTTTAACCTGGAAGGTCAAGGAAGGACATTTTGAAGAAGTGGCATCTAGGTGACATTTACAACATCTACAGACAGTTGGCAGGATGTGGGTTACTGAAGGGCAGGGAAACACCAGAGTAAAGAAGCAGTTTGTGTGAAGGACATTAACAGGAAATAACTTGACACATTTAAAGAGTTGCTGCTGCTGCTAAGTCGCTTCAGTTGTGTCTGACCCTGTGCGACCCCATAGAGGGCAGCCTACCAGGCTCCCCGGTCCCTGGGATTCTCCAGGCAAGAACACTGGAGTGGGTTGCCATTTCCTTCTCCAATGCATGAAAGTGAAAAGTGAAAGTGAAGTCGCTCAGTCGTGTCCGACTCTTTGCGACCCCATGGACTGCAGCCTACCAGGCTCCTCTGTCCATGGGATTTTCCAGGCAAGAGTGCTGGAGTGGGATGCCATTGCCTTCTCCGATTTAAAGAATTAGAAGGGGGCCAAATGTTTAGAACATAGTGAGTGGATTCTCATATATACAGTGGAAATGTAGTGGAGCATTATAAGCAGAAAATGATATGGACTGATTTACATTGTTTTGAAAGGTCACTGCCTACTCTGTGAGAATGGCTTGGAGAGAGGCATGGACAGAGAAGGGCGTGAGGAAAATTCCACAGATGTCCAGGGGAGGGATGATGGAGGTCTGGACAAAAGTTGAACAAAGACAGTAGAGTAAGACAATGGGCTGATTTAGATATAATCTGGAGACTGAATTGACTGGATAAAGGAATTGAGGTAGAAATAGGACATGTGTGATATACAAGTATCTGCCTTCGATGACCCAAATGGTGAAATGATGGCCTGATCAAGAAACAAAAGGGATATAACACATACAAAGGAGAAGGTACTATATTCATTTTGTACAAATTTTTTGTATCTGTGCATACTCAGTGGTTCAGTAGGCAGCTGATACTAAGAAGCGTGGTTGGGGTTGAAGATAAGAGTTATGAATCATTCATACTTCATCTCACAGTTTCCATAGAATATATATTAATAGTATTGTTTTTATATAGGTTTAGCAATTTCTTCAAGTGTATTACTCCCTAAAGCCTTGGAAACCAGGTTCCTTTGCTTCTTATTCTCAAATTGCACTTTGCACAGCGCCTCTCATAAAACACATGTTTAGGAAGGGCTAAGTGAGTGAAGTCAGAGCCTAAGGTCTTTGGGAAACATAGCAGGTATTAAAGCACTATGTTATTTGAAAAAACAGGGAAAGATGAGTGGGTTTGAAAACAAATATAGAACAGCTTGATCGTTTTGAAGCTATGACAAATGTTATAGCAATTCTTCAAAAATTGACAAAGGCTTCCTGGGTCTTTGGGACCGTACAAGTGACCTTGCAGGAAAAAGTAAAAGCCAGAGCCAAGCCTGCTTCTTCCTAGTGCGGCTGCTTTCCTTTCACACGGGTAGCTCTGTGATTCTATTAGCCATCTGACAAGGGGCTTAAACTTCATTTTAGCCAGTGTTTTAGAAACTTGGAGAATTTGTATCATTCATATTTAACTCTCTGTAACATAACTTGCTTATTCCTGATAATTCTTTAAATATCCTGATAATATCTTATTTATTAGTTTGGTCACAGTGTTAATAGTGGATAATATTTATCTCCTTTATACAAACTCCTCAAATATCCACTGAGTTTTTAACTTCTTGCCCTTGTAGTTCAACATACCCATATTTATCCACTCATATTCTGATCTCCTAATTTTATCCTCAGTCTTTCATCTTCTTTTTCCTTGGTCATTAGGGATGTGACTTTGATTTACTCTAATTTTGTGCTGGTAATTTAAATATCTGTTTTAATCTCATAAAATAGCCTCTTGAACTGCCATAAAAATTATCATAAATTGAGGGGATTAATATTGACAGAAATTTACTCTTACTGTTTTGGAGGCCATAAGTCTGAAATCAAAATGTTGGCAGGGTTGGTTCCTGCCGGAGTCTCTGAGGGACAATTCACTGCATGCCTCCCTTCTAGTTTCTGGATGGCTGCTGGCAGTCCTTGGTGTCCCTTGGTTTATAGACAGCACTCCCAATCTCTGCCTTGTCTTCACATCACCTTTTCCTCTGTGTGTCATCTCCTTTTCTCTTCTTATAAAGAAAGTTATTTCATTTACAGCTCATCCTAACACCGGATGATTTCATCTTGAGATCCTTAATTTATATCTGCAAAATTTATATCTTATTTTCCAAATAAGATCACATTCACAGGTTTTAGGTGGACATAACTTTTGCAAGGGTTGAGGGCAGTGGAGGGATGGGGGATGGGTGGGGGTGAGCCACCCTTCAACTCACTATAATCTCACAGTACTAATTTTAAATTTTTCTCCAAATTTTTCCATCTTTTTCTTTTTCTGTTGGAGTTATCAGAAGACTGTGCACTATTAGGGTAGACAGGTAGTCAGTGGATAGGGAATTAGAAGGGAAACATTACCTTAATACAACAAAGTGTATTCAATGGCTTGTAACTTTCCTACAGTGAAATGCATGGTCTTCCTGAGAGAGGGTACTTCTAGCCAATGAAAGTTTCCCCAATAACCTACATGAGTGATTGTCTGAAATATTATAAAATATACTTGATACAGAATAAGAACTTAGTAATTCTGATATTTAATAATTTTTAACAGAATATTATGTTATTCAAACACTTTTCACATATATTAATGTCTCCAACCTAGTGTTTCATGAACTGCCAGCCCCATGAGAAGCATCCAAGGAGGGTTTCATTGGTTAAATAAATGTACCAGAAGTGCTGCTTATATGATATAGCAAAGTGACAAGTTTCCCTAGTTTATCTCATCCTGCAACTCTGTATCATAGTATCTCAACATAGGTAATGTTTGCATTATGTGCTTTAAGAGCGTTAAATATGTGAGGTACTTAGAACAATGTCTGGCACATGGGAAGTGTAAATTACACACTTTTTTCCTGGGCTAAGGTGGTTCCAGCATATTGCTGACATTTTCTGTATTCTTTTCCTTAGGATGTCTATCACATCCACAGAATTTACTGTTCTTGGGCAACTGATCAACTACAGCCGCACATCTTCATTATTTGGTCATGTTGGGCTTCCCTTTTTTATTTACTTATATCAGGAGCTTTACTAGCTACTGTAAGGCATTTTTATCCTGAACCTGATAGCTTTAACAGTTAGTAGCCAGGACCCAGGATCACTTCAGAAATCTATGGCTTACAGACTGAAATTCTACAGATACAAGTAACCTCACTCAATGCTATCTTTTTTCATGTTTCAAAGCTCAAAAAGCAGCCTATATGTTTTAACATGTCTCATTTGGTATACCATTCTTTCTATAAACCTTATTTTCTAAAGTTAAAACTGCTCTTACTGTGTGTAATTCTCCCCAACTGACTATGGTACCCTCATGTGGCAGCCTGACCCAAGGCTTTGGTTTTTCTAGTCTCTCTCTCCTCTAAAACAAATGTAAACTGAGAAGAGTTCTTTTTTTTTTTTCCCCCTCGCTAAAATTTGGATTAGGCTAGCTTTGAGGAACAATGCTGAGAGCTCTTTTTTGCCTCATATATACGACCAGTATCCAGCTTTCCCTGCTGAATTCCAGATCTGCATAAGGGAGCCAGTATTAACTCTGCTACTCTCGCCTTTCCTAATAGCATGAGAAGTTGAATACAAACTTGGTCAAGGTTTTGTTTCATTCACAACTTTAAGTCAATATTTTAAGAATCCACTTGTACCAGACACTCTACCACACATATCCCTTGGGTGTTACATGCTAGCTTAACAGCTCAACAACAGAGGAATGCAGGGGGATTCTAGGATTGAGGCTTCTCAGACTTCATGTCAACCCTGGTAGAGGCTTTTTAAAGTAAATATCTTTTGTGACATTTCTGAGAGGTCATCTTCAGGTTTCACTTATACTCAGGTGACTTTATGTCCACAGCTACACAAAGCACCTAATTATTTTTTGAACAAAATTTCTAAAATGCCTATTTTGTTCCAGAAACTTGACTTTTTGTAGCTATTTACCATCATTAGTTATCTCTTTGACTCTTGAAACCCTATGGACTGTAGCCCCCGACAGGCTCCTCTGTCCATGGAATTCTCAAGGCAAGAATACTGGAGTGGGTGGTCATGCCCTTCTCCAGAGCCCTCCTTCCTGACCCAGAGCTCGAGCTTGCGCCTCCTGCATTGGCAGACATATTCTTTGCCACTAGTGCCACCCAGGAAGCCTGTCTCTTCAAAGCTACTCCAAGTTAAATATACTATATACCTACTCTACCATGATAACCTTTCATATCATGTGCTTTGTTCCCTTCCTTGCCATATTTCTTTCTCAATAAACTACTCAGATTTCTCAACCCCTTGTCATATACATGGCTGCCAAATTTGTCACCATCCTGGCCACCCTACTATGAACACATTCAAATTTTTAAGAATTGAGCACAAGCATTTCAGGATTGGCTAACTTGCTCATTCAAATCTTTTCCTATTGAGAGCTCTGTCTTTCTATCCAAACCTCCATCTTCCCCAGTTAATTTTCCCTCGTTTTCTTCATTGGTCTTCCTCATAGGGAAGTTCTCCAAGAACCTCTTTCCTCATCTCTTCTTTAGCTACTACAGTCTCACCATTAAGCCCCACAGGTCCCCACACTCATTCATTTGACAGATCTTAACACGTATATATGGAATCCAGAAAAACGGTACTGATGAACCTATTTGCAGGGCAGGAATAGACACAGATGTAGAGGACAGACTTGTGGTCATGGCGTGGGGAGAAGAGGGCGGGACAAACTGCGAGAATAGCACTGACATATACGCACTACCCTATGCAAAACAGACAGCGAGGACAGAGCCGCGGAATCGCAAGGGAAGCAGCCTGGTGCTCCGTGACACCAGCGGCGGTGTTAACACGAGAGGGCTGGGGTGTGGGCGTGGGGTGGGAGGAAGACTTATGAGAGAGGGGACATCTGCATACTTACGGCTCATTCATGTTGTTGCATGGCAGAAACCAGCACAACGTTGTAAAGCAGTTATTCTCCAATTAAAAATAAATGTGAAAACAGATCTTTATTGAGGGCCTACTGCAGGATGAGCATTGTTCAAATTACTGGGGATGTACAGTGGTGGAAAAAAAGGACAAGTCTGTGCCTTTGTGGAACTCACATGGTAGTGGGGACAGTGGATAATAGATAAAAATAAATTATATAGTTTACTAGAAGAAAGGCCAAAAAGGCAAAATGAAATGGTTGTCTGAAGAGGCCTTACAAATAGCTGTGAAAAGAAGAGAAGTGAAAGGCAAAGGAGAACAGGAAAGATATACCATCTCAATGCAGAGTTTCAAAGAATAGCAAGGAGAGATAAGAAAGCCTTCCTAAGTGATCAATGGAAAGAAATAGAGTAAAACAATAGAATGGGAAAGACTAGAGATCTCTTCAAGAAAATTAGAAATACCAAGGGAACATTTCATGCAAAGATGGGCTCAATAAAGGACAGAAGTGGTATGGATCTAACAGAAGCAGCAGATATTAAGAAGAGGTGGCAAGAATACACAGAAGAACTGTACAAAAAAGATCTTCACGACCCAGATAATCGTGATGGTGTGATCCCTCACCTAGAGCCAGACATCCTGGAAGGTGAAGTCAAGTGTGCCTTAGAAAGCATCACTATGAACAAAGCTAGTGGAGGTGATGGAATTCCAGTTGAGCTATTTCAAATCATGAGAGATGATGCTGTGAAAGTGCTGCACTCAATATGCCAGCAAATTGGGAAAACTCAGCAGTGGCCATAGGACTGGAAAAGGTCAGTTTTCATTCCAATCCCAAAGAAAGGCAATGCCATAGAATGCTCAAACTACCACACAATTGTACTCATCTCACACGCTAGCAAAGTAATGCCTCAAATTTTCCAATATAGGCTTCAACAGTGCATGAACCGAGAACTTCCAGATGTTCAATCTGGATTTAGGAAAGGCAGAGGGACCAGAGATCAAATTACCAACATCCACTGTATCACAGAAAAAGCCAGAGGATTCCAGGAAAACATATAGTTCTGCTTTATTGACTACACAAAAGCCATTGACTGTGTGGATCACCACAAACTGGAAAATTCTGAAAGAGATGGGAATACCAGACGACCCGACCTGCCTCTTGAGAAATCTGTATGCAGGTCAAGAAGCAACAGTTAGAACAGGACATGGAACAACAGACTGATTCCAAATTGGGCAAGGAGCACATCAAGGCTGTATATTGTCACCCTGCTTGTTTAACTTATAAGTAGAGTACATCATGCTGGGCTGGATGAACCACAAGCTGGAATCAGGACTGCTGGGAGAAATATGGATAACCTCAGGTATACACATGACACCACCCTTATGGCAGAAAGCGAAGAGGAACTAAAGAGCCTCTTGATGAAAATGAAAAATGAGAGAGAAAAAGCTGGCTTAAAACTCAACTTTCAAAAAGCAAAGATCATGGCATACAGTCCATCACTTCTGGCAAATAGATAGGGAAACAATGGTAATAGTTACAGACTTGATTTTCTTGGGCTCCAGAATCACTGCAGATGGAGACTGCAGCCATGAAATTAAAAGACCCTTGCTCTTGAAAGAAAAGCTATGATGAACCTAGACAGCATATTAAAAAGCAGAGACATTACTTTGCCAACAAAGGTCTGTCTAGTCAAAGCTATGGTTTTTCCAGTACTCATGTATAGATGTGAAAGTTGGACCATAAAGAAAGCTGAGCGCTGAGGAATTAATGCTTTTGAACTGCAGTGTTGGAGAAGATTCTTGAGAGTCCCTTGGACTGCAAGGAGATCCAACCAGTCCATCCTAAAGGACATCAGTCCTGAATATTCACTGGAATGGCTGATGTTGAAGCTGAAGTTCCAATACTTTGGACACCTGACACAAAGAACTGACTCCTTGGAAAGAACCCTGATGCTGGGAAAGTTTGAAGGCAGGAGAAGGGGATGACAGAGGATGAGATGGTTGGATGGCATCACTGACTTGATGGGGATGAGTTTGAGCAAGCTCTGGGAGTTGGTGATGGACAGGGAAGCCTGGCGTGCTACAGTCCATAGGGTGGCAAAGAGTCGGACATGACTGAGTGACTGAACTGAACTGATACTAGAAGTTGGTGAATATTCTGGAAAAATAATTTAACAGTGTAATGCTTCTCAGGGGTTCTGGGAGTGGTTTATGATTTTAACTGAGGTGGTCAGGTGATGAAGAACAAAACTAGAGATTCGTTTTTCTTCCTTTTGGTTGTTTAGTAGAGAGCTGGTTCAGCAGTTTTGAGTTTTCTCCATAGTAGAATAGCTGCTGGCTTCACAAGCTCCCCTTCCTAACAAGGTCACTTGGATGACCAGTGCTGTAGTCTCTTTGGCCTGCTGTAACAAAATACCATAGACCAAGTGTCTTATAAACCCTAGAAATGCATGGCTCATGCTTCTGGATGTTGGAAAGTTCAAGGTGAAGGTGCGGACAGATTTGGTATCTAGTAATGACCTGCTCTCTGGTTCACAGAAGGTGCTGTGTGTCCTCAGTTGGTGGAAAGGAATGAGGAAGCTCTGTGGGACTGCTTTCATAAGAGCACTAATCCCATTTATGCGGGCTTCATTCTCATGACCTAAGCACTTCTGCAAAGCCTCACTCCCTAGCGCCATCACATGAGGCATTAAGCTTCAACATATGAATTTGGAGGATGGTGAGGGGGTCACAAATATCTGGTCCGTAGTAAATGGGGAGTTTCTACTATTATAAACTCACATAAATACCCTAATCCATCTGAAGAGCAGGCTACTGAACTGTGGCCATGGCACGGGCAGAACTTCCATGCTCATCCTCAGCAGTAGGACAGTGAGAATTTAGGGGACTGTGTACCCTCTAACTACTTCTTTGCTTGTATATCACTCCCCACCCCACCCCACCCCCCGCAATAATCTCAGGTTTTTCTCTGTACCGCATAGTTCAACTGGTGTGTGTCCATGGCTCTTTTATGGGGCATTGGGGTAGGCCTCATTCTGAAAGTAACTGTTGAGTAAAAACTCAAGGAAGTGTGCACAGAGGAGCCAGTGCAAAGGAAGGCGCATATATGACGTGTGCAGTGTGAACAGAGCAGCAGAGATGGAGACAGAGAGCAGATCAGCCGATGTGCAGCTGTGGAAGACTTTAGCTTTTACTCTGGAAGAAATGGGAAGCCATTGGAAGGATTTAAACAGAGGGAAACATGGTCTGACTATAATAGGATTGTTCTAGGGAGCCTGGCTGGGTACAGTCCATAGGATTGCCAAGAACAGAGTGAAGCGACTGAGCACATGGGCGCAGCAACAGTGCAGAAGCAGGAAGACCAGTCAGGAGGCTTATGCAGCAGTTCGGTAGCCTGGACCAACACGCATCCAGACAGGTGATATACTGGGTTGGCTAAATGTGGGGTTTCCCTGGTGGCTTAGAGGTTTAAGCGTCTGCCTCCAATGCAGGAGACCTGGGTTTGATCCCTGGGTCAGGAAGATCCCCTAGAGAAGGAAATGGCAACCCACTCCAGTATTCTTGCCTGGAGAATCCCATGGACAGAGGAGCCTGGTGGGCTACAGTCTATGGGGTCTCAAAGAGTCGGACACGACTGAGCGATTTCACTCACTCACTCACTCAAAATGTTCATTCAGGTTTTTGTATAATATCTTACGGAAAAATCTGAATGAAGTTTTTGGCCAACCCAGTATTATGACGGTGACCCAGCGGGACATTCTCACACATCAGATGTGAGATAGAATAGCAAGAGAATATTCTAAGATGACTGTAAGGTTTTTGGCTTAAGCAGCTGGAAGATTGGAGATTTTTTTTTCTAGGGAAGTACTCAAATGGAGCCTAAATTCTACTCACAGGACTATCTAAGATGAGTGATTTCTGAATCTCAGTATCAACTCTCTCTCATCACTAATTTGTAAGCTCTTTTGAAGTCTGATGCTCTGTCTTAAAGAGTAAGCATTTAGAATAAAGTTCACATCTTGGTAAACTAGATGCCTATAAATAATCTGGAGTCCCCTGAAATGTCAAATGATCTCATTTTCCATAACAATAAGGCCTTATTATACTCAGTTTTTCTCGTTAATGGCTTTATATATTTAGATTGTGCAGCACTGAATACCAAGTAGCTGTTTATATTCACAATAAGTCTAAGTATTCCTTGTCATATCTTTGAATTTTAGGTTAGAGGAGATTTGTCCATTTACCAGATGTCAGCATTCAATTAAATAAAACCAATATTATATATAATGAAGAGAGAGTTGATACTGAGATACAGAAATCACTCATCTCAGATAGTGCTGTGAGTAGAATTTAGGCTCCATTTGAGTACTTCCCTAAAAAAAAATCTCCACTCTTCCAGTTGCTTAAGCCAAAAACCTTACAGTCATCTTAGAATATTCTCTTGCTATTCTGTCTCACATCTGATGTGTCACAAAGTCCTGCTAGGTTACTGTCATAATTCAGCCAATCTGAATTAGTTTCTTCAATGACAATATATAAAATATACAATAAACACTGTGTATTTGAGAGAGATTGGGGGAACAGATATTTGATACTATGTCTATGAAATTTGCTGCAAGTTTAAGAAGACATGACTAGGTTCCAAAATAAAACTAAGGTTAAGGATCACAAATTTAAATATTCATTAAATTCTCAACATGTTCTCTGTTGCTAGACCATCTGTAGATGATCCTGGTAAAAGGAATTCCTGGATCCTTCAAAGTGGGTCCACATAGGAACATAGTTCTTCAGGAAAATCTCTAGGCCACTACTGGGCCCAGACTCAGGGACAACTGTGTTGATGATGGTACCATTGGTACAACTGTCTGATATTTTTTACTGATGACTTTTTTTTTTGTTAACATAAATAAGTGTAAATACCTGTGGTTGTTCCAACTAAAGGCTCCGCATTAGGTAATTCCTGCCCCAGAGAATAATTACCAAATGCTTAGCCTCATCTTCAGTTATACAAATGATGGATAATTAAGTGGTAGTTCAAAAATACGTTGATTTGATAATCAGTACCTTAAGGACAAGTGTTGATTGAGCTTGGTCTCTGCAGTGTACAAACTTCAAATGTTATTGAAAATCGAGTGGATTTTCATTTGCTCATGAACACGAATAGCCTAATCAAGGCGGAGCATAACACTTTAGAGCAATGCTAAGTTAACCTTGACAACAGAAATATATGTGTCGATACCAGTTCCCTAGTACTTTTTATTCTACTGTGAACATTGTGTTCCTTTTTTAATTGACATACTTCTGTGGCTCTGTCCTCTTAGTCAAGTCTCAGAACTGAATAACATTCAGTAGTTATTTGCCAGTCAGTTTATAATGGTTATGCCAATAGCTTCCGTTTCTATTAGAAAATGTCAGTATTTCAAGTTTTAACTTGGAAGAGTTAATATTTGACTGTACTTTGAATAACTCTTAATGAGAACTATCACTAAACTATGAAGTGAAGTGAAGTGAAGTTGCTCAGTCGTGTCCGACTCTTTGCGACCCCATGGACTGTACCCTACCAGGCTTCTCCATTCGTGAGATTCTCCAGGCAAGAATACTGGAGTGGGTTACCATTTCCTTCTCCAGGGGATCTTCCCGACCCAGGGATCGAACCCAGGTCTCCCACATTGGAGGCAGACGCTTATGAGCCACTTATTTGCTAATGTTCCATAAACATTAGCCCATTTGAATGCCAGGTATCATATGAAATTAACCAGAGAGACCTACCTGGCTGGGATGGTCTCTCTGAGCAACGTTCTCCGTCTATACTAATAAGGAGTTGAAAGTATTTGAGGAAGGAGGAAAGTTAGGCCCTAAACTAAGGCATGCAGTTTGCAAATGATTATTTTAATGAAAAAGGTCTCAACACAGATTTTTAGTATTATCCCAGTGGATACAGATATGAATAAAAGTTCTTTCTCTTAAGAAGCTTCCTGGAATAATGCGATATACTAGCACCAGGCTCCCTACAGTACTAGGTGGTGAATGAATTTTAGGCCAGGAAGTAAAAGAAATGGGAGGTTATAATCCTTCAGTGTCCCCATTTGAATGTCACTGTTACTCAGCTGTTTCTATTCCATTCCAGGATATGCACCTACCAATAATTCTTACATTAGCGTCTTGGTACAGTTGGAGGAATATGATGTAGAAAACATCTATCTGTACGTGTGTGTAGAAATAGGTGGATATAGTCTAACTATGGGCATAAATGTTTTATAGGTTAAACCACTTCGCAAAATATCTTTATCAAATACTTTATTCTGACATTGCTTACATTTAGATTTAAGTCCATGCTTTCCTAGGGAGACACATTCTTTTACACTCTTTTCTCCGTAGGTGCCAGGTGTTCAAATGCTGTTTTGCCAGCATACAAGAATTTAGGACCCAAAGACAGTGAAAATTGATATGTAGAAAGAGTGACAACAATAAGTCATGCTACAATGTGTGAAAACTAGAAGGCATCTTACCAGGACTTACAATGTTTGGCTGAGAGCTACATCTTGGGATGTAAGAGGTTAATCCGTTTCTCTCCTGAGAAGATTCCTCAGGCCTATGGTATGGTTAATGCCATGAGACATACTGTATTTAATAGCTGTTCAGCACCTCAGAAAAAAAATGATAGTTGTTGTAGGAATATCATTGATAGATTCTGGCTCTCAGGGATCCTGGGCAACAAGACATGAACATATTTTATGTTCTTTCCTTTGTGTTGTGCTGGGTTTTGTTGGAAGTTGAGCAGTTAAGTGAGCAAAGATGAGCTCAACGAATAGGAGGAGGCGCTATCTACCTAAATTTGAGATTTAAGTACCATTTAGTTGTGTTTTCATTGACTTCTTATTTCTTCCTTCTAGAGTTAACTTTTGTTATCTTTCAGACTCTTGACTTGAATTACCTTCATTGGAAATTTTGGGGAAATACCACTTCTTTTTATTACTCCATGGATAAATAGTCCCAGAGAGAGAATCAAGCATGGACACTTAGAAGTAATGAGCAGAATGAAGAGTTCTCCCAAACACTGGATAGGAATCTTGGCACCAGATTTTCTGCCAGAGTTACGGTGCCATTTTCCTTATTCAGTTAGAGCTGGCGTCCTTTCCTCTCTTTAACAATAGATATAACGTGACCTCGAAATCAAACAAACCAGTTACATTGCACAGTAATATAAAGTCAATTGCACAGATTATAAAATTAGTTGTATGGGCACATACTGCTATATTATAAAAAAAAAAGTGTAACTTGGAACATGCAGTGGACTAGAAGAGAACCTTGATTATCAACAAGGATATACTTCAGGGTAGGTCAAATATGGGAGGCCACTTATGAAAAAGTGTCGTGCATGCATCAATTTATATATGAACCCAAGAACCACTGAACCCCTCCTTTCAGTTCCTCTGCCCAGTCTGTTTGGTTGGAATCTAAGCATCCCCTTAATGAGCTACTGCTACTCTTAGGTACAAGAGCACGTTAATAACCCAGACTCTTTCAAGTTCATCCTTAAGGTGAGGTCTGCCTTCTCAAGAACCAGGATGGTAGCTATCGCATTCCAGACAGCAGGGCAGAATAAAGAACAAGAGAAGGGTGAAGATGTGTGCCAGCTGCCTTCCCAAAGATGCCTCACGATACTTTTGCTAACATCCCATCCCAGTAGCAAGAACTTAGTAATAGAGTCTCTGGGCAAACATAGCTCAACCAAATAACTTATTACATGGCTTAAGAGGAGAATACACACTGGGAGAAAGTTTACAATCACACTTCCTTTTCTATTACAATGGCACCTTGGCATCAGCAGGGAGAGTTTTAAAACTGTCCAGGGTGGTACCTGAAGCAGAGGGATAGATGCAGAGTAGGCAGCAGTGAAGAGCCTTGACTCGAGTCACACTGTATAGGTTTGAATCTAGGTTGTTCTCAAATATGAAGAAATATTATGGGTATCTTCCTCTGAGTTTTTGTGACAATTAAATGAATATAAAACACTGAGCATGGCATCTGACACTTTCAAACCATTTGATAATTTTAGCCCTGATTATTAAAAGTAAAGTGAGAGGTTTTTGAGCATCTAAATGCATAGATATTTTCTGTACACTCCTATAGCTGGGGGATATATTTACTCTCTTTTCCAGATATTTTATTTTTGGAAATAAGCTACCATGCACATGCTTGTTTGGAGGGTGAGGGTGGTTCTTAACAAAGTTTATGAGTGATTTTCTTGAATTTTCAGTGGGTTCTGCATATTTCATTGACGCCACCTTATCGGCTTTTATATCTCTTCTTTATATCAGTTATAATGTGAAGCATATTACAATAAGAATTTACATGATCGCCATCTCCACCGATGTGGCAAAGTAGGGACTGTGCACCACATCAAAGAAGGCCAACCTTGGGGGGAAGGGGTTCACCAATGGCAGCATGGAGGGGTATGCTGTGTTCACCTGCAAAGGGATGGATCGCTCTGAATTGCATTAATGTCAATCAAAATGTAAAAATCTGGCTTGATCGTCATTTAAAAATGGTGATAGGAGACGAATGGGTGAAAATGAAGCTTGATATTTCAACTTGGATGTGACAGTTTTCTTAAGGTTATAGACAACGAAATAGCTGTGTCAAGATGTGTTTTGCCAACACCTAAATGCTCTTTGCTTCTCTCTTTTTCTTTCCTTCTCTAAGCCCCTTCTTTGTTCTGTGGGTTTTCTTTTGTAACTCCACCAGACTACAGCTTTGTCCCCCCTTCTTCCACTCCTTTCTGGTCAGGTACTGCTTTACTGCTTTTATGTGTCTTTTCAACTTGCTTTTGTTTGCAAGTATTTTGACTTCTGTGTATGGCTTCTCATGTAGATACATTTCCTCACAAACAGCCACTCCAGTCACATTCCCACCATGCACTTTCCTTTTCTCTGTCATCAAGTCATCGTTTGTCTTGACATTCCAATCCTCTAGTTTTATGTGTGTGCTCATGTTATATTTCAGCAAGACATTTTTTCTTTCATCAGTTAGAAAGAATTGAGAGGTGAAAGTATAAAGGGAGAATGAAGTGCTTTATAAAACTAGTTTCCTTGAGGATCAGAAATTTTAGTTGGGGAAAGCCAGTGTTCATGTCTTTCCATTAAGAAAATAAATAGGACCAAAATCCCAACTTTATCTCCAAATATAAGAATAGAATTTAGTTCATATTGCTTTGAAGGATGACTGTTCATCTGCTTGTGCAGGGCATTCTGGTCTTAATTTCCGTCATTAGCCAGAGAATGTAAGGGCTGTTTATGTGACATGTAGGGAGTACATGATGACTGAATAAAGTATGTTTTCTTACAGATTTTTAAAATTTAACCTGTAAATCCCAATGGAATAATCAAATATAGTACTAGAAGGCCCTTACAAGTTATCTGGTATAGACCTTTCATTTTATAGGTGAGAAGAATGTGGCCCAGAGGGGTTAAAAGAACTGTACAAGGTCACACAGTTAAGTTGATGATGGGTTTTTCCATCACTGGGGTGTTTTTACGTGCACGACTCTAAGAGCAGTGCCCCAGTAATGGGATGGTTTTCAGTAAGGAAACTATTAAAGTGGTTTGTGTCCGAACAGTAGAATAAAATGACCTATTTTTGCTCCCTTTACAGTTCTGAAATCTACAGCATTGCCATTCGTTTATCTTATGATGGACACCTGGAGACTAAAAAATTTCTATCATTGCAAAGCTCTGGAAAATAGGCCAGAGATCCCAGTCTCCAAGAGGGCACAGTTTTCCAGGGTGACAGTCATAACTGTAGCTGTCTAGACACTGGGAACTGTTAAAAATATGATGTATGGCAATTCCCATGTTTTTTTTTTTTTCCTTTCTTGTACTTCAGTTTCTCTACCGTTTAAGGTTTATAAAGTTCCACCAATCCCAGGTGAGTGATTCTCAGAATCACTGAAAATATAATTGAAAATACTTTATAACCCCAAGGAGCAACAGGTCGAGATGTTAATATGAAGTGTGTTCTGAAACACCAGAGACGAGCAGATGTCCAGCTTGAACTGAGTTTTCCTTTCGGGACAAGCAGATGAGGGCAAAGAAGGGGTTAGCTCCTCTCCTACTATTGAAAAAAAATCTAAGTATAGGAAGCGAACACCCTGAATCTTGTTTTTGGTTATGTATTTCAGTAAAGATTTTCTATACCATCTGAGCCACCAGGGCAGTTCTATAAGATTTGTTTGAAACAAAGAAGATACATGGATGGTGTTTATTATTTTTTTCCATGAAACATGATCTAAGCTTCTTCACAAGTGAAATTATATATAAAAGAATAACTGTCTCTAAATAGTTTTAACTAAAAAAAAGGCTGTTTGTGGGGAGGAGATGCCATTTGACTAGAAGTGATGACATGGATTCAGTAGGAGCCTTTCAGAGCAAAAAAATAAAGTTAATTGTTTTGAGTCTTAGTTGAGGAGCTTACAAGATAAAAATGTGAAGCTTTTACCAGAGAGGTTCTAGTTTAAAATGGACTACTGTGCCATCAATAGGAAATTTATGCTAGTTATTTGAGATTCTGTCACCCTAGATAGTAATTTAGATATTCACATTTTTCCTGCCAAACTACAAAAACTAGTCCCTGTTTGGAAGTTCCTGTGAAGAGCATGAAAACCGAATAATGAGTCTTTAAACTTTGTGGACCTGACTGCCGCTGGCTGAATTGAAACAGCAGTTCTGCTGCTTTCAAGCCCCTCTGCCATCATCACTAGTCTGTAGTGAAATCACGGCTGTGCATCTTGATAGCATCTAGAACATCCATCTGACTAGCTTCTTATGATCGGTACAGTGCAAATCCATTCTGACGCCCCATAATCTCTTTACAGTGTTAAGTCCAAAGGTGCTGGGCATCGCTATTGCTCGGTATGACTTCTGTGCCAGAGATATGCGAGAACTGTCCCTGCTGAAAGGAGATGTGGTGAAGATTTACACGAAGATGAGTGCGAACGGCTGGTGGAGAGGAGAAGTAAATGGCAGGGTGAGCGTCCCTCTCAATGTGATCATCGTGTAAAGGAAGGGGGCGGGGCAGCCGCTGGCACCCATGATGCTGGGGGGAACCCCTCACTACCTTACAGTTGTCGCCCTCCCAGGGTCCTGGCTCCACATGGGTGGTGTTCCTTACTGAAAACAGGGACTCCAGAAAAATGCATTGCGTAACTAGGATACTGACATAAACAAAGTTTACTTAGGCAAATTTGATGGCTTCCTTTTGGGAAAAGGGTTTAGGAGCATGTCAGTCCTTTTGAGTCTGTAAGCCTCTTTTTAAGTCTAGAGCATCAGCTTTATGCGGAGCACAAAATATCTGTGAGAGCCACTGGTCTAAATTAGAAAGAGCAGGCATAGGACCTCTGTCTTTATATCTTGTTCTATAGCAGAAGAAGAGAGCATTAAGTAGTAGAACCTCTTAATTTACATATTTGTGTCCTCACAGATTAGAACACTGTTGAAGCGTATTTTATTCCACCCTTTCTACCACTCACTCTATTGGGCTTTTAGCAGCAGTTTAAACCAATCCTCTTCATCTGCAGTGGGCATTGTGGGCATTAAACCCCAGCTTAATTCTGGGTGTTATGAAAATGAACTGCTCTGTTTGAAGTGCTGGATAGAGTCACATTGCTGTGTCGGTTGCTTTTCCTTTTTAGGTGGGCTGGTTTCCATCCACGTATGTGGAAGAGGATGAGTAAATTCCAGTCCAGCGTTGCACTGCACCAGGAATTTCAGAGAAGGGATTAACAGCAGCCTGTACAGCATTATGAATTCACTGAAGTGTTTAAAAAGCTGCCTTTCTGGCTATTCAACATCTTCTCTCTCTTTCCCCTCCTAAGTCTTAATGCTGGGATTTCTAAAGATACTGGTACTGACAGATTAATGGCTCGCCTAGAGCTATGCAAGAAACAGCCTGCCCGTCTGTCATCGTCAGGGACCAGGGCAAAGCCAAAAGCTTTTCTTCCCCCAGAAAGCCCTGAAAAGCACACTGGTTCATGTTTCTCTCTATTTCGTCCAGTCAGACGTCATGAATGCCAGCCATCAGTACATGTCTAATGTGTATTGACTTTCTTCTCCTGTGCCATTCTCCAGAATTTTTGATGGTACAAAGCAGCAGAAGTTTAATTTTGCTTTCTTCAGCATGAAGAAAAATGGGAGTTCTGCCACTGGGGCAGCTTACCGAAAAGGTCCAGCATTACTTGTCTTAAATTGCCCAGCAAGGTGACTCATTGCCTGGCAAACACTTTTACCCCCCCCCCCCCCCCCCACTACCATCAGTGTTCCTCATATGAAAGTTTAAGAGGCAAATGCTCAGCTTTGCTTAGTAAGTGACATCTGTGGGAGGGAGGAGTTTATAGTCATTTGAAGTCCCGATTATATTTGCAAACTTCTTCATAAGAAGACATACCCCAAAAAGTGGATAAAAGAGTATCTTCATGTTAAATCTTCACAACCTTCATGATTTCATAGGGTTATTTTAGAAAATGTAGTACTTCACTTTATGAGATAATCTTGGCTGGGTATTTTTTTTGGGTAGTTACAAGTAACCTGAGTTAAGGTGCCATTGTTTACATAAACAGACCAATGACTATGATTTATAGTAAGTCATTTTCAGAGAAGCAACATTATTAACATATGCCTTTTCCTCCTCCCCGACTCCCCTGCCCAAATGAAAAAGACCTGGGACATACGTGCCGATTCCCACATTTTCCTGGAGTATTTACAGTAGCACAAACAACCTCATTGAGGATTTCTGAAGGAAAGCACATTAAGGTCCTTTATGCATTTCAGGGACACAAAGGAGCGTCACTAGACTTTTATGATCTTATCCACTGTGGGCTCCTAGCACTCACTGAGGCTCTTCCCATCTGAGTCCATTTCCGGGTGTGTATTAACTGGTGGGAAGATAAGTCTGCAGTGCATTTATTTGACCAAGTCTTCACTGTTTATATGAGGAGTCTAAGTACATTTTTCCTGGGATGTACAGAGTGCCCAGTCAAGAGAATCAAGTTAAGACACTAACTTGGCCCTTTCCTGATGAAATATTTTCTCCATAGCAGAAGTCATGTTCTGACAAGACTCAGTGTCTACAGAAAACATTAGAAGCATTAACTTCACAGAGCCAAATTAGGAACATTTAGCTCTGAAATCTTGGATCATCTTTAAAATGAGGTGGGTGTGATTGGCCTTCTCCCCAACCCACTGAGGGCCAGAACTTGATGTTTCGTGGATACTTCTCCCTTTAGAGACCCTCGTGGGCTAGGACTTCTCAAATAGGATAGATTCAGGACCTTTACCTCAGAATTATGTAAACTGTGATTGTGTTTTAGAAAAGTTACTTGCTAAAACCAGTTAAGTTTTTGTATATGTGTAAATGATCATGAAATTGAGTTTTATAAGATGTTCTGTATAGTGAAGTTACACACCAAGGTGTCTCTTTGGAGTGGATTCTTTCCCATAAAGTCTTATCTGCAACATTGTGTCTGGGTAATGTTTTGTCTGTTACTGTCTGCCAAATGTTACGGAGAGAGCAGCTTCATACAAACTGAAACACTCCTGTGTAAAGTACTGTAGCTTGTGCTGTTTCTTTTGTTGTTGTTGTTTTTTTTTTTTTTAGCCAATAGACTCCCTCTCTTGCTACATTTCATGGACCTGGACGTTTCCCAGCAGAGGATATTAGCGTCCCTTTTCCTGACCTTACCATTTACATCTTTGTCTATGTTAAATACTTCATATTGGAAACTTTAAATGCTGCAGATTTGTGTAGATTTCTAATACCAAAGACAGAAGTAAATGTTTTCCATATACTTTGTCTTGCCTGTATGCAGCCCTATGTAATATGGTGAATTAGAGTGGTATTTCACTTTGTAATATTTTGTAAATATGTCAATATAATAAATAGTTACTACTTGCATTACATCAATTGAGAGCTGAAGTCTTTCCATCGAACAGTTCCATACATAATTCAGCATGTGCAGATCTCATCATAAACACAAGACTAGAAGCCCTGTGATCTGCAATAGTTGCAGATAATATATCATTGACATGCTTACCATGTGCCACACAGTTCTAAATGCTTTATGTGCTCTAATTTACAATAACCCCAGGAGGTATAACCCCATATTACCTCTGCTTTTCAGATGAAGGAACAGGCATTTTGAGAGGCTGTAGCTTGACCCATCTTACAGAGCTGGCAAGTATCAGAGAGTTCCAACTTGGATGGTCTGACTCCAGAGCCTGTACCACCACACTTAATAGGGGCAAAAGGGTTTCCTTGGTGGCTCAGTGGTAAAGAATCTGCCTGCCAATGCATGAGACACAGGTTCGATCCCTGAGTCGGGAGATCCCTTTGAGATGGAAATGGCAACCCACTCCAATATTCTTGCCTGGGAGATCCCATTAGACAGAGAAGCCTGGTGGGCCATAGTCCACAGTTTCACAAAGAGTCAGACATGACTTAGAAACGAAACAAAAACAACAGGGGCAAAAGGGAGATTAGGGATGTAAGACTGCATAGTTGAGCAGCTGTGATACAAAAGAGCGGTTTAAATGATTGAAGATGAACACAATTCAGAAACATTCTCCTATTCCTGCCTCCTAAAAGAGAGTCTCAAATAGATGTTGCCCAGAGAGATAGGTGTCAGAGATTGACCTTTATCTATTTTGATTCAACCTTTCCATAGAAAATGATGAAGTGCTAAGCCAGAGAGACTTGGAGGCAAGTCTCCCTTGGCAGAGCAGGCCTGTGGGTTGTCCCCAGTGGTGGAGGCAGGTTGGCTCAGAACAGCAGGGAAGCCCATTCCTTCTAAAGAGCGGGGAAGGTCAGTTTCAAGGTAATTCCGTCTGGTTGATGTCACCAGCACACTGCGCTCAGAAATACAAAATCTCCCCTATTTCATTATAGTATGGTGGGTTACCCCAGCCCTGACTCCCACTACTTGAAGGGCTGATTCCTTTGGATTTCTCTTCAACATGTTATCATTGAGGGGACTTTAGACCTTGTATCTTATCATCACCACTCTTACCACTACCAAGCATGATAAGAACTCCCTCTTTGTTAACATGGGGATAACCCTTATAAATCATTAAAATATTGTCTTCCATCAAGTAATTTAAGTAAATATATTGATAATTAGTCTTTAGGTGCCTTACTTTGTTCTATTTAATTTGACAACTGTACAGAAGAGTGATAAAAGCATCGCCCCAGACATTAGCATCTCTGGGTTCCCATCCCATCCTCACCACACAGGGGCTCGGCCAATCAGTATAATAACAGCAGGTACTTGACAGGATGGTCGTGGGACTCAACTGAGACTGTACATATGAAGTGTAATTGTGTCTGGCTTGCTCTGAACCATTTTTATCACTGTCATTATGGCAGTCACTATCAGATGGATTTGCTGTCAAATTTGGGTAGTTGCTATATGAATCTTTGAATTCCTTCAGTATAAATCAGGCTCACTTATTGGATTAAGGGGCAAAACTACAGATTCTCAATTAGACAGTCTTTCTAGGAATGATGTTAAATCATCTGGTATCATAGAAAATAGAAGTTTTAGCAGTTGCTGCTGTTGCTAACTCGTTTCAGCTGTGTCCGACTCTGTGCAACCCCATAGATGGCAGCCCACCAGGCTTCTCCGTCCCTGGGATTCAAACCCCAGCACCACCAGTGACTTTCTGGGCACCAATTTCATCTTCTGTAATAAAGGGATAATTACAAGTGTCTGAGAGAGCTGAAGGATAAACCATAACATATGAAGAAAAAGATGCCAGTAAAGAGCCTGGCACACGGTAGGTACTCAGGAAACATTGATCCCTTTCCCCTGATGAACTGTAAAATGCTTAGGGACCAGATTATGAACTGGACGCTTTAATTTTAAATACTAAAGCTCATGTTTTCTTACATATGATTACATTTTGAGCATTCAAATTACAGTTGGAATAAAAAGGTGTGTGTTCAGGAAGATTAATATTCAAACCCACAAACAACCTCAGAAGTTGAATTTAACAGCTCTACATTATTTTGACTAGGAAAATAGGATTATCACCCACCTCATAATCATTCAGACTTAGTCCATTAGTCACTTCATTTTTCACTAAAACTAGTTTTCTGGGATTGGATGAGCTCTGATTAGAAATGTTATGCTCTAGCGTCTGGCAGACTTTAAAAAGTATCTTGTAAGTAATGAACCAGTCCCTAAAAAAGGTCAAAAGGAATCCTTTCTCAAGTTAGGTGCCATCAGTTAGACAGGATTCAGGGAAATAATGACAGAAAAACAACTCTTGGAGCACTCTAGACTGGCTCTGTCTGGAAGTTCCAGAATTTCTAGGCACAGTACAATGGCAGTGACCCGGACATTCAGAGACCTCAGAGCAGAAACAGAATGAACACAAATCACTCCTCGCCCTGTCTGCTAATGGACACTGGGGTCCATGTTGAGCCCGGGGGTGGGGGGTAAACCCCAGAATAGTGGACCCCCCTCTGCGGGCACAGTCCTGGCCCCCTCTCCAGCTGAGCAACCCTGGGGAAAGCACACAGAACCCCTGAATCTTTATCTCTGAGAATGAATGGGTTAACCAGTTGAAAACCATTATTTCTATCTAAGCTCCATGGTTTTATGAAGTTATCCTGAACCACAGAAGAAACAAACGACTTCACCAACGTATAGAAGTTTTAGAATATGCTAGTACTGAGAGGGATTGGGGGCAGGAGGAGAAGGGGACGACAGAGGATGAGATGGCTGGATGGCATCACTGACTAGATGGACGTGAATCTGAGTAAACTCCGGGGGAGTTGGTGATGGACAGGGAGGGCTGGCGTGCTGCAATTCATGGGGTCACAAAGAGTCGGACACGACTGAGCAACTGAACTGAACTGAACTGAGTACTAACTAGGATAGTCCAATCTCTGTTCAGCTGTACGCAAAATCCTTTGCACAATCGTTTCGTGGCTGTAAGTGGCACAGGGGCACATCCTGGGTCTGCTGTATGCACCATGGTACCCTTAGTACCCGTCCACTGGCACATCCGGAAGCCGGGGAATGTTCATGGGGTGAACAGGTCCCCAGCACTCATGTGTGCAGACCACTGGGCAGGCACTGGCCCTAGGTTCTGTGGCTGAAAAGCTAAATGTGCTTTGACTTTGACTCTAGCAGTTGAGTTCTGTGTGGATGGCTGCGACTGAACCTCAGAAACCACAGCTCCTTGCGGGGGCACTGGAGACTGGCCAGTTCCTGGCTGCTGTCATGACACCAGCCACCTTTCTCTCCTTCTGAATTAACTGCTTGGGTCTGTGTGCTCTGGACGTCACAGCACCTGGGCTGCCCCAGCAGCACTTTTCAGTCGTTACTGCTCTGTGCCTACAGGAAGCAGAATGCACATGATCTGCATTTAGTACGTTTTCCTTCTACCAATGATAAAAAATAAGTATCCCTACATTTGGGATCTACAGCTCCTGGAATCTTTTCAGACTTCATCTCACTGAATCTGGAGCAGCACAACCCTGAAAGGCAGGTAGGGCAACCTTCGTCTATGAAACAAAAATGCACGGGAACTTCCAATTTCTCAGAATTCCTAAAGCCTTTCTCCAGAGGAGTTTCTATCTACACTGTGGGCATTTGCTGACGTGGGTCAAGAGGCAGCACAACTGGGTCAAAAAAATCCTCGTACTTCTTGCTGTCAGCACATACTGATGTGTTTGAAATGTGTCAATAAATCTAATAATATCTCAAAGTCTGATCAGCAAAGTGATTTGAATGTCCTTGCCTCTATGAGGGTAAATTTTTTTTTTCCAATGATAGTTTAGTTTTTGTCTCCTCATTTGAATATTTTTAAAAATCTCATCTCATTTAATTCTGAGAATTCAAAGTTTGGTCACATTGCATCTTTGAATCATGAAAACTCTCATTCTGGTTGAACAACTCTTCTACACAAGAGGTAGAACTAGTTTTTAAAGCAATTTGACCTATTTTAATAGTCTAATCAAACTTTTTGTCTAAGCAACAGCACAGATTAATGGTCAAGGCCTCAGCTTTAGAACTGGGCTGTCAGGCTCCACCACATACTGGCTGTATGACCCTGGGCAAGCTGCTTACTCTGCTTGTTCCTCACCTTCTCTTCAGTTAAGATGGGGTAATGAAGCACCTTATTTCAGACAGTGTTCATGAGGATTAAATGGGGCAACATACAAACAGAGCTTTCATATATTTGCATTTTGGCCATTTAATATACAAAAATAAATGTTACAGGCTAAATTCAGATGTGGGGGAAAAAAAAAAACCTCTTGCATGTATGTATATTTGCCTTCGAAAGAATCATCTTAAGATAACTTTACACATTTAGTTCAGTTGCTCAGTCGTGTCAGACTCTCTGTGACCCCATGAATCAGCACGCCAGGCCTCCCTGTCCATCACCAGCTCCCGGAGTTCACTCAGACTCACGTCCATCTAGTCAGTGATGCCATCCAGCCATCTCATCCTCTGTCGTCCCCTTCTCCTCCTGCCCCCAATCCCTCCTAGCATCAGAGTCTTTTCCAATGGGTCAACTCTTCGCATGAGGTGGCCAAAGTACTGGAGTTTCAGCTTTAGCATTATTCCTTCCAAAGAAATCCCGGGGCTGATCTCCTTCAGAATGGACTAGTTGGATCTCCTTGCAGTCCAAGGGACTCTCAAGAGTCTTCTCCAACACCACAGTTCAAAAGCATCAATTCTTTGGTGCTCAGCCTTCTTCACAGTCCAACTGTCACATCCATACATAACCGCAGGAAAAACCATAGCCTTGACTAGACGGACCTTAGTCGGCAAAGTAATGTCTCTGCTTTTGAATATGCTATCTAGGTTGGTCATAACTTTTCTTCCAAGGACTAAGTGTCTTTTAATTTCATGGCTGCAGTCACCATCTGCAGGGATTTTGAAGCCCCCCAAAATAAAGTCTGACACTGTTTCCACTGTTTCCCCATCTATTTCCCATGAAGTGATGGGATCAGATGCCATAGCAGTCCTTTAAAATTGATGACGACAAATCAAACACAGCACATGGTATATGCGTTGTCTACTTCCACGTAACAAATGAGTCCAACACTTATCCATGGAGGACAACATCTATTTCCCCACAGTTTCTGTGGGCCAGGAATCAGGGACTATATTAGCAGGGGTTTCTGGCTCAGAGTCTCCCATAAGCCCTCGAATCAGTCACCCAGGGCTGCAGTCATCTCACAGCTCAAGTTGGGGGAGAATCAGCTTTCAAGCTCAGTCATGTGGGCCTCTCTACATGACTGACTTATAAGATGGCAGCTGGCTTTTCCCTAAACCGCACCATCCACGAGGGAGAGAGCCAGAGCACTCAAGGTGTAAGCTAGTCTCTCTATACTTAATCTCAGAAGTAACAGCCCATCACCTTGCTCTATTCTGTTCCTTAGAAAGTGAGCTACTAAACCACCTCACATTCAAGGGGAAGGAAGGGATTATAAACAGCCTGAATACCTAGACAAAGCGATCACTGGGGACCATCTTAGCAACTGGGTAAACTGAAGATCGTTTAAGCCAAGTATGAGGTTCACCTGAAGAGCATAGGTTACTTTTGGTGAAATTTAGTTGATTAAAATTTAGTTGTTTTTTTAAAAAAAAGAGTAAAAAAATAATTTCCTGTTGATTCCTTACGTCCATTATTTGTCATGTTCCAGACTCTGCAAAGGATATAGGTGATAAGAGGAATGACTCCTCAGAGTTCCTCATTTTCTGTCCTTTCTCATTTAGGAAATACCCTTCCTGGGAGTCTGTGCTAGGAAATGATGAGAGAAGGAGTGTTTTCAGACACAAAGGAAGTGGAATCAATCTCACAGTAAAAGTGAAAGCAGCAACCCAGTAGGCAGTGGAAATATAGCTGTTGAAATTTTAAAATTATAATATCTCCAAGTGTCGGGCAAATCATCCATTCATTCAGGAAATATACATTGAGCTCCTTTGATGTATTCCACCATTCAAAGGCTTTGAGGATACAACAAACTTGCCAGTTCCTACACTTGAGAAGCTTACCTGCTTGCAGATGATGACAAGCAATAAAGAGATACATGGAATTAGGTACTGAGAGGTGTTATTGAAGGAGGAAAAAAGCAAAATAAGTGTTATTCTTCATAGGGTGGTCAAGGAAATTAGTTTTGAACAAAAACCAAATTTAAGTGAGAGAGGAAAAAAAGATGTGAATATCTATGTGCTTAGAGTTCATAGAATAGTAAGGTCCAGTATTCTTGTGGACATAATCTTACAGACAGAGGAGTCTGACAGGCTACAGTCCATGGAGTGGCAAAGAGTCAGACATGATTGAGTATGCATGCAAGGTGCAGTGGGGTTGCAGAGAGTCACAAGGAAAAGAGTAATAGGAGATCGTGTCAGAGAGCTTCTTGGGGAAGACTGGGTTGGTCTTGAGGGCCCAGTAATGAGGGAGGTGAGAGCCACTGGAGGGCTTTAAATTGGGCAATGACATGATCCCATGTATATTTCAGAAGCTCACAGAGGATGCTATAGCTTGAGACAGAGCTAAACCTGGGAAATCAACACTCTGCCATTCCTCCATTGGGCTTCCCTGGTGGCTCAGTGAAAAATAATCTGCCTGCCAAAGAAGGAGACGCAGGTTTGATCCCCAGGTTGGGAAGATCCCCTGGAGAAGGAATAGGCAACCTACTCCAGTGTTCTTGCCTAGGAAATTCCATGAACAGAAAAGCTTGGTGGGCTACAGTCCATGGGGTTGCAAAAGAGTTAGACATGACTTAGCAACTCAACAACAAATTCCTTCATTCAGTTCAGTTCAGTTGCTCAGTTGTGTCTTGACTCCTTGCGACCCCATGAATCGCAGCATGCCAGGCCTCCCTGTCCATCACCCAGACTCGTGTGCATCAAGTCAGTGATGCCATCCAGCCATCTCATCCTCTGTTGTCCCTTTCTCCTCCTGACCCCAATCCCTCTCAGCATCAGAGTTTTTTCCAATGAGTCAGCTCTTCACATAAGTTGGTCAAAGAATTGGAGTTTCAGCCTCAGCATCAGTCCTTCCCATGAACACCCAGGACTGGTCTCCTTTAGGATGGACTGGCTGGATCTCCTTGCAGTCCAAGGGACTCTCAAGAGTCTTCTCCAACACCACAATTCAAAAGCATCAATTCTTCGGTGCTCAGCCTTCTTCACAGTCCAACTCTCACATCCATACATGACCACCGGAAAAACCATAGACTTGACTAGACGGACCTTTGTTGGCAAAGGGCTGCTGTAACAAAAGTGCTGCATACCATGCAGCTCACACAGTAGGAGTCTCTTGTCTTTACAGTTCTAGAGGCAGAAATCCAAGATCAAAGCGTGATCAGAGCCATGTTCCCTCAGAAGGCCCTAGAGAAGGGTCTGTTCCAGGACTCTCCAAGAGTTTAACAGTAGTTCTTTGGTTTGGGCACTAATTTCCACATGCTCCTCTCCCTATGCATGTCCAAACTTCCCTTTCATAAAGATACCAGTCATAGTGGGTTAGTGTCCAACCCTTCTGTAGTATGACCTCAACTATATTACCTATGCAAGGACCCCGTTTCCAAATAAGTTCAGAATTTGAGGTATTGGGAGGTTAGAACTACAACATATGAATTTTGGAAGGAGACAATTTAACCCCCTAACAGCTTTCTTCTTTATATTCTCAGATTCCTAAAAAAGAAACAGCTTCAGCAGAGACTGGAAGGGACAGGATGCAGCATGGGAAGAAAAAATCAGCCCTCCATGGACTGTAGCCTGCCAGGCTCCTCTGTCCATGGAAATCTCCAGGCAAGAATACTGAAGTGGGTTGCCATTACCTTCTCCAGGGGATCATCCCAAGCCAGGGATCAAACCCAGGACTCCTGGGTTGCAGGCAGAGTCTTTACCATCTGAGCCACCAGGGAAGCCCAAAGTGAACCAAAGGGAGGCCAAAAGCACACCTCTCAAACCTGTGCAGAGTCTGCATTGCTCAGGTTCAAGGGGTATAAACCAAAGACAAACTTTGTGAAAGTAGTTGCCAATAGAAACAACACTGCTTCTACACATGTATTCTTTAGCTTCTCAGGCCATCAGTCTCAAGTGAATAACTCCTTTTCTCTTCTCACCCTGGGTGTCAGGATCACATATTACCTTGCCAAGGAGAGGAGGGCTCTTAAGAAGCTTTTGTGTGATGAGCTCATCAGGAACAAGCAGCCTATTTACATGAATGAATGAAATGCTTCTGAACCCTGTGCAAATTAGACCTGAATATATGAAGGAGGGAGGGAAAGCGTGCTGAGGTTTTGTCGAGAGGCGGGAAAGTGCCCTCAGCAGTTATTACACTTAATGTTGAGATATTGTTGCCTGGGCACTATGAAGGTGAAAATTTACATTAATGATATGTGTTGAAATGAATCTACATTAGTGTGGAAAAGTTATTTTCTTTATTTTTCTTCAGGCTGGTCTACTGATACTACTCAATTTATTTTGCATTTTCCTTAAAACACTGGACAGAGTCCGCTTTTTGAGATTCTGCCTTAAAGATGACATTAAGTAGCTATCCAGGAGGATCATGAAGCAAACAGGGAATCAACCTTGGAATGATGCCTTTGCTTGCTGCCCCACTGTCTGAAGCCACTGAATAGAAAGACTCCAGTGAAAACCTGATATACTCTCTTGGGACTTCTCAGCACAGCCCAAAATACAATTAAAGTGCAAAAAGCCAAACTTGAACTTGTGATCACATAGCAAGTTATTTTTAAAACAGCAGTTTCAAAGCCCTTAAGATGTTAAAAAGTACATGCATTTTTTTCTTACCGTTCTATAATACAATGAGTAGGGAGATGAAAGAGCACAGGAGAATAAGGAAAGCAGGTTGAGTCTTGGCTCCTTTCACCAACAAGAGACTCTGAGTGGAATCTCTAGCTCTCTGGAGCTCAGTTTTCTCATCTGTAGGAAGAAGGCATCAAATTTCATGATATCCATGCCTACTTCCAATTAGCATTCTCTCACTATGTGCCAAGACATTTGACAAGTATTTTGCCAGGAGACCAAATTTGTAAATGGGTCAGAGAAGTGAAGCTTGAGCAAAATTGGGGTGTACAACTTTGAGTGGGAGAAGACTTCAATCAGTCTCTTTTTAACAGCCCTATTGCTTCTACCATATACCAAGTCAACCAAGTCAACCTTATCTCACCGAAATTATTGTAAGAGCCCGGCCCCCAACTGCAATGCCTCCTCCTACTTTTGCCTTCATCCAATCCTGATCACATCACCTCATTTCTGTTTTCAAATTTTAACAGCTCCCATTCATTCAATGCATGTATTGAGTACTGACCTATGTGCATGGGTGCTGTAGGTATGTGGTGGTAAAACACCACAACTCTCAGTTCTGGTGGAGCCTAACCTTTTATTGGCAAGAAAAGGGAGACAGATAAATATATATGAAAAATTCAGGAAGTGATAAATACAGCAAAGAAAATCAGAGCAGAGGAAGGAGATAGGCAAAGTGCTACTTTATACATGATAGCCACGGAAGGCCCCTCTGGAGACTATCTGAACACAGACCTGAAGAAGTGAGAGATGAAGCCAGTGAATATCAGGGCAATGCATGGCAGGCAGCGAGAAGAGCCAGTGCAGAATCCTGGGGTGGGATGTGCTTCATTTGGCAGGTGGATCTGTTTATAGAGTAAAGTGAGCTCAGGGAAAGGTGAGCAGATGAGAGCGAAAGCTAATCTTGAACCAGATCACCTGTGACCTTGTGGATAATGTAAAGAACTTTAGATTTTATTTTTTCAAAAATCCATTGAAGAGATTGGAGCAGCAAAGTGGCATTCTGAAGAATCATTCTGGCTTATTGGTGGAAATTTTACTAAAGAGACAAAAGTAGATGTAGAGAGACCAGAGAGATCATAAAAGCATGATCATATAACCCAGATGAGAAACAATGGTAGCTCATACTGGGATGATGTCACAGGATGTGTAAGAAAGTACTGAGATCTTGGATATATGTTGAAGTCACTGCTAGCCTTATGTACAGTGTGAATGTGGAATGATGAGAAAACCAGAATCATTAGGACTGAGGTCAACATTTTGGTTTAAATGGTGTTCAATCAAGTGCATGGTGCCATGCATACATGGTGAAGGGTGAGCAGCTGATTTGGGAAGGGAGATGAGAAGTCAGCTGCTCACTTGTACACACATAAAGTCTAAAATGCCTGTTCGTCACCTAAGCATAGACACCAAGAAGTTGGGTATGAGTCTGTGGTTTGAGAAGTTAGGAGAGGATAAAAATATCTGGAAATGAGCAGCATATTTGAAGTCACTGGACTTAATAAGATCATCTTAGCAAATGAATGTAGGAGAAGCAAGTCAATGACTGAGCCCTGGGGCACTCCAGCATTTACAGGTTGGGTAGAAGACCCTAGCATTGGAGATAAGTCACAGGAGCCCATTCACAGACTTTTTCCACAACTACTCATGTACCTGCATCTGCACCAACATCCTTCCCTCTTGATATTACATGAACTATCCATGCTCCTGTCCAAAGCCCACCAGTTCACTTACACATAGAATCCCATTCCTCTCCTGTCCTCAAAGACATCACTCCAGTGATTATCTCTCTCCATTCAGAAAATTCAGGTTTCATTTCTTTATCAGACCCTTCCCATCAAGATATAAATTTCTTAAAAAAATAAAGCTCCTTTGCACCCCATATCTCCCTTTAGCTACTTTCCATTTTATGTCTCCTCTAAAGCAACGTTCCTCAAAACAGTTAAAGTTGCTACCATTAATACTTCTTCCAGTGTCTCTTGAACCTACTCCAGTCTGATCTTTGACCTCAAGACTCCACCAAAACTTCCTCTAAAATCTTCCACATTACTAGGAAACCAAACCCAACAATACATTAAAAGGATCACATGTCATGATCAAGTGGGATTTATCTTAGGGCTTACCTTAGGGCTGTAAGGATATTTCAATATCTCATTATCAGAGAAATGCAAATCAAGACCACAATGAGGTACCATTTCACACCAGTCAGAATGGCTGCAATCCAAAAGTCCACAAGCTGGAGAGGGTGTGGAGAAAAGGGAACCCTCTTACACTGTTGGTGGGAATGCAAACTAGTACAGCCACTATGGAGAACAGTGTGGAGATTCCTTAAAAAAATTGCAAATAGAACTGCCTTATGACCCAGCAATCCAACTGCTGGGCATACACACTGAGGAAACCAGAATCGAAAGAGACACGTGTACCCCAATGTTCATTGCAGCACTGTTTATAATAGCCAGGACATGGAAACAACCTAGATGTCCATCAGCAGATGAATGGATAAGAAAGCTGTGGTACATATACACAATGGAGTATTACTCAGCCATTAAAAAGAATTCATTTGAATCCATTCTGATGAGATGGATGAAACTGGAGCCGATTATACAGAGTGAAGTAAGCCAGAAAGGAAAACACCAATACAGTATACTAACACATATATATGGAATTTAGAAAGATGGCAATGATAACCCTATATGCGAAACAGCAAAAGAGACACAGATGTAAAGAACAGACTTTTGGACTCTGTGGGAGAGGGAGAGGGTGGGATGATTTGGGAGAATGGCATTGAAACATGTATAATATCATGTAAGAAACAAATCGCTAGTCTAGGTTCGATACAGGATACAGGATGCTTGGGGCTGGTGCACTGGGATGACCCAGAGAGATGATATGGGGAGGAAGGTGGGAGGGGGGTTCAGGGTTGGGAACTCATGTACACCTGTGGTAGATTCATGTCAATGTATGGCAAAACCAATACAGTACTGTAAAGTAAAATAAAGTAAAAATAAAAATTTAAAAAAAAATCTTAAAAAAAATCCATCACCCATTTATGATAAAAACTCCAGAAAGTGGGCATGGAGAGAGCCTACTTCAATGTAATAAAGGCCATATATGACAAACCCATGGCTAACATCATATTCAGTGGCGAAAGCATATCCTCTAAGATCAGGAACAAGACAAGAATGTCCATTCTCACCATGTTTATTCAACACAGTTTTGGAAGTCATAGCTACAGCAATAAGAGAAGAAAAAATAAAATGAATCCAAACTGAAAAAGGAGTAAAACTGTCACTGTTTGCAGGTAACATGATACTATACGTAGAAAATCCTGAAGCAAGTAGAGCTTATTAATGAATCTGATAAAGTTGCAGGCTGCAAAATTAATACTCAAATCTCTTGCATACTATACAATAAACCAACCTAAAAGACTTTATAGAAATAACACCAAAAAAAAAAAAAAGGAAAAAAAATGTCCTTTTCATCATAGGAGACTGGAATGCAAAAGTAGGAAATCAAGAGATAACTGGAGTAACAGGCAAGTTTGGCCTTGGAGTACAAAATGAAGCAGGACAATGGCTATCACAGTTTTACCAAGAGAATGCACTGGGCACAGCAAACACCCTCTTCCAACAACATAAGAGACAACTCTACACATGGACATCACCACATGGTCAATACTGAAATCAGATTGATTATATTCTTTGCAGCCAAAGATGGAGAAGCTCTATACAGTCAGCAAAAGCAGGCCTGGGTTTTTGATCTGACTGCGGCTCAGATCATGAACTCCTTATTGCAAAATTCAGACTTAAATTGAAGAAAGTAAGGAAAACCACTAGACTATTCAGGTATGATCTAAATCAAATCCCTTACGATTGTACAATGGAAATGACAAATAGATTCAAGGGATTAGATCTGATAGACAGAGTGCCTGAAGAACTATGGACAGAGGGTCATAACATTTTATGGGAGGCAGTGATCAAAACCATCTCCAAGAAAAAGAAATGCAAAAGGCAAAATGGTCATCTGAGGAGGCCTTACAAATAGCTGAGAAAAGAAATTAAGCAAAAGGCAAAGGACAAAAGGAATATACACCCATCTGAACGCAGAGTTCCAAAGAATAGCATGGAGAGATAAGAAAGTCTTAAGGGAACAACGTAAAGAAATAGAGGAAAACAATAGAATGGGAAAGACCAGAGATCTCGTCAAGAAAATTAATGGTACCAAGGGAACATTTCATGAGAAGATGAGCAGAATAAAGGACAGGAATGGCAAGGTCCTAATAGAAGCAGAAGATATTAACAAGAGGGGCAAGAATACACAGAAGAACTCTACAAAATTGTCTAATGACTTGGAAAACCATGATGGTGTGGTCAGCCATCTAGAGCCAGACATCCTATAGTGTGAAGTCAAGTGGGCCTTAGAATGCATTACTATGAGCAGAGATAGTGGAGGTGATGGAATTCCAGCTAAGCTATTTCAAATCCTAAAAGATGATGCTGTGAAAACGCTGCACTCATTATGCCAGCAAATTTGGAAAACTCAATAGTGGCCATAGGACTGGAAAAGGTCAGTTTTCATTTCAATCCCAAAGAAGGGCAATGCCAAAGAATTTTATTTTTTTTATTTTTTTTTTACACTTCATAAATGTTTTTTTAATAAAACAATGGATAATGAATTACACTGTTTTGGATACACGGAACTGAACTGAAACATTTTTGGATTAAATAGACACTTATTTTCACCTATTAGACATACACTTATTTTCACCTATTAGACAGAAAGTATTCTTATTTTTTTTTAAACTGGACTTTTTTATTTTTATTTTTTTAATTTTAAAATCTTTAATTCTTACATGCATTCCCAAACATGAACCCCTCTCCCACCTCTCTCCCCATAACATCTCTCTGGGTCATCCCCATGCACCAGCCCCAAGCATGCTGTATCCTGCGTCAGACATAGACTGGCAATTCAATTCTTACATGATAGTATACATGTTAGAATGCCATTCTCCCAAATCATCCCACCCTCTCCCTCTCCCTCTTGAGTCCAAAAGTCCGTTATACACATCTGTGTCTCTTTTGCTGTCTTGCATACAGGGTCGTCATTGCCATCTTCCTAAATTCCATATATATGTGTTAGTATACTGTATTGGTGTTTTTCTTTCTGGCTTACTTCACTCTGTATAATCGGCTCCAGTTTCATCCATCTTATCAGAACTGATTCAAATGAATTCTTTTTTAACGGCTGAGTAATTCTCCATTGTGTATATGTACCACAGCTTTCTTATCCATTCATCTGCTGATGGACATCTAGGTTGTTTCCATGTCCTGGCTATTATAAACAGTGCTGCGATGAACATTGGGGTACATGTGTCTCTTTCAATTCTGGTTTCCTCAGTGTGTATGCCCAGCAGTGGGATTGCTGGGTCATAAGGTAGTTCTATTTGCAATTTTTTAAGGAATCTCCACACTGTTCTCCATAGCGGCTGTACTAGTTTGCATTCCAACCAACAGTGTAGGAGGGTTCCCTTTTCTCCACACCCTCTCCAGCATTTATTGCTTGCAGATTTTTGGATCGCAGCCATTCTGACTGGTGTGAAGTGGTACCTCATTGTGGTTTTGATTTGCATTTCTCTAATAAGGAGTGATGTTGAGCATCTTTTCATGTGTTTGTTAGCCATCCGTATGTCTTCTTTGGAGAAATGTCTATTTAGTTCTTTGGCCCATTTTTTGATTGGGTCGTTTATTTTTCTGGAATTGAGCTGCATAAGTTGCTTGTATATTTTTGAGATTAGTTGTTTGTCAGTTGGTAACGGGATCATACTTATCAATAATTACCTTAAACGTAAATGGGTTGAACGCCCCAACCAAAAGACAAAGACTGGCCAAATGGATACAAAAACAAGACCCCTCTATATGCTGCTTGCAAGAGACCCACCTCAAAACAAGGGACACATACAGACTGAAAGTGAAGGGCTGGAAAAGATATACCACGCAAATAGAGACCAAAAGAAAGCAGGAGTGGCAATACTCATATCCGATAAAATAGACTTTAAAACAAAGGCTGTGAAAAGAGACAAAGAAGGCCACTACATAATGATCAAAGGGTCAATCCAAGAAGAAGATATAACAATTATAAATATATATGCACCCAATATAGGAGCACCGCAATATGTAAGACAAATGCTAACAAGTATGAAAGGGGAAACCAACAATAACACAATAATAGTGGGAGACTTTAATACCCCACTCACACCTATGGACAGATCAACTAAACAGAAAATTAACAAAGAAACGCAAACTTTAAATGATACATTAGATCAGTTAGACCTAATTGATATCTATAGGACATTTCACCCCAAAACAATGAATTTCACCTTTTTTCAAGTGCTCATGGAACCTTCTCCAGGATAGATCACATCCTGGGCCATAAATCTAAACTTGATAAATTCAAAAAATCGAAATCATTCCAAGCATCTTTTCTGACCATAATGCATTAAGATTAGATCTCAACTACAGGAGAAAAACTATTAAAAATTCCAACATATGGAGGTTCAACAACACACTTCTGAATAACCAACAAATCACAGAAGAAATCAAAAAGAAATTAAAATATGCATAGAAACTAATGAAAATGAAAACACAACAACCCAAAACCTGTGGGACACTATAAAAGCAGTGCTAAGAGGAAAGTTCATAGCAATACAGGCATATCTCAAGAAACAAGAAAAAAGTCAAATAAATAACCTAACTCTACAACTAAAGCAACTAGAAAAGGAAGAATTGGAGAACCCCAGAGTTAGTAGAAGGAAAGAAATCTTAAAAATTAGGGCAGAAATGAATGCAAAAGAAACAAAAGAGACCATAGCAAAAATCAACAAAGCCAAAAGCTGGTTTTTTGAAAGGATAAATAAAATTGACAAACCATTAGCCAGACTCATCAAGAAGCAAAGAGAGAAAAATCAAATCAATAAAATTAGAAATGAAAATGGAGAGATCACAACAGACAACACAGAAATACAAAGGATCATAAGAGACTACTATCAGCAGTTGTATGCCAATAAAATGGACAACGTGGAAGAAATGGACAAATTCTTAGAAAAGTACAATTTTCCAAAACTGAACCAGGAAGAAATAGAAAATCTTAACAGACCCATCACAAGCACGGAAATTGAAACTGTAATCAGAAATCTTCCAGCAAACAAAAGCCCAGGTCCAGACGGCTTCACAGCTGAATTCTACCAAAAATTTCGAGAAGAGCTAACACCTATCCTACTCAAACTCTTCCAGAAAATTGCAGAGGAAGGTAAACTTCCAAACTCATTCTATGAGGCCACCATCACCCTAATACCAAAACCTGACAAAGATGTCACAAAAAAGAAAACTACAGGCCAATATCTCTGATGAACATAGATGCAAAAATCCTCAACAAAATTCTAGCAATCAGAATCCAACAACACATTAAAAAGATCATACACCATGACTAAGTGGGCTTTATCCCAGGGATGCAAGGATTCTTCAATATCCGCAAATCAATCAATGTAATTCACCACATTAACAAATTGAAAAATAAAAACCATATGATTATCTCAATAGATGCAGAGAAGGCTTTTGACAAAATTCAACATCCATTTATGATAAAAACTCTCCAGAAAGCAGGAATAGAAGGAACATACCTCAACATAATAAAAGCTATCTATGACAAACCCACAGCAAACATTATCCTCAATGGTGAAAAATTGAAAGCATTTCCCATAAAGTCAGGAACAAGACAAGGGTGTCCACTTTCACCGCTACTATTCAACATAGTTCTGGAAGTTTTGGCCACAGCAATCAGAGCAGAAAAAGAAATACAAGGAATCCAAATTGGAAAAGAAGAAGTAAAACTCTCACTGTTTGCAGATGACATGATCCTCTACATGGAAAACCCTAAAGACTCCACCAGAAAATTACTAGAGCTCATCAATGAATATAGTAAAGTTGCAGGATATAAAATCAACACACAGAAATCCCTTGCATTCCTATACACGAATAATGAGAAAGTAGAAAATGAAATTAAGGAAACAATTCCATTCACCATTGCAACGAAAAGAATAAAATACTTAGGAATATATCTACCTAAAGAAACTAAAGACCTATATATAGAAAACTATAAAACACTGATGAAAGAAATCAAAGAGGACACTAACAGATGGAGAAATATACCATGTTCGTGGATCGGAAGAATCAATATAGTGAAAATGAGTATACTACCCAAAACAATTTACAAATTCAATGCAATCCCTATCAAGCTACCAGCCATATTTTTCACAGAACTAGAACAAACAATTTCAAGATTTGTATGGAAATACAAAAAACCTCGAATTGCCAAAGCAATCTTGAGAAATAAGAATGGAACTGGAGGAATCAACTTGCCTGACTTCAGGCTCTACTACAAAGCCACAGTCATCAAAACAGTATGGTACTGGCACAAAGACAGACATATAGATCAATGGAACAAAATAGAAAGCCCAGAGATAAATCCACACACATACGGACACCTTATCTTTGACAAAGGAGGCAAGAATATACAATGGAGTAAAGACAATCTCTTTAACAAGTGGTGCTGGGAAAACTGGTCAACCACTTGTAAAAGAATGAAACTAGATCACTTTCTAACACCCCACACAAAAATAAACTCAAAATGGATTAAAGATCTAAATGTAAGACCAGAAACTATAAAACTCCTAGAGGAGAACATAGGCAAAACACTCTCCGACATAAATTACAGCAGGATCCTCTATGATCCACCTCCTAGAATTCTGGAAATAAAAGCAAAAATAAACAAATGGGATCTAATTAAAATTAAAAGCTTCTGCACAACAAAGGAAAATATAAGCAAGGTGAAAAGACAGCCTTCTGAATGGAAGAATTTTAAACTATTGCACAATTGCACTCATTTCAGTTGCTAGCAAGGTAATAATCAAAATCCCTCAAGTGAAGCTTCAACAGTACATGAACCAAGAATTTCCAGAGGTACAAGCTGGATTTAGAATAGGCAAACGTACCAGAGATCAAATTGCCAACACCCACTGGATCATAGAAAAAGCAAGGGAATTCCAGGAAAACACTGACTTCTGCCTCATTGACTACATTAAAATCTTTGTATGAATCATAACAAACTGAGGAAAATTCTTCGAGAGACAGGAATACCAGACCACCTTACCTGCCTCCTAAGATACCTATATGCAGGTCAAGAAGCAACTATTACAGTGAGACATGGAACAGACTGGTTCCAAATAGGGAAAGGAGTATGTCCACCCCAAGGCTGTATACTGTCACCCTACTTATTTAACTTACATGCAGAGTATATCATGTGAAATATCGAGCTGGATGACTAACAAGCTGAAATCAAGATTGCCAAGAGAAATAGCAATAACTTCAGGTATGCAGATGACACCACCCTTACGGCAGAAAGCAAATAAGAACTAAAGAGCCTCTTGATGAAATTGAAAGAGGAGAGTGAAAAAGTTGGCTTAAAACTTAACATTCAGAAAACTTAAGATCATGGCATCTGGTCCCATCACTTCATGGCAAATAGATGGGGAAACAATGGAAACAGTGACAGACTATATTCTTGGGCTCCAAAATCACTGCAGATGGTGACTGCAGCCATGAAATTAAAAGACAGTTGCTCCTGGGAAGAAAAGCTATGACCAACCTAAATAGTATATTCAAAAGCGGAGACATTACTTTACCAACTAAGGTCTTATCCATTTGTCTGCTGATGGACATCTAGGTTGCTTCCATGTCCTGGCTATTATAAACAGTGCCATGATGAACATTGGGGTACACGTGTCTCTTTCAATTCTAGTTTCCTTGGTGTGTATGCCCAGCAGTGGGATTGCTGGGTCATATGGCAGTTTTAATTGTAGTTTTTAAAGGAATCTCCACACTGTTCTCCATAGTGGCTATACTAGTTTGCATTCCCACCAACAGTGTAAGAGGGTTCCCTTTTCTCCACACCCTCTCCAGCATTTATTGCTTGTGGACTTTTGGATTGCAGCCATTTTGACTGGTGTGAAATGGTACCTCATTATGGTCTTGATTTGCATTTCTCTGATAATGAGATATTGAAATTAAAAGACGTTTGCTCCTTGGAAGAAAAACTATGACAAACCTAGCCAGAGTATTAAAAAACAGAGAGTAAAATACCTAAGAATATACCTACTAAGGAGGCAAAAGACCTGTACTCCAACAACTGTAACACTGATGAAAGAAATCTGATATGAAACAAATGGCAAGATATGCCCCATTCTTGGATTGGAAGACTACTGTCAAAATGACTATACTACCCAAGGAAATCTATAAATTCAATGCAATCTCTTTCGAGCTACCAATGACATTTTTCACAGAACTAGAACAAAAAAAATTTTTGATTTGTATAGAAAAACAAATGACCCTGAAATATCCAAAGCAATTTGAGAAAGAAAAATGGAGCGGGAGGAATCAGGCTCCCTGATTTCAGATTATACTACAAAGCTACAGTCATCAAAGTGGTATGGTAGTGGCACAAAATCAGAAATATAGATCAATGGAACAGAAAGCCCAGAAACAAGCCTGCACACGTGTTCAATTAATCTATGACAAAAGGAGCAACAATATATAATGGAGAAAAGGCAGTCTCTTCAATAAATAGTGCTGAGATAATTGAACAGCTACTTGTAAAAACAAAAAAATGGAACTGGAACACTCCTCAGCACCATATACAAAATTAAACTCAAAATGGAATTCAGATCTAAATATAAAACTGGATACTGTAAAACTCTTAAAGGAAACAGGCAAAACACTCTTTGACATAAATTGCCAGCAACATCTTTATCAGTCATCTCCTAGAATAATGGAAATACAAACAAAAGCAAATAAATAGGACCTAATTAAAATTTTAAATAAATATTTCACACAGCAAAGGAACCATAAACAAAATGACAACCTACAGAATCAAGGAGAATATTTCTAAATGATGTGACTGACAAGTGATTAGTCTCCAAAGTATACAAATAGCTCAGCTTAATATATTCAAAAAAATGGACAGAAGACATAAACAGACATTTAGCCAAAGAAGACATACACAGATGGCCAAAAGCCACATGAAAAGATGCTGAGCACTGCTAATTATTAGAGAAATGCAAATCAAAACTACAATGAGATATCACCTCACAGCAGTCAGAATAGCCAACAGCAAAAATCACAAATAAATACTGGAGAGGATGCAGAGAGGAACGAGGAATAAATTAGGAGTTTGAGATAAAAATATACATACCACTATATATAAGATAAATAATCAACAAAGACCTACTGTATAGTACAAGTAATTATACTCAACATCTTATAATAAGCTGAAATGGAAGAGAATGTAAAAAGTTTATACATATATATATATATATATATATATAACTGAATCACTTTTCTGTATATCTGAAACTAACATTGTAAATCAACTATATTTCAATAAAAATTAAATAAAATATACAAATACCTCAATATCAAAAAAGCAAACAACCCAATCAAAAAACAGGCAGAAGATCTAAACAGACATTTCTCTGAAGAACACATGCAGATAACCAAAAGACACATGAAAAGATGCTCAATGTCACTAATTATTAGAGAAATGCAAATCAAAACTACCATGAGGTGTCACCTGACACAGTCAGAATGGCCAACATCAAAAAACCTATAAATAATGAATGCTGGAGAGGGTGTGGGGAAAAGGGAAACTTCCTATACTGTTGGTGGGAATGTAAATTGGTATAGTCACTATGGAGAATAGCACAGAGTTCCTTAAAAAGCTAAAAATAGAACTATTATATGATCCAGAGTAAAACATAATTCAAAAGGACATATGGACCCTAATGATCATAGGAGCATTATTTATAATAGCCAAGATACGGAAGTAACTTAAGTGCTCATCTCATCGACAAATGAAAGGATAAAGAAAATGTGGTATCTATATACAAAGGAACATTCCTCAGCCATAAAAAGAATGAAATAATGCTATTTGCAACAACAAATTATCTTATTAGAGATTACCATACTAAGCCAAGCCAGACAGAGAGAGACAAATATCATGTTATCACTTATATGTGGAATCAAAAAAATGGTACAAATGAACCTATGTACAAAACAGAAATACATTCAAAAACATAGAAAACAAACTTATGGTTACAAAATGGGAGGTGGCAAGAGGGATAAACTAGGAGTTTGAGACTAAAGTATACACACTCCAATATATAAAACAGATGACCAACAAGGACCTATTATATAACACAGGGAACTATACTCAGTATTTTATAATAACATGTAATGGGAGAGAATGTAAAAAAATTTTAAAAAGAGTATAATTCATTCAATAAGTACTTACTTAGTGTCTACTCTCCACTTACATTGTCCATGCCACTAGAGATATGGCAGTGAACAAGCCAAAGCCCTTGCTATCATGGAGCATGGCACATCCTAGTAGACAGACAAGCCATGGAAGCCAGGTGAAGAAAATGTTTCAGAGTGGAGGTGATCAGCTGCACAAGTAATGCTGAGTGATTGAGTGAGACTGTGAATTAACTACTGGACTTGGTTTAGACTCAGGCTTCGATTAGGCGCTGGGTGGTAACCCTGACGTCGTAAGTTTTAGTGAAGGGTTAAGTTAAAATTTACAAGTGTCCTCAACTCCTCTCAGGACATTGTGAAATATCTTTCTCCGTTTTCTGAATTGTCTTGAACTTTTTTCCAGCTCTCAGGTTAGATATCATTCTTTAGCAAAGCATTTTCTGAGAATTTACATTTTCTTCCTCTGTCATTTTCTCTCATGGGCTCATTTTCCATTATTACACTATCATGTTTATAATTATGGATTTAGGTGTTTGAAAGTCACTTATATATCCCACTATTCAAGTTCATTAAGGCTGTCTTAAACCCTGCAAAATGAATACCTAGAGTGTCACTGGCACAATAAAGTTCTTGCTTGAATTAATGAACAAAGAATGATTAATTAGTCTTTTCCTCTGGGACTGTGGTGGACTGTGCCATATCAATTTGGTTAAATGGAACTACATTTCCCAGAATGCCATTCCCTTTGTCTCCCTGGAGTAAAATTTGCAAAACAAGAACTAGCACAAGATTTGGAAAGTAAAAGAAAAGCAACAGGCATTACTTGAAGAAGGTCTCACTATCAAAGACAGTAAGTCTTCTACATGACTTGAAGAAACTTCAAGTTGAGAACTTTCAAAGATGCTATCATCAGCATGAGTGAAATTGCAACCCAACCTCTGTCTTTTATTGCCAACAATCCTTAAGTTCTACAGTCTCCCACCTCTCCTAGTCAGTAACTCTTCCTGCCTTTTCATTCAATGCCAGTTCCTGTATGCCAACTATTCTACTGTACTACCGTATTTTCCAAAGTTATGCACTATAAGATTAAAATGCTTTATTTTTGTGTTTAAGATATCTGTTGACAGAAGAAGGGATAAGGATGTGGTACATACATACAGGGCAACATTCGGTTCAGTTCTCAGTCGTGTCCAACTCTTTGAGACCCTATGGACTGCAGCACACCAAGCTTCCCTGTCCATCACCAACACCTGGAGCTTGCTCAAACTCATATCCATTGAGTCAGTGATGCCATCCAACCATCTCATCCTCTGTCATCCCCTTCTTCTCCTGCATTCAATCGTTCCCAGCATCAGGGTCTTTTCCAGTGAGTCAGTTTTTCACATCAGATGGCCAAAGTATTGGAGTTTCAGCTTTAGCATCAGTCCTTCCAATGAATACTCAAGATGGATTTCCTTTAGGATTGACTGTTTGGATCTCCTTGCAGTCCAAGGGACTCTCAAGAGTCTTCTCCAACACCACAGTTCAAAAGCATCAATTCTTCAGTGTTCAGCCTTCTTTATGGTCCAACTCTCACACCCATACATGACTACTGGAAAAAGTAGACAGACCCAGCAGTTCAGTCTGTCAAGTAGTTGACTAGACAGACCTTTGTTGGCAAAGGAATGTCTCTGCTTTTTACTATGCTGTCTAGGTTGGTCATAGCTTTTCTTCCAAGGAGCAAGCATCTTTTAATTTCCTGGCTACAATCACCATCTGCAGTGATTCTGGAGCCCAAGAAAATAAAGTCTGTCACTGTCTCTATTGTTTCCCCATCTATTTGCCATGAAGTAATGGGAATGGAATGAAAACTGACCTTTTCCAGTCCCATGGCCACTTCTGAGTTTTCCAAATTTGCTGGCATATTGAGCGCAGCACTTTCACAGCATCATCTTTTAGGATTTGAAATAGCTCAACTGGAATTCCATTACCTCCACTAGCTTTGTTCATAGTGATGATTCCTAAGGCCCACTTGACTTTGCACTCCAGGATGTCTGGCTCTAGGTGAGTGATCACACCATCGTGTTTATCTGGGTCATGAAGATCTTTTTTGTACAGTTCTTCTATGTATTTCTGCCACCTCTTGATATCTTCTGCTTCTGTTAGGTCCATACCATTTCTGTCCTTTATTGAGTCCATCTTTGCATGAAATGTTCCCTTGATATCTCTAATTTTCTTGAAGAGATCTCTAGTCTTTCCCATTCTATTATTTTCCTTTATTTCTTTGCACTGATCACTGAGGAAGGCTTTCTTATCTCTCCTTGCTATTCTTTGCAACTTTGCATTCAAATGGGTATATTTTTCTTTTTCTCCTTTGCTTTTCACTTGTCTCCTTTTCACAGCTATTTGTAAGCCCTCCTCAGACAGCCATTTTGCTTTTTTGCATTTCTTTATCTTGGGGATTGTCTTGCTCCCTGTCTCCTGTACAATGTCATGAACCTCCATCCATAGTTCATCAGGCACTCTATCAGATCTAGTCCCTTAAATTTATTTCTCACTTCCACTGTATAATTGTAAGGGATTTGATTTAGGTCATACCTGAATGGTCTAGTGGTTTTCCCTACTTTCTTCAATTTAAGTCTGAATTTGGCAATAAGGAGCTCATTATCTGAGCCACAGTCAGCTCCCAGTCTTGTTTTTGCTGACTGTATAGAGTTTCTCCATCTTTGGCTGCAAAGAAGATAATCAATCTGATTTTGGTGTTGGCCATCTGGTGATGTCCATGTGTAGAGTCTTCTCTTGTGTTGTTGGAAGAGGGTGTTTGCTATGCGTTCTCTTGGCAAAACCATTAGCCCTGTTTCATTCTGTACCCCAAGGCCAAATTTGCCTGTTACTCCAGGTGTTTCTTGACTTCCTACTTTTGCATTCCAGTCCCCTATAATGAAAAGGACATCTTTTTTGGGTGTTAGTTCTAAAAGGTCTTGTAGGTCTTCATAGCACCATTCAACTTCAGCTTCCTCAGTGTTACTGGTCTGGGCATAGACTTGGATTACCATGATATTGAATGGTTTACCTTGAAAATGAACAGAGATCATTCTGTTGTTTTTGAGATTGCATCCTAGTACTGTACTTCAGACTCTTTTGTTGACCATGATGGCTATTCCATTTCTTCTAAGGCATTCTTGCCCGCAGTGGTAGATATAATGGTCATCTGAGTTAAATTCACCCATTCCAGTCTATTTTAGTTTGCTGATTCCTAGAATGTCAATGTTCACTCTTGCCATCTCCTGTCTGACCACTTCCAATTTACCTTGATTCATGAACCTAGCATTCCAGGTTCCTATGCAATATTTTTCTTTACGGCATCTGAATTGAATTGTAATAGATTTACAGTACTTTTCACACAAACAATACATAAAAAAAGAAAAAGGAAAACTTTTAACATTTATTTTTTTAATTGGAGAAAAACTGTCTGTTTGTTCACTTAAGGAAACATTAACAATTAAAGAAATATTGTCCTTTACAGCACTGGAGAATGCACTGGCAACCCACTTCAGTATTCTTGCCTTGAGAACCCCATGAACAGTATGAAAAGGAAGAAAGACATGATGCTGAAAGATCATCCCCAGGTTGGTAGGTTCCCAGTGTGCTACTGGAGAAGAGTGGAGAAATAACACCGGAAAGAATGAAGAGATGGAGCCAAAGCAAAAACAACGCCCAGCTGTGGATGTGATTGGTGATGGAAGTAACGTTTGATACTGTAAAGAACAACACTGCATAGGAACCTGGAATTGAATATTACTCAGCAATTAAAAAAAGAATGAATTTGAGTCAGTTGTAGTGAGGTGGATGAACCAAGAGTCTGTTACACAGAGTGAAGTAAGTCAGAAAGAGAAAAACATATATCGTATATTAACACATATATATGGAATCTGGAAAACTAGTATTGAAGAGCCTATTTCATGGGAGGAATGAAGATGCAGATACAGAGAATGGACTTGTGGAAAGTTGGGGGGGGAGAGAGAGGGACAAACAGAAAGTAGCATCAACATATACACACTACCATGTGTGAAACAGCGGTGAGAAGTTGCTATGTAACACAGGAGCCTAGCCTGGTGCCCTTGATGACCTAATGGGACAGGATTGGGGGCAGGAGGGAGGCGATATATGTATAATTATGGCTGATTTGCATTGTTGTATGGGAGAAACCAATACCCCATTGTAAAACAATTTTCCTCCAATTAAACAATAAATTTTAAAAGTTTTATTTTTTGCTTTTTTATGCATTATTTGTTTGAAAAGTATTATAAACCTATTACAGTTCAGTACTATACATAGCTGATTGTCTTAGCTGGGTACCTAGGCTAACTTTGTTTAGTTTACAAACAAACTGGACTCACAAACATGCTCTTGGAATGAAACTCGTTCATATGTAGGAAACTTACTGAGTATGGAGAAGAATAGATTCAGAAGTGCCCGGGGAATACTGCTTGTCATCTTTCTCTGTTGTTTATCCAGATCTTCTTTCCAACTACTAGACCTAACTCCTACATTCAAAACCAGAATTTTGGCTGAGGATACACAGAAGCAGGAGTAGAGAGGCCACAGCTTCCCACAGAACTATCAAAAGTTTCCCTTTTGCAGTTCTTATAGGATCACTTAGATTTCCCTTGAAGCCTGGACTTTGCTTCCCTGCCCCTGTGTTTCAGGTGACTAACTTGGTTCCTCCAACATTCCCTTCAGGATGTAACTTGTCTAGTATTTGCCACAATTGTATTGATATAAGATATCCAATAACAGTCATGGGCTTCCCTGGTGGCTCAGTGGTAAAGAATTTGCCTGCCAAGTAGGGGATACGGGTTCGATCCCTGGTCTGGGAAGATCCCCTGGAGAAGGAACTGGCAACCCACTCCAGTATTCTTGCCTGGAGAACCCCATGGACATAGGAGCCTGGTAGGCCACAGTTCATGGGGTCTCAAAGAGCTGGACATGTCTTAGTAACTGAACAACAACAACAATAATTCAATAATAGTCAAAGTGGCTCCAGTTCCCTGATTAAATCTTGATTATTGGCATTATTATTCATGGGCTCAGCTGCATGGAACCACTCTTCAAGGCAGATCTGACCACAGCCTACACTGAACTCCCAATCTACCAACAAGGAGCATCCCCGAGTGCCAAATATGGTACCATTCCCCAAGGGAACCAACCAGCCAGCCACTTGATTACTCTGGATGGCTTCCATTATAGAATAGCAGTGCTTTGTTCTCCTTGGAATAAATGGTTACACTGGATACAGATTTCTTTGCCCAGAGTGCTTCTGCCAAAATCACTATCTATGGAATAGCAGAGTGCCTTATTCATTACTCTATAGAGAATTGCTTCTGATTAAGGAATTCATTTTGTAGCAAATTAAGTGCAACAATGGTCCTATGTTCGGATTTTACTGGTATTACCATATTTCCCTTCATACTGAAGCCGTTGACCTGACAGAACTAAAGATTTAGTTATGGATCCATCTGGCTAGCAATGCTACAAAGTTAGGGTACTATCCTCCAGTATACAGTACATACCCCCAAATCAGAGACCAATATAAGTTGTTTTTACCATAGTCAAGGTTTTCATGTCTGGTAATTAAGGAATGTTATAGGTATGAGTACTTTCACAATTATCCTTATTGCCCTTTAGTGAAATTTTGCTTCCCATTCCTTCGCTTTAGGCTAAACTCATTCTCAGTTTAAGACAGAATGCTTCCACTTGGGATTCAACAAACCCATTTAGCTGGAAGTTGAAGCTACTACTTGGCCACTTTGTGCTTTTCAAACAACTGAGCTAACAGGCAAAAATGAAGTTACTACACTGAGACTTGATTACCAAGGGGAAGTTAGGTTGCTATTTCACAGTGGGTCAGGGAAGAATTAGAGCTACTCTAGCACTTCATTATGTAAGGTAAATACTAACAACCATAAAGGAAGAAACTGACAGTAACACAATAATAGTGGGGGACTTTAATACCCTACTTTCATCAGTGGACTGATCATCCAGATAGGAAATTAATAAGGAAATACAGGTCTTAAATGACACTTTTTAGACGAGCTGGACTTAATTGATATTTATAGAGCACTCAGTCCAAAACCAGCAGACTACACATTCTTCTCAACTGCACAGAACAGTCTCCAGGATTCACCACATGCTGAGCCATAAGACAAGCCTTGGTAAATATAAGAAAACTGAAATCATATCAAGCATCTTTTCTGATCACATCATGATATTAGAAATAAACTACAAGGAAAAGGCTATAAAAAAACACAAACACATGGTAAACAATATGCTGCTAACCAATAGACCACTGAAGAAATCAAAGAAGAAATTAGAAAAAAAATGCCTACAAACAAATGAAGACGAAAGCACAAAATTCCAAACCTATGAGATGCAACAAAAACAGTTTTAAGAGGAAGTTTATAGCAATGCAATCTTGCCTCAAGAAAATAAATATCTCAAACAAACAACCTAACTTACACATAAAACTACTAGAGAAAAAAGAACAAGAAAAACCTAAAGTTAGTACAAGATCAGAGCAGAAATAAATGAACTAGAGACAAAGAAAACAATTGTGAAGATTAAGGAAACTAAAAGCTGGTTCCTTGAAAAAATAAAATTGATAAACCTTTAGCCAGGCTCACCAAGAAAAGAAGGGCGAGTGCTCAAACCAATGAAATTAGAAATGAAAAGAAGTTACAACTTACTCCGCAAAAATACAAAAGATGAGAGACTACTATGTGCAACTGTATGCCAATAATATGGACAACCTGGAAGAAACAGACATATTCTTAAAAAGGTACAGCCTCCCAAGGCTGAACCAGGAAGAAACAGAAAATATGAACAGACCAATTACAAGCACTAAAATTGAAACTGTGATTAAAAAAAAAACTCCCAACAAAGAAAAGTCCAGGACCTTATGGCTTCACAGGTAAATTCTAACAAATAGTTAGAGAAGAGTTCATACCTATCCTTCTGAAACTGTTCCCAAAAGTTGAAGAAGGAAAGTGTCCAAACTCATTCTATAAGTCCACCATCACCCTGATACCAAAAACTAGACAAAGGTGCCATTAAAAAAAAAGCAGAAGAAAAGAAAATTACAGGTCAAACACAGATGCAAAAATCCTCAACAAAATACTAGCAATCCAAATCCAACACAGCATTAAAAAGATCAAACAACATGATCACGTGTGAGTCATCCAGGGATGCAAGAATTCTTCAATACGCACAAATCAATGCAATACACCACATCAACAAACTGAAGAACAAAAATCACATGATCATCTCAGTAAATACAGAAAAAGTTTTTTACAAAATTCAGCAACTATTTATGATTAAAAACTTTCCAGAAAGTAGGCATAGAGGGGACATACCTCAACATAATAACTACAATGACAACCCTACAACTAACAACATACTCAATGGTGAAAAGCTGAAAGTATTTCCTCTAAGATCAGAAACAAGACAAGGATGTCCATACTCACCACTTTTATTCAACATAGTTTTGGAAATCCTAGCTACAGCAATCTGAGAAGAAAAAGAAGCAAAGGGAACCCAAATTGGAAAAGGAATTAAACTCTGTCTGCAGATGACATGATACTATACATACAAGATACAAAGATGCTACCAGAAAACTACTAGAACTTAATAAATTCGGTAAAGTTGCAGGCTACAAAATTAATACACAGAAATCTGCTGTATTCCTAAATACCAACAATGAAAGACCAGAAAGAGCAACTCAAGAAGCAATTCCATTTATCATCATATCAAAAGAATAAAAATAAATAGGAATAAATCTAGGTTTGTGTCTAAGGAGACAACCTGCACTCCAAAAACTACAAGATGCTGCTGAAAGAAATTGAAGATGACGAAAACAGATGGATAGATACACCATGTTCGTGGCTTAGAAGAATCAGTATTGTCAAAACGACTATACCACCCAAGGCAATTTATAGATTCAATGCAAACCCTATCAAATTACCAATGGCAGTTTTCACAGAACTAGAGCAGAAAAAAAGCCTCAAAATTCATATGGAGACACAAAAGACCCCAACTAGCCAAAGCAATCTTGAGAAAGTAAAACAGAGCTGGAGCTCCTTGACTTCAGACTATACTACAAAGGTACATCAATCAAAACAATATGGTCCTGGCACAAAAACAGAAATATAGATCAATGGAACAGGACAGAAAATCAAGAAATAAACCCATGCACTTATGGTCAATTAATCTGTGATGAAAGAGACAAGACTATACAATGTTGGATGGAGAAGGAAATGGCAACCCACTCCAGTATTCTTGCTTGGAGAATCTTGTGGACAGAGGAGCCTGGTGGGCTGCTGTCCATAGGGTCGCACAAAGTCAGACACAACTGAAGTGATTTAGCGTGCATGCATGCATTGGAGAACAAAATGGCAACCCACTCTCTTGCCTGGAGAATCCCAGGGATGGAGGAGCCTGGTGGGCTGTCGTCTTTGGGGTCACACAGAGTCAGACATGACTGAAGTGATTTAGGAGTCGCAGCAGCATACAATGTTGAAAAGACAGTCTCTTCAACAAATGGTGCTGGGAAAACTAGACAGCCACATGTAAGGAAATTAAATGAGATCATTCCTTAACTCCACACACAAAAATATGCTCAAAATGAACTAAAGACCTAAATGTGAGATCAGATACTATAAAACTCCTAGAGGAAAAACATAAGCAATACAATGGTTTTTTTTTTTAATCCATCTCTCAGAATAATGGAAATAAAGACAAAAGGAAACAAATGGGACCTACTTAAACTCAAAAGCTTTTGCACAGCAAAGGAAAAAATAAGAAAAATGAAAAAAAACCCCACAAATTGGGAAAAAATATTTGCAAATGATGTGACCAACAAGGGATTAGTCTCCAAAATTTACAAACTGTTCATGACACTTAACAGCATCAAAACAAACAACCCAGTAAAAAAAAATGGGCCAAAGACCTAAGCAGACATTTCTTCAAAGAAGACATACAGATGTCTAACAGGCACATGAAAAAATGTTAATATTGCTAATTATTAGAGAAATGCAAATCAAAACTATAATGAGATATAATATCACACCAGTCAGAATGGCTATCATCAAAAAATACACAAACAATAAATGCTGAAGAGGATATGGAGAGAAGGGAAACCTCCTACACTATTGGTGGGGATGTAAATTGGTATAGCCACTATGGAAAACAGTATAGAGATTCCTTAAAAGACTAAAAACAGAGCTACCATATGACTCTGCATAAGCATATATGCATATCCCCATTACTAAGCATATATCTGGAGAAAAACATGATCCGAAGGATACAAGCACCCCAGTGTTCATTGCAGCACTGTTTACAATAGCCAAGGCATGGAAGCAAATGTCCTAAATGTCTATTGACAGACGAATGGATAAAGAAGATGTGGTGCATATATATTTATACAATGTAATATTGCTCAGCCATTTGACTGAAATAATGCAGTTTTCATGAACATGGATGGATCTAGAGAGTGTCATACTGAGTGAAGTCAGACAGAGAAGAAATATCATATGACATCCTTTATATATGGACTCTAAAAAGAAATGATACAAATGAACTTAAAAAAGAGAAACAGACTCAGACTTTGAGAATGAACTTATGGTTGCTAGGGGGAAGGATGTGGGGGAAGGGATAGTTACAGAGTTTAGGATAGACATGTACACACTACTATATTTAAAGTGGATAACCAACAAGGACCTACCGTATAGCAAAAGGAACTTTGCTCAATGTTATGTGGCAGCCTGGATGGGAGGGGTATTTGGGGGAGAACGGATACATGTATTCCTATGGCTGAATCCTTTCACTGTTCACTTGAAACTATTACAGCATTGTTTAATTGGCTATACCCCAATACATAATAATCAGGTAAAGAAAAAAGAACCAGAGCTCCCCTGAGATGTGTATTAGTATTCATATAACCTGTGATAAAAATTAATGAAAAGCTACATCAGGACAGTATAAAATGTTCAAACCCTTCATGCATAAAGTTTAGAGACTCCTATCCATCAAGGAGAAGACTCTTGAGAGCCCCTTGGACTCTAAGGAGATCCAACCAGACCACCCTAAAGGAGATCAGTCCTGAGTGTTCATTGGAAGGACTGATGATAAAGCTGAAACTCCAGTACTTTGGCCACCTCATGCGAAGAGTTGACTCATTGGAAAAGACTCTGATGCTGGGAGGGATTGGGGGCAGGAGGAGAAGGGGACGACAGAGGATGAGATGGCTGGATGGCATCACCAACTCGATGGACATGAGTTTGGGTAAACTCCGGGAGTTGGTGATGGACAGGGAGGCCTGGCATGCTGCGATTCATGGGGTTGCAAAGAGTTGGACACGACTGAGTGACTGAACTGAACCCATCAAGGAACTATGACCAGCTAAGAAGAAAAATTATATGAATAGGGAATAAATAGTGGATGAAGTTAGAAATACCAGTTATAATCACATGGCCAGTTGCAGAAATGAGGAATAAAATAGTGATAAATCTGTTGCTTTAATATAAATGTATTCATATAAATGATAGACATATTTAACCAGTTTTTGTACTATCTAACATTAGATATATTCATAGCAATTAACCTCACATCTCAATATTTAAGTTACAGGCTATCAGGGTGGGAGTGACTCAGCTGGAAGAGGAATGAATGCCTCCACAAGGCTGATAAAGTAGCATAGGAGATTTTTCATATGTCCTTTCTGGAGGAGAGGTTGAACACTTTCAAATAATTGTACCATGTTAACCATGTCAGGCAGAGAAGGCAATGGCAACCCACTCTAGTACTCTTGCCTGGAAAATCCCACAGATGGAGGAGCCTGGTGGGCTGCAGTCCATGGGGTCGCAAAGAGTCGGACACGACTGAGTAACTTCACTTTTTCTTTCTTTTTAATCATGTTAGGCAGAACCATGGTTTTGCTATTGTCTCTACTGTCTTGATTTAGAAGTTAAATTTGCTTGATGTGGAATGTATAGTTGAACAGGAATGAACTGTGCTGGATTATGCTTTATTGATTTGGCTAATTTGGGAAATACACGGCCTAGAATCCCCTTTTCTGAATGGTTCTAAGTGACAGTCAACCAAGCAACTTGCCTGAGATCTAGCAGACAGACAGAAAACAGTGGCCATTACTCCTGGAAGAAGTCACGTTAGATAAATGGTGCTGAGCAAGCACAGGAGAGCCTGGGAGGTTACAGTCTTTCCTGACACCCCTTCGCTGTGTCTCTAGCTCATCTTCCTATTGCTTGGCCTTGCTGACCAACAGCAGTGATAGATCTCATACCAGATGCTTGACTGTGGAATCACAAAGGTGGTAGCTAGACAGAGGCAACAGATCCCTAGATTTTTCCATCTATTCTGTGGTCGGTGGCTAGATGAGCTTGGCTTCTGATATTCCTACTAACTCTGACCTGCTTACCATTCCAGCACTTCAGAAGGTATAGCTTGTGACTTATTTTCTGTTCCTCTACTCTCCTTCCCAGGCCTTTACTTCTGTTGTTGTGTGAGATCTAATTCCTATCATAAAGCTCTTATCTCATGGTATTCATAGTGACTCCACTTCTCTGACTGGCAGATTGACTACCTTAAAATTCTCCATGACTAACTTTCACTATGTCCAGTATCTAATGCCCTGACCATCTACATGTTCTCATGGTAGCTCTATAAGTTCTCATATGAGAAGGATCTGAAAGCATTTTACTTTGCTCCTTGAGACTGATTATGAGAAAGGCAAGGAATGTATTTAGTTGTAAAAATTTCATGCAACTTTGGGTTTTTCATGTTCAGTTACTAGACATCAGAAGGACAGACAAAGATTTAATGTTTTATTGCACCAGAGTTCGGAGTGTAGTGGTAGTGGCACTAATTATTCTTTATGGAATGTGCATTAAGACTTATTCTTGAATGTCAGATTTTTTCCCCCTTATTATCAAGCACTCCTTTTTCCCCTCCCACCTCCTCCAATAAAAACAATACCATTGGCCTCAGAGATTAAGTTTGTGTTATCAGTGCTAATTATCAATCTCTTGGGGTACAACTGGAAAGGACACCAAGTAACTCCATTTTATAAGGAATCATCTCTGAAAGCAAAAATATTTTCAAGAACCCAAATAAATTCTTGGTTGGTGAAGTGCTAATTTCTCTTTGGAGGGTGGGTTGGGGGAATTGAGTGCTTTTCCTGAGCATTTCATGGAATTGCCTTTCAAGCTGCTTGACAGAATCCACAAGGGCTTCGTTTGTTACCTCCCAGCAAGGAACATAACGCGCATGACTAATGGAGAGACTGTTTCCAAAGCCCAGGGTAGGGTTAAAGGATGCCACTGAAGCTTCAGGAAGCATCTCTGGACTTGAGGCAATGCAGAACCGGGCTCAAAGGAGCAAGAGTAATGAGCGGTTTCAGGAGCTTGAACTGCTGGAGGAAGCTGGGGAGCGGGCCCGAGACGAGTCACTGCCAACCTTCACCCAACGGAGAGATCTGGGGAACAGATACCTTTGCTTCAACGTCTTCCACCCTTCCATCCCTTCCAGGGCCTCTCTCAAACAATCACAGGCCAGAGGTCAAGGGCCTCTGTTTAGTGCTGTCCATAAAGATCTGCTGCCTGTGGGCAAGGTCAAAAGTGGATCCAGAGGTAAAGAGAATGTCCACATAGACTATTGAATCCAGGTTTACTGGGGAGAATTTTAATCATATCCCAGACATAAGCACCATGCTATTACATGTTATTAGAGACATATTCCTGCATGAACATACCTGAAAGGGTGCTCTTCACTCAGTAATATGTAGTCAAGCTCTATCCGTTACTATCTTGCTAACCCTGATGCATTAAGTATTCATTCAGATGAAAATCACTTGGCTTGAATGCCTGTCTTTTTTATATTTTGTCTTTAAGAGCTATGAGGACACAGAATTAATTTAGTTGCCTTGCATCAAATAAAATTGAATTATTTTGGGACTCCTACATTTAGAATAAACCAGAAAACAGTCGTTTTAATCATTAGGATAATTGAAACACACAATACCCATCAACGATGCCTTCACAATGACACTTGGTATTCTTAAATGAGTTTAACTGGATACTGCCCTTTTCCCATTTACCACTGGAGTTTTCATTGAATATCACTGTATTCCAAATACCACATGATTCTAATGAATAAAACAATTCATACCATTTTAACAGAGAAGGCGATGGCACCCCACTCCAGTACTCTTGTCTGGAAAATCCCATGGATGGAGGAGCCTGGTGGGCTGCGGTCCATGGGGTCGCTAAGAGTCAGGCACGACTGAGCGACTTCACTTTCACTTTTCACTTTCATGCATTGGAGAAGGAAATGGCAACCCACTTCAGTGTTCTTGCCTGGAGAATCCCAGGGACAGGGGAGCCTGGTGGGCTTCTGTCTATGGGGTTGCCCACTCAGACACGACTGCAGCAACTTGGCAGCAGCAGCAGCACACCATTTTAACCAAATACCATTCAACAATCACAAAGAGACTGTGGCTTGTTTTAACAAGGGTTTCCCTATGGTGGTGGGACAGGCAGTAGGCAGGCTTCATCTCCCTGCCATCTGCTGGCAATTGCAGGCTTGGATTTCCTATGGCAAAAAAGCAGGAGCCTTGGATTCTATCTGTCTCTAGAAACGGTAGGCCACGGTTCTAGCGTTAAACTTCTGGAATAATTTCTTTGTCCTTGATGAAACTACTTGTCCTCAGATGTCAGGTTTTAGCATCATCTTTCCATTTGCTCTTTCTTCTACTTCTTGCCTCTGAATATGATTTTTATACTCAGGGTCAGCATTATCTGCATATTCACAGATTTAATCAATGACTATAATCAGAAAACCCCAGTGAAGGGCAATTATTTCAAGATTTCTACCAAAGTCTCTAAATGCAGAGGAAAGTGAATTTCTGGAATTAGGGAGACTCTTGGGAAGGAGGAGATGACAGGGACATCCCATTGTAAACAGGAAATTTCTTTGAAGATTCATGTTTTATCAGTAAAATTTGTATGGATTTTTCATTTTGTGTCAAGTATCAAGAAATATAAAATGGTTTCTGTAAATCTAAAAGAACTCCAGCTGCACAAAGATGTGACCATTTTTTTCTGTGGCCTCACATACCCTAGCACACCACTGTGAAGTGTTATCTGAAAAACACAGGCCTTTACCTATCAAATTAGCAAAACTTAAAACACCTGCCCATTGTGTGTGTACACGTGCAGCTCCCAGGGTTACAAGGTACTGACTGGTGGGAAACAAACTTTCTTCCAGAAGCTCATCAAGACCAAATCAAACATTTGTCTACTTTGACCCAGCAACTCAACATTAAGAATTTGTTCCAGGAAAACAATCACAGATGTGTACAAAGGTAGGGACAGCCAACTTATAAAAACTGAAAAATCAGAACATAGATATCCAACAGTAGTATGCGCTACAGTACTAGGTATCTGTCGGTTGACTACCCAGCACCCATTTCCCCTAAAAATATCAGATTTTGCTAGGGTATTCTTCCTATCTACCCCAGCACCTACTCATACATAGTTTTCCCTTGAACAATGTGGGGATTCATTCACCCAACCCCCTACCCTCCACAGTCAATTGACTCCCTTAAAACTAAACTAGTGGTAGTCTGTTGACCAGCAATCTTACTGATAAAACAGTTAACACATACTTTATATATTACATGTATTATATACTTATATTGTTGACCAGCAATCTTACTGATGATAAAATACTTCACACACACTTTATATATTACATGTATTATATACTTCTATTCTTACAATAAAACTAGAGAAAATGTTTTAAGAAAACCATAAGAAAATATATTTATGAGAACTGTATTCTATTTATTGATACTGTGATTTGTCACCTTTTTACAAGGATAGTCAGTACCTACATCAATACTGTCTTGTGATACAAAAGATAGTCAATGTTACATATATTACTAACATAAGACGTCCAAAATGAAAAAAATAACGTGAAAAACTTGTATTTACAGATGTAATGATTCATGCATTGATAATGAAGAAATGGTAACATGCATCACGGAAGCCTAGTATAATTCGTAGGATTAGCTTCACGGTAGCCTAGCCTACATACTAATGAATGAATCATTATAACATTTTTAAGGCAATGCAGTATTATAGCCATACTCATAATATTATACTAGAAACATGTTACATTAAACAAAAAACACTTAGCTGTGAAGATACGCAGTTTCTTCAATTGTTATAGAACCAGGTTCCACTTGCCCGATGCACAGCAAGCCCAACACGCCCAGACGCCAAGGTTTGCAGCAGAGGGGGTTTATTCACAGGGCAGTGAACCCATGAGATGGGAGAACAAATTGTCTCCTCTGAAGGTGAGGGAGTGCGGGAGGAATCAAGCAGCACTGTGGGCTGAGGAGTGGGACTCCCCGGGGATGCAAGGATAGTGATTTGAGAAAGGTGAAGTAATGGGTGGTTCTGCGCAGGCGTAACCAGCCTACAGGTGGGGCACCTGCAAAGGTCACTCGCACATGCCCAGTTGAACGGTGGGCGGTCCTATCCAGTCTTAACCAGTTCAGCTCCAACCAGACGCAGCAGGCTCCAAATCACTAGAAAATAGCCCCAGGAAAACATCCTATTGCTTAGATTATGGTGCAGATAGGAGGACATGCAAATCTTAAAACCACCTTGATTCGGGAGGGCAGATGAAATGGATTTAACCCTCAGTTTCACAATTACGAGAGAGGCAAACCATATGATAATGTAATTTTTTGAAAGCAAAGTTATGAAACAGTAAGAAAACTAATACATTATTAATTTATGTTAAATATCATTCACATGCATAACTTTTTCTTAATTTTCTCAATATTTTCAGGCTACAGTGTTTGTCGGCAAGTTTCTTCAAATTGTCACAAATATCCCCCCAATTTACCCATGTGTATATGTATTTTAAAATTTTTGGCTGTGTCAAGTCTTAGCTATGGCCAACAGGCTCCAGAGTGTGTGGGTTCAGTAGTTGCAATGTGCCGGATTAGTTGCTCCTGGACATGTGGGATCTTAGCTCTCCAGCCAAAGATCAAACCTGCGCTCTCTGCATTGGAAGGCAGAGTTTTAGCCATTGGACCACTAGAGAAATCCAGGGAAGCGTTTTTTGGGGAAAAAATATACATATACATGTAAGTGGGCTTGTAGTTCAAATCATGTTTTTCAAGGCTCAACTGTACTTGAAGATATGACCAAACTGTCAGCTGAAGAAATAAACCAGGGCTGGTTTAAACCCATGGGGCTATGCCCCTGTTATTGGCCAGGAAAAGACACCAAAAGCAATTCATATAACGCATTCCCTGCAGGGCCTCCTCCAGGGATTGCCTTGATCTCTATTTTGTGCTTTTTCAGTTCGGGAGGTGGATTTTCAAAACTCACTGCATTTTCAAAACTCCTTGAGGCCAGGTTTCTCCTGTGGCCGTTCTCCCAATCAGATATACTCAGTTGAGATTTGGAAGCCCCCAGGAAGGTGGCCCCTTCTTTCTAAGCTAATATGGATATTACTCTGCCACCAAAAGTCCGTCTAGTCAAGGCTATGGTTTTCCAGTAGTCATGTATGGATGTGAGAGTTGGACTATAAAGAAAGCTGAGCACTGAAGAATTGATGTTTTTGAACTGTGGTGTTGGAGAAGACTCTTGAGAGTCCCTTGGACTGCAAGGAGATCCAACCAGTCCGTCCTAAAGGAAATCAGTCCTGAATATTCATTGGAAGGACTGATGCTGAAGCTGAAACTCCAATGCTTTGGCCACTTGATACGAATAACTGACTCATTTGAAAAGACCCTGGTGCTGGGAAAGATTGAAGGTGGGAGGAGAAGAGTATGACAGAGGATGAGATGGTTGGATGGCATCACCAACTAAATGGACATGAGTTTGAGTAAACTCTGGGAGTTGGTGATGGACAGAGAGGCCTGGTGTGCTGTGGTCCATGGGGTCACATGGGGACATGACTGAGTGACTGAACTGAACTGAATACGGACAGTGTGGGTACAGGCAGCTTCTCTGAACCTGTTCCCTGTAAAGCAGGGGTAACATCAGGTACCCAATATGGAAGCAAGGTAGATGCCCTGACATCTTCTTTTTTAATATTTCTTTCCTGGACATTGTAACTTGATCATAGCTTGGCAGTGTCACTTGATTGAGGGGGTCAGAGAATTCTTAGATACAGAGGCTTTTTCTCCCAAGCTTTATTATACCCAGAATCAGGAACCTGGCTAAGAAGAAGGTGGGTCAGAGCAAATCTGCTCAGACCTGTGTTATCCACACCATGAATGTGGCTTCTTTATGAACACACCCTGACAAATTCTCAGACAATAGAGATTCAATTTTCTCACAAGAGAAAATCCTCTTTATACCTGCTTCTCCCCCCCCCCCCCGCCTTTTCTATTTTGGCCATGCCATGAGGCATGCAGGGTCTTAGTTCCCCAACCAGGGACTGAACCCACACCCCCTGCTTTGGAAGCATGGAGTCTTAACCACTGGACCACCAGGGAAGTCACAGACCTCAGCTTCTTCATTAAAAAAAATGTTTAGAAAAGGTGTTAATTCCCTAGAGTCCCTTCCAATTTTAGAAGTTTCAAGTTATTAGCTAGACAAAATGGTTGGAAGTTTTATGCAAACTCAATCTTTACGTAGCCAAAGGTCAGCCTTGAAATGTTTTTATTTCTTATACATCTTTGTAAACATGCCCTTTAATAAAATTTCCCTTGAGTACAAAGCATAAAAAATAACAATTAAAGTGTACTGCACAGAATAGCAATGTCCTGGGCATATTATGAATTGACCCCTATGAAAACTGCTGATAGTTTATCTTCTTTGATCCACAAATCAGCAATTTTATATGGCTCAAGCTACTAAGATCATTAAAATGCAAAATTTTTAAATGTGTTATGTTTGTCCGGAATATCAGCAGATTAAGAAAAAGCTGAGAATTTCATGTTTTCCTACACTTGTTTTCTTTTTCGGTGGAGGATGCTGGAAGACAGAATGATACTGCCATGTTTCAACTTCTGTAAAAGTAAAAAAGCCCTCTGAACTCCCTCTTTGTTCTCTAGCCACAAAGCTTGGCCAGTTCATTCCTCCTGCACAGCAGAGTCTAAAAGTGCCCAAGCTGCGCTCTGTGACTTCCTGCGCTGCCCTATTCCTGCATCCTCTGGTGACGTCATTTGAGGATATGGGACACTATTGGCAACTTGTTTGCCTGCATCCTTTTAATCCATTTCTTGCCAGAGTTGGTATAGAATCATCGTCTCTGTCAATAATGACAGGGATATTGAGATAGCAAACCCTATACAGCACTTGTTATAGACTGGGAACTGGAGAAAATGCTCTGTATATACTAACCATTCCATCTTTACTTTCCTCCAAGAGCTATACAATTACTACTCTTCACTTTATAAGTGAATAGATCAAGTACATAAAGTTTTCTTCACTTGCTCGGGGTCACACAGCTAGCAAGTGACCCAGCCAGGACCTCAGCCTCCTGTAACCTCATGCCCTGCTGCCTCTCTGGTTAGACCCCAAAACACATGATTAACTTGTCAGTGTTGTGGGCATGATTCCAGAGTAATTTTCAGGACAGGGTCATTGCCACCTACCATCACAGACAAATTTACAAATGTACTTCATGATGAATATGCATCGATACATTCAAAACATTTATCTGCACCAGCGAAGCTGCAGCATCCCCATGCTCCCCTGGGTATCTCTATGGGTATAGAGGTATGGGCCTTATACTTGCAGCAGATCAGTTTCCAGGCTGGGAGAGACAAGCATAGTTTCTACAAGTAATTACTCCCTCTAAGATTCTTACGCACTGCTCTAGAGGGCTCCCCACTTGAACTCCTACCCTTGATACTGATGAAAACAGAATCTACCTGAACTATTTACGTTGATTTTTGAGGTGTAAGTAGAAGAGAGTATCATGTTATTTAATACATTTACTAATAAAAATCACTCCATCTATTCTTATTTACCCAGTGCATTACTTAACTATTCTAAATGAGAGAAGTTTTAAGCAGTAAACTTATAGTGATCCTAAATGTTCAAATGCATGTTATCATCTTCAAAGCCACCCTTCGAAGGGCTTTATCCTCATTTCATTGCTGTTGCCTTTTTCCCTGAAGGGCTTGGAAATCTCGTTGCTAATCAGTCTTGTGAACTAATTCTTAGAGAAACCAGGCTTGTTATTCAATGGCCACTCCTACACTGGGCGGGCTTCCCTGGTGGCTCAGCAGTAAAGAATCTACCTGCCAAGCAGGAGACATAGAAGACGTGAGTCCAATCCCTGGGTCAGAAAGATCCTCTGGAGAAGGAAATGGGAACCCGCTCCAGTACTCTTGCCTGGGAAATCCCACGGACAGAGGAGCCTGGTGGGCTGCAGTCCATGGGGTTGCAGGGAGTTGGACCCGACTCAGCCACTGAGTACACATGCTTAAGTCAGTCATCAGGCTCCTCCTGCTCCTCCATTCGATGTGAGAATAGCAAAAGAGGCAGTCTAGAACCACCCTAGGAATTCAGCTGGACCCCTTGCTGCTTGAGTTCTTTGAGACGGGAAAACCCATTTAAAATAGAGACACTAAAATTTTAATCACCGAAGGCCTGTCACAAGAGGCTGCAGGTGGATTATGCACTATCTGTAGAACTTGGCTTTTTTCCTTGAATGCACTTTTGAGTCTGAGAACTGTGCACATCTTTTTCCTTAGCAAGCAAGTTATTTTAAGAAAAGAAAGTTCTTTCTACTTATTTAATATTGTAGATTTGCGGTAAAATGTTTGTCTTTCAGAAGGTTGGAGTTCTGTGATCTTTTCTTCTTTTTTTCACTTTACTCATGGGGGCAACATCTGCTCCCATTTACCTACAAAGGCTCTTTTAGGGGCTTGCTGGGCTTAAATATCCCATCGTTGGGCCAGCAGTGATCTGGCTACTCCAGGAAGGCCTGAAAGGACATTATCTGAGGATGTCCTTGATGACCCAGGCGCAATGATTTGAAAACATGCCCGGGTTCTCCCTTCGCCTTCGTTATCCAGACTAGCGTCCTTTCACAACCCCATCTGGAGCGCTTGGCTCAGTGTTAGGGAAGGACAGATTCCTACCAGATGGTTTATCAGAGGACCTGGCACATGGTTTGGCCAAGAAAACCTCATCTAATACCTCTGAGTTTGGGAAGCATTAGACAGAAGAGTAGCTCCAGTCCTTCTGCATGCCCAGGAATGTTTTGCTTATTAAATTTTTAAAACGATGCTCAGAGTAAATATCTAGACAGAAGCACTTCTGGAGATCTGGCATCACAGACGGTGCTGAACTAATGTATCCCCTTAGAACAGCTTTACGACATCCATAAAGTCTGGGATAGGGCCAGAGCCTTGGGCTTGAAAAATATGAGACTCATGTTAAAAGGTATGAGGCATTTTGACAAGTGATATTTTAATTAAAAAAAAAAGTAACTCTGATCAGCACAAAATGTGTTGATTGTCTAATAGGCTGCTTAAAATTAATATGTTCAAACCTACTTCTTCCACAGTCTTCCTCATCTTAGTGGCCATTCTATCTTTTCATTTGCTCAAGCCAAAACCCATTAGAATCATTCTTGATTCCTCTTCCCCTCATACGCAACATCCACTCATTGGTAAACCTTGTCAATTCTGTCTTCACAATCTGTATGGCATATAGCCTCTCTGCTACCACCCTGGTTGGAGCTGTCATATTCTATCATCCAGATGGTGTCAGGAGTCTCCTCCCTGCCACTCTTGCTCCCATCTTTACTCCCATTCAGTCTATTACCAACACAGCATCCTAAGTAAGACTGCTGGAAGCCCTGTCCCACCTTGGTGCTCCTCTACTGAAGATACTTCCCTGGTGGCTCAGACGGTAAAGTGTTTGCCTGCAACGCGGGAGACCAGGGCTCACTCCCTGAGTCAGGAAGATCCCCTGGAGAAGGAAATGGCAACCCACTCCAGTACTCTTGCCTGGAAAATTCCATGGATGGAGGAGCCCGGTGGGCTATAATCCATGGGGTCGCAAAGAGCCGGACATGACTGAGCGACTTCACTTTTACTTTCACTGAAGGTACCCCAGTGGCTCCACGTTAGGTACCTTCATGGAGCTCCCTCAGGCTGTCCGGCCCTGCATGCTGGAGTCTCCTGTGTCTCTGCACTCATCTTTCACTGCTCTCTTCTGGCTCTCTCCATTCCAGTCACACAGACCTTCTTTTGGCCCATGAGCTCTTAAGGGGTACGCCCATCTAGGACATGTGAACTTGCCTGCTCCCATTGTGGCAGCATTTGTCCCCCAAAGTCCCACTTGGTTCTCCCCCTCCCTCCCCACCCTTCTCTCCTTTCTTTCGCTCCCTGTCCCTTCTTTCCTTTCTCTTTCCCTCCTCCTTCCCCACTTGGTTCTCCCCCTCCCTCCCCACCCCTCTCCTTTCTTTCGCTCCCTGCCCCTTCTTTTCTTTCTCTTTCCCTCCTCCTTCCCCACTTATTTTTTTTCCTACGCATTTATCACCATCAGATATATACTCTTCTCACTGTGTCTATTCTCTCTCTCTACTAGAATATACACCCCTTAAGGGCAAAGAACTTTGTCCCTTTTTGAAAAAATATTATTTCCATATCACAAAGAACCAATAATTAAACTTGACACACATTAGGCACTTAAAGACTATTTTCTGAATGAATAAATCATATATTTCCCAAATATGTGTCAGGAACTGTGCTTATTGCTACATATATAGTGGTGAACGAAATAGACAGACTTATGACCTTGTGGATCTTTAAGTCGAACGGCCAGTGTGTATGCATTAATTAATTAGACACTAGAAAGAGCTGAAGCACTGGAAGAAGTGAAAATGTTTAATTAAGTTGGCGAGTTGGGTCTGAGAAGTGCCATTGTGTGACAGAAATCAAGCCATGTTGAAGGCTGGAGCATTATCTGAACCATGGCAATCATCGAAGGCTTTCATGCAGTCAAGCGACCCAGCCCCGTGTGCATTTTACAAAGTCCTCTCTGGCCGCAGTGTGAGGATGGATTGGAAGGGGTCGAGAGTGGACACAGGGAGCTGCGATGAGAGGTGTTTTCTGGAGTGCACCTGAGAAATGATGGTCACAGCCTGGGGCAGCCTGCATTAGAGGGAAGGACATGAACTTAGAGCCTGTTTGCATAGGATTTGGGTGGTTAGAAAGTGAGAGGGGTAAAAAATGAACTTCAGTGTGCCTTGAACAGCCGGTGTGTGCCATTTCTGGGAGGCTTGTTGGAATAAGTGGAGTTTGGGATGCTGAGTGATGTGATGGTGAGGGTGAGAATGGGGAGCAGGCTCTGAGTCAGCATCTGACACGCTGAGTGTCACGTATACACAGGCACCATCCCCATGGTGATAGTTCTGCTTAGAAGCAAGTCTGAGCAGGTGCCACAGATTAAAGAGCCATTAGTTTACAGACAGATGGTGATCCAAGTCCCTGGGTGGATGGGGTCACAAGGAAAGACTTGAGGATGAATAAGGAAGGAGGGCTGGGGCAGAATGCCACCTGACTCCAGTGTTTCAAGGCCTCAGTCACGTAGGCAAAAGAGCCTACCATGAAGTTAGGAGAAAAATCAGTGTGTCAAGCAGGCCAAGGGTACAGAGGAGGGTACGGCCAGCTGTGCCAACTATGACTAAGAGATCAAGCAAGGCAGGGACTACAAGTATACACTGGAATTAACTAGGAGCATGGAAGCCACTGGTGAGAGCAGTTTCAGGGAGCCTAAGACAAATAAAGCAGTGATGAGAGAAGGGAAGGCGAGGACATAGAAGCAGAAGGTAGATAAGAATGCATAATAGCTGTGAAAGGCACAGGTATGGCAGCAAAGCTGCCCATAGGAGCACAGTATTTTTAAAGTGAATAAAGCTTAAGTGGCTGAAAAACATTTGGAGGAGGCAGTGATCAGGGAGTGGCTGCATAGACTCAGCAGCCTGAGATATTGTGATTTATAAAAATTATGTATTTGGTCGTTCAGATGACCAAAATGTATTTCTCATAGATATTGGTTCCATGGTACCTGGCTCACAGCTTCCAAAACCTCTGGAACTTTCTGAGCAGTAAAGGGAACGGGAGCATCTTTTGTTGTAATATTTGATTTCTTGTCTTCAGTTCCTGAAGTCTCTTCAGAGCCATGTAAGTGAAACAGGTGTCCTGTTATTCATAACAAGCCCCCTTACCTCATACCTGGGTTTACGTTAATGAGGTGAATTTTAGAAAACATCTAAGGATAGACTGAAGCCATGGCTGTCCCACTCATGAGGGCACAGATGTATCTGCTGATCTTACCAGGAGAGTCTGCTCTTTGTTTCATTCTTGACATCCCTTAAGTTTGGGAGGCAAGGCCACTTTCCTCAGTCCTGGTGCGATCGTTTGCTATACTCCTTCCATCATTTCTTCCCGGTAGGCACAGATTGGAGGAAGGAGTTGAGGGAAATAGAGGAGTCTAGAATAACTCCTGGGTTTGAGTACTATGATAGAGGGACGTTTTGGGGAGGTAGGGAATGCAGGAGTGGAACAGGGTTGGAGGGAGCCGATGGTGAATTGCATTCATTCTTTAACACACTGAGTGGAGATGCTTGTGAGACACTGACAAGGAGACGATCAGTCAGTAGCTGGACCTATAGCTCTAGAGTATAAAGTACTGGCTGGGGAGAGAGCTGTGGGTTGAAGATGGATATTGACAAATTATCCATACACAGGAGGTGATTGTAACTAACAGAATATAGAGCTGGGCCCAGTGCGTGCTGTAGGGAATACCTGCATTTATTTACATGGCAGGTAGAGAAACACCCAGCTGAGAAGACTGGAAAGGTGAGTGGAAACCAAGAAAGGTGATGCAAAGACCAAGAGAGGAGGGTTTTGAAGACAAGGGAAGCGTCAGCAGGACCAGCGCTGCAGGGGATCAGGTAACGGAAGACTGAGGGAGTCCGCTGAGTCCTGTCGTGAGGGTCCTAGAGCTAGAGGCTGCAACCTCAGAGGACCTGCTGGGGGCAACAGTGGGGCTCTTGACTGAATCCTAGTCCAAGGCTCGAGGCTCCGTTTAGTTTTCATAAGTCAAATGAGGAGGCTGGATTGGATGACTAGGTTCCTTCCAGTTCTGAAATCATGATCTCAGAGCTTTCACAGGAATAAAAGCCCATAACAACAAAAGAATGACCTGTCCTGGGGAATGTTTTAAGGCTTGTTCACTAAAGCAGCCAAATACATACCCCAAAGTAAAGAAATCTTGACTCACCGAGGGTCTCTGCTGGAAATCAAAGCACTGAGCTGCTGTGTGAGGCCTGATGCCTGCTTGTCCAAAAATCTGTTGGAAAACGTCAGGCAGTTGGTGGCAGCTGGACCAGATGACCTTGCGGTTATTTTCAAGTCAGTGATTCTCATATCCTCTGAGGGAGACCTCATTCCCGTTACTAATTTTGTCGTATTTCCCATGGGGATTGTGTGGCAAAAGATTTCTGTTCTGATTTCCACTCAAGGGCCACTTGACTGGCTTTCCTCCTCTGCTTACAGAGTCTCCTCTTTAATATGAGGAGAGGTGGGGCCCCTGACCTTGACACCCAGTTGAGCTGAGTTTCCGTCTCCTCCCAGCTCCTCCTTGGACCCTTTCTTCCACAGGGAGGAGCGTCACCCTACAGGTCTTGAAGTCAGGGACTCATCGGATGTTTGAGGGTCAGGGGCTAAGGGGGTCCAGGATCTGGGTTGAGAGGAGGCCATGACTGTGCAGCCCACAGAGAAGGGGTGTGTCTTCCACCACACTCCTTGTTTCAGCACCCACAAGAGGGCACGTGGTGAGAACTGAGGTTTGGGGGCTCCAGTAAGAGAGAAGGATGCTCCACAATCCATCCTCAGCATCCTCTTCCTTTCCACCTGGTCTGCTTCCCCAGGTGTGGGTACCAGCTCTGGGCCTCCACCATGATGATGCAGCAGGTTCTAGAAACAGAGATAAAATGGAAGATGAGCCTCCCTTTAGGGGACCCTAGAGCTGTCGATGATCACTCAGCTGGGCAGTAGGTGCAAAGCACAGGAGAGGACTGGAGGCCACATGGCAGGGTGCAGTGAGGCCATGGGGCAGGGGAAAGGTGGGGGTGCATGAGAGCTACAGGGTAGGTGAACCCTTAGGAGAAAGGGGAGCTTTAAACACTGCTTTTTGCTAGATTTTCTTTGAGAGCCACAAGGCTCTAGGGAGACTCTCCCCGCAGGGCATCCAGGCACCTCCACTGTTGGCTCCTCTTCAACACTTCCAGCCTTGCTTCCATCTCAGCATCCCCTCCCCCTCCTCCCTGCACTGTAGCCTGGGAACTTCTCAGTCCAGGGGCCAAGCTTAGGCTGAGGACCAGCCCTGAGCAGGAGCGATGAGGGCACCCCCAGGGTCTGTCTGGTCTTGCATGTCTCAAATTCACCTTTGTCCCCTGAGAAGTTGTGTCTTACTGTCTGGTTGCTTCCGGTTGGGAGTGGGGTGGCAGAGAGAGGGTCATTTGCGCAGACCTCTTGGGTCATTATGATCTCCAGATATCTAGTAAACTCATGGACTCCTTGCAGGTTGGGGATGGCCCTGAAATCTGTTGTTTAATCAGCATGCATCGCTGCACTCTACAGTCACCTGTGGGCCTTGGGCCTGGCCTCTGGAACTGATCCTTCTGTCAGTGGACAGCAGCCGACAGAGTCAGCATGGAAGTGGAGCGGGAGCAGAATCCGCAACACCTTGTTCTTCCTGGAGGAGGGTAACTACAGTTCTGCCTTCTCAATCTTGTGCTTGCCTCAGGCTCCTGGGAAAAGGGTGCCCCCCTCCATCCTTCCTGAACCAGAGGATGGAAAGATCTCACCCCCACATGAGATCTCCCCATTACCTTCTAGACCCAAGCACACTGAAGACGCTGTCGTGCCTGGGAGGAAGACAAGAGGGAATGAGAGGCAGGAACATAACTGACCTTTCTCCTTGTGGCTGGAGAGGGTTGATTGTTTAATCACCAAGTCATATTCAACTCTTTTGTGATCCCATGGACTGTAGCCCTCCAGGCTCCTCTGTCCATGGGATTTCCCAGGCAAGAATACTGGAGGGGGTTGCCATGCTCTACTCCAGGGGATCCTCCTAACCCAGGGAGCAAGCCCATGTCTCCTGTGGCTCCTGCACTGCGTGCGGATTCTTTACCACCGAGCCACCAGGAAAACCACCCTTATCATTGTTCTTACAGAAATGCAGAGCGAGCTCCTAGCTTGCATTGCTTCCCTAGCCTCTACTCCCCTGAGCTGTCAGCATCCATTTCCCTGGGGAGCTCAGTGGTCAGAGTGAGCCATGACGCCTCCTCTTCTGTGTGCCCTCCATTCGCTTCCTCATGAGAGTGTTCCACTGCGCAATCACTAGGCACAGGGTCAATTGATGGGAGAGGCTCGGTGTATGGCGGCTACTCCAGGTCCACTTCTGCCTTTCTACCTCATTCAGAACAACCACCATGAGCCTCCTCACATGGTGGGCACGGCTCACACAACCTGACTGAGAGGCAAGGTCAATGTGAAGGCAACAGTGAATACAGAGGGTGGACTAGAGGGGGCAAAGGCCTTCCTGCCCCTGCCCTCACCTGAAAATCATTTATTCCACCAGATATTTATTGATCACTGGGGCTTCCCTCGTAGCTCAGACGGTAAAGAATCTGCCTGTGATGCAGGAGACCTGGATTCGATTCCTGGGTCGGAAAGATGCCGTGGAGAAGGAAATGGCAACCCACTCCAGCATTCTTGCCTTGAGAATTCCATGGACGGAGGAGCCTGGTGGGCTACAGTCCATAGCGTTCCAAAGAGTCAGACACAGCTGAGCAACTAACACTTTAACTCTACACTGTGGTAATGATATTGTAACGTCACTAATGTATACATGGTTTTCATCCCAGGCTCCAGGCACAGAACTCATAAAACCCTTGGAATCTCTTAAGCGAAGTGATAAGTAAATACATGTATTTCTTCTTTACGGTCTGACTCTACCAATTAGAAAGCAGGCTCCCGAGAGCAGGGACTTGGCCTGCATTGTTCACTTTGCGCTCCCAATGCCTGAAACCGTGCCTGGGACACTCGGTGTAGATGCTTGATAAATACTTATTGATTAAACACATAATGAATGAACCTCACAAAGCTTCTAAATTACAGCTGTGAAAAGTGCCCCAAAGGAGAAGCCACAGAGCGCTGTGACAGCACATCCCCAAGGGGGTGTGCAGGTCTCATGATGTGCACGGGGGTCCTGAAGGGTCACTCTCACTGGTCAGATGGCTTGACTAGTAGGGTGGCGGCTGTGGGGCTACACTTAGGTGGCGGAGATGCTGGACTTACTTTCAGTTGGGTCCTTGCCACATTTAGCCTCTTGAGCTGCACTAAAACATTAGCTACTAGCCATGTGTGCCTATTTAAGTTTCACTAAAACGAAATGAAATTTAGAGCTTACTTTCTTAGTCACACATTTCAAGGGCTCAGTCGCCCCATGAGCCTGGTGGTTACCATCTTGGGCAGAGTCATTGAACACAGATTGTTTCCCTTATCACTGCTGCTGCTGCTGCTAAGTCGCTTCAGTCGTGTCCGACCTCTGTGCGACGGCAGCCCACCAGGCTCCCCCATCCCTGGGGTTCTCCAGGCAAGAACACTGGAGTGGGTTGCCATTTCCTTCTCTAATGCGTGAAAGTGAAAAGTGAAAGGGAAGTCGCTCCGTCGTGTCCGACTCCCAGTGAGTCCTACTGGGGCAGTGCTGGTCTAGACTGTGTTTCCCACCAGCAGGCCACTAGGTTTGGCATGATCTGACTGTCACATTTGGATCAGTATCCATTCCAATTAGCAGTTCTGATGATCGGTAGCTAGATGGGGAGAAAGAGAGAAGAAAGAAAAAGAAAGGGAGGGAAAGGGAGAGGAAGAGAGAAACACGAGACCTGGTTACCAGCGACTCCTACAGAACTGCACCACATTTCCTGCAAATTTTCACTTTCAAGCCACAAAACAAGCTCTCCCCTATTGCCTCTCTGCCATACGCCTGCCTCTCACCCTGAGAAACTTATGATGATGCTGGAGCCAGAAACAGAATAAAAAAAAAAATGGTTGGTCTTATTCATATCCTCACATTTCCTGCTGGAAGGAGAAAGACGGGATGGTTGACACTGTCTGCAAGGGAGGAACAAAGGGAGAACTCAGACTGTGGATGGAGGCTCATCTCTAGCTAGGGACACTGCTGCTGAGAAGCCAGGAAGTCAGGTGCACTGCTCCTTTTTCAGGTTAAAGCATGATATCACCCTCAGGAGAAAATGACAGAAAGAGAAGAGCCTCGAGCCTCCAGAGCAAGGTGGCCAAGACAGGCTCAGAAATCTGTGCTTTCTAAGCAGGACATTTTATCATTCTTGCTTTTCGTTGTTCATCCCTCCTGTGTGCTTCTTTTGTACTTTAACTTTTTTTTTTTTTGACAGGCCCAGCCAGGCTTAGCTCCAGCCAGAGGCAGGAGATTTTGTCCCCACTGGTGCAGGAGCATTCAAGAAGGTGCAGCCACTTCCGGTGGCAGGCTGGTGGCAGGGCAATTTTCTGTGAGCAAGTCCCAGGGGGGACATAAATTCTGGTAGACAATATTGGGTCCACTTGGTGAATTCTTTCTTTCTGCCTGGAGCTTCACCTTCCAGGGCAAAAAGCATGGATGTTTTAATAAGGGAAGTGATAACAGCAATAGGCTCTAAGGCTGAAGACTGCAAGGACACAACACCTGTGCCTCCTACAACCACGGCAGTGCATGGAAATCACGTATTTTCATATCTTGCATACCTGGTGTGTGACCAGAAATGAAGACAATTCAAAGGTAAAATTATTAACACTCATATTAATTAGTTGTCATCTCCCATTTGTTAGAGAAATACAATTCCAAATATTCCTTGTGAGATTACATGCTAATATTAATTTCTTAAAGCCCTTGGATAAGTGCAGGATAGATTTTCCCAAGCAGTTCAACATGCAAGTGACAATGTGTGAACATGCTCATTTCCAGGGGTCAATTACAAGCAATGAATTCTGTGTGTGTAACGGCCTTTGTCAGAGCCATTGTCTCACACACCTCTAACAAGACAGCCCTCCTGGTGTCACTCCAACGGCCAAGGAGCAAATAGGAAAAAATGAACCATCAATCAATTTAATGCTAGCCTTTCCTTTCACATAGAAAGCCTCCACTCAGCTGATGATGACTGACATAAAAACTAAATCCATCTGCTTTATCACTCCTCTCCAAAAAGACAAGTCTGAGAAGCAGGGTAGAGGAAAAAATATGTAGGATTAGCCTTACCCTTAGTTACTGGTCTGCTGGTGTACTAATAATCTATCCACTTGCAAGGAGAAAAATAAAAAAAAATATTCCTTTTACAGCTTAGTGCACATTTAGTATAAAATGCATAGGTGTGAATCATCAGCAATATCCTTGGGAGTGGGATTCTTGGAATGTCCTGTTTCATGTGCTGGGAAATATCTTAGAACAGGGCCTGACAATATGTTTAGGCCATCCATTCATTTGTTCATCCATCGAACAAATATATAGTGAGTGCCAACTATGCCTCAAATGCATGCTGAACACTGAGGACGTGGCGGTGACCAAGACAAGAACCAGTTCTTGCCTTCGTGGTGCTAACAAACTGGGGGAGGAGACAGATGTTTGATAACTGAATGAGTGAGGTGAACACAGTGGGAGGAGCAGAGTGTTACAAGAGCTATGGCTTCAGTGTGACAGTCCTGGTGGTGGGAGTGATTGATGCCAGGACCCTCCCTGAGGAAGACACGTTTGAGACTTGATACAAACAGTGGGCAGGATTTAGGAGGATTAGGAGGTGGGGGTCAGAAGTTGAGAAAGGTATGTGTGTAAGCCCCAGAGCAAGAAGGAAAAAGGGGGACGTTTCAGGAACAGAAATAAGACAAGAACGGCTGGTGTAGAGGAAACAAGAGGAGAATGACCCATGATGAAACTGGAGAGGTTGAAAGGGGTCAGATCCTATATATCCCGGTATTCCAGATGAGGGGTTTAAAACCATACAAACAAAAATGGGAAAACAGTTCTAAGCACAAGAATGAAATACTTCGGAAAGATCTGCCTGTGTGCAACAAGATGAGAATGAGTAAAGGGTAGAAGACCAGAGGTTTGGGGTCGAGTTGCTTGGCTAGCGCAGTGGTCCAGGTGAGAGACAACAGGAGTTTGGACTAGAACAGTATATGTGGATATTTAAAGAAATGACCAGGTTTAGGGGATTCCCAGGAGACAGAACCCACAGCACTTCATGAGTGATTAGATGGAGGGAGAGGTGACCGAAAAGAAGCAGCCAAGCAAGGCTCGCAGGCTCCTGGCTTCAGCAGCGGCTGGATGGTGATGCTCTTCCCTGAGCTGGGGTTCACTGGAGGAGGAGCACGTCCGGGGAGGTGGGAGGAATTGGACAACTGTAGTTGTGGAAATGGTGAATTTAAAATATAGATGAAACATCCAAATGGAGATGTCCATAGACACTTTGATACATGTCTCTGGTGCTCAACAGAAACATGGCTGCCTACCTACTCCACTTTTATCTCCAGACTTCTTGACTCATTATTTAGACAAAGAAACATATAAATAATGTCTCTGAGAAATTGGGCTTCCCTTGTGGCTCAGCTGGTAAAGAATCTGCCTGCAATGCATGAGACCTGGGTTCAATCCCTGAGTTGGAAAGATCCCCTGGAGAACGGAAAGGCTACCCACTCCAGCGTTCTGGCCTGGAAAATTCCATGGATTGTGTAGTCCATGGGGTTGGAAAGAGTCGGACATGACTGAGCAACTTAAATTACTTATGAGTTATAAAAATAAAAGTTAAAAGGTATCCCTTAACATCTAAATTCAACGTCTGGGACATTATCCTAAATAAATTATCAGAAAAAAATAGAAAAGCCGCATGCATTGAATTCTGGTTTATAATAGCAAAATATTGGAAAACATTTCATACCAAACAAGAAGGGCTAGTTAAATAAATTACAGTATACCAGCAAAATAGAATATTATACATTTACTAAAAATGGTAATTATGGATATTTTACAGCAGGTTAGAAAAATGCTGTCATGTAAAACTAAACAGCAAAATTCAAAAATCTGTTTATGCTGTGATTATAATTTTGTAAAAAATGATCATACATGAACAACTCCTAGAAGAGCACTTGAGCAAACAAAAGAGTTGACTTGCTGAATGATGGAATTAAAAAAACACCATAATTGAAATGTTGAAATGTTATTTGTAAACTAAGCATGCAAGCAAGTAAGATAAATATGGTTTTGTTCTTGTTTTGTTTTTGAAGCAAATGCATTTCCATCTTATATAATCATAGGCACTATCTTGCTGAGTTGGAGACATGAAGTTCAATAGCTGTACATGGCTCAATGGACATTGTCAGCAAAGATCTTGTCTCCCAGGCTAGCTCACAATGACTCAGGAGTCCTGTTTCTGAGCATATTCTAATGTTTCCACCAAAAAAAAAAAAAAAAAAAAAAAAAGTCAGAGCTCCTTGGAGCACATGTGTGTCCACAAGGTTCCTGTGGATTCAGTTTTTTAGGATCAGATCCTTTTTCTTCCCCATAGCTTTCCAATCTCTAGAGACTAGGGAATCAAACACCTGATTAATCTCGCTTCACCCTTTCCCTCTCTTCCTGACTTGCTTCAGAAACATAGTAAGAATTCATGGCCAAATGTATGGAACACGTTCTCCTTTGTTTGGTTCTATGTTTTCACCACCTCCTCATCAGAGTCTCCTCAGTGAATCTTTGCAAATGATCATGAAGATGAAGTGCCGGGGGTTTCCAAAGCCAAAGTGCCCTGCACCGGATGTCCATTGCTGCAGTTCTTGTCTATTCAATGACACCCTCTGCAATCCACAGGGGGAGGGATGGGATTCTGCTCAGAGGGGCATCTTGTGTGATGACAGTACAAGCAAGAGCTGAGCTAAAATGCAAACCTCCCGGGTCAGATGTCATCTTGAAATAGGTTGTGAGCAAGGTTGCTGTACTGGCAGGATTCTTTGTTTTTCTAAAAAGAGAAGCTATGCCTGGGAATGAGGATAGGAAATAAACTCCAGTGGCAATGTGCAGTGAGGACAGATTTCATGCGTTTGAAATAAGCTGGGCTCTGTGGCAAGGAAATCAATGCCAATGAAATAATGGAACATAAACCCTCAGAGGTAAAAGAGCTCTTTTCATTCTGGGAGGAAAAAACAAAACCAAGCAGAAAAAAAAGGGGGGATTTAAAATGTCCTTGTCATGTGTTTGTGACAAACGGAGAATTAAGCAGATTGTCTGGTTGAGTTTGCTTGGAAGAGGTAAAACGGCTGAATATTCAGATGCGCTTTTCTTTTCTAGGGACGCCTCCAGAAAGGTGCAGTGAATGCCACAGCGGATGGTCAGTGAGAGGGGGCTCAACAATGGAGCCAGCCCGGGGATGCCGAGAGCAGAATTCCTGTTCCAGCGCCTCTGTTCCTTAAGCAGAGGGCGATTTCATGTCTTCCTGGGGTGTGATGTTCCAGTGGGAGATGGTCAAAAATGATACTTGAAGTTTTGGGAGCTCTTGTGTCTGTAAGGACAGACTGCGATGCCCTTACATAATAGCTGCCTAGATACATGAGCTGTGGTTGGCATAGTGTTTTTATAAATGCCCCTAGCCTTGTTATATTTTTAACTTTTTATTTTGAAACCATTTGCGATGTAAGGACAGTACAGAGAGTTCCCATATACATTTTTCAAAGCACAGAAATTCACATCTGGTCAGATTTTATTCCCATTCCACTGCTGCTTCCATTAATGTCCTTTATCTGTTCCAGGATCCTGTTCAGGACGCAGCATTGCACTCAGTTGTCCAGTCTTCTCCAGCCTGTGGTATTTCCTCAGTCTTTTCTTAGTTTCTACAACCTTGGTACTTTTGAAGACTGCTGGTCAGGTATTTTGTGTGGTCTGACACTTTATCAGGTTTAGACTGGGGTTCAGGATTTCAGGGGAGAATGCAACTCAGGTGAAATGAAATTCCCAGCATGGCGCCACCGCGACTTCTTACTGGTGATGCTCACTGTGGCTTGCTTGAGGGGGTTCCTTCCAGGACTCTCCATGGTAAAGTTACTGTCCTTCCTTTTCCCTACTTTATTTCTTTGAAGACAGACCTTAACTCCAGTTCACACTGGGGGGTGGAGGAAGGAGGAATATCAAAGAATTTGTGGACATATGCTAAAAACACTTCAGAAATTAATAAAAATTGGGGGGAAGTTACTTTGAAGCCAAATAATTTTATTATTTTAAAATTAAAGCTATTTTTTTTTCTTCTGACAACATGCTTAGTCTCTCTTAGTCGTGTCTGACTCTTTGAGACTCCATGGACTGTAGCCTGCCAGCCTTTCTGTCCATGGGATTTTTCAGGCAAGAATACTGGAGTGGGTAGCCATTTCTCTCTCCAGGAGATCTTGGATCAGAATGTAGGGATTGAACCTACATTCTGACACAAGAGAAAGTATAAAGCAGAAAACCAAAGTCTTACCAATTTCACTGACAAAACCCAAAATCTCAGGGATCATTGTGTGCGTATTTAATATTTGATAAATGTACTTAGGTTTAGGAACTTGAGAGCATACTTTAATGCAAAGTTATATTTGGGAAGGCCATAGAGTATGATATGACTCATTCATTATCAGGCCCCTACAAAGAGTTGTTGCTTGAGATCTATACTATTACCCAAGGTTTAAAAATGTATGGGCTTCTTAACCTAGATGTCCATCAACAGAGGCATGGATAAAGAAGATGTGGTACTTATATAAATAGAGTATTACTCAGCCATGAGAAGGAGCAAAACTAGGTCATTTGTAGAGATGTGCATGGACCTAGAGTCTGTCATACAGAGAGAAGCCGAAAAGAGAAAATCAAATATTGTATACTATATATGGGTTTGCCTGGTGGCTCAGAAGGTAAAGAATCCACCTGCAATGTGGGAGATCTGAGTTGGGAAGACCCCCTGGAGGAGGGCATGGCAACCCACTCCAGTGTTCTTGCCTGGAGAATCTCCATGGACAGAGAAGCCAGGCGGGGTACAGTCCATGGTGTTGGAAAGAGTTGGGCACAATTGAGTGACTAAGCACAGGAGAATGCATACATATGGAATCTAGAAAAATGGTATAGATGATCTTACTGGCAAAGCAGAAATAGAGACACAGACATAGAGAACAGATGTATGGACACCAAGAGGGGAGAGGAGGGGGTGGGATGAATTGGGAGATTGGGGTTGACATATACAAACTACTATATATTAAACAGATAATTAAGAAGGACCTACTGTATTACAGGGAACTCTACTCAGCGTCTCTGGTGACATAAATGGGAAGGAAATCCCAAAAAGAGGGGATGTATGTCTATGTACAGCTGATTCACCTTGCTATATACCAGAAACTAACACAAGGCTGCGAAACAACTACACCCCAAGAAAAACAATTTTTTCAAATGTATGGGCTTCTAATTAAGAGCCATATAACAGGGCAAACATCATCTATATTGAAACTGTATGTGCTGAGATGGGGCTCAAGTCAGGGGCAATGAGCCATGCACCAGATCTCAAGCCTAGTAACCTCACCCTCACTTCTCTACCTCTGAGGCACAGACCAAAGCCACAAGTCTCCCACTGGGAAAACAGAGACATTTAGACATTCTGGAATGCCCGCTTAAATCTCACTCAAACGTGTTTGATTTTCGCTAATTGAAGAAAAGGTCTTTGAAAAAATCATAATTCAAATCTTTTTGGTAATGTAAAGAGTGTTCCAGAAATATTATAGCGAAGTATGTAGGGGAAAAGTAGATGGCGTAGAAGTCGTAAGCACTTTATCAAATTTACATTGAATGTCAATCCGTCTCAAGAGAAACCTAGAGTTCTTTTGCCGTCAAGTGGGGAGTATAAATGTTTAAAAAATTTGTGAACAGCACAGGTGCTCTTCCACTGTCTCCCTTTTGCTTTTCTTAGGTAAACTGACAGGCACGTCAGTTGTGCTGAGGGTCAGGGAAATACATAAAGGCAGTTTAGCAACCACCAAGAGACCTGTTTTCTTTTACTGTTGCTCCATATCAACTGACAGGAATCTGGGTCTCTCCCTCTCTGGCCTGGTTCCCTCTCTCCAAAACTCCAGACAAGAGGAAGGAGTAAGAAAACAATGCTTTTGTTATTTGTGGGTAACTAAATAACTCTCTATATCTGGAAATAACACCACGTGGACTTTGATATTAATGCAAGCAACATCTAACTTGGAAGGGACCAAGCTAGACTCCTGCCACTACTAGCCATTTCTTTTGTCCAAAAGCCTTAGAGAGGATGAGCTCTTCTGAGAAATCACCATGAACCATGGAGGTGGTGTGAGCGGCTGCTCTACACCAGAAACCCCTTGAGTTCAGGGCTCGAGTTCAGCAGGCCTGGTGGGGGACCACAGAAACTGCATTTCTAGCGGGTTCCTCTGTGGTGCCAATGCCCGTGGCCCATGCTCTGATCATGGCTTCCACAGACCAGACTATTTGCAGTCTTTTCTGCACAGGTTGCAGTGCTGACTAAGTAGATGTGATGAACTAATAAGGCAACAGCAGGACAAAACAAAATTCAGCCTGCCTTGCTACAGTTGCATTCTAATTAACATCTGCTTTCTCTTGGGCTCTCTGAAAAAAAAAATCTTTTGATGTGTATATTTGTAACCCCTCACTGAAATGAGCTTGATGCAAAAGTTCATTCAGTTGCCAAACACTTCCTGTGTGGTGACAAAAGGTTTCCCTCCTTTCTCTAATTTGAACACTGTTTTGCTTCGTCTTCAATGTGGTTCAAGCAGGTGTTTCTTCCTCTCTGACATCTGGCAAGCTGCACTGGCTCAGGTTCTCTGATCTTTTCTCACTCTTTCCCTTCAGAATCATGAGGTCATAGGGCCTGGGGCTTGTTTGGTGCTTTGGGGAATCTCTGACCATTTGAACTGTAGCTCTTTTAGTCTCAGATGAAAATCTGTGGCTTCTGGAAATCATGAAGTTAAATGAAAGAAAACACTAATAGATATATTAACAGACTTCAGCATTCTTCTGGTCCGAGATCCAAGGCTTGCTGCTGCTGCTGCTGCTGCTGCTAAGTCGCTTCAGTCGTGTCCGACTCTGTGCGATCCCATAGATGGCAGCCCACCAGGCTCCCCTGTCCCTGGGATTCTCCAGGCAAGAACACTGGAGTGGGTTGCCATTTCCTTCTCCAGTGCATGAAAGTGAAAAGTGAAAGTGAAGTCGCTCAGTTGTGTCTGACTCTTCGCTACCCCGTGGACTGCAGCCCACCAGGCTCCTCCGTCCATGGGATTTTCCAGGCAAGAGTGCTGGAGTGCCTTCTCCGGATCCAAGGCTTCCCAATTCTCAAACCTGAGAATTCCACATACAGTCTGCCTCTCCTTATTCTCACCTCTGTGAGGCACTCCAGAGTGTGGACTCATGGAAACAAGCCAAAACAACAGAAACACCTTAAGAAAGGAGTACAAAGAGTTCAGCAGAGACAGAAAGTGAGGGCCAGAGTTTTCTGGTGCCTAGAAATGAGGGGGAAAATGAAACAACGCAAGATGATGGATGACTCCTTGCTTACTGGGCAACCACTCGTTTAGAGGGAGATGCAAACAGGGACTTGGAATGGAAAGGGCTAAGTTATTATTCTAACATCTTAGTGCATAAGCAACAACAGTCCCCACTTTGGCTGCATCTCCAGGGGGAGACTGCTGGTATGGAGCCAAGGGCATGGTTTGTTATGGGCCGGGGCCAGGCTAATACTCAGTGTAAATGATCAGATGTGTGAAACTGAGGCTGGCAGCGCAATAAACAAGTAAGAACAGAACTCTGGTTAGAAATTCCTGACTGAAGCAGACAGATGAGGGTGGGGAGAGGATTAATTGTATTGAGCTCTGTCCATGGCTCTGTTTGGATTAAGAAAGTGTGCGTGTCTGTGTGCGTGTGTGTGTGTGTGTTTGTGCATATGTGTGTGAGAGAGAGAGAGAGATGGTGGTGGGGGTAGAGGAGCAAGGGAGGGGGTAGTTAGGAAGCCACATCAGAGAATGAAATAAGCAAAGTCGAATATTGCCAGGTAAAATGCAAGGCACTCAGTTAAATGTGAATTTCAGATAATGAATATTATTGGGGCATACTTACATGAAATAAGTATTTGTTGTTTGTCGGCAATTTAAATATATACCCCGCATTTTTATTTGCTAAATTTGGCCACCCTAAATTAAGAGGTCAAGGTCAGATAAAGCAGATGGGCAGCAGCCTGGAGCAGGGGAGCTGCACAGGACTCCTGGGCGCTGCTCAGGAGGTAGACTTGTTTTGCGGAGCTGCAGCGCCCCCTTGGTCAGTGAGGAGGTCAGGACACCGGCTTTCACCAGGTCCAGGGAGAGAGCTGTAGGCAGCACTTCTGGGTTCAGCCTGATATTGACTGATGGGGATATGGTAATTTTTGATGGTAATTTAAAAGCCCTTCACACTTTTCCAGGGCTTTAAATTTTTTCCTTAAAGCAAGAGAAGGGTAGGAGTCCTAGCGACCAAGGTCACTCAGGCAGAGACTTTAAATGTGAAAATTCCTTAGCTAGCTGGTGAGTGTGACCCACCAGGGGCCGAGGGGGAGACGATACTAATGAGCATCTACTCTGAGCCAGACATTCTCTATTTGCTTCTGTGTTTATTTTCACAACAGCCCCTGTGAAACAGTTGTTCTTATTAACTCTCCTTTACAACACATCACATAACAGGTAAACGGTATAACCTGAAATTGACCTCGATTCACTCAATAGCAGCAGTCCCTACTCTTTCTGAAGCGTCCCACTGAGTCCCCTTCTCTTATCACAGCAGATCATGGGTATCAGGTGTCTTGTCCTCCTCATTCGGTTGGATCCAGAAGTCACAAGATTTGCCCTGGGACAGAGACCTGACTGGTGAAGGAAACAGCTGCTCAAGTCAAGTAAGTGAAAGCAGGCGGTTGGGCTTGTCCAGCAGGTGAGACCAGGCTCTCCAATCACATGGCCATCAGAAGACCCCGAATTGCTAGAGAGGGCAGGAATGACTGGGGTCTGGTCCTCAGGTTTCTGAAGACTCAGAAGGTTTAAGTGAGCAGCAACAGAGTCAGTGTAGGAAGACGAAGACAGGATGGTTCCCAAATGGTACCATTGACAGGTCAGGTACCTGGCTTACAGTGATGATTCCAGATTAAACTGGTTCCTGCACTCAAGGATTTATAGTCTAATGGGGAAAGATAGAGTAAATACGTAACCACAACTAAGAATTAATTAATACAGCTGACTGATGTACCATGAAGGAGAAGTACAAGCTATAATGAGGGAATGGGTGATGCACTCACATTGCCTAGCCCGATGGGAGCCATGGCCCTCTCAAAGCAACAGAAGACAGACTACAGATCAGAGGTCCAGACTTTGTCTTGGAGGTTGGGGAGCTCCCCTCCTGGCGTAAATGCACTAGTCTACTGAACGGGAAGAGTAAAGGAGCAAATGAAATCTAGATTAGGTAGGTTCTTCTTGGGTTTCATTTTTCTAGCCTATCGTTGATGGTAAGGCATTTGACTGGGATCTTGGTCAAGTCATTGAAAGTAAATTTTTCACAATTCACCTGAAGTCTAACATGCTGAATGATCAAACTACTAAAATTGATCAGATAGATTCTTTAACTGGGTCTCAAACAGTTTGTCACAGCCATTCTGTGGGACAAAGATGGGGTACAAAGCAGGAGCAGTAGAAAATGAAGAAAAGAAATAGGGCATAAGGTCTCACATTAGAAAGGTAGCAAATTATATTTAAGGGATACATTTCATTTGCCTGTATAAAACGTCTACTCTTCCAAACATCCTGGGCATTTAAGATGTGAATCCACAGGAAACTGACAGTCAGACTCAGCAGAGTCTGAAGGACATTACAGCTAAAAGCTGAAGTGAGAGCCTCAGAGCAGCCACTGCTAAACCAAAGTCTGGACTCAGCTTTGTGACTGGGTCTCCCAGCAAACAGATTATTTGAGGAATTAATTTTCAGCAAATTGGTTTATCAGAGAGTTGGCTTTCAGAAGTGTGGTGATTCAAGAGTCCTGTCCTGTTTCCATTTGATGTGATCCAGGGGCTTCCCTGGTGGCTCAAACAATAAGAGTCTGCCTGCAATATAGGAGGCCCGGGTTCAGTCTCTGGGTCAGGAAGATCCCCTGGAGAAGGAAATGGCAACTCACTCCAGTATTCTTGCCTGCAGAATTCCATAGACAGAAGAGCCTGGCGGGCTACAGTCCATGGGGTTGCATAGAGTTGGACATGACTGAAAGACTAACACATACACACACTATTTATTTGTCAGGACTCTTAGATTCAAGGACAGAAACTCAAAATTGTTTTGGCAAAAATGGTAATTTACTACAAGGATATGGGAATATCCTATGTAATTGAAAGAAGGATCAGAGAGCTAAACGGGAAGGGCAGAGCTGCCTTGGGGCCTCAGGAGTCTCTGGCCTGGAGTGGGTGGGCCCATTGCTGGTGTCCACCCAGCCTCGCTCATGGCACTCCGGCTTCTGCCATGAGACCCACATCCTACAGTTCCCACTCCAAGTAGGACTGATTCTTGGCCCAGTTTTGGTTTGAAAACTGCAGAGAAGTTCTGATTGTCCAGCATGGGAAAAGTGCCCGAGAATAGGGGGAGGCAGATATTCCAGACGAAGGGGATGATGCGGGCAGACAAAACAGACGTCCCTTACTGGCCGTGTGAGAAGCTGGGGAAGGTGTACTCGCCTTTTACAGCCACAATGCAGTTCTTGTTGGTGCAAAGGACAAACCCAGTCAACTCCCCAAATGAACAAGCCCTGGAGTCTCTTGTCTCTACCTGCCACTTTGAAATGGTAATCTGCCCTCCACCCTTCACTCAAGAGCATGGCAGAGTCCCCTGCTCCCAACCTCAGCTCAGCACACAGCAGATGGATACTGCTTCTGAGAACAGACACCTGCTGGCCAGATTGAGCTCCACTTTGAACATGGCAATGACAGTTTACTAAATTCCACAGGGGCCTCTTGGGAAGGAGATGAAAAGAGGGAGCGGGCCAGGGACACCGCTAAGGGGCTCTCTGGAGCTCACCAGAGCTCAGTGAGAATCAAGGCTTCCTGGCCGCCCTGATCCTGGCCCTGGGAGTGGGCAGGTGTGCTATCTGCATAATGCCCTTGATCTCTAAGAGAAAAGGTAAAGAATCAGTCATGCGGTAACCTCCTGCCAAGGACTCCATCAGCCGCTCTGGTGGCTGCTTCTGAAGTGCTGGCCGCTGGCTCTGCGTGCTCTTGCTCATGGAGGACATGTGGGCCAGGCAGGGATCAACAAGAAAACATCTGGCTCAGAAACAAATCCAACAGCCTCAGTGACTAATCTTGGAGTGTTGCCTCCCCATTGTTCTTGCTATGGCTCCCTGCAAAGGTCACTCGGGGTGGCAGGTTTAGGGAAGCTGCAGCTCCACCTTCAGCGGTGACCGGGAGCCAACTTGTTCTCCTTAAAGGGGAATTGATAGCTCCTTCTTCAAGGGTACAAATAGCAGCTCCCTATCACTAAATCCTGAATTCTCCGGTGCGCACTTAGCCCCTCCTCACCAGCCCCCAGGCACCCCTGTTTCTTATTAGCCATTTATCACTTTGCCTTGGAAGGGTCTCTCCTAAAAAAAAAAAAAGTCTACTGAATTCAAGTGTGACATGTTCTATTTCTGTGACTGAGCTTTTTCTCCTTTTTGTTCAAATAAAGGAAATAGCAAACATTAAAGAGTATGAGAGAAAAGGCACAAGAATCTGGACCATTAATAGACAAGATTGCTGTGGTTCTGATTTCGGTGGTTTATATAATGGCTTCAAATACTGGTTAAGATAGGGCTCAGCCTTGCCAGAAAAGATCTTTAAATTAAATATCCACTTTCTCTCAAATTATCTTTAATGGCACAATACAAGCATATAATTTTCAGCTTAAAAAGAAGGTGTTAAGCTGACTCTGCCTATAGCCTCTTTTGGGGGTCAGGATCACACATCAGACAGCTTATTTCTAAAGTTCTCTGCTGGAAATGAAACACTTTTCCTTGAGAATTTCTTCTGTGTTCAGGGAGGGATAAGTCTGGTCTTCTGTGTTTGACTGTATCCTAGCTCACCGGTAACAGCCAGCTGGCTCTCATGGTAGCAACATTTCCTGATTCACCTCCTCACCTGGCATCACACTCTTTCATGGGACTGTGGGTGTTCAGAGTTATAGACTCCAAGGGCTGATATCCTACTGCTGATCAGTGAAGATTGTTCCTCCCCTTGGACACACTTAGAAATATCTCTTGCTCCTATGCCCAGCAGAGAGAATGGATTCCATTTCCCACTCATTAAATTCTCAAGGGAAGCAAATGCTAGGTTTCTATATTGTTTTATCCTGCTGTCCCCAGACAGCTCCCAGCTCCTAGAAGTGACTCCAGAATTGCCCATCACTGGGTTTTTCCAGGGCAGGACTAGCTCCCCTCCCTCCCGTCATTGACATAGACAAGTATCCTTTATAAGACAGGCTGTCCTAGGCAGGTGGATGATCACTGAAGTGACAAGAGAAATGGAATCTAGTCCCAGCTCAGTCATGAACTTGTCATGTGTTCAGAGACAGGTTACGGCCTGTCTGTGACTCTGTATCTGTACTTTCTTCATAGACATACAAGTGTACATCTTCTGACTTGATTATCACGTAAGGTGGGAGTGGGTAACAGATTCAGGGAAAGTTGTCTTTCACAAGCAAGGTGATGATAGCGAACCAACATGTGTTTGGAAACCCTGCATTTTAGTGTTCAGAGCATTCTACTGTGTCTCAGATCTTCGAAGCTATTCAGAGACATATTCATTAATCAAGGCTTTCAATAGATTCCTCCGGATTCCCAGGGAGCTTGGCAAGAGGACAATGCAAGGCACTGTCTGGCACTTGTTCCTCTTGGTTGCGTGACTAGCCATTACAGCTGCCTAATGATGACAACATGATCATTTGTCTAGTAATTACAAAGCACTTTCATTTTTACTGCCTCTTTTAATGTTCCCAATAACCCTGTGGAATAAATATTATTTCCTCTATTTTACAGATGAAGAACCTGAGGTTTAGAAAGGTTAATGACTTATTAAATGATGCTCCAGCTACTAAGGGATAGAGTTGAGATACAAAGCTAGGAGTTCTGTTTCACATCTAAACTCTTTGTATCTTTCCATTAGTTTCCAAGCTGTTCCCTCAATGGTCTGGGTTTGGGGGTATCTCTCTGGTGGGTAAAGGAAGCTAAGCCAGTAGAGCTTAGACCCCCAGATTCAATCGAGGCACCTTTTTTTCCCCCAGTTGTATTTTATAGGACTCCACATTAAACTTGTGGGGTTTTCTTTGTTTGTTTGTTTTGTTTTTTTTTTTTTTTTGCTCTTCTGGGTCTTTGTTGCTGTGAGGGCTTTGCTCTAGCTGTGGTGAGCAGCTACTCTCTGTGGTGAGGGGCCACTCTTTGTTGCCATGCACAGGCTTCTCATTGCGGTGGCCTCTCTTGGTTCGGAGCACGGGCCTCATGGTGCACGGGCTCCAGTAGCTGCTGCACTGGACTCAGCAGTTGGAGTTCCCAGGCTCCAGATCACAGGTCCATAGTTGTGGCACACAGGCTAAGCTGCTCTGCAGCATGGGGGATCTCCCCAGGGATCTTCCAGAGGTTGAAACTGTGTCTCTTTGGCAGGCAGATTCTTTAACACTGAGCCACCAGGGAAGCCCCTAATCTTGGTTTTAAACAAAATCTTTCTAGTGTTAAACAATAAAGTTTGTGAGCCACAAATTTATACCATATGTATTGAAAATAAAACCTATCATCAGTCCCTTCTTTCAGAGGAGTCTTCACTCTTTTTGTTCCAGCAATCTCAGCTTGAAATCCTCTTTCCCAGAGGAGCTGACCAGTTACTCTTTCTTTCCTCAGGCCAGTGCGCCACACTCTGTTTTGGTGGGCCTTTCACAGCAGAAATGTTCTGTAGCCAAGGCAGTTGACATCTAAGCCAGATGTTGCATAGCCCAGATAGATGCCCCTTTCCTTCCCTTAGAAGAACTGAACCACACGTTCCAACTTGCCTCATAAATATAAAAAGAAAAGGCTAGTTTCCATTTTAATTAGATGAAATAATTACATGTCACACATCTTGTAGGCAGTTTCATATTTGTTCTAACTGTAATGCTGACATTAGTATTCAAAGATGCCGCTCACACTGGGTACAGATGTTGCGTTTATAGACTGTCATGTCCCTTGCAGCCACAAGATGTCAGGCAAATATGGTCATGGGATGGAAGTGCGGGAAGGTGCCTTGGCTCCTGAAAATGCCATTGATGAGTTCATTAACATTAAAATCCTCCCAATCAGCTTGTTAGAAGAGTCCAGGGCAAGTCTGTGAGATGTGTCGTACTGTTATCCTGTTGATGGAGGCACTGAACACCACCAGCTGGTAATCAGATTAAGATGAACAAATATCGATTGTACATGCTTGCACGATTAAATCCTGAATAATTAAAGGCTACTGAGCTCTCAGCTCTTTCTCTAGCCTGTGTTACTGTACGAAACATGTGCCATATTTGCCATGAGTGGACGTGACTATAGGAAAGAAATAGAATCAGTGAGAGAAGCAGTCTCCTCTGAAAGTTTCTGTTTGAAAATCTAATGACATAAAGAAATGGGTTTTAATAACTATCATGTAATTGTGAGACATGTTATCCACTGAAAGATACTGAAGTAAAGCCATATGTCTAAACATGTGCGTACATCTAAGGTAGCTTTGTTTACTTGATGACTTGAGTGATGGGTGTTGATTAACAGCCAATTGGACACCCCGCCCCCACTATTCTTTTAGTCTCCTGGCTGACCTTCTATAACAGCTTCCTTGGGATCCTACAAAAGGAAGCAATAATGATAAGCAAAGGTTGGGTCCAAGCAGGAAGTAGTGACTGTGTCCTACAGAGGGCCAGGCGCTGGCGAAGGTGCAGAAGACCTGGCGGGGGCGGGGTCCACGCCTCACCGTTTCCTCCTGCCTTCTAAGTTACCCTCTTTCTCTAGTTCTCATTCTTCTGCTTCTGAACACATCGGCTGCTCCTTACTGCTGAACTATGAGATGAGGAAATGAGCCATTATTCACTTACCTTTCTAAACGTATTAACTTCCTTTGCTGTTGTTTAGTTGCCAAGTCATGTCTGGCTCTTCTGCAGCCCCATGGGGAACAGCCTGGCAGGCTCCTCTGTCCATGGGACTCTTCAGGCAAGAATACTGGACCGGGTGGCCATTTCCTTCCTTCTCCAAGGGATCTTTCTGATCCAGGGATTGAACCCGTGTCTCCTGCATTTGCAGGCAGATTCTCTACCACTGCATCACCTGTGAAGCCCAATTAACATCCTACCATATGCTAAACTTTGGCCTAAAGGCTCAAAGTTGACTAAACATGGTGCTCAGCTTGCTGATAGGACAGTATGTTTATGGCACAGACAAACAGAAAATCAAATTATAGCCATCTGATACTGGTGATGAATGAGTGTGTGCTAAGTCACTTCAGTTGGGTCCGAACCAACTCTTTGTGACCCATGGACTATAACCCACCAGGCTCCTCTCTCTATGGGATTCTCCAGACAAGAACACTGGAATAGGTTGACGTGCCCTCCTTCAGGGGGTATTGGTGATATAATCAAGTAAATGCTGTGTGGAGTACATAGGCAAGGAAGAATTCATTCTGCTTCATCCTGAGGGCATCGTGGTTCTTCATAGAAATGCTGAACTAGAGCTTACTAGTAGTGAGTGTAGTGTTACTTGCTCAGTCATGTCCGACTCTTTTCGACCCCGTGGACTGCAGCCTGCCAATCTCCTCTGTCCAAGGATTCTCCAGGAAAGAATATTGGAGTGAATTGCCATTACCTCCTTCAGGAGATCTTCCTGACGTAGGGATTGAACTCCAGTCTCCTGCATTGAAGGCAAACTTTACCAATTGAGCTACAGGGAAGACCTAGAGCTTACCAATTGAACAGAAGTGGGGCTTCCTGAGGAATTAGAATATATGAGGGCAAGTGTGTCAGGGTAGGGAGGTGCTAGTGGTAAAGAATCTGTCTGCCACTGCAGCAGATGTCAGAGATACAGGTTTGATCCCTGGGTCAGGACGATCTCCTGGAGAAGGGCATGGCAACCCACTCCAGTATTCTTGCCTGGAGAATCCCATGGACAGAGGAGCCCAGTGGGCTAGGTCCATAGGGTCTGGAGCAACATTGCACACATGTTCATGATAGGGTAAAGGTGAACTGCTGTAACAAAGACCCACAAGACAGTGACTTGAAATAAGTCCATATGTCTCTCACCTCACAGTCTAAAGATGGGAAGTCACCCCACTGGGGCAGTTTTGCTCCACCAGGTCATTCAGGGACCAAGATCCTTCTTACCTGTGGTTCCACAATCCTCTGGGATTAGCAGAGTATCACCTGGCTTGCTGCTAAGGGCAAGTTCCAACCATAGGAAGGTTGGAGAGAAGAGGGTCCAGGGTGAGCTAGTTCATTTGAGTCAAGTGAGGCAGAAGTTGCACACTTTTCCTCCTACCTTTCAGTGACTTTTAGGAGAGACATACAGCCACATCTAGCTGCAGAGGGGAGACAGAGGAAGGGGAATGTATTTTTAACAAGATGAAAAAGGGAAGAATGAGCTGTGGGGAATAACCAGCAGCCTGTCATAGCAAAGGAGTTAGTGGGAATGTTGAGTTGCAGAACCTGTACGTGCTGCTGGAGGGTAGCTGTATATGGCTGGTGTGGCTGGTGATGGGTCTGGAGGGTTGGGGCCAGGATGTGGTGGAGTCTGAAAGTACATTATTGGGCTTTCCTGGTGGCACAGTGGCAATGAAATCTGCCTGCCAGTGCAGGAGAAGCAGGTTCAATCCCTAGGCTAGGAAGATCCCACATGCCACAGAGCAACTAATTCCCTGTGCCACAGCTATTAAGCCTGTGGGCTAGAGTCCAGGAGCCACAACTACTGAACCCATGGGCTGCAACAACTGAAGCTCATATGCCCTGGAGTCCATGCTCTGCAACAAGAGGAGCCACTGCAACGAGAAGCCCGTGCATCGCAGCTAGAGAGCAGCCCCCTCACCACAACCAGAGAAAGCCCGCTCAGCAACAGAGAACCGAAGCAGGAAAAAAATAAGTGAATGAACATTTTTAAAAAGCACATTACTGAAAAATGTTGAATGGTGCCAACATGCGGAGCTTCATGTTTGAGTAGAACAATCTAGTACCCAGTGGTTGCGTGATCAATCAGTGTGGGTGATCAATCAGGGTGGTTAGATTGGAGGTGAGCAGGTGTCACAGGCCCAGGTCAAGTATGATGAGGGCTTCGAATGGGGCTAACAGGGAGAGGAAAATAGATTTAAGAGCCGTTTAAACAAGAATTTAAACTTGTTGATAAGAGTTTCTACCAGCCACCTCACTAAAAGAGTGTTAACAAACCATAGGACATTATTTCTGCTATTAGCAAAGTCTCTTCCACAGAGGATACCAGCTTCTATTAAATATGCACACGCGAAATCAAAGCAGCACAGTGGGTCTTTATAGTTTACTAAGTTGGGTCCATGTTCATTATTTATATAGCTCTATGACAACCTTGTGAGTTTGGACCCCTGAATGTGTTGGTACATTAAGAGTGTATCTCCCACTCAGGGACTGAGGCACAAACACCACTGACAAAGACAAGCCAGAATGATGATTTAGCCATGTGTACTGGGCAAGGCAACAGGCGAGCAGGAGGATGTCAACTTGACCAGCTCTCTGGGTAGCATTCTCCAAATTATTAGAAGATTGCTTTAGGGATGTGGAATAGACCTAGAAATTATATATTTGATTAAATGGTGTTAAGCTCTGATAGTTTGATGCATTCCTCTCTAAGGTGGGAATGTGGCTAGTAGGCCCCCTAACTTCTTATGTTGGATTCATCAGGCATCTTGTCCTAAGCATTTCCAAACTTGGAAACTCTGGAGCTTCTCTCACTATGCCCACATCAGGTAAGGTTTATAATTACACTCCACGGAAGGGGATTTTGATGGCCCCTCACAGCCCCATTTTGGGGGCCAGTGAGAGATTATTATGGAGATGAGCCAGAAGAGATCACAGACCGAGCCCTCCAAGACTGACCTTCCACATTAGGGATAAGCAAGCTATATTTCTGTAAAAAGCCAGATGGTAACTATTTTATGTATGGTGGACCACATGATTTCTGCCATAACTATTCAACTCTGTAATTATAACACAAAAAGTGCTAATCACAATATGTTAGCAAATGTTCCAATAAAACTTTATTTACCAAAACAAGCAACAAGCTGGATTTGGTCCATGAGCTATACTTGACTGACCCATTCCTCCTACCCCCCAAACAAACAGCCTGCCCTAGATTATCTCTTTGTTCACAAAATCTTTCTCCAAAAAGAGTTCAATATTATTGATTTTTTTTCTACTACTAAATCTTAATTATGTTCAAGTTTATCCTCCCTGAGAGCAATCTGATTGGAATTTGCGATCTTTCTAAAGCTACAAGTCACAGAGAATCTTGTGCATGCTACCGCAAACGCCTGTCACATCTATGGTGTGGAACTCTGTCAATACGAGTTGGGTTTTCAGACGCCGATCTTATGTCTCTCCAGTCTCCAGAGCAGCAGCTCACTCTGTATCTATTATAAAACCCATCTTATAGATAAGCAATCCAAGGTAAAGTGATGCTGGTAACGGAGCAGGAGAGACTGGATGCCAAACCATCCAACTCCAGGTCCAGCAGCCTTTCCACCCTGTCACATTGTCCTGAGTTTATTTGAACTCTGTTCAGAAAAAATTTAGACAGGGAAATAGTCAATTTAGCTTAGTGTACTGACAAAGAGTCAGACACGACTGAAGCAACTTAGCAAGTGTGCACTGACAAGCAGGAAAATGTGATAATGTGTGTATGACAGAAAATTACTAGCATTTGAGGGCTATATTTTGTGTGTACATATATACACACAAAATAACACTGAAATATAAACCCAAGTTCACTGCCTAACACCCTCTTTATATCTAGAGCAAACATGACCTTTCTGGAACGAAAAAAAAAAAAAAAAGAGAGAGAGAGAGATGATTTAGTCACTGAAGCTGAAGTAGGTATGTGACTATGTTTGGATTTAATCTCCACACTTCATTAAGCATATGGCAGTGAACAACGTCTGCTTTCCACTGTACTGATGAGGGGGGATGTGACCAGGAATATCCTTCAGACATCTGTGAGTGGCTTCTGGGTGCTTCCAGGCTTGGCAGATGGAATTCAGGAAAATGTTGATTTCCATCCCCTATTGTTACAGCAGTTGTATTACAAATTCCAGGTCCTTATTCTGGCCAATAGCACTCATGTGAAATCCTGTCTAGGGATCAAGCACTCCTCTATGAATCTTGCTCTAATAAGGCATATAGCACTTTGTGGACTTATCCATTTAGCAGTGTCTTCCTCCGTCTCTTTTGGGGCAAAAATTAGGTTGAACCTTTCCACTTAGCATGGGGCCTGGCCCTCAGTAGTAATTCTATACATATTTGATAAGTGAAAGAAATCTTCCCAATGCAACTTTTTTTTCATCTTCATTTTTTATGTAAACTCTCCAAGTAATGAGTGCATGGCAGCACTCACCCCTGCTCCTTACCTTTGTTTACCATTTGGCTCCATTTCCTGATGGGGACAACACGTTGACACTGAGTCTCACCATGTTGCAGGCAGTGTTTTAAGTGCTTTACCTGGGTCAGCTCTTTTGCTCTCTCCACTGCTCTAGACCCTCCTGCATGCCAGCTCTTGAATTAGACAGCTTGGGTTTGGATTCTGAATTCTTCACTACTCAGCTGTATAACTCTTCACATCTCATCTTTATGAAATCATCAGAAAAATGACTGTATTCAACTCTTAGGTTTCATGAACTTTAAATGAGATAATACATGTAAGGGTTTAGCACAGCGCCTGGCCCATAATCAGAACTCCATTGATTTATAGCTCTTAATAGTATGCTTGAGAGATGATAGATACTAGCAAATGAAAGTCCATCTTTCAGATGTTTATGCTGAAGAGTTATCTACCTAGTTTCCACTTCTATAAATGAAGCTAGGAATGCATGCCATAGACTTGTACCATGGGAGCCACAACTAGATGAAGCCAGGACCATGGTGGGGGGGGAGGGGGTGGTGCCAGCAGAGAGACCTAAGGGAAAAAGGAGAGAAATTCAGGCTTCCCTCTGAACCCAGGGAGAGCAATAAAGATACTGTTTGCATCCTTCTCTGGCCCCTATTCATAGTTGAGATTGGTTTAGTGTAAGACTGGACTCTCTCGAGCTTCCCTGGTGGCTCAGTGGCAAAGAATCCACTGGCCAATGCAGGAGACACGGGTTTGATCCCTGATCCAAGGTCCCACGTGCAGTGCAGCAACAAAGCCCATGCGCCGCAACGACTGAGCCTGTGCCCTAGAGCCCGTGCTTGGCAACAACAGAAGCCACCGAAATAAGAAGCCGCACGCTGCAACTAGAGAAAAGCCTTCATAGCAACGGAGACCCAGCACAGCCAAAACTAACTAAATAAAATTATATATAAAAAAGACTGCACTCTCTCGGATCCTGTGGCCTTCTAGACATGCAACATAGTGGCAAGTTTACAAATGTCTTACTTAGGTGGTTAAGCAGTTGGTCAATAATTATCTACTGTGTGCCAAGCAAAGCACCATCCTGAAAGCACATGTCCCCTCCCTTAAAAATGCTCACAAGCGAGCTCTGTAATAATGCTAACAAAGGTGAATTAGGAAGTGATCTCCAGGCAGTTCAAGAAGAATGGGTTCCTGCCAGAGTGACTTAAAGGTGTAGTTCATGGACATGAGGCTGACTGTGGAGAGGATGTGATGACAAGGGTAAGACATTTCACCACGCTGAGGTCTTCTGACACCTACCATTCAAATGGAAGTGAAAACCATGACAAATTAAAGAAAATTAAAGGCTTGTTTTGCTCCTTTCCCAGCAAGGGTGAGGTATGGCCCAGTCAAACAGCTCAGAGAGGTCAGGGTTTTCCACTTCCAAATGTTCATCAGTCACATGAAGGAGGAGGCATGTTGTGTGTTTGGAGGCTGAGGCATGCGGAGCCAGCTCTGCGGGCAGATGGCTTAGCAAACCTACCCTGATGGAGGGGTTTCTAGGTTCTCCAGCTCTTCCTCTTCCAGCTCTGGTTCCTGTCAAACTTACGCAGCTTTCCCAGCCATATCTTGCAAGTGGAAGTATCACCCTTAATATCTTATGTAAGGATTGTTAGGGAGAAAGAAGTAGGCTTTCCTTTTAGGTATGTAGTTGTCTATTACAATATGTTATAAGTAAGTAATATTTCTATAAAAGAAAAGAAGACAGAAGTCGGAAGGAGGAAGGCTAGTCTATCAGACAGAATCTTGCTGGTTGGGAGAGCTTGCACTGAGTGTTAACATGGATTGAACAGCAAAGCATGCTTCTGGCAAGGCAAGCTCAGGTGTACTGACTGAGTACAGTACACTCAGTATACTGAGTGCTTTGACTGAGCGCTGAAGTACAGCTGCAGGTAGACTGCCTGGAGGTCTAAGGCATCCACCGTCTCAGGTTGGGGCAGGAATGAGCACCAATATGTGCGATGATTGCGCTGAAATGCCAGCAGCACTGGGGGAAATGGCTTCTACGGGAGACAGTGCGGGACTAAGAGAATGCAGGGTCCCTCTGGGAATTAGTTTCATGAGGGAAACATGGAATCAAAGATATTTAAGTAATTCTAATAGCTATAAAAAGTACAGATTGAAAGATTTGAGTCCTCCTACGAATCTGAGTATATGAACAATATCTCCCAGGCATCCATCTTAATCAACTCCCTGACTTCTGTTTAGGAATGTGTTCATTCATCCATTCAACAGAAACTTAATAAATACTTCCTATGTGCCACTTTAGATATGTCTTCGAATAAGATTTGCAAAGGAGATGGGGACAGATGATATTAATAAATACATATAATAAATAAGCAAACTACATACTTTGGAAGATAATAAGCACTGTGGGGGGAAAAAAAACAGAATAAGGGGAATGGCAGGGGTGGATTCAGTGACACTGAAGTATAAAGGATATAATGGACAGGGTGAAGCTTATGAAAAAAATGACTTTAAGCAATGACTTAAAGGCAGTGTAGAAGGATTCCATGTGAATATTTGGGAAAAGGAGTGTTCCAGGCAGAGAAAACAGAGAAAAGGCTTGAATAGAAGAGCAGGCCTAGCTTGTTCTGAGGAACAACAGCAAGGGGCCTGTGTGGCTGGAGCAGAGAGAGTAGGGGTTTGGGGTGGCAGAAGATTGAGGGCCTCGTGGCATCTCACCTTAAGCCCATTATGACAACTTTGGTTCTCATAATGGAATAACAGACTGGTTCCAAATCAGGAAAGGAGTATGTCAAGGCTGTATATTGTCACCCTGCTTATTTAACTTCTATGCAGAGTACATCATGCGAAATGCTGGGCTGGGTGAAGCACAAGCTGGAATTAAGACTGCTGGGAGAAATATCAATAACCTCAGATACACAGATGGCACCACCCTTATGGCAGAAAGTGAAGAGGAACTAAAAGCCTCTTGATGAAAGTGAAAGAGGAGAGTGAAAAAGCTGGCTTAAAATTCACATTCAAAAAACTAAGATCGTGGCATCTGGTCCCATCACTTCATGGCAAATAATGGGGAAACAATAGAAACAGTGAGAGACTTTATTTTCGGGGCTCCAAAATCACTGCAGATGGTGACTGCAGCCATGAAATTAAAAGATGTTTGCTTCTTGGAAGAAAAGCTATGATACCATATTAAAAAACCTAGACACCACATTAAAAAGCAGAGACATTCCTTTGCCAACAAAGGTCTGTCTAGTCAAGGCTATGGTTTTTCCAGTGGTCATGTATGGATGTGAGAGTTGGACTGTGAAGAAAGCTGAGCACCGAAGAATCGATGCTTTTGTCCTGTGGTATTGGAGAAGACTCTTGAGAGTCCCTTGGACTGCAAGGAGATCCAACCAGTCTATTCTAAAGGAGATCAGTCCTGCGTGTTCACTGGAGGGACTGACACTAAAGCTGAAGCTCCAATACTTTGGCCACCTCATGCAAAGAGTTGACTCATTGGAAAAGACCCTCCTGCTGGGAGGGATTGGGGGCAGGAGGAGTAGGGGATGACCCAGGATGAGATGGCCGGGTGGCATCACCGACTTGATGGACATGAGTTTGGGTAGACTCCGGGAGTTGGTGATGGACAGGGAGGTCCAGTGTGCTGCGATTCATGGGGTCGCAGAGAGTCGGACACGACTGAGCGACTGAACGGAACTGAACTGGATTATATTATTCCTCTGAAGAGGGGTGTGTGTATGTGTGTGTGTGTGCATGCATGTGTGTGTGTTTTATAACCTTAGGAGCCCCAGGATTAAGACAAAAACAAAGAACTTGTGTTGTCATTGTTTTTTTAACCAGAATAGAAATGTGACTATATTCTAGAGAGTAAAATCCTTGAAGATAAAGTCTTCATCTTTGGATGGGTTCATTCTTAATATCAGTGCCTTTATGGAATAGGGAAATTTATGGTTACCAAGGGAAAAAGCAGGGGCCAGGCGAGGAATGAACTAGGAGATTGGGACTGACATATACACACTACTATCCATGAAATAGAGAACTAACAAGAACCACTGTATAGCACAGGGAACTCTACTCACTACTCTGTAATGACGCATATGGGATAAGAATCTTAAAAAGAGGGACTATATATATATATATATATGTATGTATAACTGATTCAGTTTGCTGTACAGTAGAAGCTAACACAACTGTACTCAAATAAAAATTAATTTAAAAAATAATGAATAAATAAGAGTAGATAAAGAACAAAGATGGTTGGATAGCATCACTAACTCAATGGACATAAGTTTGAAAGCTCTGGAAGATGCTGAAGGACAGGGAAGCCTGGCACGCTGGAGTCCACGGGGTTGCAAAGAATCAGACATGACTTAGTGACTGAACATCACCAACAACCAAGAATAAAGAACAGACAATAAATTAATAGATAAAGAATGGCTGCCTGGCTGAATGGATTCATGATTCTCCACAGGTCATAGTATTTCTTTCCCCTTACTTGTTTGTTTTATATGGATTTGTCACTGTGTTCTGGCTTAGAAACTTATTTCTTTTTTTACCTAAAGAGTGAGAATTATGAAAAAAAAAAAAAAAAAGGATGCTGAACACATGGGAAAATGTAAGAGGAGCCATTATAGCATCTGCACCATGGGTTTCTTCATAGGCCATACTGAAAATTTATACTTCAAGTTGAACTGAAGACAAGACAAGTGCTTTTCCTCCTTAATGAAGTTCCTCTTTCAAGGCCTGGGTAAGAACGTGAAGGGCAGCATCCCAAGCCAGTTCTCATGTATAGAAGTGTATAGAATGCTAGCGAATTTCCCCCATCTACTGCCTTCTCACTTTTACTTCTTCATCAGTCTCTTCACTTCACTCTGCCCCTTCAGTTTCTTTCTCCTCTTCTTTTAATTATTGACATATGGCACCCTGCACTATAATATTTGCCTTCCCATGGGATGTCAGCTTTTTTTTTTTTTTTTCCGAAGACTCTCATGTATCTCTCCGTTTGACCAACTGTTTGAATACTTCTAAACATGTCTTGAATACTTCTAAACATGTCTTGGAGAAGGCAATGGCAGCCCACTCCAGTACTCTTGCCTGGAAAAATCCCATGGACGGAGGAGCCTGGTAGGCTGCAGTCCATAGGGTCACTAGGAGCTGGATACAACTGAGCGACTTCACTTTCACTTTTCACTTTCATGCATTGGAGAAGGAAATGGCAACCCACGCCAGTGTTCTTGCCTGGAGAGTCCCAGGGATGGGGAAGCCTGGTGGGCTGCCGTCTATGGGGTCACACAGAGTCGGACACGACTGAAGCGACTTAGCAGCAGCAGCAGCAGCAGACCTGTCTTGCTCGGCTCCCCTGCAATTCTTCCCCATTCTTTATTCTCCTCTTCAGTTCTGCATGTTAATCTCTTTCAGCCAACCCTGTACTGCAGCCATACTGGCTGGTGTCTCTCGTGAAGAAGCTTCTGTTGGCTCATACTTGGTAAATCTCTATTTCAAATGTTTCTGTTTTCTGCCTCCTTTTGTTTTTAATCTTTAATGTGAATACTTTAATATATCTTAGTGGATGATTGAAGAGAAAATGTCAGTTTTACCTTCTCTAAGAAAAGAATAAGTTTTATAAGTTTGGGAATTTATTTCATAAATTAGAAAGCAAGTTTTATGTGGGCCTACATGTCAAGAAAACTTGGGCCTCTATTTTGGGGATGACCTGAAATGAGAATGGGCCTAATCTTCTATGCTTCTATTAAACTGATTTGAATTATTAAGCTTTTCAGGCCCATTTAAAGATCCTCTGTGCAATCATACTCCAGGAGGGCAGGTGAGGGGGAGCTGGGGTAGTTAACTGGATGCAATATGTGGAACACATGCATACTTGTTTATAATGACCAGCACCCTGAAGGATAATCAGTGATTATCATTTTGGTTTTACTTAACTCTTTAAGAGCTTTGGAGCTGGAGGTGAAGAAAAAGAAAGAAATCTGTCTCTAGGTTAACCTACTTTCAATGAAGCTATCGATTCAGAAGTGAAAATCAGGCCAGGAAAGGCTGAGATGCATGCATGGCCTCTGTGCATAGTCATCACGTGTGCCCAGGTGAGGGAAGAGCGGCTGCACCAAGGAAGGATGTGATGGAGTCAGACCCATTTGCTGCTTGGGTGAAACTAGAAATGATGGAGAATATCCAATGTAAGAGAGCTCTTATTCTCTGAATGTCTTGCTCCAACTCACCTCTATTATCCCAGTGAGAGAAGTCACAGTTTCACAGTCTCATCAAAAATATGCATAATGACCAACACATGAGTGTGGGTAATAAAGTTCATAGGCATTTAGACCAAAAATAAGAGAGAGAGAGAAAAAAAAAAGGCCCAAGAGATAAAACAAAATATATATATATATATTAATTGTGGTTGTTTCTGGGTAGGAGAAGCTTGGGAGACATTAACTTTTTATCTTTTAGTTCATCAGTATTTTCTCTCTTTTTCTCCACTGATTATTTTTGAAAACTTAGGTCATTGTGTAACTTAAAATAACGTTTGATTGTTACTCATTGGAAAATTACTGGCTCATAATTTTATAAATAAAATTTTATAACAACAAAAAACAAAAATAGTAACTTATTAAAAAAAGAAATTCAGTAAAAACTGTTGTAGTATCACTAACTTCTAATTAATGTCCAAGAGACTCTAGCAATCTTAATTGCTTAGGACAAAACCCTTTCAAGACCTAGGTGAGACTGAAGAATGCAGTTGCATGTTTCCATGCTAAGTGTATTGGCTTTAGGGTAATCTGTGCAATTCCAAGACACGTTGATTTATGAACTAATTAATGGCACACAACAAAAATACTTATAGAAACTTGCTCTACCTCAAGCCTGAAAAACCTCCAAACAACAGGAAAATGGGTTTTGCATGTTAGAAAATTAAATTCAATATATATTTATGAGGCCGTTCAAAATGTGGAGTCCTTTAGTACTAAGTCCCGAGTAAGCAGAAATGTCCATGTATCAAAACCTAATTGTGCCAGAGTCTAAGGCTTGAGGAATAAATTAAGTCTTAAGCTACAAAAGACATCAGACATTAATTTTAAGGCTTATTATAGCTCTGATGATATGGGCATTAATAAATCCAGCAAGAAGAAAGAATAAGGCAAAACGACAAATAGATATACCTATTGGTTTTCCTTGGCAAAATGTTGATTGCTGATAATTCATTTAAAGTTTCACAGATATTCCTGCACTCCAGGGTCATTGTTGCAGCAGCTTGTTAATAGGGACTGAATAGAGTATTGAATATTTCATAGATTTTTGATGTCCACTTCTTGATTCTGAGGTGGGGAGGAAATGGAAAGGATTTTATACTATGTAGAACATTCAACATTCATCCCACAAACCTTTATTGAGCACTTTGTATGATAAAGTGGTATTATAGGCTATGAGTAAAATTTGACAGGTATTCAGAGTAGGAAGACATTATTTCAGGATGCAAAGAGAATTGCCTTTAGAGCTGGTCTTTGAAATATCTGTAGGACTTGAAAATTTTTAAAAATGTTGTTAGCAAAGCTTCCAGGATAAGCAAGCAGTGAAAACAAAGACACAAGGATGGGAAAATGTGGGGCATGTAGTGGAAGTATTAAATAACAGAATTATATGATAAAATAAGGTTCATGAAGACACATAACAAACAACTCTGATAAGGTGGTAGGAGTCAGATTACGGTTAAGCCAAAAAACCTGGCCTTTATTGTTAGACAATGCTGGTTTTTACTGAGCACCTGTTAGATGGGTGACACTATAAATAAGATATGCTATTAACTTTCAAGGAAATTTCAGTTTTCTGAGGGTAAGATCACAATGCAAAAAGCAATTACAGTACAAAGGAAAAATTCATGGAAATACAATAAACGCAGGGTCTATGCAGACATGTTTCAAGGGTACTAACATATTCTTTAGGGGTCAGAAAAGGTTTATTGAACAGATGACCTTAACTCTGAAGCCTGAGAATTTAAACACAAATACGTGTTAACATGAAAATTCAACGCTGAGGTATCACATGGAGGTCAGCACTCTTGTAGGGCCATTTGAGCCCATACCAAACTGCATGAATGAGAAATAAATGTATTTTTTAAGGTACTCTGACATTGGGGATTGTTTGTTACTTTAGCAGATTATAGCCTGTCCTGATTGTTACATAAATTATCAGTTAAGAGTCTGGATTTCATTATGAGGGCAGTGAGGATGAATTGGAGTGTTTGTTTGTTTTATAGTAGGGGAGTGGGGGCTTCCCTGGTGGCTCAGATGGTAAAGAATCTGCCTGCAATGTGCAAGACCCAGATTCGATCCTTAGGTCGGGAAGACTTCCTAGAGAAGGAAATCGCAACCCACTCCAATATTCTTGCCTAGAGAATCCCAAGGACAGAGGAGCCTGGTGCCCTACAACTGGTGGGGTTACAAAGAGTTGGACACAACTGAGAGATTTCCACTTTCACTTTTCAGGGGAGTGGAATATGTGCTCATAACTTAAATAGTTGAAAGACTACTCTCATGTCAGTTTATAGGAAAGCAGAAAAATATGTTCAATAAGCCAGGTGAGAGATAATGAGAATAAAAATTAGGATGCTTGCAGTGGAAGAAAAGATAAGAGAAATAGATACAGGATTGTTGGGTGGTTAGCTGTGAGAAGTGAGCAGAGTGTCTAAGATGAGTAGGTTTTCCAGCCTGAGCCACTAGGATAATTAAATTGCTTTTAGTAGAAATAAGAAATGTAGTAGGAACAATGAGTTGGGAAGGAAAGGAGAATTTGGTCCAGGGGTCAATTACAATTGACGAATTCAGGACAGAGTTCACAGGGTAGGAATCATCTACGTCTTGGTGGTAGATGAAGTAAAGAAAATGATGACCTAGAAAAGAGTGTTGGGAAGAGAACCCAACAGTCATACATTTAGGGGCAGAACAGAAGAGAAGACAGAAGGAGGGGGTGTTGCTATGTCATAGAAGCTAGAAGAGAATAGACTTCTGCACGGACAGGGTATGAAACGCTGCAGAGATACTGAGAAAAACGAGGACTAAGAAGTCCCATTAGAGCTGAAGTGCACTAATCCCACTGGAACTTTTTGAGAAAGGGGTTTCATAAAAGATTATTGACATTAGAGGACAGATTTTAAAAGACAGCGAACAAGAGAATTGGGAAGCAATGGGTAGAGATATTTAAGAAATTTGTCAATGAAGGGATGTAAAGAAATGAGAAAATAGACTGGAAACAGAAATAAGAATAAAGTACAAATACAACTTTGAAACGTCTATAGGCAACCAACTTGTAATTACTACAGTTAGGGATACATCATCATTGTTAAAAGTTTGGGCAGTGGGGTCAGACTGGCCTGGATTTGAGTCCCAGCTTTGTCAATAACCAGTTTTGTGACCTAGTGCAAAAGGAGATGTCCCAAATCCTCATGAACAATTTCTTCTTGATCTGGCTCCTAACCACCTGTTTGACCTCGCTTGGTACCTTTCTGTCCTTTGCCTGCTGTACTCCAACCACTCTGGCACATGGTAAAGGGCTCAGTAAATAAGAGTTGCTTAGAACACTTTGGAAGCAAAGATCAGCGTTTAGAGTGGGCTTAGAGAATTTCTGGCCTCAGATCGTAAAGAATTTGCTGAATATTCAATTCCAGTTGATGTTTAAACACAGTTAAGTTATGGTGAATAAGGCCACATCTGAAGATGCTTCTTTATCAAGAAGGTAGTCCTTGCCCAGTCATGAGAATAGGGTGAGTGCAGACAAGGGACCACTAGCTGTTTCCATCCTTATGACTGAATGTGGAGCAGCCCAGGGAGATAAGGGCTCTACCTGTGAGCTTGTACAGGCAGAATGTGACCACTGCAGGGCATGGAAGGGTTGCTCTAAGTGCTGCGGGGTGGTGGAGATCCTTCCCTCAAACGAAGCTTTTAAGTCAGTATCTATGCCTATGGAATGTATTTTCCCAGTAGTTTGGGTCAAATCCCAAGAGATAAGATTTCACCATAAACAATTTCAGGAGCATTCAGTATCTATGAAGTACATCATTGTTCTAAAAGGTTAAAGTATTTTGTTGTTTTGTAACACAGATTCTTGGCAGCCAGGACTGTAGAGGATGAATCTGAGACCTAAGCTGAGGAGTGGAGCTTCAGCGGTGCTTCTGTGTACACGGGCCTCACTGAACCCACTCTGTTTGTAGGGAACTTTTTGGAAGTGACTTACTAGTCACTAACGCTGGATCACACCCTGCCACTTTATAGATCATGACTCCTCTGATGAACTGTTGTCTTTAAGGGTTTCATTGGAACACAGCCTCTTTGATAAACGTGTTATTACTAGGAGGATGTCATTATAAGGCCCAAGAAACAATAGTTTCAAAGCCAGCTTTTTAGTCAAGTAAATCCTTGGTCCCACTTCCAGTAGGCATTTATGACTAACTTTAGCCTTTTTTTCTATAGCACATGTCTACTTTATTACATGGTAGATAAAGTTGTTTTAAATATCACAAACAGCTTCCCAGAGAAACACAATACGTGTATCTTAAGAGTCAGACGCTGTCAAGAAGAGATATGTGTAACTTACGGCAAAGAACTAAAGTCTGTGTGAGGACCGAATGTGTTGCCAAGAATCCCAGTTTGGGTCTTAAATCTGGCCCTCTCACAGGAAGAGAGTTTACCTGACCAAGAAGAAGAATATTGTCTTGTAGAATCAGGAGGCTTTGCTGGGACCCTTAACAACTCAGACTGTAGCTGGAAAGACTTGAGTGGAAAGACAGGTTGACAGAGCCTTGTAACTTTCTTTTACTTTTGCTTTTCAGGGACAGCCTGTCTCACTGACCGTTCATGACATCAGACCACACAGGAGGCACATCCATTTATTCTCGGATATTCACTGGTCACTTACAATGCCCTGGATGTTGTTCTGAGCACTGGAGACAGATGAGACAGTAAAACAAAACCCTGATCTCATGAAGGAGAAATTCTGGTGGGAAAGTCAATGTTGAAAAATCAGTAAGTGTATGTAAACTCATGCACACAGGCAGTGCTCAGTGATATGAAGAAAACAGAGGCAGATTATAGTGAAAAGGCAGGCAGTTGGTCAAAGCTCTCTTTAAGGAAGGGATATCTGAGCAGAGACCTCAGTAAGATAAGGAATAAACTATATGGAAACTAGGAGATTGTTCTAAGGGAAAGAAAACATCAAACACAAAAGCCCTGAGATGTGAATATTTGTGTACTTAGGGAACACCCGGTGGCTCAGACAGTAAAGAATCCGCCTGCAATGCAGGAGACCTGGGTTCAGTCCCTGGGTCGGGAAGATCCCCGGAGAAGAAATGGCTACCCATTTCAGTATTCTTGCCTGGAGAATTCCATATGGACAGAGGAGCCTGGCGAGCTACAGTCCATGGGGTCGCAAAGAGTCGGGTATGACTGAGTGACTAACACTTTCACTTTCAAGTAACAAAAGAGTCTAGAGTGCACCAGAATGCTCGCGGGGGCTGCGACAGCTGGGGATGAGCAGTTTCTCACAGCCCTCACCACCCAAGATATACGGCAGGCCTGCGTTTTGTTGCTGCTCCTTGTTAGCCTTTCTTTTGTGAGGACAGGAACTGTTTCATCTTTACCGAAACATCTCCTGTAGCCTTAGGGTGCCTGACACATGAAAAGTGAAGGTGAAAGTTGCTCAGCCGCGTCTGACTCTTTGCGACCCTAGGGACTATATCGTCCATGGAATTCTCCAGGCCAGAATACTGGAGTCAGTAGCCCTCCCCTCCTCCAGGGGATCTTCCCAACCCAAGGATTGAACCCAAGTCTCCTGCATTGCAGGCAGAGTCTTTACCATCTGAGCTACGAGGGAAGCCCATAGTAAGTCCAAACCAGGCTTTGAAGTCAGAAAATATTGCAAATTCCATTTCACTACTTAATATCTGTATATCCCACAAAGTATTTAAACTTCCTTAAGCATCACTTTCTACATTTGGAAAGATATTTAGAATCTTGAACAAGAAGGTTGTCAGATGGATGAAATGCAACACACCATGTTTAGCCCTTAGCCCAGAGCCTGTTGATGGTGAGTGGTCAATACAAGGCAGTTACAGGTGGGTTACAGATGGGTGACAGGGTTCCAGAGGCTACGGAAGTTGTATAAAGGATAAGATGCTGATCTCTAACTTGTAATTCTTGGAAAATTTGCTTGGTAGATGATAAATAATTTGGGGCTGATCTTTCTTATTTATCAAGGGAGAGTTGAGTTGCATAGATATTTAATTTTGGTTTAATGAGAGATGTTTATGTGGTTCACATTTACTTTTTTAAATCACAAAGTGATTGCTTGCAGATCCAGTCTAAGAACAGCTTCCAGCTAGGATCCTACTGCCTTCTGAGTGCACTCATCTAGAGCTGGGATATAATGATGAAGGACCAGAGCTTGTATTTTGAAATGAGTGTGTTACTACAGCTTCAAGCAGAGAAAGTAAGGGGGTAGTAGAAAAGAAACTAGGTTTGAACTATATGGTGCCAGAAGTTAGTTTATGAAAAATTCTTCCAACTACTAGCTGTAAAAAAATCACAGAAGGTTTTGTTCTCATTGCTGGAATTAAATGAGAAGGTCTCTCCTTGATATATATTTTCCCAAATTTGATAATAATTCTGAAATTTAATATATTACATAACTAATAATAAGTTGGGAAGCTGAAAAAAATCATTTCAAATTGCCAGTTATCAGAAGCAGATTTTCGTCAATGATGCTGAAGGAAGGCCTAAGATATTAACATTTCTCCTGTCTACAGAAAATACTGTAAAATTATTGTCATTGAAAAGGTGATTGACAAATATGCAGCCAAAATTGTCAGAAGATACTATAAAAGTGTCATAGGCAGTTAATTAATAGAAATATATGCTATTTTCCTGGATTTTGTGATGCTTTTGATGACTGACTGTGCGGGTGTGCTCAGTTGCTCAATTGTGTCCATTCTATGAGACCCCATGGACTATAGCCCACCAGGCTTCTCTGGTGGTATTTGGTATCTGGCTTGGTATTTCCCAGGCAAGAATACTAGAGTGGGTTGCCATTTCCTTCTCCAAGGGATCTTCCTGACCCAGGGATCTAACCCATATCTCTTGCATCTCCTGCACTGGCAGGCAGGGTTTTTATCACTAGCACTACCTGGGAAGCCCACTTTAATACCTTTTTGCATTTATGTCTTTCTATTATTCTACATAAGTACTTACTTTTTGACCTAATTTTACATTATTTTTTTAAAACTATTAATATATAAGCTTCAGGATACACAAAGCTGAATCTGTAACTGAGCGGGACCCTATGGGCCCTTTCTGGGACAGATACCCCCATGCCTGCCTTCTACATGAAGAAAACTTTAGCCTCTTTGGCCATCAACCAGTTTCCAAAATAAATTTAATCAGAGGAGTGAGAAAATGCAGAAAGACTGTTTTCATTCAAGCAAAACAAATAATAATAGTTTAGTCATTAGACAAAGTCAAGGACGTTTAGTTCCCCCTCAGGGGCTCTACATGATATCCTGAGCCATATCCTTTGAACTGTTGTGCAGATCCTGAAACCCCCGCCAAAAGGAAGAAGTTAACTGAATGTATGCTGCCCACAATCACGCAGACCCTAGACTGGTTGAAACAATACAGTTGACTCCTAATTACCTCACTATTAACCAACAGAAGGATGTTCCTGAGTTGATCACATACACCCACAGCCCTGTCCCTTTCTCTCTAAAATCCTTTCCCTGAAAGCCATTGAGGAGTTCAAGCCTTTTGAGCACTAGCTGTCCTGAGCTCCTTGCTTGGCTCCCTGCAATAAACGCTGGCTGCGCTTTCCTTCACCACAGTCCAGGGTCCGTAGATTGGCTTCACTGTGCGCAGGCAGGCGGACCCAGCTTTGAGTCAGTAACGGATCTACCTATGCCTCCTGTTTAGCATGGCACCTTGTTCACCACAGGTGTTCATTAAGAACAAACAAATGAATGAAAGCGATACAACCAGAGGAATCACTGTTCCTCTTTTGTCTTTGGTCTCTTTATTTGCAAAAATAATGGATGTAGAGTAAAAGGGCTGGAGGTGATATATAACCAACATTCTTTCAGTTATTGATGCTTCTAATTTCAGGTTTGGCGTTTATTTCTTTCTTTCTTTTTGGCAAATAGGAGTCACATTCCATGTGCTGGATTTGCTAGTACAATCTTTGCCCCTTGACTGATCACCTGAGTTCTGGTCTCTAGTGTCTTAACCTGCTACTCAAATCCATCAATTTTTGTGCTGTGTAACTATATTATTCAATATTGCTAATTCTGCCACACACTCAAGCTAGAATGAGCTCATGCAATCATAGAATCAGATTTTGAATTAATTCTCAAACATTTTTCTCAGATCCATATCTTTAGCCCACTGTCTCACCTTCCCAAAGAGAGATTAAAATGGTATCTAAAAACTACTTCTCTCCCCTGGGTTCTCTTAAAGATGATTGAGAGGGGTATAATAGCTGAATGAGGACTGACATTGATATCTTATCTCCTATTAGCAAGTTCAAAACAAAGAATCACATCACACAGAAACCTGGCTGATGTTTTTTAAGGATACAATCTAATTCACCAAATGGTCCTTTTATGTTGAATTTTCCATCAGCTGAAAATCCTGTACAGTTTTGCTGGAATCATCTGTAGCAGTTGGAATGTATTTTTTCCCAGTGTTTGACTTAATGCTTCCTCTAAGTATCAGACACCTTCTCAGATCCTATGATATATGTTAGTACAGTGTTACTGAAGGGATTTCAGTTATGCCTGTAATCTTGGAATAGTGTCAGTTTGAACTGAAAATCTGCCAGTTTTCTTACTAAAAGAGCTTTTAATTCACAGCTGATGGTATCAATAATACTGTTCACTGGTGGTTCAAGACCCACAGCTGAAAATGTCTTCTACTATTAATATTTATGCTCATAGCTCATTTAGGACTAAAATAGTATTCTTCAAAGTAAATGAGAAATTGAGAAACAGCACGAAAGTAAGTAATATAAGTTTGTCTTTCAATAACTATCCGCCACCTATCAATTCTAGTTACATTAGTTGTTTGATCTAAAAGTCTAGTATTTTTCATGGTCTGTGCTCATGTCATACTATTCATAAGAATTCATTTTAGCAGAAGAATGAAGATTGTGCCTTTTTTATTTCATAGAACTTTAAATATACTTGCACCTGAACAACTGAATATTACTATTAGTCTCACTCATTTATTGTATGTATTGCCTACATAGGCTGACATACAGTAATTTGTGCCCCCAGTGTCAAATGAATCACTGTGCTTTCAGGCCAGCAATCACTGAGAAGAAGTAAGGATTTCTTTCATTTGTCTGTTTTTTTTTTTTATAGTAACTTGGTGACCTTCATTTTAGTGCTCTGAATAAACAGACATACACCCGGGGTCACAAGGGCAGAAGGCAAGATCAAGGCTGTGCCAGATCACAGCCGGAAAAAATGAGAAAAGAAGGTCATTCTAAAATTCATCGCAATAGGAATACTTGGACACAGGCTTTATGAAGAAGTAAATATTGTCCTTTAAAAAACAAAAAGATGCAATTCATGTTTTATTTAGATAAAATTTTTTTTTCATCTAAAAGTGAGAACAATATTTGGTCAACTGTCTATCAATAAACTACAATTTTTCTTTTTTACATCCTATTGGCTAGCCATGTCAAGGTAAGACATGGCAAAATGTGGCACAAACACAGAGAGATGAGTGTCAGTGTCCGGGGACCTTGTTTCTGATTCTGTGAGAACTGTCAAACAATTATCAAATACATACCTTCTAAAAAGCTTGCAAAAACATCTGTAGGAAGGCTCAACAAATGACTGCATGAAGTAACAGCATTCAGATTTGGATTCACCTCTGCTGGGTATTCGGTGAATGCACACTATATATTTACTGAATAAATTCAGTGACCTAGAAATGGAGGTTACATCTCCTTTGTGATGCTCGATCATAGATACTTCCAGCCACTCGTGCTGAAATATATGCTAGAATCTCTGGGCCTCCTCACTCCACCATCCCCAATAAGTTTGTTTCTGTTGTGGGAAGGCTAAGAACTCTCTTATTTTAAGATTTTATGGTCAAATGCATAGCAAACACCCTCTTCCAACAACATAAGAGAAGATGCTAAACATGGACATCACCAGATGGTCAACACCAAAATCATATTGATTATATTCTTTGCAGCCAAAGATGGGGAAGCTCTATACAGTCAGCAAAAACAAGACCGGGAGCTGACTGTGGCTCAGATCATGAAATCCTTATTGCCAAATTCAGGCTTAAATTGAAGAAAGTGGGAAAACCACTAGACCATTCAGGTATGACCTATATCAAATCCCTTATGATTATACAGTGGAAGTGAGAAATAGACTTAAGGGCCTAGATCTGATAGATAGAGTGCCTGATGAACTATGGACGGAGGTTTATGATATTGTACAGGAGATGGGGAGCAAGACCATCCCCAAGAAAAAGAAATGTAAAAAAGCAAAATGGCTGCCTGAGGAAGCCTTACAAATAGCTGTGAGAAGAAGAGAAGCAAAAGAAAAGGAGAAAAGGAAAGATATATCCATTTGAATGCAGAGTTCCAAAAGAATAGCAAGGAGAGATAAGAAAGCCTTCCTCAGCGATCAATGCAAAGAAACAGAGGAAACAATAGAATGGGAAAGATCTCTTCAAGAAAATTAGAGATACCAAGGGAACATTTCATGCAAAGATGGGCTCAAGAAAGGACAGAAATGGTATGGACCTAACAGAAGCAGAAGATATTCAGAAGAAGTGGCAGAAATACACACAAGAACTGTACAAAAAAGATCTTCATGACCCAGATAATCATGATGGTGTCATCACTCACCTAGAATCAGACATCCTGGAATGTGAAGTCAAGGGGGCCTTAGGAAGCCTCACTACGAACAAAGCTAGTGGAGGTGATGGAATTCCAGTTGAGCTGTTTCAAATCCTAAAAGATGATGCTGTGAAAGTGCTGCACTCAATAGGCCAGCGAATTTAAAAAACTCAGCAGTGGCCATGGGACTGGAAAAAGTCAGTTTTCATTCCAATCCCAAAGAAAGGCAGTGCCAAAGAATGCTCAAACTACCGCACAATTGTACTCATCTCACATGCTAGTAAAGTAATGCTCAAAATTCTCCACGCCAGGCTTCAGCAATACACGAACTGTGAACTCTCAGATGTTCAAGCTGGTTTTAGAAAAGGCAGAGGAGCCAGAGATCAAATTGCCAACATCTGCTGGATCATGGAAAAAGTAAGAGAGTTCCAGAAAAACATCTATTTCTGCTTTATTGACTATGCCAAAGCCTTTAACTGTGTGGATCACAATATACTGTGGAAAATTCTGAAAGAGATGGGAATACCAGACCACCTGACCTGCCTCTTGAGAAACCTGTATGCAGGTCAGGAAGCAACAGTGAGAACTGGACATGGAACAACAGACTGGTTCCAAATAGGAAAAGGAGTACGTCAAGGCTGTATATTGTCACCCTCCTTATTTAACTTCTATGCAGAGTACATCATGAGAAACGCTGGGCTGGAGGAAGCACAAGTTGGAATCACGATTGCCAGGAGAAATATCAATAACCTTAGGTATGCAGATGACACCACCCTTATGGCAGAAAGTGAAGAGGAACTCAAAAGCCTCTTGATGAAAGTGAAAGAGGAGGGTGAAAAAGTTGGCTTAAAGCTCAACATTCAGAAAACAAAGATCATGGCATCTGGTCCCATCACTTCATGGGAAATAGATGGGGAAACAGTGGAAACAGTGGCTGACTTTATTTTGCGGGGGCTCCAAAATCACTGCAGATGGTGACTGCAGCCATGAAATTAAAGACACTTACTCCTTGAAAGGAAAGTTATGATCAACCTAGACAGCATGTTAAAAAAGCAGAGACACTGTCAACAAAGGTCTATCTAGTCAAGGCTATGGTTTATCCAGCAGTCATGTATGGATGTGAGAGTTGGACTATAAAGAAAGCTGAGCACCAAAGAATTGATGCTTTCAAACGGTGGTATTAGAGAAGACTCTGGAGAGTCCCTTGGACTGCAAGGAAATCCAACCGGTCTATCCTAAGGGATATCAGTCCTGGGGTGTTCATTGGAAGGACTGATGTTGAAGCTGAAACTCCAATACTTTGGCCACCTGATGTGAAGAGCTGACTCATTTGAAAAGACTCTGATGCTGGGAAAGATGAGAGCAGGAGAAGGGGACGACAGAGGATGAGATGGTTGGATGGCATCACCGACTCAGTGGACATGAGTTTGGTTAAACTCCCGGAGCTGGTGACGGACAGGGAGGCCTGGTGTGTTGTGGTTCATGAGGTTGCAAAGAGTCGGTCACGACTGAGCAACTGAACTGAACTCAATCAAGCTACCATTTACTTAAGGAAACATAAAAGCACTCTTCCATTGCTTTGTCGGCTATATTCGAATCATCACAAAGAAGCATCAGACCACGTGGAAGGCACTCGTGCTTTTGCTTTTCACATGTAAGGGAGGCTGGTGGTCAAGCTTTCTACTGTGTGTGTGCTTTCTCAGTCATTCAGTCATGTCCAGCTTTTTGTGACCTCATGTACTGTAGCTCTCTAGGTTCCTCTGTCCATGGGATTCTCCAGGCAAGAATACTGGAGTGGGTTGTCATTTCCTCCTCCAGGGGATCTTCCCAACCCAGGGATCAAACCTGCATCTTCCAAGCCTCCTACATTGGCAGATGGATTCTTTACCACTGAAACTATTTGCTCTATTCTTCAACTCTCTCTGCCTTATGCAGATGGATTTATATAGTCCTGGATCTGCACTAGTGATTGCCATGTTAAGACTAGTGTCTCACAGCCAGTTGCAAAGTTGTCTTTTATGAGAGTACTAATGATAGCAGGTGCACCATAAACACCCTGGGGTTGGGAGGGAGGGAAAATAGAAAAGGAACTTCTGCAAGATCATAAAAACAGAGTTGCTGATTCTCTTTGCTATACACCTGAAACTACCACAAGATTGTAAATCAACTATACTCCAGTAAAAATTAAACAAAACAAAACAGAGTTGCAAGAATTTTATTTTTCTGGAGTCTTTGAAGGCCATATGTGACAAATAGAGGACCGAATACCCAACCCCATAAGTTGAGCATATGTTATGGATAAACACCTAATTCACGTGTCGTGGTTAAACACTCACCCAGGGAATTTCATTAGCAAACACATTAATTAGGATCCTGTTTACTTTCCTACTGTCAACAGTTGTTTGTTTGAGCTAACCTATTCTACCTTCATTAAGGTAAAGTAGTACCAGTCAGCACATGAAATTGTGTCTCAAGTTTATGAGAAATTTAAGACTCATACAGAGTTTCGATTTCTCTACCTATCTTCTGATCATTCAATATTTTACATATATGAACAAGGCAGGAGGTTCAACTTAATATGAACTGCAACGGAACCTCAATGAAATTGCAATGTATCCTTCTGTGGATACTCCTTCATTCATTTATGTAATCCAGGGTATTAAGGATGCCCAGAACAGTAAGTTCAGTTCAGTTCAGTCGCTCAGTTGTGTCTGACTCTTTTGTGACCCCATGAACCGCAGCACGCCAGGCCTCCCTGTTCATCATCAACTCCAGGAGTTTAATCAAACTCATGTCCACTGAGTCGGTGATGCCATCCAACCATCTCATCCTCTGTCGTCCCCTTCTCCTCCTGCCCTCATCTTTCCCAGCGTCAGGGTCTTTTCAAATGAGTCAGCTCTTCACATCAGGTGGCCAAAGTATTGGAGTTTCAGCTTCAACATCAGTCCTTCCAATGAACACCCAGGACTGATATCCCTTAGGATGGACTGGTTGGATTTCCTTGCAGTCCAAGGGACTCTCCAGTCTTCTCTAACACCACAGTTCAAAAGCATCAGTTCTTCAGTGCTCAGCTCTCTTTATAGTCCAACTCTCACATCCATACATGACTACTGGATAAACTATAGCCTTGACTAGATAGACCTTTGTTGACAAAGTAATGTCTCTGCTTTTAATATGCTGTCTAGGTTGGTCATAACTTTCCTTTCAAAGAGTAAGTGTCTTTTAATTTCATGGCTGCAGTCACCATCTGCAGTGATTTTGGAGCACCCACAAAATAAAGTCAGCCACTGTTTCTACTGTTTCCCCATCTATTTCCCATGAAGTGATGGGACCAGATGCCATGATCTTTGTTTTCTGAATGTTGAGCTTTAAGCCAACTTTTTCACCCTCCTCTTTCACTTTCATCAAGAGGCTTTTGAGTTCCTCTTCACTTTCTGCCATAAGGGTGGTGTCATCTGCATACCTAAGGTTATTGATATTTCTCCTGGCAATCGTGATTCCAGCTTGTGCTTCCTCCAGCCCAGCATTTCTCATGATGTACTCTGCATAGAAGTTAAATAAGCAGGGTGACAATATACAGCCTTGACGTACTCCTTTTCCTATTTGGAACCAGTCTGTTGTTCCATGTCCAGTTGCTTCCTGACCTGCATGCAGGTTTCTCAAGAGGCAGGTCAGGTGGTCTGGTATTCCCATCTCTTTCAGAATTTTCCACAGTATATTGTGATCCACACAGTTAAAGGCTTTGGCATAGTCAATAAAGCAGAAATAGATGTTTTTCTGGAACTCTCTTACTTTTTCCATGATCCAGCAGATGTTGGCAATTTGATCTCTGGCTCCTCTGCCTTTTCTAAAACCAGCTTGAACATCTGAGAGTTCACAGTTCACGTATTGCTGAAGCCTGGCTTGGAGAATTTTGAGCATTACTTTACTAGCATGTGAGATGAGTACAATTGTGTGGTAGTTTGAGCATTCTTTGGCATTGCCTTTCTTTGGGATTGGAATGAAAACTGACCTTTTCCAGTCCTGTGGTCACTGCTGAGTTTTTTAAATTTGCTGGCCTATTGAGTGCAGCACTTTCACAGCGTCATCTTTCAGGATTTGAAACAGCTCAACTGGAATTCCATCACCTCCACTAGCTTTGTTCGTAGTGATGCTTCCTAAGGCCCCCTTGACTTCACATTCTAGGATGTCTGGTTCTAGGTGAGTGATGACACCATCATGATTATCTGGGGCATGAAGATCTTTTTTGTATAGTTCTTCTGTGTATTCTTGCCACCTCTTCTGAATATCTTCTGCTTCTGTTAGGTCCATACCATTTCTGTCCTTTATTGAGCCCATCTTTGCATGAAATGTTCCCTTGGTATCTCTAATTTTCTTGAAGAGATCTCTAGTCTTTCCCATTCTATTGTTTTCCTCTGTTTCTTTGCATTGATCGCTGAGGAAGGCTTTCTTATCTCTTCTTGCTATTCTTTGGAACTCTGCATTCAAATGGATATATCTTTCCTTTTCTCCTTTGCTTTTTGCTTCTCTTCTTCTCACAGCATCAGAGGGCAGACAGACTGAAACCAAGATCACAGACAACTAGCCAATCTGATTACACAGACCACAGCTTTGTCTAATTCAATGAAACTAAGCCATGCCATGTAGGGCCACCCAAGATTGATGGGTCATGGTGGAAAAGTATGACAGAATGTGGTCCCCTAGAGAAGGGAATAGCAAACCACTTCAGTATTCTTGCCTTGAGAACCCCATGAACTGTATGAAGAGGCAAAAAGATAGGACACTGAAAGATGAATTCCCCAGGTCAGTAGGTGCCCAATATGCTACTTGAGATCAGTGGAGGTATAACTCCAGAAAGAATGAAGGGATGGAGCCAAAGGAAACACAACAGCCAGTTGTGGATGTGACTGGTGATAGAAGCAAGATCCGGTGCTGTAAAGAGCAATATTGCATAAGAACCCAGAATGTTAGTTCCATGAATCAAAGCAAATTCGTAGTGGTCAAACAGGAGATGGCAAGAGTGAATGTCAATATTTTAGGAATCAGTGAACTAAGATGGACTGGAATGGGTGAATTTAACACAGATGACCATTATATCTACTACTGTGGGCTGGAATTCCTTAGAAGAAATGGAATAGCCATCATGGTCAACAAAAGAATCCGAAATGCAGTACTTGGATGCAATCTCAAAAACCACAGAATGATCTCTGTTTGTTTCCAAGGCAAACCATTCAATATCACGGTAATCCAAGTCTGTGCCCCAACCAATAACACTGAAGAAGCTGAAGTTGAACAGTTCTATGAAGACCTAAGAGACCTTTTAGAACTAACACCCAAAAAAGATGTTGTTTTCATTATAGAGGACCTGAATGCAAAAGTAGAAAGTCAAGAAACACATGGAGTAACAGGCAAATTTGGCCTTGGAATATGGAATGAAGCAAGGCAAAGGCTAATAGAGTTTTGCCAAGAGAACACACTCATTATAGCAAACACCCTCTTCCAACAACACAAGAGAAGACTCTACACATGGACATCACCAGATGGTCAACACCGAAATCACATTGATTATATTCTTTGCAGCCAAAGATGGAGAAGCTCTATACAGTCAGCAAAAACAAGACTGGGAGCTGACTGTGGTTCAGATCATGAACTCCTTATTGCCAAATTCAGACTTAAATTGAAGAAAGGGGGGAAAACCACTAGACCATTCATGTATGACCTAAATAAAATCCCTTATGATTATACAGTGGAAGTGAGAAATAGATTTAAGGGACTAGGTCTGATAGACAGAGTGCCTGATGAACTACGGATAGAGGTTCGTGACATTGTACAGGAGACAGGGGTCAAGACTATCCCAAAGAAAAAGAAATGCAAAAAGGCAAAATGGCTGTCTGAGGAGGCCTTACAAATAGAACAATAAGACACGGCTCCTATTTTCATTTGGTAACAACGTAAAAGAAATTTTAAAATGCCAATATGTAAAACAGATATGACCCCAAACTCACTACAGTAGTCAGCAAACTATTACTTGAAGGTCAGATCCAGCTCACCACCTATTGCAAAATTTTACTGGAACACAGCATGCTCATTTGTTCACTCGTCTGTAGCTGTTTTTGTGCTATAATGAGAGAACTGAATAGTTACAATAGAGAACATGTAGCTCACAAAGCGCAAAGTATGACCACATGGCTCTTTACAGGATTTTGCTTAGTCTCACATCACCAGAATGTTAGGGTTTCTTCCAGGGCACTTATATGTCGGTTCTGGTCATTGCTCTAAAGATGTCCTTTCTGGGGACCTGGGAGATTGCATGTGTCCTTTGAGGCCGGGTTCAGAAAGTGCTGGCCCTGCAGAACGCCACCCCAGCAGGATCATTCACTGCTGGTCACAGCTTTCACTGCCTTTCTGCACTGGCTGCTGTGTTGCAAAATGTCCCAGTTGCTACTGGTGGAACCATAAACTTGTCAACCTTCTGGTAGGCTGTGAGACAAGACAGAACAGCCCTTGACAGCCTCACAGGGATAAACCTAATCAAGTCACTTGACTTGACCTGAGTGAGGATTCTGAGATTGTCCCAACGGGTCAGGCCCTTAAGGAGTGAGAAGGATGATGCTGCACGGTCTCCATTTGCCCCTACAGACTCACACCCCACTTTTCTTGGATAAACCTTCATGCACCATGCAGACTCCTTTGCCCTCTTGATTCCTTCTGAGTTTGGCCAGCGGGAGGCCGTGACAGAGACTCAAGTGCAGAGAAGAACTGGAACTTCCCCTGGGATCCTCTCGTGCAGGTTGGCAGAGGCTGGTTCCTCTATGAAAGCCCACCCTCTCCCGAAGTCCCCAGTCTCCCTAGGTTCTGCGGAAGGCTCACTACTTTTGCCCTTCTGGACGAGGGGAGGCACTGCTTCCCCAAGCCCAGACACCTCACCACCTCTTTTCTCTGAACTTGGCTCACATCTTTGATCACAGTCCCTTCATTAGATTCTTCTCAACTACCCCCCTTGAGTGCCATCTGTTTCTTGCCGGAACCCTGACGATACCAGAGCCCAAAGCACTCATACCTCTGGACGATGCTGAGCTGGACTCCACCCTCTCCCCTGCATCTTGGGCTGGGAGATGCATCCAAAGTCCTCTTCCTCTCATGCACCCTTATGTGGTCCTTTCTTGGAATTTGATTTTGGGTGTGATCCATTCCAAGGCAGTATTCTACTAAAGTGGAGACTCTGGTACATGGGGATGGGGAGGGACAAGCATGGAGGACATCGCCTTACTCCTCTTAAACTATCTGTGAACAGCCTCCAAGCTCCACCTCGGCCAGATGTAAATAAGGTCAGAGAGGGGTCACCTATTCTTCCCAGCTGCATCTGGAGCCCAGATCTGCTCTGCCCAAATGCCTTGTTTTAAAAGAAGTGCATTTGAGTATCATGAACCTCTGAACCTATTTTATCTTTAATCCCAAGACACACACACACACACACACACACACACACACACACACAGACAGCTGGGAGTTACCTTCTGGTACAGGTTCAGAGGACGGAAACAAACTGTGATTACATTACGATTTTGCAAGGCCACAGCACAGAAGCAGAGGCACAGAACATAAGTGGAATACTCAATTGAGAAGCCACAGTCTGTCAGCTAGAGGAGACTTGGCAAAACTTATAAACACCTACCATTCGAACCATTCAATTCTTTACTGCTCTCTCAGGGGAACTTCAATTCTGCTTGATTTCCCAGCCTGGCCCTTTGCCCTGCCGCCGGAGGTCTCAGTCAGGGGGCGCCTCTCAGGTTCGCCATTCCGACCGATTTAATTTAGAGGATTTCTCACTTGTCACATGGCAGCAAAGGTCACGTGGCTTAGTGATTATGTTGTTTGAGAAACAGCTTCTTTGCTGCTGCGGCTCTGTGACATTGGTGGAAATTTCCCTTTCTGTGCTATTTTTTTTACTTCTGGCCCTGAGATTATAAGGTCCTACCAGATAGTTTTATGGCCACATCTTGAAACACACCTTTTTTTCCTTAAGGCATTATTGCCGAAGGGGATGAGAATGTGTACACGCACTTACATAAGCACATTTCTGTCTTCAGAGAACAATTTCCCATCTCATAGAGACAGGAGTAGGTCAGGGATGGAACAGCATCTAGAGACTGTGGCTGGTTTATTAATACTATCTGTAGGCAGCTATTAATACATCAAGGAGAAAAAGGTCTTGGGAAAAAGGAGGGTGTGGAAAGCAAAGGAACCCAGGTGTCATTGCTTATGGCTTTATTTAGAATGCTGAACTCTGCCTATAATTGGGAAATCAAGGTAGTATTGGAAATCTTTCCGTGGTCATCCTTTTGACTATATTTCTCCTGATTGAACAGCACCTCTGTAACCAAATACTGAGTGATACATTCAATTCCTATAACAACAATGTGAGGCAGGTATCATTAAACCCATTCATCAGTGAAGAAACTGAGGCACAACACAGTTAAGTCAGGGACCAATGTTGCACAGCTCATAAGTGGATAAACTGGCTTCAAACCCGGCTAACTGGACCTCTCAGCCCACACTCCCAACCCTTCTGCTAGGCAAGGAAAGATCCTGGAATCTAGATGGGGGCTGAAGGCCTGTGACTGTGAGGAGGCTCCTGTTATGTCTACCCCTCAGCATGTTCCTATGAGCTGAGCTCGTCAGTGACTCAGGCATGCTTCTTGCAGTCCTGGAGGCCTGGCTTTCTGCCCCCTGGGGATGCTGAAGAAATGAGGAACTGGATTTGCTTGGGAAAGAGGTAGTGAGTCCTGTCCTGGCCTTGGCATTGCAGCCCGTGGAAAGGACACCAAGCCTGGAGTCCAAGATCAAGTCACAGTTCCAGGGTTCTCCAAAATGAATTGTGATGGTGGCTGAAGGAAATTGGGTGTGTGGATGCATCTAGCACCGGGAGCAGAGTGGTGCTCGGTAAAAGTTTACTTGCTTATTATTTCACTCAGAGAATGACTGTCTGAGGGGCAGGCGGCAGCCTTCTCGTTACTCTTGAGGGAGCCTCCTACTCATGTTTGTTCAAACGATAATGTTAAAACATTCGACCACAAGCCCCAAAAGATGCAACAGATTTCCTCATGACAGCAATGCTGGTGTTTCACCCCCAGCTAGAGCGGGAGTCAGGACGTGGAGGAAACTCCTTTTGTACTTGATATGTTCCAGGGAGTACTGTTTTCCTTTATTTGTTTCACGTAATGTGCTGACAATTTCGTTGCACAAGTTGGCATTTCTAACCAATGTAATTACATCTGCAAACTGCTAAAGAGGCTATTACTAAAGAAATCAAACGTTTCTCTATGTAGAGTGGGGATAATAATTTCTCTTAATGTTTGTACCATGCTTGGAAAGCCTGGGTTGAAAGAAGTTTTACAAACACAGAGCAGCATTCCCTGTTTCACTTTGTCCTTACTTAGCATCAATAGGGTCATTCTGGCACAAAGTAACTCGGAAAGCATAGTCTCTTGGGACCTACCAAGTGGTCACGCCACCTGAGTGAGTGAGTGTTAACATCCGAAGACAGGAAATGCCAAGTGTAGATTAAGAGCCTTTGTCACAAACTCAAATGTTAATTTGCTTAGAAGTTGCATATATAAGCACAGGATAAAGACAGCACTATTTCTTAACTCCCTCGATTCAATTCGGGGAGAGATCCGGGCATAGAGTCACCCTCCACACCACTCGAGTCTGTGCCTGGGGAGGGGCTGTGCTAATGAAGGTAAGCGGATCCAGTGCGCTTTTCTCTGGAGCCGCCGGTTAGCCATGAGGCCCTCTTCCTCCTTTCTTTCAAACCCTCCACCTCGGAGAAGACAGGGGAGAAACATGATGCATGAGGCATTCTGTTTGCTACATATTTGGTGTTAACGTAGTATTAGCAGAATTCAATTGGAGCTACTACTTCACTAGTTAATTTGTTACATATGCAGAGTCATTAAGGCATCCTGTGTACTTTTAGTTTACCGAGCATGAGTCCAGTAAACACTTATCAAGTACCTGTTAGTTCCAGACATTGTTAGGTATGGGGAATACGGAGACAATATTTGTTTATTGTTGTAAAGAAACAAAACAAAACCCAAAGCATCCCACGATTTAGTTCAGGGATGGAATATCATTTTCATTTCTTGAACCAAAATACTTTTAGATTGTTAGTGGTCACTTGGAGCACAGATCAGAGGGGTCCTAAGACCTCACCTGAGTTCTCCAGGCAAGAGCATTGTGGTCCTTGTCTCCCAGGAGCATCATTAATGTCTTCATTAATTCCACCAAGACTTATTTATTTAGTGCCTTCTATAATGCCAGACACTGTTCTGAATGCTGGAAAGGTAGCAGTAAACACGGTAGACATTCTCATGGAAGGAGACAGACAATAAACAAACAAATAATAAAAGTTCGATGGTGAGAGTTAGTAGGAAGACAAATAAGGCAGGATGAAGGAATAGAAGGTGACTGGTGAGGAAGAAGGGCCTCCCCGAGGAAGTGACATTTGAGCCAAGTCCTGAGTGAATTATGAAGAATATCTAGGGAAGAAGATGCCAATAAGAGGAAGCAACAAGTGGAGAGGCCTGAGTCGGACTATGCTTGAGGGCAACGCAGAGTGCGTTTGAAGTGGAAACAGCGAGGGTGGTATGGGGGGAAGTTAGGGCAGAAAGGTGGCTGCAGGCTCTCCATGCAGGACTTTGTGAGCGTCAGCAGTCTCTCTGGAGTTTCAGTGTGAGGAGACACCATGGGTGGGTTTGAGTAGAGCAGGAGTATGGCCATATTTCCTCATTTAAAGGATCACTCTGATTGCTGAGGGGAGACCAGAAGAGAGCTGAGCTTGGGAGAAAGGAAACCAGGGAGGACGCTGATGCAACAGGCCAGGTAGGATAGGTGCTGAGTCTGGAATGGAACTGAAGGTGGAGTCAGAGGGCTTGCTGACTGGGTGCAGGATAGACTGAGAAGATCACACGCTTGGGGTTTGAGAAACTGGGGGAAGGAGGTACCACGACCTGAGGCGGGAAAGCCGAGGAAGAGCGGATGGGAGCTGAAGGAGGTGGGCGCTTAAGTGCTTGGTATTTTAGTCACGTGGGTAGAGCATCTAGGTGGATGTCCCTTAGGCTGTTGGACACATGTGGCTGGATTCCAGCAAAGGCCAAGATGGCAATTACAGAGGAGAATGACAGCGGGATGGCCTGAGCCTTCCACAGCCCAGGTTGGTGCCCGATCATTATTGGCATTTGTCTGATTACTCACCCTGGAAAGACTGTGGCCTGTGGCCTCTGGTGGTCCCTCTTACTGAGAGGTCTGAGTCTTCATTCTCTCGGCCACCATGCCCTCTGCTCACAAACACTGCTCTTCCACACACCACAGTGGGGCTATGCTTGGGGTAGGGGATATATACCTTGGTTGAAGAGTTTTTGTTTGGAATTTAACTTAAAACAGACCCCTCCATTTGAGAAGTGCTCATTAAGCACTTTTTGTATAACATCTGATGTGAGCTTTGCCAGGCCTTGTAAATACAATGCTGCTGGCAGAGCAGGATGCAGAGTGGAAGCCAGTGGGTTAAACAGTCACACGGTACAGCCAGAAACAGGTAGTGGGAGAGAACCCAAGGCACAGGGTTGAGCAAAGGAGAAGGTACCAGCCTCTCTGGGAGTCGGAAAGGAACGTTCCCGATTTTTTGCCACTTGGTGGCTCAGACGGTAAAGAATCTGTCTGATACACAGGAGACCTGGGTTTGATCCCTGAATCAGGGAAGATACCTTGGAGAAGGGAATGGCTACCCACTCCAGTATTTCTGCCTGGAGAATTCCATGGACAGAGGAATCTGGCAGGCTCCCCCGCAAGAGGTCACAAAAGAGTTGGACACGACTGAGCAAATAACACTTTCACTTTCCAACGAGAAGCACAGTCTGTCCACTCTTGAATCGTGTGACTGTGTTGAGTGATAGAATGCGACAAAAGCAAGACTATAAGCATTCTGAAGCTCAGTTTTAAAAGGCCCCTGGCTTCCATACTGTTTGCTGGAATGCCAGACGTTGTGGAGGAGGGACAAGCTATCCTTGTTGGTCTTCTTTTATTCCAGTAAGTTTTGGGGTGGCTGGTACCCAGCAAATAACTGGAATGGGGCATCAAACAGAAGGCAGCTCTACTGGGTCTTACAGGATGAGCTCACCGGAGGGACATGATGGAGAGACACCTGTCAGGTGGCAGGAGCAACAAGTGCAAAGGCACGTGGGCCACATGAGTCTGGCGTCTTCAGGAAACTGCCATCACTGGCACTCAGCCAGAGCGCAGGCTGGCAGGAAGATGAGGCTCAAGCAACTAGATAACTGGGGGTCTTACACGCCTGGCAAAGACCTCATCATGTTTGAGCCCATTTGGCTTCATCTAAACATGCCACTATTTCACAAATCCTGGTGATCTGTTCATGTCATGACAGCTTTTTAGTGAAATTAATTGTTGTGTAACACTTCAGATGTTATCTACGATACAGAAACTAAAGAAGCACCTTATTTCCTATGTCACTGACCACAGGCTTTGAATTTTGCTGTTTTAACATGTTAATCATGAGTATAACTGTCTTGCCCTTGAGTGTCCATTATGTTGCCCCCCAAAAGTCTGCAGGTGTCTGCCTTCTGGAATGGTATCACTTCCAGGGGACAGCGTGGGTGGGCCTGGGGGTCTCCTAGAGGAAGAGTTAATTCTCTGTGCCCTCAGAATACCTCCACCACATTTTTCCTGAATTGCTATCTCCTTTTACTTTTCACTGGGAACAGAAGCCCTTGCTGGTAAGGAGCATCCCCATTCTGTATTCTTGTTGAGGCAATTTTAGAAGTACCTCGCTCGGTGCTGCTGGATGTTGTCGTGCGTTTCCATAACACATTTAAAGTCTCACTCCTTAAAACTGTCACGTCTGGAGAGCCCTAGAGAAGTCAGCAAGGACACAGGCGTGATCACTCTCTCCTGCCCTGAGTATTACAGGCAGCTATCAATTCCAGCTCATTTAGGCTGATCCAATCCCAGCATCAAAAGCCATTTCCATATTATTACACCAAACTGGAAATTACAGAGGCTGTGTATGCCTCTGCAAAGTCTCCAATTTAGGCTTATAACTTAGCACTAGGTTATTAGTGACATGCATCATTATCTCAAGATACATTCTATCTGCAAAATTTTGTTCTCGAATCCTTTGGAAGATCTCGGCTGTGCCGCTCAGATTCTCGGTTAGGAAGGCTGCACTGTTCACGTTAATGAGCTCTTAACATAGGCTTCAGAATTAATTTTTGATCATTGATTCCTGGCATTAACAGCCCCCTGAGCCCTTCTAGTGTAGAGAAACATCACAGAGAGAGGCCACAGAGTGAGTTAGTGGGCAAGCTGGAGTCAGAGGGACTGAGCTTTAATTAAGCGTGAGCCGCAGAGTGTCCCTTTGGAAGCTACAACCATGAGCTGACAAGAAAAACGAGAATCTCATCTCTCTTTTTTTTTTCCAGTCTGGATAGAGCTTGTTTTGGTCAAATAATTCAATTTAGGAAAAACCAAATATTCAAGTTCAGGAATGATACATGCAACCAGTTCAATTGTTTTGATTGCATTATCGGATCAAGAAAATAAACAGAAAAGGTTCAACAATTTACCTGGTCCAAAACATTTAACTGCTCAACCCAGAAAATCTCTAAGGTCTTTGTCAACTGTAGGATTCTATTATTTTATCATTTTGTGGGTGAAATTGGTTGAATTTAGAGACCAGAATTTCTAATAGGTAGTTTGAATTGCTGAAGTGAGAATCTAGTGAAATAAATGCCTTTGCCTTATTTTACGGCTAAACTGAAAGTGTGTGGTTTCAAGTCACATTTCCTGAATGTGAACATCAGACTAGATAGTTTCATGTACATTACCTAATTTAATTCTCATCACAGGCCTGGCAGGTAAAAATCATGATGCCCATTTTAGTGTTAGGTCACTGAGTCTCAAGGAAGGGGAGTCAGGCTAAACCCTGTGAGTTTCTCAAGAAACTGCAGTGAGGTTTTTAATCAGGGTAAAGTTTCTCAAAGGCTGATATCTTGACCAGTTGTATCAACCTCATCTGGGAACTTGTTACAAATCCAACCCTGGGCTTCAGCTCAGATCCACTGTCAGGACTCAGGAGTTAGCTCTAACACCAGGTTTTACTAAAACCCTCCAGATAACTCTGATGCACACTCTCACGTCTGAGAACAATCTGCTTAAGGGCAAACTATGACAAAGGTTCAGGAATGCAGATGTTTCTACTTTAAGAAAAAGCTATGTATATCGAAATCTGAAATTAGAAAACATTAACTGGGATACACTGATGATATTATAAGGACTGCTTGCTTTTTAAGAAGCATACACCACAGGTTTTAATTAGGAATACTCCCCTAAAGTATTTAAAATGAGATTCAGTGTGCAAATCTTTAATGTAGACACATTTTCTTCTCAGGAATTCAGTTTATTTTTGTTTTTATTTACATTATTTAACATAGTAATTTACTTAAATTGCACTATTTAAAGATAATGAGAAGCACAGACACTCAAATTTGTATTAGACTCTGCCGTTTGCATCATCTACATGGGCGCCAGGCACAGAACAGGTACTCAGTATTTGTGAATGAACGCACGTGTGCATGCTCAGTCACTCAGTAGCGTTCAACTCTTTGCGACCCCATGGACTGTAGCCCACCAGGCGCCTCTCTCCATGGAATTTTCCAGGCAAGAATATTGGAGTGAGTTGCCATTTCCTCCTCCAGGGGGTCTTCCTGACCCAGGGATCAGACCTGCGTCTCCTGCCTTAGCCGGCAGATTCTTTAGCACTGAGCCATCTGGGAAGTCCAAATGAATGTACAGAGCCCTGTTATAAGCAAGATCCTGTGTGTGTACATGTGTGTAATGTGTTAACAATGATAATCTAGTAGGAGAGATAACACGTAAATTCACAGGATAAAGCATATGCAGCAAGAACTAAGTGATGAGTCAGATCATTAAGCATGGATAGGAGTAGTGAGGATGATTGACACGACTTCTTGGAGAGGCAGAACCTGACTTGGAGTAGGATTTTTATGGGTGAAGGATTATGAAAGGCATTGGAGGTTTTAAAAAAGACCTAAACACGTCAAGAAGATGATAAAGTGCAGGGCATTTTCAGACTTCGTGGATTAGAGAGATGTGCTGAGGACAAGATGGGGTTTGAGTTCAAGGCTATAGAGTGAATAATTTATCCTAAGAGGCTGTGAATGGAGTGGTGAAATAACAAAGGTGTTATCCCACGAAAACTATCCTTTAAGCAGACAGAATTTAAATTAATAAAAGGTTCAACACTTGAATCCAACTACAAGGCATACCTCGGGGATGTTGCCAGTTTGGGTCCAGACCATTGCAATAAAGAGAATATCACAATAAAGCAGCACCGAATTTTTTGGTTTCTCAGTGCATACGAAAGTTATGTTTACACTGCACTGTAGTCTATTAACTGTGCAATAGATTTGTGTCCAAAAAAAAATATACCTTAATTTAAAATATTTTACTGCTAAAAAATGCTAACCATCATCTGAACCTTCTGGGAGTTGTAATTTTTTTCAATAGTAACATCAAAGATCACTGATCACAGAGCATCACAACACATATGATCATAATGAAAAAAATCTGAAATATTGTTAAGAATCACCAGCACTGGACACAGAGACTCAGAATGAGCAGATGCTGTTGGAAAAATGGTGCTGATGGACTTGCTCATTGTCACAAGGCTTCAATTTGTAAAAAATGCAGTGTCTGGGAAAAGCAATAGAGTGAAGCGCAGTAAAATGAAGAATGCCTACTTGGAAATCCTAACAGCGTGTACATCATGATGCTAGAACTCGAATGCCTACTTGGAAATCCTAACAGCGTGTACATCATGATGCTAGAACTCTGTTACGCAAGTCTGTCGTTTGTTGTCACTCGGTTGTGTCCAACTCTTTGCGACCCCATGTCCTGCAGCCTGACAGGTTCCTCTATCCAAGCGGATTTTCAGGCAAGAGTACTGGAGCAGATTGCTAGTTCTGCACCTCCTCACTCTCTCCCCGCCCTGTTCCCCCCTCCCTTGCCCCAGGGGATCTTCCCAACCCGGTGGATTCTTTACTGCTGAGCCTCCAGGAAAGCCTGCTATGCAAGTGTATGCACATATGGGGCTTCCCAGGTGGTGCTGGTGGTAAAGAATCCCCCCAGCCCATGCAGGAGTAGCAACAGATGTGGGTTTGATCCCTGGGTTGGGAAGATCCCCTGGAGGAGGAAACGGCAACCCACTCCAGTATTCTTGCCTGGAAAATGGAGAGAGGAGCCCGGCAGGCTATTGTCCACGGGGCCACAAAGAGCTGGACACAAGCGAGCACACACGCACACACTGTTAACTCACATTATGCCTCTGTTCCCTTTTTTGCCATCTTCCATTCATGGTCTACCTACAGAACTTGAGAGAAGCGATTAGGTATGCAGAGAGAAAATGAGTCAGCAATATGCTCATAAGCGGCACTTACAGAAATGCATAAAGACAGTAAAAATACTTAACACAGCTACTGGTTCAAGCCTTTCAGCAAAGATTAGCTGAGTGACTGCTATTACTTTTATTTTTCACTACTGTCAGCACTCTCTTTGTTGACATGGTTGCAAATGCAAGCTTTACATTCAGGTATGTGTCACATTCAAAATTTTAAGGGCCTTGCATTCAGTGCCTTGGAGAGATTGTAGAGGAAGTTTTGGTGAAAATTTCCTGAAAAATCTGGAAAGGTGGAACTGGAGCTTGAAAATACCAAGATGACCACCATCATGGACATCACCCCTTTAGACTCTTCCTACACTTTACAATTTGCCAACTATTTGCATGTTCATTAGCTCAAACTTCGATTTCCACATTAAGTCTGGAGAGTGAATACTATTAGACCCATTTCAGAGACAGGAAAATTAAGAGCAGTGCTGTCCAATAAAAACATAATGTGAGCCACATATGTAATTAAAACATCTTTGGTAGCCACATTAGAAAAGGAAAAAGAAACAGTTTAAATCAATTCTAATAATATATTTTATTTAACACATGTCCAAAATACTATCATCCCGACAGGTAATCAATATGAAAATGATCAAAGAGATAATTCACATTCTTTTCTCATTTGTTTGGTACTCTTTGAAATCTGGTATCTTACACTCACAAGACACGTCAATTTAGACTAACCACATTCAAGTGCTCAACATCACAGGTGATCTAGTCACTTCTGATTCAGATAGCTCAAGTCTATGGCTGGCTGGCTCAGGGTGAGAATGTAAATCAGGACCCCAAGCAGAACAGTAAGAACAGTGCCCACAACTCAGGGAACCATACAGACAAGTAGAAAGACCTTTGCTCCTGATTGGATGCTTGTAGTGAGAATCACTGTAAAAATGAAACAAATCAGCCAAAAGGAAAATGAGTTTGCGCCATTCAATCCAAATGTGTTCCAGTGTCGCAAATATTTAATTTTTTTTTAATGTTAGGACAAGTGTGAGAAAGAAACAGTTTGAGCCCTTTCCAGCAAAATGCCTGCAACAGAGAAGTCAGAGAGGCTATGCTTCTTGCAACCCTGAAAGCACAATCAGAACCCACGTTATTTCCAACCTTTTCAGAGTGCGCTTGTATTTCTGGGGACAGAATCTGACTAATGGACAGGGATTTAAGTATTTGTGGTAACATCCTCGAATAGGCAAGTTTCAAGTCAACCTAGTGCTATCTGCCTTTGATTAGAGGCAGCCCTCACTCCCTCAATGACACAGGTATGTGATTGTTTGTGAAAATATGTTGTGCACATTAAAATGAGAATTTACCTGAAAATATGTATATTCTCAGATTGAATGAAAAAATGATATATATCTGATTGTCAGAACTTAGTTATCATTTAATTGAAACTGATTTGTGGTATGAAGCCTTTATTATCAATATATTAATGCAGATATTTATTCAGAAACAGAGATTCTCCCAAGAGCTTTATTTGGAACTCTTAATTGGAATCAATATCCTTCGAAGCTTAAAGGAAGGTTGACCCAGGGACCCAGATGAAGTGAAAGTCCTTGATCCTACATGTCACCATGAGAAATACACCAGATTGATGAGACATTTTGACGGTTTGTTACTCATACTATATTCCTGACCTAGGTTATTTTCACTTTTACCTTCATGTGGCTTCCAGAACAAATGTGAATGTATTAAAATATATATCTACAAAAGAGAATACAGATGCCCTTTGGGGAAAGATGCTCAGGAAAGATAAAGTCAGTAAGAGATGAAAAAAGAGCTGATTGTTGGAGAACATGTACTTTCAAGTACCAATGTATTATTTTCATCCATCCCCTATCAACAGTTTATTTATTCATTTTTCTTAAAAAAATTCCTAGTTAAGGTAAATCTTAACCTGAGGTTTTAGTGCAGCCATCCTGATACTTGCAGGCCTTTGATAAATTTAAAAAGAGAGAGAATTAATAGATCCTCTGCTCAGGGAAAAAAGAAAATCATTTACACACAAACTCTTACACCTAAGTTAAAAAGTACCTCAGTGCTAGAATCCCTCCATTGCCCTTCCCAAGTCTAGACTGAGCTCTAGATGTTGAAGCCCTGCCTTCAGGTCACTTACTGTAACACATTGTGCTGGATCTGTCTGGCAGAATGAGAACCATTGATCAGAATGCATTTAGTTTTGACTGCTTGCTTTCCCAATTATGAATTGTAATTACACAGGATGTAAGCATGAGTTTAAGTGGTTGTAAAGCTGCTCCAATACTTGTCACACTATTAATTTACTAAACTAAATATTTAGCTGGAGCATTCATAATTAGGATCAACTAGCTGAAGGATTCTTGCAAATGTCATCATCTCATATTTGGACCCACTTTTTTTTCCAAAGGGAGAGAAAAAAAGACAAAGAGTGATGGCACTAATCTCTTGCCTTTAGGTGTTTATCACACCATGAAAGCCAAGACAATTACTCAGGGCTTCATGGGGTAGGCATGACTGGTAAACAGCAAAATGCTATTTCCTTGGAGAATGTTTTCTTGCCGTGTTTCACACGGGTAGATTTTCCCCACAGGAGCGGCCCCTCCTTCAGAGCAAAACACAGACGAACAGAAATGACATTATGTTCTTGCCTGCCTGGGGCAAAAAGACTCACCTATTCTTAACAGGACTTCAGGTGTGTGATTTTCTGCCATTTTCCTTCTTTTATTAGATTAGAATGACTTACCCCAGTAAGAGCAAAGCTGCAATGCGGTGTCATCACGGCAGGGCTCCTGGAGGAGACACACTATGGTACACTGTGTCTTTAACATAACTTGACATATTCTCACCACGCAGGAATTTTCACATCTATTCTGACAGATGTAGGAGGGATAATAATTATTTTTTTTCTCTCTTTCAGTCAGGTCCTTTTACCCACAGAATTCAAAGTTCACTAATTAAATAACATTTAAAAGCAATGCTTCTGAAAAAAATGAGACCAGGTTAAGAAAATGATAATATTTTTACTTCCAATTCTCTGCAGTTTGCTCCAGTCAGCCTAGCTAAATCTTTAGTGTTAACATAATTAGGTCTTGCAGAATAATGGCCCATTTTACCAGCTATCATTCTAGGTTAATAAAAACATCACATAATTTGAGATGTTACTACTCCATTTTAATTCAATCATCAATTAAAAAGAGCTCTTGGGTGATGGGAGAAGGCAGAGAGGGGATTCCAGCATTTGTTAAATGCTCAACTGTAGTCTAAACAACTTAAAAATCATTTAAGTCTTCTTGGTAGACTTGTTTCAGAACCTACTCTAAAAATGTGTTGGGGTTAGAAATTTTTCTGCCATAATGGATCTTAAATAACTTCATTTTTCAAGATTAATGTAAGTTTTTCACAGATGTTATTTTCTCCTTTCTAGTTAAATGTAATAACATTATTTATACAAGAGATATGCCTGTTGCTTAGCTATTTTATTCTTCAGATGCAAGATGAAGATGGTAACATGTGTGAGTCACACCTTACCAGGTGTTGAAGAGTAAAAATTCTTCATGTTCCCAAGATTGTTGGTAACAATCCAAAATATGATAGTTGGCATTCTTAATTCTTTCTGACATCATATTATGCTTATATACAGTTTATGCTGAGAAATTCATTGGCAAATTTTTTGCTAACTAAAGAGAAAAACGACTTTTAGTATAAAATAGTGAAAGTAAGATAAAAGCGAAAAATTCTTCCATAACGAAATGATCAGAACTGTCAGAATATTTGCGCCAAATGGACATTTGATATTTCTTGGAAAGAAAATTGATTAGAATCTAGTCCTGATTTCCTGAGGCAAAGAAAGAATTGTTCACAACCACACATTTGGATCCAAACTCTAGGGGTGTTCCTTATCTGTATTTTTCACTCCTATATGCCATTATGGCTGCCCAATTAGTTTTTCTGAAAAATGAATCCTAGAGTTTTACTCAGTTATTCAGATTGTTCTAAGATGCAGCTTAGGTTTTGCCACCATTGCCATCCTTATTGATAAAGGCTGAGAACTGAAACAGTGGGTATGAAATTCTAGTTCAGATTTCTGAAGCTAAAGCTTTAAATTGTATATAAACAGAATTCAGTGCATAACAAGTATATAGAACAGGTAGTTCAAAGTTCCCACACATTCTGTGTAACCCTGTGAGCAGATAAACTGTTAAATAATTATCATATCTAGTATTTAACAACAGGTGAAGGGCAACAACCCATTTCCCACGTAGCACAGAGCATCCCATCTCAGAATATGGGGTCCTTACTTCCAAGTAATACTGGATAATTGATGGCAAAGAGTGAAGATGATGAGACAAAAAATCTGATTTCAGGGTTTCCTCACAGCTCCCCCCAGTCCATCCAAACCTTCCTACATTCAATAAGACCACAGGTTGGAGAAAAAAGGAAGTGGAGCATTAATTAAAGGAATTGAACTGTGACCAGTATGCCTTCTCCCACTGGCTTCCTAGGTGGCGCTAGTGGTAAAGAGCCTGCCTGCCAAAGCAGGCGATTCCGGTTCGATCTCCGGGTGGGAAAGATCCACTGGAGGAGGGCATGGCAACCCAGTCTAGTATTCTTGACTAGAGAATCCCACGGACAGAGGAGCCTGGCAGACTGCAGTCCATAGGGTTGCAAAGAGCCAGGCACAACTGAAGTGACGTAACACACATGCCTTCTCCCAGCCTGTACCTGGGTGAATGATTTGTGCTAACTTGGTCATTTGACTCAAGGGCACCTCATGCAGTGTCCATCTCCAGGAAGATCCGCTAGGCAGGGGCAGGACAAAAGTACCCACATACCATATTTCTAAATATTTAAAAACTACACATCAAGCTAACATAGTGTTACTTAACCCTATGTTCCATCCTGTTGGCTTTAACGTGAATACTGTCACAACAATTGGAAACCCAGGTATAGGTCTGGGATATTCAGGCTGCTCAGAGTTCTGTACCAGACGCTGGCCCTGAGATGCCCTACTCTCTCTCTCCCACCCCTGAGTCCCTTCTTTTCTATCCCTGAGCTCTGGTTTTCACTGCAAGGAGCATCTTCTCAATCATGTGTAGATTCCACAGCGTAACTCCTAGGCCCAAGTCACTAATCTATCTATAATACATATTCACCCTTTGCCTCCTCTTGTGCTCAAGGATGTACACTCATGATGCCGCTTGCCTTCAGAAGTTTAGACCCCAGAAGTGTACACACCCTAAAAGTGGGTGGAGGACACATAGGTAGGGAATTCTAGGTTCCTAGCTATGAAGACAAAGTGGGAGGAGAGTCAGAATGGGCCCCACTAAGTAAGTGCCCCCTCTCCTAGGACTGAAACTCCCTCTCTAGGCTGTGCACAGGGTCAGAAACAAATCACTCAGACATCATCACAGGGCAGTCTAAATAAATACCATAAATACCAACACTTTATATATTTGAAAAGTGAAGAAATGTTAATTGCTCAGTCATGTCCGACTCTTTGCAACCCCATGCACTGTAGCCTGCGAGGCCCCTCTGTCCATGAAGTTCTCCAGGTAAGAATACTGGAGTGGGTGGCCATTCCCTTCTCCAGGGGATCTTCCCAACCTAAGGACTGAACCTGGCTCTCCTGCATTGCAGGCTTACCATCTAAGCCACCAGGGAAGCCCTTTCTATATAGCGGAACCTTGGGACAAAGATTTCTTTGAAGTGTTATATTCATCAAAGGAGTTGTTGTATTTGTACTCTGTGGTAAAGCTGACTGACTAACTCATATATAACACTATATTAACCAACCCTAAGGGTTAATCCAAGTAAAGACCAAGCAAGAATTAGGGTCTTAAATATGTGAACAACTTAGTTCCCACTTTTTACCCCAGTCCTGTGCTTAGGCATAACATTGTAGATGGAACCAGCTTTGCAAGAATGCTAGAAAACAGCAGATAAATAAAATCCACCGAGTTGGGGTTTAATCAAAGTAATGTACTCTTAAGAAGAATTTGAGAATCCAGATTAAAAAGAACATTTCATTTCCATTTGTTATATACCTAAAAGTGAATTTATTAAAAGTAGATCACATCACTTCAGGAAATTCAGAAAACTATATCTAAATACACTGAACGCAAGATATTCCTCATCAATTTAGATTCTTATAGCTTCATCAAGATAAAATGCAGATGAACTGATTTAGATCAGGCCTTCATTAAATTTTAGAACTAGCTTTTGGAAAACTGTGTATTGAAATGTTCAGTCTGATTCCTGAGGAGGTGACAAAGCCATGAGCGGATAATGATAAAGTGCATCACTGCTGGAAATAACATAGTCTGCCTTTGGTTTGTGCTAATATACTATAAGACAACTTAAACTTCAATTTTAATATTAGAAATCCACCTCATTATAAGTAATCTCAAACTCTGCATGTTATCGGCATTTTCACGTGTAGTCTTTGGTGAGCTTGAAATACAATTTGCTGTTTATGCTTCTAATGTAAATCTCCAATTTCTGGTTGGCCACTCCGGCACTAAGCCAGAGCTCTAATTTATTTCCATCTTTCCTTATTTCTTACATCAAAAGAGACTGTGGGTTTGAATAACAAACATTCAATCGACTTAGACGTGGGGTGGCAGGCAGCACAGGCATTACCTGTTTACCTTTTATTGCCTTCTTTGAATTGGCTTTTCTGGGAACAAAACCAATAAGACATGCTGTTCCTTCATCTAGTTTTCACCGAGGATATTTATCAGAAGACATCCCCCTCCCCTGGTTCAGCAAAGAGCACTGGCAGGGTAAAGAATTCAGACTGGAAGTAGGCGTCCAACATAACACCATCATAGATTATTGCTCTACCAAGTCATGCAGGACTTCGCTGTCCTTCAGACACTGGCTCGGGCTGATAATTGTTTTTGACTCCAGGAGATGCTGTCGCTAACACATTTGTAACCTGTAGGACAACAGTGTGGTGGGAATGGAATACACACTGGTTTAGTCACTTTGGAACTTTGCACTGGTTCTTCCCTCCTCTCCCCACCTTGCTGTCTTGCACAGTAATTGGCCTAATAAAAGGCAGAAACAAGAATTTATTACACCTTGGGCGGTACTTAAAACAAACTTTATTCTCAAGAACAGCAGTTATGTCTAGCTGCTGCTGGGTATTTTGATATTTCCTGTAAATACTTAGTCTGAATATATTCAAAGTCAAATTGCTAATCACTCAATATCCCTGCGACTTTCCTGGTTCCCCAGGTTTTCTCTTATGATACTCCATGTAAACACTGTAATTGGAAAGATACATAGATCAGCATCCCTAGAGTCACATGATCACATCAATCTGTGAAAATAGCATGACTTAAAAATAAAAGTCTCTTAGTACTCTGCCAACAGGCTTTGGCATAATCTTGGCAATCACTTAGATTTTTTTTTTTTTTGCTGTTATAATTTTTCCCAAGTGGAAACAGTCTCATATTTTGCAGAAGTTGTCCAAGCTAATGAACATCAATCCATCTTCCTGGGTACTAAATTCGTCAGCTGAGTGTATTCGGTCCACATAGGAATCAGTAAAGTGAGTGTGAAACTGCTCGGTGGCTGCTCCTTTCATCTTAAGAAATTGCAATACGAATTCCTGAAATCGTTTATGCAGGAATTTTTATTCTTTAAATCTTCTAGTGTTAAAGCAACAAGAAAACACTTAGAATGTCCTTTGGTGGAATCTTATTACACTTGTTAATATATGTAAACTGATATTCTTTGATGCCAGCAAGTTTGTTGCCCTTACAGAGAAATCTCTGCACAATGAAACAAAACAGAATGGAAGGAGGACAAAATAAAATGTCAGTCTTTGCTGATTCGAATTAGATACATTAACAGATTGTCTGGTAACACAAACTGGCAAGAATACAAAAAATCTACATATTACAGTATTCCAAGAAAAATAACTTCATTTGAATACAAAAGGATAGATACACTTTCTTTTTTCCTGTAGCCACTCTTGGGGACAGTGGATGTGTGCTCGCACTGGGATGACTCAGTGCTGCTAAGATACACAGGGTATGACTGGCTGGAGCTTTTGGAGGGGGCTGTTACACGTGTGCATTACTAACATCAGACAAAGAAATCTTTCAACCAACAAGGGTTACAGAGCAACAGTTCACTAAAGCACAGGTTGGAAGGGGGTTCAGGGGCTGAAGCAGGCCAATATGGCAGCTTGTAACAGACTTCCTTAGACCCACAAAGCAATGCCAGCAAAGGATGCTTCTATTTGGTTGGTCCACACACAGGGCCAGGCGGTGCTGGGGCACACCACGTGCCAGCAGCAAATGTTTTTTAGGTTGGTTGATTTGTTGTTGTTGTTTTTCTTTCCTTTTGGGGGGCTGTCACAGCCCTTCCGATGGGTGGTAAGCTCTGCAGCTGGCAATGTGATTCGCAGTGATAATATCAACAGCTGCCAACTCCTCTGGGAGTCAGAAATTAACAGTCTTGACTCAGGTGTGCTGTCCACGGCTGATAAATATGGCTTAGTTCAGTTAGGCCTTCTTTGTACACTGTGTTTGAGTAGGGGTGTCTGAGGGCGGGTTTCCTATGTTAGTAGCAAATGCTGGGGCTGTGTTTGCTTCCCCAGAGCACGGCCCGTCTGGTGGCTGGGTGCGCCGCCTAGATGCCCAGGGGGCCGGCTGTCCCCAGCAGAGCGGCCAGCAGCAACAGCAGCGACAGCAGCGCGGGGGAGCCGCGCGGGGGCGCGCCCTGGCCGGAGTCGGGGCCGCAGCTGCCCGCCTCCTCGCACCGCAGCTTCTCGCACAGGATGCCCGTGTACGCGGCTGGGCACAGGCAGCGCACGTTGTTGTGGCACGTCCCTCCGTTCTGGCAGTGCAGGAGCTCGTTGTCGCAGACATTCGCTGCAGAACGAGGGAGGGGGGCGCGGGGAGGAGAAGCAGAATCAATTTAAGTTCATCTGGTACATCATGTTTTCAGCTTTAAAAAAAAAAATCTCTATCGATCTTGTGCTCCCCCCTCCCCTCCGCAAACTAAGCATGTGACTCCGATTTCCAAACAAATGTAGTTTGCTGCCTTTGTTTTGATCATATTAATCCTTTTCATATAGATTTTTTTTTTTTTTTTGCTGCAATCTTGGATATTATCATTGTCCATTTCAGACTATCAAGTACAAAGAAATGTGATACTCCGGGTTTGGCAGTATCTTCTCTTCACGGAACTGGGACCTGTTGTGACCTCCAGGGCTGTTCAAGGATAGTGCCTCATACAAGAATGCAGGGCTTTGGAGCCAGATAAATGGAATTAAAATGCAAAGCAGTACTGCTAGAATGACCAAGAACTTCTAAGGGGTGGGCCATTCTCTCCGCGGGTGATTCCAGCGCTGCATGCAGGAAGTCGGGAGCCAGCGGCAAGCGTGAGGAGGGAGGGGTGGGGCAGGGGGCAGGCAGCATGCTCCAGGCAAGGTGGCAGCCAGATCCGAGGAGAGAAAGCTTTTCATGGGAGGAATGGGAGGAAGAGCAGTGCATTTGTGTCTAATAGCCTATTAGGATATTAATCGCTTTGTAAATATAGCAACTAGAGTCCAAGGTTACCTTGATTTCCAGGGATAGTAATAAATGCAATGGTGAAACCCTGATTATCAAAACTTTATTATGTCCATCAATTAATAAAATCCGTTTGAATAAATAAAGCAAGCAATTTCAGATACTAAAATTCATTCACAGTCCCTGTCATGTAACTTGCATCTAATAATTTATTTCTTCAAAGATCAAGTTTTCCTTATTATTCCATGTCTCCTATTCCTTTAGATAATCAAGGTTTCACTGATTTAGCAGAATAATAAATAGAACACAGGGAAATGAAAACACCAAAGAGGAAAAGAGCTAAGAACGCTTCCCAGCAACATATGCCACTTAAGCACTTACTATATAGAACCACCCTGGAAAGGGGAGGGGGATGGTGCAGAGCAGAAAAAGTAGCTTCTTATAAATTATAACATTCTTCATCTTTAAAAAATGTCATAGTCAAATTTCCCCAATTTAACACACACGCACACGCATATTCATACTATCAAGTGTAAAGTATTTTTAAAAAATAACCCTCTTCTCCCAGTAATAATTCAATAAAGAATATTGTTTTGTCCATTAATCATGTTCAACAGTTATGTCACCGTCAAAAGAAGCTTCTTAAATGTAAACATGCTAATGCCCTGTGTGCAAATGAGCTGAGAAAAGATGGTGGTGGATGCTCAGGAGTTAATAAAAATGTTCCCTAAATAGGGCCCTATCTTCCCACCTTTCACAACAATTCCTTGGAGACCTCTATCATAGTTGTATAATGGATTGGTATAATTTTCAAGTGTACCCCCACGTGCTATCTGTAAATGTTAGAAGTGACTATTAAGGCCTACTAAATCCTTCAGGCTCACAATATTGATATACAAGGTAGGGTTTCAAGGGTTCTAATGATTATGTAAGCTACTTCTCATCGGGTGACTTATAAACCATAAATATTAGACCCAAATTATAGTATTTTACGAGCCTTGGTTAAAAAAAAATGTCAAGATCTGTAGCTCTGAGGCAAAATCTACAAGACTAGAGTGGTTAAACTCATGGTCAAAACTGACAAAACCCTACTCTTTTTTTTTGGTTGTTGTTAATTTGGAAAGCATACATAGGGTTTCAGGATTTTGTTTTGCTTACGTTTCAGAAAATATCTGTTTAATTGGAGCAACATGGAATAAACAGATCCAAATAACTGTTTCCATTTAAAGTTAAAGATTCTCAGCATTTCTTGTTCCAGGCAGCAGATTGCTGAATGGGATATTTCCTTTCATTGGGGCACTACACATAGGGAAATATTGTTTCCATCAATATTGATAATTGCTTGCCTTGAATAATTGAGAAGAAATCAATAGTTAATTAAATATCACTCCCCGTAAGAAAAAAAAAAAAGCGATTTTTCTTCTTCTTGGACTTGAATGTAAATCAGTTGTTGAACAGAGGTTTCTTTTTTTCAAGAATCTGGTGATTAAGTTAAAATTCAATACCTTTCCTACATTTAAATAATCTACTAGTTGATGTTGATGATTGTGAGAAATTTAATAAATACTCAAGGACCAGATGAAACCCAGGATTAATAATCACATTAATTGGAGTAATATGTTTTCTATAAGTGATAAGGAGAAAAAATGGAACCTGGAATATATTTAATTACTTTAGAATTTACTTTAAGACACATTTCAATTGGTCTCTTGATTGTGCTATTCAGCAAACAGAGCTTTACCATATGCACAGATCTCTCTGTTGGAATCACATGTTAGAAGCACATCTAAACCGAACTACAAATCTTACCTGCTATTCATAAACTTATGCTCCATCCTCATGTCATCTTAAACTAAATTTGTGGTGCCTAATGAATAAACTAAGTAGTTAACAAATATCATGAAGCTCTTCTTCAGCATATAAAACCCTGTACTAAACACCATGAAAAAATAAAAGAAATAGCATGATCTCTGCTCTTACGAAGTTTAAATCTGGTTTGGAAAATAAAATATATATACAAAAAATAATATAATGTAGATTTCATTAAAATACTTTTCTCAGTTCTGTCCAGCTCAGTCAGCATCTGTTGTGTGTCAGATGTGTTACTAAATCTACTGCGGTATGGTTATAACTCTATCTGCCCTAAAGGAGCTCACAGTTTTGCAGAAAACAAACAAATGAACATATACAGAAATAATTATGATACAATATGAAAAAAAAACTATAATGGAAGCAAACTGCTAGGGGAACTCAAACGCTGGTATAAGTAATTATCTGGAGGAAGATTTGAGAAGAGTACAGAAAGGAGATTGTATTTGAACAATGGCATGCATCAAGCAAATATTGGTAGAAAAGAATTATGGTTGGGGAAACTCTATAAGCAAAGGCAAGAAGATGTGAAAATACTTTGTGCTGGCTGTTAAGCATTTGTCACTCAAGTCTAAATCCACCTTTCTTCTGACGTTGAGGCTGAAACCCGGCACGCTGTCTCCTGGTTTCCACCAACAGGGTGCACTAGAGAGAAAGAGGAGGCAGGAGGAAGGGAGCAGAGGTTTCCCTTTCCCTGATCAGGGCTCCTCCTAAGAGTATTGTCCCAGCAATGGCCCCACATTCCAACAGCAGCAGTTTGTTCTGGGGCTCAGCCTTTTTAGAACCAGTTTCAGTCTCACCCTTAGAGGTTTCTGCCCCAACCTGGCACTATTCCTTCTCTAGAGGTGTGAGCCCCAGTTCCAAGGGGCTCCTGCCTACCATTTCAGGGGTAATAGTAGCAGTTAGGCATTACCTCTCCTAAGAGGCATGGGTCCCACATCTGTGGGGTCTCTCCTCCAAACTGTTAGCTTCTCATAACCCCATCCTCTTTTACTACTCCCTTCTCACACAATTGAAAATTTCTGAGTTATTTCAGTGTCCTCTTCTCATGTCTAAATTCTAAAGCACCTGTTTAACCATTTTCTTTAGTAAATTCTCTCTACTGAAATATGTAGTGTGGGTTCATTTTTCTGACGAGCCTGAGAGACACATGGAAAATGTTGGTGAATGATGAAAATTCTGTGTAACATGCTACAGAGTTTAGACCGTCTGAGCCACCAGGGAAGCTCAACAAGCAATGAGAAGCTGTCAAAGACCTATGGGCACGGTGGTGATTTAAAGGGGGGAAAGGTGAGGCTAGGCCTGAGAAAGGACAGGCTGGAGGCGAGGTGACCAGATACTTCAACAGAATAGGATTGGTCTGGGTTAGAGCAGTGGGGAGGAGGCAGGAAGAACATATTTGGAGGCAGGTTATTTGAAATAGGTAAGAGAAAGTCTGAGGTTCCTATTTTTGACATTTGGACACATCATAATGCAATTTATTAAGAAAAGACTGGAGGCAGGGTTTGGTTAGGGAAGAAAATAAACTCTCTCTCTCTCTTTTTTTTGATCTGTTGACTTAGAGGGATCACAGGCTCTTCTGCAGGGGTCTTGTTATTAGTTGGAAAAAACTAGTTAAGAGTTCAGGAGGTAGTTCTTCCTGGAGATACAGATTTGGAACAGGGGTGATGGTGGTCATTGTTACAAATAGTGAAGAGAAAGGAATAGAAGACCTCATCTGCTAGAATATAGATTAAGTTGAAAGGAAAACTGAAAATAGAACCCTGAAGAATATCCACATTTAAGCCATAGGCAAAGAAAGAAAAACCAGGAATGATGCTGAGAAAAAAAGATTTCAGCAAAATGCAGTGATGATATGAGGTTATAAAATTAATCACAGAAGTCTTCCTGCTGTGGTTAGCTGGATCTAGGAATAGCCTGGAAGAATATGAAAGGAAGGGCACTTTGAGCTGGGTAAAGGAAATATGCAAAGTAAGCCCTGCATGCTCTTGATTGAATCTGACAGAAGGGATTTTAGAATAATTAGAAAAAGGATTGGAGGAATTTGAGGAATTAACATTTAATAGAGGTCTTTGGTTGTCAGTCTAAAGTAGTAGCTTTCAACAGTGGATGATTTCCCCCCCACGGGACACCTGACAACATCCAGAGGTGTGTTTGGGCGTCACATCTTTGGGGAGGGCATGGTGCTGGCATCTTGTGGGTAGAGATGTTACTAAATATCCTTCCATGAACAGGGTAGCCCCCTCTCCCACCCAAACAAATAATTACTCCTCAACTAACATTGGTGATAAAATGTTGAAGGTCTGGATCAGGTTATCGGCCACAGCAATGAAGATGGGCAGGTGTCCTTATATACATTGGGGGAAGGAAAATGAAGACTCCTTGGTGATTGTAGGTCAGAGAGAGAGAGAGAGAGCTTTCAGGTGAAGAACCACAGGAATTAAGATGACTGTAGTACTCAAAACTGAAGTAAGAGCAGATTCTCTTCCTGGGGGAGTTAAATACAGACGACGAATATCTAAGACAGACCACTTAATATTGCTTACAATTAAAGAGGAACCAAAATCACGCTTGTCATGTAATTTGTTCTATACCTTGCTCTGATAGAAATCAAAACCTGTGGTTCAAAAACTATCTAGACAAGCTCTAAATGAGGAAATTAAAAAATTGCAAATAGAACTACCTTATGACCCAGCAATCCCACTTCTGGGCATACACACCGAGGAAACCAGAATTGAAAGAGACACATGTACCCCAATGTTCATCGCAGCACTGTTTATAATAGCCAGGACATGGAAACAACCTAGATGTCCATCAGCAGATGAATGGATAAGAAAGCTGTGGTACATATACACAATGGAGTATTACTCAGCCGTTAAAAGAATTCATTTGAATCAGTTCTGATGAGATGGATGAAACTGGAGCCGATTATACAGAGTGAAGTAAGCCAGAAGAAAAACACCAATACAGTATACTAACACATATATACGGAATTTAGGAAGATGGCAATGACGACCCTGTATGCAAGACAGGGAAAGAGACACAGATGTGTATAACGGACTTTTGGACTCAGAGGGAGAGGAGAGGGTGGGATGATTTGGGAGAATGGCATTCTAACATGTATACTATCATGTGAATTGAATCGCCAGTCTATGTCTGACGCAGGATGCAGCATGCTTGGGGCTGGTGCATGGGGATGACCCAGAAAGATGTTATGGGGAGGGAGGTGGAGGGGGGTTCATGTTTGGGAATGCATGTAAGAATTAAAGATTTTAAAATTTAAAAAAATAAAAACTAAAAATAAAAAAATAAATAAATAAATAAAAATAAATTTAAAAAAAAATAAATAAATAAAATAATCGAAAAGTAAAAAAAAAAAAAAAGAAAAGAAAACAATTAAGGGTAGCTCTGGAACTACAGGTCTCCAAATTTGTAGATTACTGCTTTTCACACAGAAGAGAACAGTCGGAAGAAATGCACAGTGTGCAATGCTTTCCATGCTCCTTAAGACAATATAAATAACTTCTGTAGAGCCTCCGGTTTTCACTTGTATTGACCAACTCATCTGTTTTCATATCACACTGGGTGGAGCTCTTGTTGAAAACATTAAATTTCACATCTTCTAGAGTGCCACCACATTCTGGCAGAGCTCCAAAAACAAACCAGCCCATACATAACAAACCAAAAATATCACAGGTTTAGGTTGCGAATGGCAAATATGTTGCATATGCTCTCATTTCCTCTTCCTCTATGTAGAAAACATAGCTACTTAATCATGGCATTCTCTTGCACTAACCTTCAGAATTCCTTTCAACACAAGGTTCTGTAATAACGAAGAACCTTTTGTATTCTATTACAAATTAATCACCCAAAGGGATGTTGCCTATAAGCTTAAGTGATACATAATGGCCCATCTCTGAGAACCCTGCCTCGCAGGTAATGAGCATCAAGCTATTAATAAAATATCTTTATCTCACAGAGAACATGCCCACCAGGCCCACCTGTGAATCACTGCAGGAAGGAAGAGGCTAACATATCACCTTCAGAGGCTGACCAGAACCAGGAAATGTTTGACATTACTCTGTCCCCTTTTAGTATAAAAGAAGCCTGAATTCTAAACAGGCAAGATGGTTCTTTGGGGCACAAGTCCACCAATTTTTCAGTCTGCTGGCTTTCTGAATAAAATCTCTCTTCCTTGTCCCAGCAACTCCTCTCGACTTATTGGCTTGCTGTGCGGCAGGCAGTACGAGCGTGGACTTGGTGACAGTTTCAGGCACTGACCACCAGTTGATGGAACTGCCAAGAGGATAAACATTTACAAAACCCTGGCATTATCTCCATTTCATCTTGCATATCACTGCAGATTAAAAATCCAAATGGGATTTCTACCCAACAAGCACTTTGCAGTTATCACTTCTTTATTTGGTATCCTTCTGTGTGAATTTGCCGCAAACTGGAAACGCTGACCTTATTTTGTTAAATATTTATGTCAAGCATGTCCTAATTTTTTTTTCTTCATTGCTATTGACAAACTAAGAATGTGCTACCCCTATAAATAGTGAAGGTTCATTTTTAAATCTCTCACATAATACTTGATTTAGTACTGGAAACAAATTGTTATTTGCTGCTGCTGCTGCTGCTGCTGCTAAGTCGCTTCAGTCATGTCCGACTCTGTGCGACCCCATAGACAGCAGCCTGCCAGGCTCCTCTGTCCCTGGGATTCTCCAGGCAAGAATACTGGAGTGGGTTGCCATTTCCTTCTCCAATGCATAAAAGTGAAAAGTGAAAGTGAAGTTGCTCCGTCGTGTCTGACTCTTAGTGACCCCATGGACTGCAGCCCACCAGGCTCCTCCATCCATGGGATTTTCCAGGCAAGAGTACTGGAGTGGGGTGCCATTGCCCTAGATACAGTTATTAGGGCCTCCTAGGTGGTAAAGAATCTGCCTGCCAATGCAGGACACGCAAGAGACACAGGTTGGATCCCTGGGCTGGGAAGATCCCCTGGAGGAGGAAATGGCAACCCGCTCCAGTACTCTTGCCTGGAGAATCCCATGGACAGAAGAGCCTGGCAGGCTACAGTCCATAGGGTCTCAGAGTCAGACACGACTAAACAACTGAGCATGCATGCAGGCACAATTATTATTATGATAAAATATAAATCCTTAGATATAGAAAAAGCTAATACTACTTTGATAACAGTTTGACTATATTCTAAAGGATCATTTTACTATTGATTGACATAAATGCATTATGTTGTGTCCGATACATCACTGATTCAATGGACATGAGTTTGGGTGAACTCTGGGAGTTGGTGATGGACAGGGAGGCCTGGCGTGCTGCAATTCATGGGGTCGCAAAGAGTCGGACACGACTGAGCAACTGAACTGAACTGAACTGAATTGAATACCACACCATCTAACCTATAATCCTGTGATGTTTCAATATTAGGAATGCTTCCAAACAAAGACGATCTTTGGCCCTTGATAGATAAGGTTATATTATTAATGTTAGATCCAGAGTTATATGGCTAAAAGATGAAATGTGGAATCTTGATGGAAAGGCTAAAGACAGCAAGGTGTTCTAATAGCTCTGATAAGCAAGCCACCACAGTAGATACTGTATTCTATTACAAATTAATCATCAAGGGGATGTGCCTATAAGCTTAAGTTGTACATAATGGGAACCCTGCTTCCCAGGTAATGAACATGAAGCTATTAATAAAATATCTTTGTTTGGCTCACAGAAAATATCTCTATCAGGCCTACCTATGAATGACTATAGGGAGGAAGAAACTAATACATAAGCTCCTACATAAACTAGTTGTTTCGAGTTTATAAAACACTCAGAATTTTCACAGTGAAAGAACAGGAACAGATAGCATTTCCTCCCCGCTCTTTCACTTCTTCTTATTTTTCTTTTATCTTGGATCATGAGAGTCACAGGGATGTGACTAAATCATCTGATCCTTTAACTTGCTTTCTGTAGGTTTCCTTCTTGTTATCCACTTTTCCCCTTTCTAAACTGCAAACTATTGTCAAAATTTGAATGATAAGACTTTGATTCCTTTTTCCTCTATTCATCATTTCTAGAAGGGATGGAAAAGCAGACTTAGAGGGAACCCCAACGTGCAAAAAGGGCGCCAGCCAGGACTTAGAATCACTACTTGTTCTTTTCTTCATTTCTTTTGTGACTTGGAGGGTCACTTATTCCCATTATGGTCATGATGACCCATTACATTACCAAAGGGAAGTTTTCTTTTTTCTGTTTGGGTCTTGTTCAAAGCTATATACATTTAGGTTTGCCCTGTCGGTAAGCTGCTAGGCTTGAGCAATGCTGGGCCTATATTTATAGACTTGAAAGTTTCTCTTTCTGGCTTTGTCTCCGGCACTTCAAGGAATCAAGGCAATGCGTTGCCATGACAGCCTTCCTTGATGGTTTTATTAACAAAGTGACCTCTACCTTCACCACCTGAAACAAGCCTAGGGTTGCTGGAGGAAGATATTCCAAATTGTTTCTGTTCTTTGCAAAGAAACCTGGAGGAGTGAATAACCTCCACCAAACAGGCTAATAACAAAGGCATGCGTGCAACACACAGCTCTGATTGAGGCATTTGAGAGCCTGCAGCAGGGAGATGAAGGGCTGTAATAATAACCCACTTATTCAGTCTTGGTGGCAGTTTTACTAAGTTTTGAGATGTGAGATGTAAAACTGAATCTACAGATTAGCTCCTGGTGTATAGAGGAAACTCTATTGACTGTTGTCTAATGGCCTTTTGGGGGAACTCTGGGTACATTTTTCCTATCTGTTCCTACACTTGGCTGGCCAAGACTGGGGATATGGTTTAGTGATAACAACACTGATTGAGAGTCATAAAACCTGAGTTCTAGTTCTGACTAGTCATCACTTTGCAGTAAGGCTTTCAGCATTATCAGGAAACCACTTAGTGACATCCATCCATCATCCAACCAGGCACTGTTCCAGATGATGGACGCACAGTGTGAGCCAGATGGACCATGCAGCTGCCTCTGTGGAGCTTACATTCTAGTGGCAGCTATGAAGTTAGGGAAAGAGTTTGAAGTAGTTATTATTTCTAAAGTCCTTTTGAGTTTTATGAGTTGCATGAATATTTCTCATGGAAAGCCTATCATTTTAAAAGACAAAGAGTGAGGAATCCCTCCTCTTTTCTGTCAGGTACATGATGACAGCTGGGCTTCTCCAATATTGTGAGCCCTGCTGATGACTCGGGTGACTGTTGGGCTTGATCGGTTTTGCCTGCTCGTGTCCCATGGAAGAGAGAGAGTTTTTTTCTCATCACTAAAAGTATGAGGTGGTAGGAAGAGAATTAGGTGAAGAACTTGTGATTCAAGTCTGTTCTCTGCGGTTAATGGGCTGTGTGAACTTGGGGAAATCATTTAACCTCTTTGTGCCTCTCTTTCCGCACTTCTAAGGCAAGGATAATAACACTTGTCCTACTCATCGACCTCACATTTGTTGGGAGCCTCAAGATGAATTATGTGATGGTGCTTTAAAAAATACAAAACCTTAGTATACTTTGTTAATGTTCAATGCCTTCCCAGTTTCCCTTAATGCTAGAAGCTCAGAGTGGAAGAGTGAGGTGCTTATTTCTATATCTGCCAGAAGAATGAATTAATCACTACCTATCCAATACAAGGTACTTGAAGTGAAAAGGAAGTAGATGTTGTACTCTTTCAAAGACAGCATCTGCGTCTGTCCTCTGAGGGCATGAATCTTGAGACAGCGTGGGGTCAAACATGCAGCTATTGAATATTTTAATTCAACTGCTGTGTACTTGCAAGGTCACTGTGGACAGGCAGTGCCTGCTTTCTCAAAGGCGACCTGTATATCTTGCATTCAATGCGCATTCTCCTGTGCCAATCAGAGTGCATAAGGTGCGTTTTCAGAAGAGCAAGGGTGATACTGTCCCTCGGCCCATCTTTTAGCCTCTGCAGAGGTGAGGCAGTGTCTGTATGGACCGAAACCTGGGAGCCATCAAGTGGAAACATCCTTGCTTTCTTGCTCTCAGCCTGCATTCCTGTCAGCCTTTTTTCATCAGGGACAGTGATGCTGGTGGCATAATCCCCAGGTGACAGCAGCCAGCCCACTTTGTTTCACTGTAATGAGGCCAGGGAGCAGAGCTAAAGGGGCTGTAGCGAACAATGTGGAGCTGTCAGCAAGTGGTCAGACACGTCTGGGTAATCAAGTGCAGCAGGTTCTGACGTTACAGAGCAACCACTCTATACTTATTCATCTACTATCAAAGCACTGATTATGGGAGTGACACTTGCTCTTGTACAATCAAAGGAAATGCTACTCAAAACATCATAAGAAAGCCACGTTCATTTGAAGAGGCCTGTGTCTGCAGTATATGGTAACTCAGCTAGCATGAATGAGATAACAGGTGACTCGAATGCAGGAGCTAGAGGTACTGCCCAAACACCTCCAAGTTTTTAGTTGTTGCAACATGAAAAAAAAATAAAACTTTGCTAATATTGAGATATAATTAATTCAAGGAGAATCCCACAAGCCAAAGGCTGGTCACCTTTCCTAAAGCGATCATTAATGATGTATTGAAATCCTATTTAGGTCAACACCTCAGACACAGACCCAGGCAAGATGCTCATAAAAATGGTGCTGAGAAATCACAGAGCTTCTCATTGGGTATCAGAAAATGCACTTGTCTAGTTTAATAAAAATGTGCAACCTCTTCTCTTTTTGCCCAAGGTGAAAGATGGCATTCATTGGGAGGCATAGTCACACACAATGGCAACATACACCAGGGTATAAACCATCATTTTAAAGTACATGACATTATGTCAAAAGAGAAAGCACAAATATTTATCCAGTGTGAACCCCTAAGTACAGACATGCACCTCTTCAAGTACCTTATGTAATAAAAACTTAAGAGAATGTACTGGAACAGATTCTACCAAAATGCGACCAATATTTATCTCTGGCTGGTAGGAGAGCAATTGATTTTAGTAACTTTAATTTTCATCTTTACACATTTCACTCTTTCCAAATTGCCTGGACTAAATATAGAGTCCTTGGAAAATAGTGAAAGTGTTAGTCACTGGTCATGTCTGACTCTTTGTGACCCCATGGACTATAGCCCACCAGGGTCCTCTGTCCATGGAGATTCTCCAGGCAAGAATACTGGATTGGGTAGCCACTCCCTTCTCCAGGGGAATCTTTCTGACTTAGGGATTAAACCCAAGTCTCCTGCATTGCAGACAGATTCTTTATCATCTGTTAATAAAAATAATTGTTACTTGAGAAAATAAGAGTATCTTTTACTGAGATGATAAAGGTAATTTCAATAAATGAATCGTGACCATATTTTGCCATATTTCCATATTTGTTATTAATATATATTCCTAGTCAAACTACCAATTATCTTAAATGTCTACAAAAATTATTTCACAAAAGGCGAGAGTTCTTACATAATCCTATAACTGTAAGAGAGACTTACACACAAGGATTCCTTGTCTTGCAGAAGGCTGCATAGCTTCAGGTATGAATGGAACCAGCAGGGTCTCCTGAGCCAAAGTCATCTGTAGCCCAAGGGCCATCTCATGTGAACTAGTGCAGACTAATGGAACGTGAGGGGACATTTTTACACTTGAAGATCAAACAATAGTGATGACTTTAATCAAATCTCCCACCACCTTCTCATGGTCAGATTTAACCTAAAGAAAATGTATTTCATGCTGCTTGAACTTGTGGGAGACTCATATCTGCTACACTTGTACATGTCTGCACCACATATATGACCTGTTCATTGTGGCTGTATCATAAATATTCAGCCTTGTCTCTAGCAGAAATAAATGCCAAATAAATATTTATTAAGCAAGTAAACAGAAGTTGTGTTTTATTCCCTACCTTCTTCTGAGTGGTGAATACAAACATATTATTAGTAGACTGATATCAATATAGGTGGATAGATAGTAAAGATATCCACTTACTAGAGAGATAGGTTGGCAAAAGGGGAAGCAGAAGAAGGAACATTTTAGTTTCCACAATGTGGGAGGTAAAGCTTCTGCTGAGCATGAGAGGCAGAGTAGAGCTGGGGTTAACTCATAATCTAGAGTTAAGGGAACGGGGAGATATTTTGCAGGGAATGGGAAAAAGTTAACTAGGAACATGTAGAAAAACTGCTGGTCAGCTTTGACATTCCAGCTCAGCTTGTATGTCATGATTTGTCAGGGCTTCTCATACATGAATCCATAATGGAGAGCATTAGCTAGAAGAGAATGATGATTAGTTTTGGGTTTCTCCCTTTAATGATACAATATATGCCTTGGGAAGGGTGGGAGAGAAGGGAAGAGGCAAGGGTAGGCAGATGAGTTAAGAAATTAGACGCACTCCTTTCATTTTTCATTCGTCAAAACACATTACCTCTCATTATAATTTTGGCATTGTGGGTAATATGAAGGCAAACATGACAAGGACGGAACTTAGTGACATGTTTCTTTTCATCAGAAGGTGACTAGTTAAATTTGGAACACAGGCTAAAGGAAAATCCAGATGGAGCTGTTCCATGTGGGCCTGGGGTGGAGGGGAGAGACCATCATAGCACATAGGAAAATGCAAGAATGAAGACTTGGTGTCCCTTGAGAATTATAAGACAATCCATATAGCCCTGTTCAGAGCTGAAGGCAGATCCGCAAGACATTTCACATTCTGAGTAGGAAGGAAGAACAATACTATAGGCTTTTGATTTTCAGCATAAAGAAATTCAAGTATCTGTGGCTGAAAGGAGATAATTGTGTCATTAATTCACATGCCTGGCTTTTTTTTTTTTTTTCCTTTTGAGACAGAATTTCAATGCCTTTGAGCACTTTGTAAAGCTAAAATATAATCTGAGTTTCCTGTTTGTCGAGCTATAGCCAAATGTCTCCTTAGAGACTTAATTTTTCCTATATATACTTGGCAGGAGTGTTCTAAATATGGTCTAAGCCCTCTTAGGATTTTTAAACAGCAGGGATATTTAAGTATGAAAAATAGCTACTAAACTCACACAGCAGTAACTTTTTTTAATGATTTCCCCCCTACCCCCGGGAATCACTATAATTCACTTTTGTCTTCTGTGGCCTTGCTGCCACCATAATCACCTCCTGACAATGTCAAACCAAGTCTTGGGAGGTGATATTATAATGTCAGGATGAAACAAAGCCATTTTCCTGCTAATGCCAATGTCAAAGCAAAATGAATTGATGTCGATAAATTCAAGGTGAGGAAAACAACATTATGGAATCAAGAGAATGTGCAAAATGATGACATGAGTCATTTAGGGATGCTGGAACACACAAAAATGACTGCTAATTTTCAAAAATGCACTCGCTATTGCACTGGGGACCAGGCATTTAAGTGATCTAAAATACATTAGTGAGGTTAGGAAAGGACAAAGGGGTTATAATTATGGACAAGTCATAAGCATATCTTTTCAATAAAGTCACACCTCACATTGCAACTTACATCATCTTCCCCCATAGATAAATTCTAGAGACACTCAAAGTTTGAATCTAGCCCTTAATTGTGTACTGCAGTGTTGTCCAGAAGTCTAGGTTCAAATACTGACATCACACTTGTGGCTCTCCAATTTGAATTAAAAAAAAAAATTCTATTTTTTTTTAATCTGTAACAGAGGCCATTTCACAGGGCTGTTATGAGCATGAGAGATCATTCAACGCAATTATTAAGTGTTTTTTAAGTGCCAGGCACTGCTCAAAGTCCTACAACAAAAAGACAAACCAGAAGAGCCACAAAAATAGGGTTTATTTTTATAGGTTCATGTATTTGCATCTCATTAGATAATGTAACTTCACAAAGTAGATGCTGTTGTGTCCTCTAGGTCACTTTCATCATTAATAATTTCTAGCTTCTTTGGTGCTTAAATACTCATTGATTTGAAAAATATCATCTTTCACTCCTCTTGCTTCTTACATGAAAAAAAAAATTGCAATTTATTTCATTTTCTTTAATGAAGAGGAAAACAGACAAAAATTCTATTAAAGAAAGTGTCTACATAAAGACAGGGATGCTAGACCAGCTCATGAGTAACATTAAGTAATTCTAGGCAACACAACGTTTACTAAAACTAAACTTCAAACATGGAGAATTAGAAAGAGGTACTCAGAGTCTTTTCTCAACATCCAAAAGAAATCTTTTCATGGTTGGTTAAGAAAAAGGTGCAGGAATGAGAATAAATCCACATAGTAGAGGATCTGAAGAGGAAATGAAGTCATTGCAAGTATGCAGAAGGGCATTTTACGGCTTTCCCTAAGAAGAGCAAGGCTGTTATATCTCAGGAGAGAAGAGAGCTGGTTAGACAGAAATCAAGAGGCTAGCAAGCTATGCCTTCTGGGGCTCTCAGATCCAGCAGCAGGAAGAAAAAAAATTATAAATTGGTTTAGATACAACTGGGAGACTGTGAACATTATTTAAAGTACAGTGAAAAGATGTTAGTGCTTCTCTTTGAAGCAGAGTAAGGCATACCAAGGTTAGCTGAAGCAGGGATGAATAAGATTTGGGTGGGCTGGTTAAAGAGAAATCATACGACATGCTTTGGACATATCTTGTTCTAACACATTTCACTTTCTTCAACATCTCTGATTCTTCTCTTTGAATATATGTAATTTTATATAATAAAGGCTCAGATGGTAAAGTGTCTGCCTGCAACATGGAAGACCTGGGTTCGATCCCCAAGTCAGGAAGATCCCCTGGAGAAGGAAATGGCAATCCACTCCAGTACTCTTGCTTGGAAAATCCTATGGACAGATGAGCCTGGTAGGCTACAGTCCATGGGGTCGCAAAGAGTTGGACACGACCGAGCAACTTCACTTCGCTTTTTAAAGAGTTACTACAGAATATACGCTCTGTGAAGATAAGGATTTTGACTTATCCAAATCCTTTTTTTGATTTTGTGCATGCCTCAAAGATGGCCTAGTATCCAATATCCATTGAGTATGAGTATTTTTGAGTGAATGAACAAGTGAATTTTACAGAAAAAAATTCACATATTCCATACCCATTGTTTCATTTCTTCTTCTAGCATACTTTCCCATGGTGTTTACTTTCTGTCCCCTAAATCAAATTGCATAGAAGGGCTATGGCCAGGTTGAGTTCTCACTCACAATCTTCTGCGGCTGCTGAATGGATAATTCCGAAGTCAGGACCCCCCACAATGTGAGGAGATCAGAATCTCCCATCGTCTGCTTTCACTCCCCACGGTGAACTTTCTAATCCTAGCTAATCTATTCACTATCTTTTCCAGCAGTCATGTACGGATCTGAGAGTTGGACCATAAAGAAGGCTGAGCACCAAAGAACTGATGGTTTCCAACTGTGATGCTGGAGAAGACATTTGAGAGTCCCTTGGACAGCAAGGAGATCAAAGCAGTCAATTCTAAAGGAAATCAACCCTGAATATTCATTGGAAGGACTGATGCTAAAGCTGAAGCTCCAATATTATGGCCACCTGGTGGGAAGAGCCAACTCACTGTGAAAGACCTTGATGCTGGGAAAGATTGAGGGCAGGAGAAGGGGATGACAGAGGACCAGACTGTTGGATGGCATTACCACTCAACGGATATGAGTTTGAGCAAACTCTGGGAAATAGTGAAGAACAGGGAAGCTTGGCATGCTGTAGTCCATGGGGTCGTAAAAAGTCCAACATGACTTAACGACTGAACCACAACAACAATCTTAAATATACTCACAAAATTATTAATAAAATAAAATTATAATTAAGAGGATAGACACTTGTACACGTTATCTTGCAGAATATTTTCACTCACCTGGCAGGAGTTATTATTATGACTACTTCCACTTTACAGGAAACCTGTGCATCTTACCCAAGTCTCACTAGCGGCCAAGTGGAGAGGCGGGACTAGAACTTAGACTACTCTGACCCCATAGCACGATCAGTCCCTGGTGCCCGCCTGTCCTGTTGTATGCTGGCCTCTGAGTTGACGCCTCTGCTCCTGGCCTGTCCTTCTCAAAACTCCCCACGTATCTCTAAATGTCCAGCTCATGAGCAACACCCGCCATAGTTTCTCTGACTGTTCCAGCCTTCAGACACGAGTCCCGCTTTTCAAACCTTCCAGCAGACGATGCAGATCTAGCTCTGGACATAGATATAAAGGTAAACAGAATTTGATGGCCTGGATTTAAATCTCAGTTCCACCAAATACTAGTTGGGTGACTCCATGCAAATCACTTGACCTATCTTTGCTTCTTTTATATAATGGAGATAATTTCATACATGATATCCACGTCATAGGAATATGTTAATGAAATACATTAAGTAAAACATACAAGGCAACTGCAACAATGCCTGATGTAAAATCCTTCAGTAAATGTTAAGTTTTATTTGACTCTTTAAAACCTACAGCAAACACTCCTTTTCATGTGAATTTCATGTCTCCTCAATTAAAGCATAAGCAATGTGTGGGCAGGCTGATTTTTGTCTTGTGCTTCCTTTCACTGTCTGCACTGAGCAACATCACGCTTTGTGCAGAGCAAGTGGGCAGTCTATATACATTACTTCCCGAGGGTAGTAGACATCGCTTTGTGCACTCAGCCAGCTTTCATCTTTGTGTTCTAATCATCTATGCTTTTCACCGGTACATAAGAGGAAATTATCCATGATGTTTCTTCCAGCGATTTCTGCATTCCTGAGATCTCCTGCTAAATCACTTTGAAAGTGAAAGTGAAGTCGCTCAGTCGTGTCTGACTCTTTGCGACCCCGTGGACTGTAGCCCGCCAGCTCCTCTGTCCATGGGATTCTCCAGGCAAGAATACTGGAGTGGGTTGCCATTTCCTCCTCCAGGGGATCTTCCCAACCCAGGGATCGAACACATGTCTCTTAATCTCCTACACTGGCAGGCAGGTTCCTTACCACTAGCGCCACCTGGGAAGCCCTGCGATCATATAAGAGTTAAATTAGTCCTGAGAATAGAACTGAAACAAATCTGAGTTTCATCACTAACTCCAAGTAATGGCTTCAGGAAAGTTCCTTAGCTTAGCTTCTAATGCCTTTTGTTTCCGTTTCTTTTGTCATGGAGAGGACAGCAGCAGGGAAAGAGGGGCCAGGAGGACATGAAGGAGGGAAATTACAGAGTTGGGTTGATTGGGAGAGAAATGCCCACAGAAGCCTATCTAGAGGTGCAGTGCCTTCTGAGGGTGTCTCTGGCTGTTTGTTTTGGAGGTTTGAAACTGTCAGTTGCTCAGCTGTGTCCGACTCTTTGTGACCCCAGAGACTATAACCCAGCAGGTTCCTCTGTCCATGGGATTCTTTAGGCAAGAATACTGGAGTAGGTTATTATTCCCTTCTCCAGGGGACTCTTCCCAACCCAGAGATGGAACCCAGGTCTCCTGCATTGCAGGTAGATGGATGGCATTTAAAATTTAAACCCTTCAAGATCTTAAGCTGAAACTTCTTCTTGGATTTAGCTTCTGTCCAGGCTATTTCACTCCCAGGACTGGAAGGAAGAATGACTCCCGCATGCTCCCCACAAAAAAGCACAGAAGGTTGAACAGGCCAACCCACAAATCCCCATTCAGATTTGTCCTAAGGCCAAAGCTAAGACACTGATTCAAACAAACACACTTCTAGTCCCTGGCTGTGCTGCTCGGTATGCTGTGTGATCCTGCATGGATCATCTTATCTGGTTTTTCCTTCCAGAGTTTTGATTCCTTTATTTCATGTAGGCTTCTGATTAACCTAAGTTCTGTGCTTTCATTCACCCCTGTTTCCCCTGGACTCCTGCTGCCTATCACTGATACGTTAGATCCTTCATCTGTGTCCAGTCACTGATTTCTATGCAGTGCTTGCTTTTTACATGAGGTGCCCCTCACAAGTCAGCCTATGAGGCTCTGTTTCAGATACATCTCCAGCCTGTTCACTCAGGCAATTCCTTCGTGCCAATGATGTTGCTGGTTATAGATTTTTATACCTCTTAAATCAACCTACAGTGTTTGAACGCTCTAGTCAAAAGGCAAGCATATGTCTGGCCCAGCTTTAACAAGACTAAGCAGGGTGGTATATTCACAGACTGCAAAGAAAGAAAAGATTCAACAAGTTTTTAGAGTGTGTAAAGAGGATGACTCTGCTAATGTTAAGCAGAAGGGATGAACCATAATCCACAGGATGTTGAGCTGAAGGCAAGCTGTTACTTCAAACTTGAATATTGAAACCTTTACCTTGTTGCCACTAATTGCTTTCATATTTCCAAAATAATGGTTAGAAGCCTCTTTGTTAATAGTCTAAGAAGGAAGTACATAATTTCAAAGTAACCCTAAATCTCCCAAATCCATCAAAATGGAAATATATCAAAAAATTATACATGGCATTTTTACTGTATTGTGAGCATTAGGCAATTTTCAAGGTTACGGACAATGTGAAGAATGAATAAGTCCTATGATTTAATGAACACATGGAAATGACTCCTAAGGACATAACTAGGCCCTCAAATCGACCAGGTAGCAAACTGCTTGGAAAAAACCTTGCAAAACACAAGCACATTTTAGTTCTCGACAATTTAAAGAACACTTAGATTTTCTTTCAACAGAACACTTAACTACCTAAAAATGTTTTAATTAATATTATGGATTATTCATTTCTGTTTTAAATTCATCCATTTTATTTTCAGAAAATAAGTGTAAAAAAGCAAAGAAATGAAGGGACCAATGAACTGAAATTGTGAATTATTTTTCTTAGCATTACATAACTAATGTGATGAAAGTTTAGGCAAAAATGCAGTCAGCAAAGATAAAATTACAAAATTACCTTGCAAAATTACAAGGTAAACGAATTGGTATGACCAAGTGATAAACTACATGAGATAGATTTATTTTCCAATGCTAATGTCAGTAGATTCTTAACTGTATTGCCAACAGCAATACTGTGATAATAATGGAAAAAAGACTGAAGGACCATATGAAAAGAGTAAAGGATATGTAGTGATTTCCAATCATTAGTTTATTTCCTACGAATTCATGTTGATGATGGGTACTTGCCTCATGACGTCAAAATGTATGATCAATGCATGCTAACTAGGCCAGGAATCTAGCTTGGGACATTCTTGACTGGGAACCAGTGAACGCGCAAATGAAGACTTGAACTGGCAGCGGGAAACCAAGGGAGAACCTCACTTCCTGGCTTGTTTGATGATGGATCTGAGAGAACTAGAACTAGCTTGGTATAGCTGGTCTCTCACCCACTCCTTCTGAGAATAGCAAAGGCTGTGAAGTCATGCACAGCTGGGTCAAATCTTGGCTCCTCACATTATTACTTATAGGGCCCTGGCAGGGCGAGTGACCTCATCAGACCTCAGCTTCCACATCCGTGAAATGGGTACATGGCAGGGTACTTCTGAAGATGAAAACAGATACTGCATACAAATGGTAACTATTTTGATTATAGAGCAGTCTAAATGAGGTATAATTGTTTATGAATCCTTCTTCCTGTTTGGTAACTAAAGAGAATTGTGTACCGATAGGTCAATATATGTGTTATTTTTTTTGAGGGGAGAGGTTTTAGTTAAGTCAAATGAATAATAATGAAAGCTAACACTTATTCACTGAGGGCTTGTACTGGCATTATTCTAAAGACTTTCCATGAATTGATTTATTTAATCCTCTTAATAATCTTACAAGGTAGGTATTCTCATTTCAATAGTTTTACAGAAAAAGACACTTGCTCCTTGGAAGAAAAGCTATGACTAACCTAGACAGCATATTAAAAAGCAGAGACATTACTTTGCTGACAAAGGTCCATATAGTCAAAGCTATGGTTTTCCCAGTAGCCATGTATGGATGTGAGAGTTGGACTATAAAGAATGTTGAGCACCAAAGAATTGATGCTTTTGAACTGTGGTGTTGGAGAGGACTCTTGAGAGTCCCCTGGACTGCAAGGAGATCAAACCAGTCCATCCTAAAGGAAATCAGTCATGAATACTCATTAGAAGGACTGATGCTGAAGCTGAAGCACCAATACTTTGGCCACCTGATGCGAAGAACTGACTCATTGGAAAAGACCCTGATGCTGGGAAAGACTGAAGGCAGGAGGAGAAGGGAACGACAGAGGATGAGATGGTTGGGTGGCATCACTGACTCAGTGGATGTGAGTTTGAGCAAGCTCCAGGAGCTGGTGTTGGACAAGCAGCTGCAGTCCATGGGGTCGCAAAGAGTCGGACATGACTGAGCAACTGAACTGAACTGAGATTATCAGTTTAAGGTCATACAAGTTGTGGGTGGCAAAACCTGGGCTCCCACCCAGTCCTGTGGCCTTAGTCCCTTTGCCATTCTGTCTGATTGCTATGCGCATATGCTGGAATGCTGTGACTGCTACTACTTTTTGTCGTTCTGTTTCCTTCTCTACTGAATAGAATCAAGTACTAATCAATTATAAAGTATCCATGTGGTGAGAGCAAGAGAAAGCAGAAAGAGCACATCTCTGTTGCAGATGCCTCAAAATTTAGATTTAATGTTAAGTTTTGCAGCAAAGGCAGGCACAGACTACAACAGGCTCTTAATCCATCATTTTCATTACAGGCTTTGTTCCCAACCTACTCCAAGCCACTAACACTTCTCACGTGGACTGCTGGCATCTTGTTAGTCACCTTCTAGCCCTTCCTCCCTGACCCCTTCTACAATCTATTGTCCCCACAGTACCAGAATTACTATTTTAAAGTTTAAACAGCCATATCATTCCACTCTCCTGCTTAAAGTCCACTGCTGCTGCTGCCAAGTCGCTTTAGTCATGTCCGACCCTCAGTGACCCCATGGACTGCAGCCTTCCAGGCTCCTCCATCCATGGGATTTTCCAGGCAAGAGTACTGGAGTGGGGTGCCATTGCCTTCTCTGCTGCACTTAGAATAAATCCACACGTCTTGTTCTGGCCATCAGGGACCTGTCATCTAGTGCCTGTCTATCTTCTTCTTCCACCTCATCTCAGGCCACCCCCCTCTCACTCACTGTATTCTGGTCACACTTGCTTCTTCCCGTTTTCTCAATTGCCCAAGCTCCTTTCTGCCTTCTGGCTTTCTTAGGAAGTATTTCTTTTGTCCAGAATACTCTTCTTCCAGAACTTTCCATGGTGGGCTCTTCCTTGATACTCAGGTTTCAATCAAAGTGTTACCTTCTCAGAAAAGCATTGGCTGGCTACCAGCTTCAAGTGGCGTCCGCCTACCTGGTGTTTATTTCTTTACTTGTTTCCCTTCTGCCTCCTTCCAGCTCATGAGCTCTTGAGAGCAGGATCTATGTTTGTCTTCTTATCACCATATTCTCAGTACCTAGAACAGTACCTGGCACAGAATTCATGCTCAGTACACATTATTAAATAAACTGCAGGCTTCTATGGTTTGTTTTACCCAGCATCTTTCCCTTATGGGCCTAAAAATAGGGAAGGGATAACGGATTTTGTGGAAGCTATCTTGGCTGGGATGGATTTTAATTGCTTTTCTACACCAGGATTAGATAAACTCTTCCGACCTTCTGGGCTTTAAGTCATGATGATAACTAAAGAATACAATTAGCACCCCAGTGCACTGGCTTCCAGACCCTCCAGAGTTAAATGTCACAGGATGTGTCACAGTAGTGTGGTTTCATGCAGCCTTGCTCCAGGGGAATATTATGCACTTGGCAATCCAGCAGAAAATTCCCCTCAGAGAAAGGATCATTCCTCATGATGGATGGACAGTTTCCAGCATTGGTTTCCACAGCTAGGCTACCTCCTAATATCTAGTTTGGTCTAACAGTGAAAGCTGAAGGATGTCGTGCTGTCAAAAAAAAGGAACCTATCAAGTAAGTACAGCTATTATTTCAACAGAACAGCCTCTTTCCCTGGCAGTGCAGCTAAGATGCTAGCAATATAAATATTCATAAGAAGCCAATGTTAAACCATGGACCATAGAAGAAATAATTTCATATCCCAAACAGAAACTACTGGATTCCTTTGTGAGATTTAATTGCCAGAGTTCTTCCAAATCCTAAAAATCTATCCTGCCTGATAAAATATTATCAGCTCACCTCTGTCTGAGTGAAAGGGCAGAGGAATGATGTCATCGTGAAAAAGGCCAATAATGGCCTGAGAGTGCGTTCCCTTTGAACCGTCAGCGTGGCCCTGTGTGAGGGCACAGCTGAGTCGCGTCGCACTAGGCATGATGCGACTGTTGTGGTGAGAACCAGGAATAGTCGTCTGCAACTGAGATGGGTATTACCTGCACACACTGATTGTGCTAAGAAGTGTTGTTAGCAGAGCAAACTGTTTTCTACTCTCCATGTTCTACAGAAAGGGCAAGAACAAAGAGAGAAATCAGATAAGACGAGCCACAGTTGTCCTTTAACTCTTCAATTCTTTTGCACTCCCTCAATGTATATCTGGCTGGTTGGGGAGGAAGGGTAAGGATTTGTAATTTAAAATCTCCCACTGGTAGACCCACAAGCAAATAATTTGCTCTGGAAGTACCTGGTTGGCTACATCTGAAAATGCTGCTGTGGACGCATCTCTTCAACATTCCAAAACCCTGTGTTGGAACAGCTCCTTTGTGCCAGATTCTAGGTTAAAGCGCTTCCTTCCGAAGGTGTTTTAACAAACTCTCCCCTGCTGGCTTCCTGTTAGCGTCACTGCATAATGGATTTTGTCAGGAGAAGCTAGTGGGGATGTTAAAGCCTACCCTTACCTGTAAGGAATCATTAATCTTTACTGTGAATAGTTTTGAAAGACTTGACTGAATAGAAATAACCTCAAATTGAAAATACAATTTTTTTTTGTCTTGGCAACTTACTTTCTACTCCTGCCTTGCTCCCACCCTCTCCTTTCCTTTCCTTCTTGTAGGCTGACATCTATATATGCTGGCAAGGGTATTTTCAAAGGCTCTCTAACAGCAATGAATGCACAGAATGGGATCTTCAGAAAGTATGCATTCTATTTTGAGGCTGAATGAATAGCATAACCTGAAGCTAGTGGCCTCTGTGTTAGGAAAACAAAACACAACACCACAGAACCTAGGTTTTACAAAGAATAAAGGAATAAAGTTACCTTAGGTTTAAGCCTCAAACCAAAGTAACACAATTTCTTTCTCTCTCTTCTTGAACGAAATATTTTTAGAAGTGTTTTCAAAATTGCCAAGCAAAAAGCAAGGAACTGCTCTAACTTTTTTCTCTTTGATACACTTTAGGTGATAGTGTGAAGTGATGCTATATAGTAATACAATAATATTAATAACATTTTTCAGGTGTAGAAGAGTTTAATAAAGAGAAATTTTAAAATATGCATTGAAAATGACTTTAAAACTTTATTCATCCAACTTTCCAAACTGTTTTAATGCTTTCTGAGATTGTATGAAGTGGGACAAAATTTGGCAAAAATTAAATTATGTTTTTTTTTTTTTTACTGGGGGGCGGATAACACTTCCAATTTAAAAACAAAGTTTACAGCCAATAAATAGGATTCCATTTATAAGTGAACTATAGTAACTGGAATGATAAATTTAGACAGGTTTTGTCAGGAAAAAAAATATTAGGCAAAGGTCTATCATACAGAAAATGGTAACTATCGTAATGGTGAAGTGAAAGTCGTTCAGTTGTGTCTGACTCTTTGTGACCAGGAATTCTCCAGGCCAGAATACTGCAGTGGGTAACTGTTCCCTTCTCCAGGGGATCTTCCCAACCCAGGGATCAAACCCAGGTCTCCCACATTGCAGGTGGATTCTTTACCAGGTGAGCCACAAGGGAAGCCCAAGAATATTGGAGTGGGTAGCCTATCCCTTCTCCAGCAGATCTTCCTGACCCAGGAATCAAACCAGAGTCTCCTGCATTGCAGGTGGATTCTTTACCAACTGAGCCACGAGGGAAGCCCACAGTGATGGTAACGGTAAAACACCGCATGCTTTTTGCCTTTTTTCCCCTGAGTTGCTTAACTTCAAAAGGCCATCAGGTTATTTTTCTGTGACTGCTTCATGAGGACTGTTAATATGTGAATTAACTGAATTTGTAGGTCTTTATAAAGAGGAAGCTGTAGGCACTGCTCATTTCTGCCCATGTCACAAATGATACCTATTTTTTAGTTTTAAGCCAGATGGTCAATGAAAGCAGTGACCTCAGTAATAACCAGTGTAATTACCTACTTTATTTTCACTAAAATTGAACTTCATTGAAAATAATTTTGTCTCTCAGTTTATTTATGGTGAAAAGTGCTTTTCACCTTTTGAACTCTAAGACTACTGGGCTGAATATAATGGCTAGAGATCTCCTTTAATCGTCTCTAATGGCTTCAGAGTAGGCTGAAGTTAAATTTAAAATGATATAGAGTTCTTTTGCTTCCCCAGATTGGCAGTTCCTAATTTTAGAAGATTGTCACCAGAGTGGTTTAACAGTGGAACTAATGTGTCATCCCCATTAATCTGAATAATAGATTGAAAGTAAGGGGATTTTGAACTAGCTTTTTATTGTACTATGTGTTTTAATATTTGACATTAGACATATGGTGATAACATTCCCAAACTTTTTGATGAGAACATGTCAGAATTGAATTCATCTACACTTGGGCTATTAGAACAAATTAGATCAACTTTTATTGGGAAACCAAGGCTTTCCCTCGAATATAGTAAATAAAAACATACCATCCTGAGGATGTGTCCATTTTCTAATATCACTAACTAAGGAGTCCGGGATATGTAAATGAGAAAAAATTTTTAGGCAAAACTTCCTCACACTACTCATTACACAAAAGTCAAGAAATTAATGTTCTGCTTCTTAGATATCATGGCAAAGTATTAGATTCATAATTTTCTAATACTTTAGGAGGCGAACACATCCTCATGCTATGAATTCATAAGTCTACTAATATGAATAATTTATTCTGGGAGCTTATGTATGATTCAAACTGTAATATTTATAAAGAATGTTGCAATTTTCTTGTTACAAAAAATCTTAATTAAAATAAGTTATTGTTAGATAACCCCCCAACAAAATATCCATTTGACTCTTCAAACATTACATGACCATCTGATAGACACATGCATGTTATAATTCAGCAAAATATTAACTAATACTCTCAAATTCTCTCATAATCGAGTATAACACATTCCTTGTAACCATGCTGGATGAGAGCTTGTATCTATGTATAGCTTCAGCACTGAGCAGAGTGACATGCACATGGGTACATGTGGAAGATGCAAACGGAATTCAAATGCCTTGCTTTCAGACCTTTCCAAATGTATATTGAATGTTTCAGTTAAAGTATTAGACTGGGAATTTGGTACCAAACCCCCCAGAAATTCATCCTGGAAAATAAGCCAAATGACAGGTATACTATGGTATTTCCTTCCAACATGAATATGCTGCCTTCTGGTCTTTATTTATCCCCACGAATGTTATTCCTAATGAAGGAAAACAGACTGGAACAATTCTTTGTGTACACATCTAATTTACATATAAATTCTTACTAATACAACTTAGAGGAGAGGCCTCCAACAAAGCACTTTTCCTCTCTGAGACTGTTTCTTCATCTGTAAAATGGGCATGGTAATGCTTAATTTCAAAGAATTATTGTCAGGACTAAATCATATGACCCAAATAACAAATAATGTGTGTGTGTGGCTGAAGGGGTGGGGGTAGGGGTGGGGATGAAGGCTGTCAGAGAGTATGGGCTTCCAGAATACATAGAATAGAACAGATAGGCTATGGGGATTAATGTATAGCATGTGACTATGGTCTAGTCAAAGGTATGATTTTTCCAGTGGTCCTGTATGGATGTGAGAGTTGGACTATAAAGAAACCTGAGCACTGAAGAACTGATGCTTTTAAACTGTGGTGTTGGAGAAGACTCTTGAGAGTCCCTTGGACTGCAAGGAGATCCAACCAGTCCGTCCTAAAGGAGTCCACCCTAAATGGGTGTTCATTGGAAGGACTGATGTGAAGCTGAGACTCTAATACTTTGGCCACCTGATGCGAAGAGCTGACTCATTTGAAAAGACCCTGATGCTGGGAGCAGGAGGAGAAGGGGACAACAGAGGATGAGATGGTTGGATGGCATCACTGACTCAGTGGACATGGGTTTGGGGAGACTCTGGCAGTTGGTGATGGACACGGAGGCCTGGCATGCTCTGGTTCATGGGGTCGCAAAGAGTTGAACATGACTGAGCGACTGAACTGAACTGATGGTTAAACTGGGCTTCCAGGTGGCACTAATGGTAAAGAACAAGCCTGCCAATGCAGGAGACATAAGAAATGTGGGTTTGATCCCTGGGATGAGAAGATCCCCTGGAGAAGGGCACAGCAACCCACTCCAGTATTCTTGCCTGGAGAATCCCATGGACAGAGGAGCTGGCGGGCTACAGTCTATGGGGTCCCAAAGAGTCAGACACAACTGAAGAGACTTAGCATGCATGTACCCATGGTTAAAATGACAATGTTGCATATTTGAAAGTGGTTGGGCAAGTAGTGGATTGTGAGATCTTTTATCAAAAGGAAAAATGTGTAACTGTGTGAGTGTGTGAGATTGTGGATATTAATAACTAGACACTGTGGTAATCATTTTGAACTATATACATATATAAAATCATTGTGTAGTACACCTTGGACAAATATGCTGTATGTCAATTATATCTCAATAAAACTGAGGAATAAGGTTTTTTAAAAAGCAATACAAAAAGGATGGTATTAGCCACATGAGTCTGAGGCTTCAGGTTTGTATTTTCTTCAAATAATACAATTTAGACGTGCCTGTAATTAGATTCATAATGGAACAAACAGGAAGCCGCTTCCTAAATGTGTGGATGGTACTGTATGTGTAATTTCTGCAGAATAATTATTAATTAACCTATACATTGAGTTACATGACACACAACACTCCAAATGTGTAATTCCATGGACCTGAGACCTAGCCCTCCAGTAAAGTCCTACGGAGACTGGTTTCATGATAGTCTGACAGCTAATGGCACATCAAAACACACATGTCATCCAACTGGGAATTAAAGTCTTGCATCATGTTATGGAAACAAGAGCACTGCAATATGTAGCCAGACGGAAGTGTTTGCTGACCAAGATAAAACAAAAGGGAACCTCTAACCCTTGGTTATACGGTCCCCTGGTTGGTACTAGGTAACTGAATCTATTCAGAAACAAAGAGTTGGATGAAGAAGAGTGTGTTATCAGCAGCCACTTCAAAGGCTTTCTAAGATTCAGTGAGAAGTCCAAGTAAAGAAGGAGGCCGGGTCTCTGCATTTCCACTGGTGGGAGCCCTCAGACTGGTCTGTCCGATTCACTTGACTGAGAGCAAAAATGTAATACCAGGGTTTCCAGGATTACATGATGACCTATATAAAATAGACTTTAAAATAAGTCTGGATGAGAGAGAACTTGCTTATGCCGACTGCACCCAAATCCCACTCCTTCTCTTAAAGTTTCAAAGCAGGGATGTCTGTTTGATGTCCAAGGGGTTTTCATTTTTGTTACACTCAACTAGCTTACAGTCAAGTTAGTCTATGGCTTATTAGACCAGCCCATGGAGAGCATCAAGGCTTCCTGTGGGTCACATTATTGACCTTCTACTTATTGTAGGCAGATCTATTCACCACACTTAAAGCCATAAGTGATTCAAAGGTACCTTCCACTGGTCTATTTCATCTCCTTGTCCTTCATTGCTCATCCTTCCCTTTTCACAAGATGGTTTTCACTTTCTAAGATAAAATGACCTGTCTCCCATGAGAATGAGTCACTGTGTTACAGCTTGGGGAATATTCTTATTCCTTCTAGAAACAGATGCATCTTGCCAAAACTCACTGGGGACTATTCTGTGACACTTATCCATGTTTTCAAAGATCTTGTTTATAGTATTTACAGCCACTCCATGGAGCCATCTCCACTCCTCCTTATCCACCCTTCCGAAGGGATGACAAGCAAAGGACACAGGAGCTGAGACAGGGTGTCTGCCACCAGCAGCTAATGATCTGATGATGAAGAGAATTCTTGCCATTTCTTGTCTCCAGGGCAACAGAGGGAGCCTGACCGTACAGTACTGACATGACATCAAGAAAGTTCCTACCACAACAAAGGCTTGTCCACATACTGTTCTTGCCATGTTGTCACCTCATGTCACAGGAATGGCTGCAATGCAAAAGCCATCACTTTCCATTTCACCAGACTGCTGCCCAGCAGAGTCACTTTGTAGTCGCCTTGCCTGGCTGAGAATACTGGACCCTCAGAGTGAGTCAGGCATTTATTACTTTTCACAAGCACTAACACAGCTGGTGAAGAACAAGCCTGCTGCTTGAGAGAAGATGGGCATCTTCCTATTTCCAGCATCCAACAGTCTGTTTTGTTTGATCCCAAGGGGCTAGGCTAATGGACAATATCGGTAATAATGACTTTTTACTGCTTCTACAAATTATCATGCAGGTGTCTGATGTTCGGCAGTCTTCCTCATCACACCTCACTTCTCGCCTGGGCTTCCCTATGGGGCTCAGCACCAAGCAGCCATAGCTCAGTGCTCCGTGCACAGCACCTGAACGATGAAGATATGTTGGAGAGACCTGGAGAGGAAGAGAGTTGGATTTGAATCTCATGCTTTTCTCCTCTAATTTCATGACCTTAGACCATTTGTTTCACCTCTCCAAGTTTCCTCATGTGAAAAAGCAGAAAGTGACATCTACTACAGGGACGCTGTGAAGATTAAATAAGATGTCAGAGATGACCCAGTGACTAAGTATCTGACAGCTGTTTATGTATGCCATTTCCCTCTTGGGGTATTAACTTGTGACATAGGGTCTGCTAATCGGGCCACAGTTTGATATCTATTGATTTAAGCTTTTGACAGGCTTGAGGAGTTGATCAAAAAAGATTTTAATGGCTTATTTGGGGGTGATATTTTTGTGTGAAAAGGCACAGGATTTTTGTCTTGAATCACACATTTGCATCCTTGAATGATGGCACATTCTTTCTAACATCCCAGGTTTGTATAAGATAGTAGGTCTCAACAGTGATTGTATGTTACAGGAGGAGCTCTCCTCTGTATGCATCTAAGCATTGACCTTGTGGGCTGGGGACCTAAGAGTGTAACTTGCTTGTTCCGAGTGTGCGTGGTTATACCAGTTGCTGACTCTGAGAAATAAATTCACTGCACATAAAGGGCACTGAATACATATTTGCTCCTGTTGGCAGATGACTAAGCGATGGAGGGAGAGAGATGGTAACCTCTGTCAGTTGATGCTTGCTTTTATCCAGAAGTCTCTTTCTCCGTTATGTGGTGGTGTTTGTGTTCATGAACACCCCTATTGATAAGAACTGAGGCTTGTTTCCATCTCACCAAAAGCAAACTGATTCTGTAGCTGGGCTGTGGTCCAAGACTGGAACACTGCAAGCTCCAATTACCCTCCTGGCTCTAAAGAAGGGCTGAGCTTAAAGTGGGTTTCTTTTGAACCCACTGCATTGAGCTTGTGGTGCATGGGGCAAGAAGTCAGATCTATACTTTGGTTTTATAACAGCTCTATCTCCTACTAGTTGTTTGCTTTGAACAAATTAAACTCTCTGAGTTTCAGTTTCCTCATTTGTAAAATGGGTATACTAGCATTTCCTTGCAGAATTATTGGGGAGAATAAATGAAATACTATGTATGAAATGTCCAAGCATGCTTATGGCACATCGTATGTTTATTACTGCAATATTTTTCAATGTAATTTAATTTTTTAAGTGTTTATAATATGGCTGTATTTATTTGTAAGACTCCTGCATATGTGGTATTCATCTTTCTTATTTATTAAAGGCATGACAGTTTAAAAAGAAAGACATAGTTACTGGGAAAATTTAAATACACTGGAAGAACAGAAATAGACATATGTTGCCCTGAAGAGACCACCTGGGGGATTCATCATGCTCTCTAGTTCTGTTTTCAAATGTATCCTTTGGTGAGTAATGCATACTTTTGTAGCTGGAAACCAGGTACCTACAGATGGAAAGGAAAGATCCCCAGTGAACTCCTGTCTTCTCTTGAAAAGAAATGTGTTTGCAGTATCTTTTTAGACTGCCAGTTTCCAGATGAAGTTTTAGACAGAAATCCATGTCTAAAGCATTTTCTATATTAATGTTAAACTTGGGGCTAGGAACAGACAGTGCCTTGTCTTCTTGATTAAAGAGAAAGGAAAAGACTAACCACCTTCAGATTCATTAGCGAACTTGAAGTTCACTGGATGCTTTACAAAACACTACAATTCTAATTTGAAAATGGACACAAGCAAGAACTCTGGTGTCCTACCTATACAAATGGTTAATGCTGATCATTGTTTTGTGACATGAAACTACATTAGTATTAGAGAACTGAGCTACAGGGAATGGATGTTCCATCTTCCCATTCAGAGGACCCAGAGAGAAGTGTTCACAAATTCTGAGCAGGGCTGGCAGACTCAGGCACTCTCTGTATCTTAGTTATCTCCCAAGGACCAGCAGATCATCCATGTCAGGTACCGCTGAGTGTAGGAAGAACTTTCAATTCTTTATTTTTTCTTCACTTCCACTTCCTACTGAATTCTATAGCATCAAGAAATCCATATTAAGGTCTTTGTCCATCACATCACCAGAGACTTCCTATGTTCCCATGATGGATACTGGACACACAAGAGTTAAATTTCATGGACAGAGGAGCCTGGGCGGCTACAGTCCATAGGGTCACAAAGAATTGAACACGACTGAGTGACTAACACACAAACACGCATGCGTGTGTGCATGCGTGCTAGGTCGTTTCGGTCATGCCTGACTCTTTGTGACCCTACGGACTGTAGGCTGCCAGATTTCTCTGTCTGTGGAATTCTCCAGGCAAGAATACTGGAGTGGATTGCCATTCTCTCTTCCAGGGGATCTTCCAATGCAGGGATCAAATCCACATCCTTTACGCCTCCTGGGCTTCTCTTGTGGCTCAGCAAGAGAATCCACCAGCAATGCAGGAGACCTGGGTTCGATCCCTGCGTTGGAAGATCCCCTGGAGAAGGGAAAGGCTACCCACTCCAGTATTCTGGCCTAGAGAATTCCATGAACTGTATAGTCATGGGGTCATAGGGTCAGACACGACTGAGTGACTTTCACTTTTACTTTACGTCTCCTGTATTGGCAGGAGGGTTCTTTACCACTAGCACCACCTGGGAAGCCCAACACACACATACATTGATTAAAAAGTCAAAATTTATTATTGGGATCTCCATTTACAGGTTTAACGACTTAACTGATAGTTGCAAATCCTTCCCACTTCATCCAGGTTCTTTGTTACCTACTGGAGTTTGCTTATAGTAGAGCAGTAACAATAAACAGTGATCATTTATAGAGCTTACTGTGTCCTAGGAACTGTGCTAAGCAGTTTACAAGCATTTCATCTCATTCCGTGACAACTCTATGAGATGGAATCATCTGTTTTAGAGAAGTAAAATTGTAGGTTTTAGAGGTTATATAATTTGATCAACAAATTATACAGGAAGAAGCAGAGCCAGGACTGCAAGAGAGAGTTACTCAGCTAGAGTAGACTTAGAATAATTTCCAGTTTCTTTTTCACAGTAAGAGCCAAAAGGAAGATCCTATATACTTTGGACAGGAAAAGTATAGTCCAGTCTCTATAAGTTAGGTAAACTCCTTGTATTAAACTCTTTTCTTTTCTTTCTTTCTTTCCCTTTGCTGTCATGATGTGAAGTTCATAAAAGTAGTCAATAAATATTTGGTTATTTAGTAATCCATCCCTCCACCCGGGGTCTTTCTCCCGCCATGTTCCATCAGAGTGGTATTTCTCACACCATTTCTCTCCTCTCTGTGATCCCTCACCAGTATGGAGTTGCAATGACATTCATGTTAAATGATGTTCATGTTAAAACGTAGTCATATGCCAGTACAGTGTGTAGAGAGACAGAACATTTCAAATGCAGAGACTAAACCAAGACTAGCTGACCCTGACAATGAGCCCCGTGTAAGCTAGTGACAGTCACATGTCCCTCACATTCTCTTTAGTCTTTGGAGGTTAATGTTTCTTTCTCACTTTCACATGTTATAGTGACAGTATTAGGGCTGCAGAAATACTAACATATCCTCTGTTCCTCAATGTCTTTTGGTTCACTATAAAATTTAGCCTTCCTTCTTCAACAGCAGTATGACATCTGTTTAAATTGTTACCCATATTATTATTTTGTAACCTTCTATAGGAATGAACCACCTTATTTTCTTTGAAGTAAGAACTTCAATTTGACTATCTTTTTATTATAAGAAGAGAAGTCTTAACTTTGCTGAAAAATAGCACCTAGCATGAACTTGCTGCTGCTGCTAGGAAGAGCTAAATAACCTTGTGGGAAGTCTCTTAAGGAGTCCTAAAGAAAAGAAAAAAAAAGACAGAAAACAAAGCCCAAGCCCAAAGAAGGAGGAGCTTAATACATTTCTGACATACAAATCCATGAGTTTCAACAGTCACCAAGCTGAAAATAGTCAAGTATTCAGTAGGTCTGATGGTGACTCAGTGGATTGTACCTGTCCAATCATTATTCCTGAGAAACTGGTTCATGTCCAAGTGCAGAACCTACTCTAGCTTTTGGTTTGTTTAGAGGTCACTGTAATTCAAGACCTGGCTAGTAGGCAGGCATTTTAACATTATATAGTAGTTTCTAGGATTTAGGATGATTCCAAAGTTGATGAAGAAGTTCTGCTAACATTAGGGTGAATTTAATGCATGAATGTGTATTGTAAGGGCTTTATCTACCTTTTGGAAGCAGCAAAATAAAAGTCATTGATTTTAGACAAAATCTTAATTGAAATTGTGCATTTGCACGTGGCAGTTACATCCTAAAACCATTACAAAAAAATGACACAATAAGTGTTAGATCCCATTCATCTTTAGCTTTTTTTGTTTTGTTTTTTTCTTTAGGAAGCAGCCACGTCTATCAAGGCTTTCCTTTTACTTATCATGTGATCTGTTTGTAATTTGATTGCTTTTTAAAATTTGTTGAGCCAGGTCCCATTGTTTTCAATGAAAATTTGAGGGCCAGTACTACCATTTACAATTTTATTATCTCACTGTGTGCCCTTACTGTGTGACAGAACTTAGGTTAAATATTGCTATATTATTTAATTCTCACAGATATTAAGGTAGATATAATTCTTATTTTCATTTTATGTGAGCAAATTGAGGTGGAGTAACTATTGGTACAGGGTTGACATTTTTGCACAAAATATATTTAATTGTATCTATAAGGATTTACTCTTATGGCAAAAAGCGAAGAACTAAAGAGCCTCCTGATGAAAGAGAGGGGGGTAAAAAAGTTGACTTAAACTCAACATTCAGAAAACTAAGATCATGGCATCCAGTCCCATCACTTTATGGCAAATGGATGGGGAAACAATGGAAACAGTGACAGACTTTATTTTGAGGGGCTCCAAAATCATTACAGATGATTTTAATTTCATGCAGCCGTGAAATTAAAAGACACTTGCTCCTTGGAAGAAAAGCTATGACCAACCTAGACAACATATTAAAAAACAGAGACATTTCTTCACCAACAAAGGTCCACATAATCAAAGCTATGGTTTTTCCAGTAGTCATGTATGGATGTGAGAGTCGAAGTATAAAGAAAGCTGAGAGCTGAAGAACTGATGTTTTTGTACTGTGGTGTTGGAGAAGACTCTTGAGAGTCCCTTGGACTGCAAGAAGATCAAACTAGTCCCTCCTAAAGGAAATCAGTCCTGAATATTCATTGGAAGGACTGATGCTGAAGCTGAAACTCCAATACTTTGGCCACATGATGTGAAGAACTATCTCATTGGAAAAGACCCTGATGCTGGGAAAGATGGAAGGCAGGAGGAGAAGGGCATCGATGGCAGAGGATGAGATGGTTGGATGGCATCACCAACATGATGGACATGGGTTTGAGTAAGCTCCAGGAGTTGGTGATGGACAGGGAAGCTTGGCGTGCTGCAGTCCATGGGGTCGCAAAGAGTCGGACACGACTGAGCAACTGAACTGAACTAATAAGGATTTAGGCACATTAGTTTCTAAGTTGCAAATATTACATTTTGTTTCATTATCTTTACATTTCTGTCATTGCCCTTAATGTTCTCACTTCTTTATCCAAAAATTTAAAAAATTAAGTGACGTTAATGCATTTAATAATCTCATACATTTTAAAAAGCATAACTGAATAAGACAATATCTTTGAATAAAGAGGATAAAGTTATCAATAGGAATAAAGCAGTCATATTTTTATCTCTATAAACTTGGTTTCTCTCTGTCTTAGAGCTATTTTATCAAGAAAAGTATGCAACAAGGAAGTGGATTTTAAAAAATGGTAATTGGGAACCTGGTAAAATATATTTCAGAGTAATGCTAATCATGTATGTCAAGATAAAGAAAATTAAGGTGGCTTAAGTTTGCAATTCTCTTCAGAAAAATCAATTATAAAGCAGTTACGCTGCTGACAGTAAACAATAAATCCCTGGATTTAGTTAATAAAAAAAGCTTCCACTCTTTGAAAGTTTGTTTTTTCATTCAACGAAAGAAACTCATAACAGTGATTTGTTTTGAGAAATAAGGGGCTGTTTACATCAAGTATCTTTAAATCCAGATGTATTCCTGATCTTAGTCGGCCTATTTGAATCAGGAATCATTGCCATCTAGGAAATATATCTTCATAAAGTCGCCCAAGGTTTACAATGCTCCTGGTATTGAAATTGAACAGGACACTGTGGGGCTCCTGGGTACAAAAGCCTTTCTCTATTCTGCATTTCTTGTCTGTAGGGAATGGGCTCTAGCCTCCATGACTTTCTCTGAGTTCCAAAGGGCAGATTCAAACAGTTGCTAATCAGAGAAGACAGAAGCTTCGGGTGGGCACCTCAGACCACTCGGCCATCCTGACAGACAACACTTGCTAATCAGGGAATGGAGGGGATGCAGAGGCAAGGGAGAAGCAGCCAAGAAACAAGGAGCAGCCTTAGGGCAGAGTCCTGGTTCCTCAACAGATACACATAACAGTATCTTTGAGCTATTCACAGAACTAAAACCCAACAAATGGAAAATGTCAGCATTCTTTGCTTCAGAGAAGACCTCTTGAGACCAGATTAAAGGAGCACAGGCCCTGCACACACCCAAATCTTGTAAGCAACCCCATCCTTGAATCATTGCTATGAAACTCCTCACCAAACCCTCCTGGGTTGGGACACACAGTTTATGAGGGCAGGAGCCTGGCAAAACAATAAAGCTATTCTTTCCTACTTCACTCAAAATTCTGTCTCCAAGATTTGATTCGGCACGGATGCACAGAGGATGAGTTTTCAGCATCAGCATTAGTTATGTGCCCTTCTGCCTCAAACTCTAAATAGGAATGGCAGACTGGAAACCAGTTTGCATCTCACCTGAGGTTCAGAATATCCTGAGTCAAATTCATGGGTGGGTTAAATCTCTCTCATAATATATAATTATTAAAACTGTAGCCCTCAATCCTGGCTACATATTGTTACAGCCTAGCAAGTTGTGTAAAATACAGGTGCCAGGGTCCATCCCTGGAGAATCACACTTAAGCATTCTGGAGAAGGGCCAGCAGTAACTATTGCATTTCAATCTCAATTAACCTTTATATAGTCACTGAAATGTTCACAGTCTTGTCACTTTCTAGTTTCAGACGATTAGAATCTTGCTGTCATTCTTTCCCTTTTGTTCTCATAAAACCAATGACACAAAGGTTAAAGCCACCAAGAAAGACAGTTTTTCAACAAGCGCAGTTCTGCTCATCACTTTTCAAATGAGCAATTAATAATTCATAACAATTAACTGAGTTATGAGTTTCTTTTTCAATATGTTTCTAAACATGAATAGATTAAATGGTAATTGCTATCAAATTTTATGTTCTAATTCATGTGTCCAATAAAAGTTTATCTTTGGGAACTCACTTTGTATTTCCTTTTGATATATTCATAACCAAATGCAATATACTGTATTAAAATATTTATTATTAACCTATCAAATATTAACCACTTTTAAATTATATGGATGAAAGAAAACAAATAGGCTACTTGTTTAAGTTTTCATGATTCTCTTTATTTTAATATGATTTGGATCTGTAGAATACATCCTGGTAAAAACTGATGACAAGAGCTACAGTATGAGTTCCTGCCTCTTAATAAAATTTTTCCAAGGCATATGTATGCCCTGGATTTTCCAGATACCCTTATTCTATGAATGGATAACTGACAAAAACAAACAACAAACCAGGCTTTGAAGTCAAATTCCTAGGTTAAAGTTCACATGTATTATCGCATCCTCTGATTCTCAAACTTGAATATGCATATGAACCACCTGGAAATCTTGTTAAAATGCAGATCAGTGAGTCTAGAATGAGGCCTGGGATTCTGCATTTCTAATAAATCTCCAAATGATGCTGATGATACTGAAGGCTGTTCAGAACGATCACACATTTAAGTTGTTCGAATCTAGATGACTGTGTGCAGGTAACCTAGCCTCTCTGAGTGTCAGTTCTTGTATCTGTAAAATGAGGATAACCGCTAATAAGGTTTTATGCAAATGAAACAAGGCAATGTAAATGGCTTGGCATAGTTACCACATTCGGCTAGCACTCACTAAGTTGTGACCACTGTCATCACTGCAATTAGGAGAGCTAATGTATGACCCAAGGGCTAAACTAGGATATCTCTAAGATGCCAACTCAGATATAAGATTTTAAGGTTATAGGTCAAAGCAAGGGTACCTATGATCAGAAAAGTGAGCTAGAAAAGTGGTACTGGAAGTCGGTCTTCTCAGATGCCAACAAGAGTGAGGCTCTGTCAGGTTTGACACCCATCTTGTATTCTCAGCCCTTAGAAGAGGGCAGGGATGATATTATATTTGTCTCTTGGTGTTCAAATTTAGCAGAATTCCTGGCACATGACTGGAACTGCACCATTTGCTTAATGAGAGATAGTATACATAAATGAGTCAACTCTTCGCATGAGGTGGCCAAAGTACTGGAGTTTCAGCTGTAGCATCATTCCTTCCAAAGAAATCCCAGGGTTGAGTTGGTGATGGGCAGGGAGGCCTGGCGTGCTGCGATTCATGGGGTCACAAAGAATTGGACACGACTGAGCAACTGAACTGAACTGAGCTGAACTGATACATAAATGAGAAAATGAGTGAATGAGTGACTTCACGAACAAATAAATGAATTAGGCAACCCAAAGTGGGTCTAGTTTGATGGGGAGAAGAATTCAAAAGATTTAGCAAGACTTTATTAAGCAGCCCTTCCATTACTTTGGTTAAACTGAATTTAGTAATCAAACATGACATAATGGGCAGAGTTATTCTATAGGGCATGGGATGATAGGATCTCATTTGTTGTATAGGAAGAACATATGGAACATGACTGATTTAACCATGTTATATTAGATGGGCCTATCAATAGGTGAAGCACAGTTTTCTCCAGCACCAGACACCAGACAGCCTTCAGTAAAAATCTGATAGAAGTCACACATTATATGTTCATATGTAGCTTAGCATCCTTTGCAAAATCAGCAACTTTAATTTTCATCTTAAAGAAAGAACAGGCAGGTGGCGACTAAACATATCATGGTGATTATTTTGTAAATGTGTAGAAATATTAAACCCCTATGTTGTACACGTGGAACTAACCCAGTGATATAGGTCAATTAAAAAATACGTAGGCACTGACAGAAATATATAAATGATAGTTATTTCTGAGGGGTGGGAATTACGGGTGATTGCTAATTTTTACTTTATTCTTTTACATATTTCTAGTTGTCTACAGTGAACATGCATAGTTTGTAATATTAGAAGGGAAACAGCTGCTGCTGCTGCTGCTGCTAAGTCGCTTCAGTCGTGTCCAATTCTGTGCGACCCCATAGACAGCAGCCCACCAGGCTCCTCTGTCCCTTGGATTCTCCAGGCAAGAATACTGGAGAGGGTTGCCATTTCCTTCTCCAATGCATGCATGCATGCTAACTCGCTTCAGTCATGTCCGACTCTATGCGACGCTATGGACGGCAGCCCACCAGGCTCCTCTGTCCACAGGATTCTCTAGGCAAGAATACTGGAGTGGGTTGCCATTTCCTTCTCTAAGGAAAACAGCAAATGTCATTAAAATGAAAAAAAAAAAAGAGAGAAAGAATAGAGGTGTGATATCTCAGGAAAGACCTCATATTATATATCTAAGTATCTTCCACATAAGTGCTAATAAAAGCTGGATCAGTAAAATCACTGAAAATGCAGTGATTGTCATCTCTGAAACTGCCTCACTAATACATTGCCAAATTATTCTGGTAATTAGCCTTTCTGCAAACTCCCAAACTTTGTCTTTTTACATTCAAAATCTATGTGAACAATGTAGTTGTCCATATTATTGATTTTCATGATGAAGAATACAGATTAAGGTAAGACTAAGTCCATAGGGTCAATAATACTAATTAAAAAGAGGTCTAAGTGTGATTCTTAAAAATAATTGCATCAATATTTCATTATTTTTATAGTGTTGTCTTTGAGACATATGCTCATTTCCCCCAAAGAGTTGTAGCTTAGAAGAAATAACCACAATACATAATATTAATCCTACACTTTTGCAGAATATGGGAAGGAATATTGTTAAAAATACATCTTAGCAATTGTTCCTCTTTTAAAATACCCAGAGACATCTGAACGATCTTGACTTTGAATTGTGACGATGAGCTGGGGACTGAGGTTGGATGCAGACCATATGAACCATGTGTGGGTCTGACTTTCTGTGTATATAGGCCCGTTCCAGATGAAACCCAACTTTACTGGAATTTACATCAAAATAATCAATTGCCCTGTATTTATGCATGCCTCTTCTCCACGCCTTGCAGCAACAGATAACTGAAGGTTGACTGTAATGTTTAAAAACAGGAAACCTGACAAAGAGGAGATGGAAAGCATGTGGTATTAAATTGAGATGGGGCATGACATTCTATCCCTGTAGGTAGAGCTTTATGATTTAGAATGCCCTGGGTTCAATAGATTTGGTAATGCTCACAAGAGCGTTGGACAGAAAAGGCAGGGGTTCACAGTACTGATGAGTGCTGTATTCAGAATAATTACCTCTGATATCAAAGTTGATGGTAAAAAAATAAATCTTATATGTATGTTCTCTATGTATTTTTTTCCTGGTGCCCTTGATGTTGTAGCCAATATCATTGCTGTGATTCTCCCTTAGCAGAGGTTTTTGCTGATATTCAAGGTGATGGGTTGTTCCTGCAGAATGCAGCAGAACGATTCCTCACACCAACATGAGCAATCCTGATTGCATTATGGCCACCCTGACTTCACTTTCATTAGTTGCTGATTGTACTAAATTGATGCGAAATTGACTTGGCTGGCTTGTAAGTCTTTAAACAGTTGGCACTGACTATGTCTGTGATCTTGCTCTGGAAATTATATGGTCAAAGCCTTCATGTTTCTGAAAATTCCAGCTTTTTTCTTAAGGTCAATTAGGGCCTTGTGAATATGAATCAATTAGACCAACTCTCTGTGATACTCATATCAAGACAGAGGACACACTTTAATGAAATACAAGGTGTTTTGTTTTTTTTTTTCCCCTTCTTGTTCTCTCTTGCTTCCTGCTTCATATTATCTCCATTTTATTTAAGAGGTCCTCTGTTTCTTCATTTTTAACTGCTGTCTGAGCTTAAAATAAACCAAACTACATTCTGCAAAACAAATCCAGTCTGTGTCCTGTGTACTACGGCCTATGAACTAAGAATGGTTTTCATGTTTTTTTTAGTGATTGAAATAAAATCAAAAGACGAAGAATTCATGGCATGTGAAAATTTTATGAAATTAAAATTTAAAAGTCAGCAAATAAAGTTTTAATGGAACACAGACACATTTCACTGCCATCTATTTGGGGCTACAACAGCAAAATTATGTAGTTGTGACAAAGACTGTATGGCCCAGGAAACCTAAAATAATTACTGTCTGGCCCTTACAAATACAGTTCAGTGACTCTTGGAATAAATCACCAAACCTTCTGTCTCCATCTGCAAAGTAAAAATTATAAAATCCTAAGGATGCTAGGCCGTGTGCTGTGCTAAGTCACTTCAGTCATGTCCAGCTCTTTGTGAGCCTTTAAACTGTAGCCTGCCAGGCTCCTCTGTCCATGGAATTCTCCATGCAAGAATACTAGAGTGGGTTGGCATGCCCTCCTCCAGGGGATCTTCCTGACCCAGGGGTCAAACCTGCCTGTCTTACATCTCATTGGCAGGTGGGTTCTTTACCACTAGAGCTACCTGGGAAACCCAAGAATGTTCTCAGCAAACTCAATTAGCAATAAATATTCACTATTAACTATTAACTAGTTTTCCACTTATTAGGTGTTTGACTCAGGAGAATTACCCTCTATAAGTCTCTGTTTTGCTGTCTATAAAATAAGGGGAAAACATTATCTCCCTGGTAGAATGAGGTAGTACATACATGTTCCTGACACAAATAGAGTATGTAATACATAATTTCATTATTTTATATTACTTATTATTTCTCAGCAATTGATCCATATGGAAACAGATGGGACCATTTTTGAGACTTCTGGATGATAGAATTTCAGATCAAGAAAAAGCCTTAGAACATCCAAACCATCTCTAAGATTCCACAGGAGGAGGTGCAATGAAAAGTCTGCGGTGGTCCAGCAAACAGTTCTTTAAGAGGTAGAGACAGTGATACCCAGATCAAGTCACTGTTCTGACTCCTAGACCTTAGTTATCAGGCACCCGCCATCCTGGTTTATCTGTGGCTCCTATACCTCGGAATTCTCTTCTTACGATGGCTGAGGACTGGCCCTTCATTTAAATGAACACAATTCCCCTATAAGTTTCAAATAGGTTGGCACTTTTTCAATTGAGCTGATTTTCACACTTGGACATTTTCTTTATACATGTAATTTTAGAACACATTCACTAGGGTGTAAAGGATGGCTCATGGTGAAACTCCACTTATGCATTGTCTAAAGTAAGGAGAGAACTTCATGCATTGTGTTTCTGCTTGGCCTTCTGATCATCTCACTGTCAGAAAAGTCCAGGCTGCTGCTTTGATTCTGGGCTACTCACTGATACAACTGTACCTGAATTTCTTCATGAGCTTTGGTGTTTCAGCACTATTAAACATGGACGGTTCTACAGTGTGAAATGGTAAAATCTGTGCATAATTGTCATTATTAATATTCTCTTCAAATAAAGGAGTAAAAGTTAGCATGGACTGTGAAGTAAATATGGAAAGTTGCTTAGCCAGGTCAGAATTGAGGCCCCTCTCTCAGCTGATCACAGGTTAGCAGAGTAGTAGGCAAACCTCAGAATGTCAGGAGGGAGCCTGGAATTGCTTTTAGTATGTCTACTATTTGTTTTTGTCCTATGCCAAGCTTCAGCAATTCAAGAGCATTGGGATTTGAATGTATTAGGATATGATCCTACTGTGAAGGGCATTCTGAACAACTCACTTCTTTCAGCCTGCCTCATCAGCCATTGCTTCTGTGGTTGTTCCAAATGAGCCATTAGTGGTGTGAAGCGTTAAAGCACTTTCCATACCACGGGTGTAAACCCTGATTCCTCTGCTCACGGTGGCATTGAGTCCCTGATGTATTAGAGGTCGGTGGGCTTTTCCTACCAATCCCAAATTACAGTTATATTAGGAATGAATGGAAAACAGAATTGTCGCTGGAAAGTGATGGGCATTAGCATGACTGAGTGGTGTGGTGCCATTCTGCTGAGTCAGGAGAAGTTTCACAACTGGAAGCAACCCTGGGTTTACTCTTCTAGTTAACAAAATGAACCATATCCCCCCAGGAGGACAACCCAGCATATCTGTAATGCTTACAAATTGCCACCTTCTATCTTCTTTCTTTCTAATATTTTCCTTTTTAAATTACCTCCGGGAGGCTCCTACTGGTTCTATTTAACAAGCACTTCCTTCCCACCCTTAGGAGTTGAAAACAGTAACATCAAGTGCCCTTCCAAGTGTTTATTTTTTATCACTGTTAATGTATGTGGTACTCAGCAAGGGAAATGAGACTAGTGTTCAAATTGATAGCAAGGAAATTAAAAACTTGGATTCAGCAATGCCATTCATTTTTAGCAATAGAGATATAAGAGCCCAATGAGTGAAGTCATGTGTCTAGGACTGAAAATACTCTGAAGCCTCACAGACATTCCTCTTTAAGTGATATGCCACCTGTCAATGGATTCAACATGTGAGGTCAGCTGGTGAAATGTGAACTGGGCGTTTCAATGTAACACAGCAAATAGCAGGAGACTGCAACCACAGCAACTGAAAAATTACAAGTTAGGTTCAAGGCATTTGACCAAGAAGTAAAATCTTCATATCAGAGAAGCAACTGGAAGCATCATTTTAATGATCACAAGTTGTCAGGATTGCAGAAATTAATCTCATAGAAAAAAAAATAAGAAAGAAAAATAAATCCCCTTGAACAATGGTAGCAGAGAAGCTATGATGGGAACCTATTAATCTCCAGGAACAGAAGATATGTAAGCCTTAAATCTGATTCTTAGAAACCAGAACTGAGGACTGAGAACATGGCTAGTGAGAGTATAGAGTCTGTCTTTTGGTAGAGAGATTATAGAAGAAAGCTGAGAGGCCAAACTGTGGTTCTTAATACAAATTGAACTGTGTCTCTCATTATACTTCCTTTCTGCCCCCACAGACTTGGTCTGAAAGTCAGAGCTGGAAGCTTGGAGAGGCCCTAGAGGTCTTTTCACTTGAATTCTCTTTTAAGCAGAAACTCTCCAACAAGCATCACTCACAGGAGCTCATTCAGCTTCTGTGCGAGCTTTTCCAGAGTCTGGGGATTTACCATAACCCAAGGCATCATACTGCATATTCTCAGACAGCTGGAGAGAATAATTTTTGGAAAATGCTAAGCTGAAACATCCCTCTCTACCCACTGGTCCCTATTCTATCTTCCTGAACCAACAAGTCTACCTGTTACATAATAGCCCTCCAAACACTGCTTGACATCTGTAAGATGTTAAACCACACGCTTACCAAACTGTTTAAACTCTTTCAAATGAAGAAATCCTTCATCAAAGACAAAATTCGCCTATATCATTGCTTTGTTCACATGTTTGTCTGTTTGTTTGTTTGTTTCAGAGACTGAACTCTTGTGATGGGATGTCCAGTGAATGTTTCAGGGGAACTATAACCATTTTGGTCCTTGTGCAGTCTAAAATTGTGTCTTTGCCACTCAGGACAAAATGTTATCTGGAATTGAGTATCTCTGCCACTTGAACAACTTGTTAACACAGTTCTATACCATTCTACATTTTTGCAGTATGTTTTTATAGCCTTAACTTGCAGCACAGCGTATCTAGCATATAGTAGGGACTTAATAAATGTTCACCAAAACTTCATAAGAAATCCTTATATAGTCAAGTTGGTTAGTACAGAAGTCTCCCATTTTCTATTGGAAATAACGCATGATTTTATTTAAAAAATTAACGTGTGTTTGTGTTTTAAAGAGCGTCTAAGATCTTATCTTTTCCCCCAATATTTTGTATTTTTCTTAAGATTCAGGACAATACCTCTCAAAGGCCTTTACTAGCATTGCTCTCTTATGCGACATTGTCATCTCCCTACTATCAGTAAGTGGTATAAATAGTTTCCTGACTGCTTTTTCCACTGTTTTGGGTAAAGAAATTCTCATCAATGTAGTCAACAATTAGCAGGACACATCTTTTAGCAGATATCTGGATATGTGAGCGCTTCCCTGGTGGCTCAGATGGTAAAAAATCTGCCTGTGAAATGTAGGAGACCTGGGTTTGATCCCTGGGTCAGGAAGATCCCCTGGAGGAGGGAACAGCTATCTACTCCAGTATTCTTGCCTGGAGAATTCCATAGACAAAGGAGCCTGACAGGTTACAGTCCATGGGGTCGCAAAGACTCGGACACAACTGAATGGCTAGTGCACACATTTTTGATATGTGAATTCCCCCATTTGGAAGATTACAAAGCATTTAGATTTCCTAATTTGGCTTTGGACTATATCTATATCCTCTAAATGGTTGTACAGTCTATGAAACACACTCACAATACTTTTTCTATAAGATCTTTGATCTTCACTGAAAAATATTTCAATCTCTAATTCACAGTGCAAGACTGTATCTTCTTGACATAGATCATATTATGTATTTCTTTCAAAGTTTTACCTTTGAATATCTTTATTCCAAATAGGAATTAAATTCCGTCTCCATGATACCTGCATATTCATTGCTGTCATTAAAAGCTGGCATTCTTGATGATTATTGTGGTAGGCAGAGAAAAATATCTCCCCAAAGATGTCTATATCCAAATTCCTGGAACCTGTTCCCTTACATGACAAAAAGGATGCGATTAAATTAAGGGATTTCAGATGGGAAGATTATCCTAGATTATCTGTGTGTTCCCATTCTAATCACATGAGTCCTTAAAAGTAGAGACTGTGTCCAGGCTGTGGTTAGAGAAAGATATAATGGCAGAAGAAAAGGCACAGAGAAATGGGAAGTGTATGGCTTTGAAGGCTGAAGAACAGGGCCATGAGGAAAAGAGTGCAGGTGGCATCCAGAAGACAGACAAGGCAAGGAAACAGACTTTTCCCTTACAGCCTGACCGGAATACAGCCCTGTCAACACCTTGATCTTAGCCCAGGGAGACCGTTGTTTGGCTTCTAAATACAGACCTGTAAGATGATAAATTTGTGTTGTTCTGAGCTACTAAATTTGTGGTAATTGGTGATAATATTCTAAGCAGCAGTAAAAACAAACAGACATCATGCATTCTCTGGAAGGCATACACCTAAGCAATGGAATTCTGTTCCCCAAACTTTCTCTCATTTTTCTCCTAAGAATAACTGTTGCCTTTTTAAAAAATTTTGTTGTTTGCCACAATTTCTGGCTTTACAGTTTTACAAGAGCATTTTTACTCTCATATTCAGATCAAATTTAATTAGAAACTCTTCTTGATCAGACCATTGAGCTTCCTACTAAACATGAAACTAGATCACTTTCTAACACCGCACACAAAATAAACTCAAAATGGATTAAAGATCTAAATGTAAGATCAGAAACTATAAAACTCCTAGAGGAGAACATAGGCAAAACACTCTCAGACATAAATCACAGCAGGATCCTCTATGATCCACCTCCCAGAATTCTGGAAATAAAAGCAAAAATAAACAAATGGGATCTAATTAAAATTAAAAGCTTCTGCACAACAAAGGAAAATATAAGCAAGGTGAAAAGACAGCCTTCTGAATGGGAGAAAATAATAGCAAATGAAGCAACTGACAAACAACTAATCTCAAAAATATACAAGCAACTTATGCAGCTCAATTCCAGAAAAATAAACGACCCAATCAAAAAATGGGCCAAAGAACTAAATAGACATTTCTCCAAAGAAGACATACGGATGGCTAACAAACACATGAAAAGATGCTCAACATCACTCATTATTAGAGAAATGCAAATCAAAACCACAATGAGGTACCACTTCACACCAGTCAGAATGGCTGCGATCCAAAAATCTGCAAGCAATAAATGCTGGAGAGGGTGTGGAGAAAAGGGAACCCTCCTACACTGCTGGTGGGAATGCAAACTAGTACAGCCACTATGGAGAACAGTATGGAGATTCCTTAAAAAATTGCAAATGGAACTACCTTATGACCCAGCAATCCCACTGCTGGGCATACACACCGAGGAAACCAGAATTGAAAGAGACACATGTACCCCAATGTTCATCGCAGCACTGTTTATAATAGCCAGGACATGGAAACAACCTAGATGTCCATCAGCAGATGAATGGATAAGCAAGCTGTGGTACATATACACAATGGAGTATTACTCAGCCGTTAAAAAGAATTCATTTGAATCAGTTCTGATGAGATGGATGAAACTGGAGCCGATTATACAGAGTGAAGTCAGCCAGAAAGAAAAACACCAATACAGTATACTAACACATATATATGGAATTTAGGAAGATGGCAATGACGACCCTGTATGCAAGACAGGGAAAGAGACACAGATGTGTATAACGGACTTTTGGACTCAGAGGGAGAGGGAGAGGTGGGATGATTTGGGAGAATGACATTCTAACATGCATACTATCATGTGAATTGAATCGCCAGTCTATGTCTGACGCAGGATGCAGCATGCTTGGGGCTGGTGCATGGGGATGACCCAGAAAGATGTTATGGGGAGGGAGGTGGGAGGGGGTTCATGTTTGGAAATGCATGTAAGAATTAAAGATTTTAAAATTTAAAAAAAAAAATAAATAAAATAAAATAGTGAAAAAGAAAAAAAAAAAATAAATAAACACATGTTTTCTTGTTCTTGGTAATATATGTTGTGATCCTTCTAAGAACAAATATTTTTATATTCTAGGCCATGACCCAGCAACTGACTCTCAGCTTTCCCCTTGCTATGTATGTTCAGTTCTTGATTTCCTATATCTTCCAAAATCTTAACATTTAGCTATGTCACAAAATATTTTAACTCTAATCCAGATATTCACACTGTAAGTTTTTCTGAAAGCACCATTAGTATCCATATAAATTAGGTAACAATGTGGAGAAATTGGTGGCTTTAATATTGTCTGATATTCCAATGTAGCTTATACATTCTTCAGGAAGACAACACATCTCTTCATCAGCCCCACTGGTTCTATGTGTAGGTATTTCCATTTCATCTTCCAAACCAAAAAAACAAACAAACAAACAAAAACACCTCCCTTATGTCTAGTCTTCTTGGCACCCTTAACAAGTGTTTTGTTATTTTCTAACACATGTTAACCAACCACATTTTATGTGAAACATGAAATGTTACTTTTTCTTTAGAAGGTTCATCTTTATTCTCTGGGATGTGGCTCATACTTCTTCTTGGATTTCAAAGGGGTGCATAAAAAAAGGTCTCTCCTCAATCTTATTTTTCTGTGGAGCAACCTTAACACTAATTTTGATTCTGCCCGTCCTCCTTGAAATCTTTTTACTTCTGCACTCTTTCCTGAACCATGTGTTCTATGCTGCCTGACATCCATTCATTCTGGAGGTTTTCAAGTGCTTCCCCTTTTGTCAGAGAGACTAGTTTACATTTATGGTGCATACAACCAGTGGCCACCTCAGGCAGAAAGTTCACTAATGAGCCTAGACCTCTTAATTTCCCCAGTTGAAGACACACAATTACTTTAGGGGTCACCTTTGTTTCAGTCACTTGAATTAGTCTTGTGTCTGAGCAAGGGATTTTTAGAATCCCCTAGGTCAACAGTTTGATACTCAATAATGGCCATTCTTATTACACTTTCTGCACCATCACTCTACAATTAGCGTTAAACATGGATTCTTAAAACAAACAAACAAACAAACATGGATTCTTACCTACTTCTTTGACACATCAACTTGTACCTGGAAACTAATAATAACTGAGGTCTTACTCTGTACCCTGAGCTCCACATTCATTATTTTCCATATGTGTTAGGTTCTAGTTTTATCACAATTTTTAGATAAAAAATTAAGTTTAGGGAGTCCAAGTACTTTCTGCTAAGTCCTGTGGGTAGTAAGGCATGGAGATGGACTTCAGACCTGGGTCTGTATGACTCCAGAGCTGAAGTGTGTACTCATCTGGTTCTATTCATAGGATGTAAGCAACGGTGTCAGGAACTGAATCTCTTCCTTTTCGATTCCCAAGTACAAGTCCTGTGGGACTGCAGTTCCACACTGCTCCTCTTGTCAGTCCTCTGGGAGACTGGACCCCTGTGTCTGGAGGCCCTGGACTCTGTCCTGATACTTACGACAGCTCCTCCCTGGTCCCGACTCCCTAAATGTGCAGCTCATCCCTGCTCACTGCTGCCAAGGCCACTATCAGCCCTACTTGAACACTATGTTTTTCTTTCCTTGGCTTCTCATTGCCAGGTCACTAGCACCGCCACTAATAATGTGGCCAACCCAAGGGTGGGTCCAGCTTAGGGCAAACAGAAGCAGCTGTGTGTGCACATGTGATGTGAGAGGTGGCTGGGAAGGGAAGAGAGCAAAACAGATTGACGTGAGGGGCATTTCTGAATGCATTCATGTATATGCAGGCATAGGAGTGATGTGAAAAATACTCGACCTACAAGCACTAACTGATTAGTATGGATACCTGCTCTAGTATTGGAGCAGGTGCTGAAGGCACACCACTTTGACAAGCATTATCCTGTTAGATTTTGAGGATATCTAAGAGATTCCAGGGAACCACTTAGGGGTCTCAATGCAATAGCCATTTACCAACTGGCAAAAGGATTTCTATATTTCAACACAGAATATCAGCCCTGTGTAGCTGGGTTGAGGGAAGAAAAGATTTCAGACTGAGATAAAATTATTGTGTGCTCAAAGGGGTATCTGAAGTCTGTAAATTTATATAGTAAATCCTGTCTCACCCTGTTCCAGTCCTTCCTTTACAGAGCAGTCAAAATAATCTTTCTAAAGCAGAATCGTATCCTCTCCTCTGCTTGAAACTGTATGGTGGATCCCATATCATCCCTGTAGGAACGTCCTCACTTCTCTTCCCTGATGAGATAAAACTTCTTAGCTTGGCGTTCAAGACACTACATGATCTGGTCTATGGTTGCTTTTTCAACATTTTACCCCCATCCCAATACAAACAACACACACACAACATGCATACTCCTTACCCTCTAATCATATCAAAATATCTTTTGATATTTCTGAAGCAGAGCATGTTAGCTCATCTACTTTTTTTGCCCAAGAAGTTCCATCCAGGAAAGCTTTTACTAATACTAATACTAAAGACTCAAAATGTCTTCCTCTCTAGGATGCCTTACACCCCACCTGGGCTTCCCTAAAGGCACGTTCAGAGCACTTGGTCTGATTACCTTCTAACTGTTGGGTGCGTGTCAGCTTCTCACTCCAGATTGTGAACTTCACATCCACATGCCCAAAGCAGCTCTCTCTCTTGATCCTTTAGCCTCTACTGCTAGTTCAATACCAAATTTATAGTAGGTATTCAAGAAATACTCATGAAGGTAAAATATTTACTCCTGTAATCTCACTGATCTACTTAACTAGGATGTAATAAGGTGCTGGAGTTGAGGCACAGAGCATTTTGTACATTAGATAGCACTTATGTGGTATATCTATGCCTAAATCCAGTCTTCTAATTCCAGAAGAAAAAACCTGATGACATTATATCTTTTTATAAAACTCCAGAAATTAACACAGAAAAATTAAGTTCGGCCTTTTTGGGGCACACATTTCTTCTAAGGCTGGATTCATTTCCTTTCTTCTCCAGTGTCTTTCCTTGATTACATTTCAGGAGCTCGTTCATTAGGTCCTGCTGCCCCAGGTAGCTAACATGAGACTTTCCCTTTGGAAAGGTGTGTCTTCATTATAAAGTCTCCTCATTCCCTATGCTTTGAGTCTTGATGCTGGTCCCTCCTCTGTCTCTCTTTCTCTCCTCCTGACTGCTGGCCTTCTGTGGGCCTCTATATCTAGATGACAACCATCTCCTCAGTCCTGGATTCTCACATTGCTTTGGGGATCCTAAACTCATTCAGATCCTTAAAATGCTTCCTGGGAACCTACAGTGTGTATAACTTTCAAATGATGACCGTATCCAGAGCTTATGTACAGAAGTGCTGCCTGACTTCTGACACTATTTGACTCGTTTAATGACTTTCCAGCATGGTGAGAGATGCTCACTCTCCAGCATCTAGACCCCATCCTAACCTTGACCTGCCCAAAGCCCAATTTCTCGGTTATCACCACAGTTCACTGATGCCCATGGCATTAGTATGGCAACAAATTTCACTTTGGCTTTATAATATGCAGAAGTGTAGCCTCCAGATAACTATACATTTCATAAGTAGCAGGTAAAATATTCTGTTCACCTCTGGTAGAAACTGGCTTTAGATAGTTCCTGCATGCTGACACTTTTTTTTTTTTCTCAAGTGAAAACTAAGCAAAAACCCTCTAGAGCTATGCTGTCCAATATGGTAGACATATGTGTCTATTAAGCCTTGCAATATGGCTAGTTCTAACTGAGATGTTCTGTAAGCAGTAAACATCTGATTTCAAAGGCTCTGAAAAAAGTGAAATATATTGTTAATAACATAACATTAATTCTATGTTGAAATGATAATATTTCAGTTTTTTTGGATAAAATAATTTGTTAAAATCCACCTCTATTTATTTTTACTTTTAAATATGGATAACAAAATATTTCAAGTTACATGCATGGCTTGCATGATTTTCTATCAGGCTGCACTCTCCAGAGGCTCTGCCTGGTGGCTCTTTAATATTAGTAAGCTGACTGTGTACAGATAGAATGGAAAGCTAGTGCAGAATTAAAAAGCAGAAAAGGTTGTGAATGACAGAAGGAAGCTTCTGCTCAGATTTTTAAATTTCTGTTCCCAGAATACACCGACATGCCACCTGCCTTGACAAGCTTTTAAGAAGGTCTGATAATCCTCAGAGAAATGAGGTTGAACCAAATGGCATCTGTGTAAAGCTCATTGCATGGTGCCTAACCTCAGAGGCTTAAAATCAACATTGATTTTCATCATTTATTTTATCCTGGCATTTAAATATCCCTTAGATTTATTACCTTTAGGTTTTTGGTTCAGAGGCAGTGATGGGTATGATACAAGGGTGATAATACGTTATGTAGATACCATTTAATTTATGAACTCTGGAGCTCCAGGGTAGTTCAAGAAATATATTAACCACATACCCATCACCCTTCATTCCGTGGTAAGGATTTCTAAGCTGGGTCCCTGTTGTGCCACTTAATTTATGGTCTGGCCAGGTACACGGATCTGCATACAATATTTCAATGTAAGTTGCTCCAACCATCAGAAGAAACGAAGATGGGCTTCAAAGGAACCGGCTGGACAGCTGATGGATTGCTCTCTCTCCTATATGTAGGCTGGGGCATGAAGTAGTTTTTAAAGCTTGTCAGCGGTTTGGGTCTTTTTCTGCTCTGAGAAGCTGCACGCACCAGCCTCGACAAGCAGAATCAGCCATGCTGCAGCAGGCAGAGGGCAGCTCCCAGAGTTACTTACGTTGACAGCCGTAGTGCCAGGAATTTCCCGGCAGGCACTCATCACACTTAGGCCCTGTCGTTCCAGTCTTACACTCACAAAATCCTGAGCCATTACAACGATCATGGACTGAGCCCAAAGGGTTACAATAACACTCTGTAGAAACAAGACAACACACAGGCTGGAGACAAGTCCACATGGCTTATAAGGTATCAATACAGGAGCATCACTTACTTAAATGGATCACTTACAGAAAGATGTCCACTAATGAAATGCTTTGGCAAATATGGCTATTTCAGATCCATTTATTTATTTGCTCAACCTTCCATGATAGCATTTTTATGTTATGGGTGGAAGTCAGTTGAAAACTTCTAAGGAAATAAGACATCATGCTTTTCACTGCTAACAGATTATAATGGAGGTTCCGTTCGTTAGGGCATTTTTAGATGGTTTAATGAATGCCATGAGAAGTTTGTATATCAAGGATAAATCAATATGCCATCAGTGTAAAATCTGTTTTAAATTATTCAAACGAGCCTATCTGTTACACTCAATATTTGAGAACTGCTGAACATTGTTAAAGTGCAATATGAATGCACTTTGTTCATTCAAAGGCAGTTTCACTTTATGATTTGGGATGGTGCATTATACATATATTCATACTGTGTTGCAATCAGCCTTTAGATATTGTATCTGCTAGGCATGTTAGTATAGTTTTATGTAACTTAGATTAACAATCATGGAAGAAAAATGAATTTTGTAATCCTAAATAAATTTCAACATATGCACAGTTTGAGACTCATATCATTATAATGTCTGTGGACAGAAAAATATAACTTTGTGTAATAAAAAGTAAATAGAATAATTTCTGGATTTCTCACATAGTATTATGCAGGATATTTTTACTTCTGAAGCTCTGCTTTGCTTAAAGGATGAATTAAAAATGAGAATTCCTTAGGCTTCCATTAGCTAAGAAAGTTAACAGCAGTTAGTTTGCAGCTTTTGGAATTTGTAAGCTGAAGTTTCTTTCTTTGTAATCCCACTGTATAATACTGTGCAAGTTATTATGCCCGTCTGTGTCTTGATTTCCCTTATTTTAATATGGTATCATTAAAAGATTTTCATGTTAAAAATCAAATAAAATCACACGAAGCAGCCAACTATAAGAAACCCTGAGAATTTTAGTTTAGTATCTTTAAGTTTAGTGTCTTAAATTGGCAATGGAGATTAAGGGTTTACTGTTATATAGATAGGTCTAGAGGTGTGGTTCTGTCATAGGAACTAACCAAATAAGTTCTTCAAAGACTGTGGAGTACCTTGGAATCCTTATTTATTTCATGTTAAGGGAATTTTGAAGTTCAGCACTCTTAAGATATAAACATTTGTGAGGCTGACAGTGACATACATAGGTAAAACTAAAACTAAATAAAGTCTAAATTGCTCTCTTCTTGTCTGGCTTGATTTAATAATTGGAGTTTTATTTTAAATTGGTGTTTTCTATTTTAATGTGTGTCTGTATGGTGGTGGTGGTGGTTTAGTTGCTAAGTCGTGTCTGATTCTTGCAACCCCATGGACGGTAGGCTGCCAGGCTCCTCTGTCCATGAGATTCTCCAGGATTAAAATGTTTATATATATATATATAGAGAGAGAGAGAGAGAGAGAGTCTATATATAAAACATATATATATATATACACATAGCTATAGCAAAACTACCGTAATATGTTTCTTACTATTTAAAGTATGTAAGTTGACAATGACTCACCAGCATTTTGTAAGACAGGGAGTAGAGTCACATCTGGTCAGTATGAACCCACAAACTATGCCAGTCAATTAGCCTGTAACAACTGATTAATATAAGGTTTGTGATGTAAAAAATGTTAACAAAATTTTAAAAAATGTGGAACATCTAAACCACAGCACATCTCAGTGGTTGCCATATGAAAGGTGGTAAGTATAATAATGTACTCGGTCATGAAAATTAGTGACAAAGAGAGGTGCGGTCTACCTTCCACATTACATACAAAGTAATTTAGTTTAAAAATACCATTTCTGGAACTCAAGTCAATGGTAAGTGTTGGGGTGATGAGGATAGCCTTGGGGAATTATATTTTATTCCTTGAAACTAGGAAGAATAGGTAGGACTACAAAAGTAAAAAACATGAAATACTTTTGGAAGTCTGATTAAAAAGTTATACTACAATTGATTTATAGGTATTAGAAGTGTCTTGGGTTTGTTTTGTTTTATAGAATGTGCCTCTGATTACCTGATCTTGGGTTTCCAGGGGAATGAAAACAATAATACATCATAACTGAAGATGTGTTTAGTAGCAAATGCTGAGCCCCGCATTTCATTCTGATGTCAAGCTTGTTATCAGGGATTATTAGCAGTGATTACCCAAGGTCAGAGCTGCCTATCCAGCTTCCTGTTTAAATGCTCCAGCTTATATGAAACAGAAGCATGCAAGGATGCCATTCTCATGGAACTGCTGCTTCACACATGCATCTTTGGAAACACGGCTGGCATGGAATTTGTATGAAAATGGGTAAATCTGCCAAGAATCACAAAGCAGTGATTACTGTGACAACATGGAATAGCCTGCACTTTATATTTACCATAATATAAAATGATGAGAATAGTTTAAGACACCTATTTCAACACAGTCGTTATTTTGTCAAAGATAGGTGCTGTTCTCTCAAAACCAGGGTGGTGGATTTCATTGCCAATTGTCAAAGAAATGGCAAATGCCTTTTCCCCCACTTAACTATTAAGGTGGCTTAGATGAAGTTCAAATTTGCAGAGATTAGTGCCTAATTCTGCGAAAGTGAATTCGGTAAACATCCATTCATTTTCATTAGTGCTTTCTATACAAAGTGGTATTAAAATTAACTCTCAATTACTTGTGGTGTATCTTCTCAAATTTAATTCTTAGTCCTACTGCAAGCCCTTTAGGGAACTTAAATGTAGAAAATAGCAACTAGATTCCTGCTGCCCTATGGGGCAAATCTTGGTAATAGAGCCACAGGCCTCCAATGGCCTTCAGAGGGGAAACCCAAGCCTCAGCCTCGTGCCCCGGCAGCCTGATGGCCCTACACTTGGCCCCTCAAGTGGGAAAAGTGGAATCTATAGGTCTTTAAGGAAGGTGTTGAATGTTTACTGCGACTAAAGACAAAAGAGACTGTAGAACATACAAGCTAGTCAAATTTTTCAGTTCGGTCTTTAAAAACAGTTTTGCTTCTTAAGAAAAGGGCAACAATTTAAAGAATTTGGGTATGTGAAGGGGATATTGTAGCTAATTTTAATGGTATATAAAAATACTCATCTTTGTATTTACTAATGACTTTACTTGGTTTGAAGAGTATAAAATACTACATAGGGATATATTTACCTCTGTAAAATAAAATCTTTCCAAGGTTTATAATTTTAATTAACAAACTTTCTAGAAAGGGAGAAAACAAGTGTGCTCTTCATTTTTTTTAAAAAGTAGAAATAAACAGAATAATGTATATTAAGCTTTCCATTCATCTCTATTTTACATGATTTAAAACACACAAACTGAGTGGTTAGCTTCTTGTCTGTGTATAATCAAATATGGATGTATAACAGAACTATGCCTCTTAGAACTTGATAGGAGTGCTGATTTTGTAGTTCACAGATTACTTTAGAATAGGAAAAGGGGAAGACATCATTAGAATAGAGTACTCTGAGTAAAAATACTGGGATATTGTTAATTACCTGCTATGAGAAATTTTATGAAATAAAATATTTTCTTTTAAGGTCTTTTTATTTGATTTATTTAAAATAATATGAAATTGCTATTGTAAAACATTTACTCCTTATTGCAATGTTTTGTGTCTTGAAAAAACTTATTAGGTTTTATTCCCTTGTTCCCAGTGTTCCTATTTATTTTACCTTTTCACTTGTTTCCACATTTATAGTATGACATTTATATATTTTTACAAATGACATTCAGCAAAATGTAACTGCATCTGAAATTCAGACAGCTATGTACCTTTTGGTTTTTACTAATATTCTCAAATCTTTGTAACCCAAATGTTATAAAGGCAATTGAACTTCTGTTCACAAGCTTATAGTAGAATTGCTGCTTTCGTTCTAAAAGCATACCATAAGTAAAAGTCTGACAAGTTTAGCTTTGCTAATTGTGTCCCGGTAGTTGGGAGAGAGTTCAATTTTGAAGTCAGGAAACTAACTCTTTACTAAGCTGTATGATTTGGGTCAATCTGTCTTACTTTTCTCAACTAGAAAATAGGGGAAATTATCAGTGGAATACTTACCACCACAATTTTGTTAAGGAGGATTAAGTTAAAAAAAAATTGCAAGTCAGTTCACAGTTTACCAAGTATTTCCTGTGCATCCCATATGATACCAATTTGACCAGGAGTTCTCCATGACTTACCTAAGGCACACAGCTATTAAATAGCAAACTGGGACTTGAACCCAGCTCTCCAGCCTCTAAGTCCAGGGATTTCTCCACTAATTCACAAATAATAAGGAAGCACTTTGAAAAACAGAACATACTATAGACATGAACAGTATTATAAAACTTGACCCATTTTAACTGAAAAAAACTTGTCCAGCTATTTTAAGTGACACTTGGCAAATACCTATACAACCTTGACAATCAGATTAGAAAACAATGATCTTAGAATTGCAGATCTTAGTTTGCTGCCTTTTTTTTGATGAAAGGACCACCTTTCATTTTTCAGTTTGTGTATTCTATCTACTCTCTATGTGAAAAAAATCTACTTTTAACATTGGTTGCCTATATATTACCTATTGTTTGGTAATAGATACATATCTACCCTTCACCATTTTGAATATATGCATTTCTCCAAAGTACATTATGAACTGAAATTCCATTTCTTATTTATTTTTGCATCACCACCCTTTCTTAAAGATAGGTTCCTCATTGTAAAATGTCGGAGAAGCTTTTTTGGATGGGAAGGGCACCTGATTCTCCAGCGTTGACATGATCAGTAGTCATACAGGGTGGAAGGAATGCTCAAGGGAACCCTGTGGCCCTGTTTTTCCAGGGCTCCTGTACTTTGGAAACTAAAAGAATTAATTGCCTTGAGCAGTTTTGAAAAATTGCTTCTCCTTTTGGGCTATAGGAAAATTCAATAAATGGAATTTCATTACTGTGGATGGAAAAGTCAAGTAAACTTCTACATTACCAGTTCCTAGTGGCCTTCAATTCCAAATGGCAGTATTTAAAATCAATATTTGTTGATTACCAATTATTTACAAAAGCTTGTGTCTTAGTTTCCCATATCTATAATTAAAATTCTTAAAATGAGTTTACATTTTGAAAGCAGAATGTACAACTTCAAGACTTTAAGATCAGGTTGAAATGACCAGGTTTTAAGATTTCATGCAAAAACAAAGAAGAAGAAAAACAAAAAGAAGATTTTCTACCTCTTAAACATGATTTTTCAGCTCATCATCTTTAAAGCAACAATAAAGAAAGGATTCAAAATACATCCCCCAACTATGATTTCAACCAGCACAAGTGAATTTCAAGTCCACCACAAGGAGGTTTTCTCCATTAAGAAAGTTCATTCTGGCTCAGTTGTGGTGCAAACCACCAGCCTCTCCACCTTAAATAGCTCCCCATCGCTTGAAAGGCACAGAACAATAGCTGAAATTATAATGGAACTGACCTATGCACACATTCTCATCGTCCAGCTGTGCAGAAGCATTTCTGAAGTAGCCCAGCCTGCATAACTCACAGTGCTGCCCTCTAGTGTTGTGTTTACAGCTCACGCAAATGACTGTATTTAGCAGATCGATATAACTGCATCGATTGGAGTGGCCGAAGCATTCACAATCTTGCAAGGAAGAACAGAAATGTATACAGAGTGTATACAGTTGCAGAGTCTCAGCACACTACATGCTCAGATAAAATGAGAAGTGGAGAAAAGATGGCGGAATGGCATTACATGTATGTGATTCCACATGACACATGGTGACCACAGGTGGTTGTGACTGGCATGAAGTAGCATCTGTTTCAAGCAGGAGAGAAAGGTTGGACATTCAGAACATGATCAGAGGGTGTTAATTCTTGGCAGACAATATGAACAGAAGCATTTGCAGGTGTACACCTTTTAAAATTTGGGAAAGCTTGTTTCCAATGATGCAAAAGTCTAATTTTTGCACATTAAAAACTTCACTGTCTTTGCATCACTTCCTTCATTTCCTCTTCATATTTGCAGTCTTAAAAGAGAAGGAGGAAAGACTGTCAGCGTCTAAGGCCTGATTCTGCCATCACTCACGACTCCTTTGTTTAGAGCCGTATTATCATTTATGTCAAGATAGTAACTCAGTCAGAGTTTCATAGAAGAAATCATGACAAATTTAATACGAGTCTAGACAATTAAACAATTGTTTATTTTTGTTCCTTCCAATCGGTAAGAAGAGAATATGGCTTTTTGTAATCCTTTCATCAGGCCAAATCTGCATGTTTGCTTATGTGTGAGAGAGAATATAAAAAACAGGGAGATTATTGGTATGAAAAGAGTGTGATTAAGATTTCCTTTTCTTGCAAGTTTTAAGCTAAGTCTACTCCAAAATAAGAGTCAGGCAGCTGCTGTACCCTTAGATTTCTCTTTGTCTTCTCAAAGTGTTGGAGGTTCCTCTGAGGGTTAAGGGTGATGGTGATACTTAGACCAAGGAGTTGTGGAAGGGTGGAGAGTGACTCAATTGTCTCTCTCTTGTATCTCAACCAAACTAATTCAACTTTTTAAAGAGAAAAAAAGAAAAAAGCCTCTACTGGTGCAGTAGTTATTAAATCAGATAGAAAGAAAGTGTGACAAGTAACTTGGTGGGGAATCTGTGTTGTTTTCTCAAAATATGGGGGTAGGCCTAGGTCACAATTATAAGGAAGTAAACTATGAAACTGCAAACCTTGTTTGTCTAAAAATACCCCTCTCAATAATGTCTGGCTTTTATTTTATCCCACCAGGAAGCCAAACAGTCACTATTTGAGCCCATTCATTCATGCAATAAGTAATTTATTCAGTTGGTTTATGTGTTAGGTACAATGGAAAGTGCTGAATTACTCTTTTGCCCTAGAATAAAATTTTGGAAGCACTGCATTTGATGACCAGAGTAAAAATGAGTGTCATCAAAATGAATAAGGAAGAAGGGTGATTAGATTTTTATTTTAAATTAACATCTGCCACTCATCAGAATGGTATAGATTCATTTATATGACAGCCAGTTATTACAGCAGAGAGTTGAGGGCAAGGTCCCAACAGAATGAAATCAAATTTGGATAAAAGCAGAGGAGGACACTGGAAACAGTGAAGACTGGGAGATACTCAGGAATAAGGTTAGCATCTTAGAGACCCCAGGTGCTTAAGAGAAAGGCAAGAAGAATGGGAGGTTCCTGAAGGCAAGGCCCTTTGTTTACTGCAGGCCAGCTTTGTCACTGTGTGCTGGTGTACTGGGGATGCAGAGTGGGAGAGGGGATTCGGAGGAACCAGAGAGAGGAGAGTTCTGGAAGGAGGCCATATGGGAGGTGGGGTAAGATAATCCTGCAAATAGTCTAAGTCATGCCAAATTAGTAATAATAACAGCAACAAGAAAAATAATAAAATTATGTATCACCAAATTAAATTCTCTTAGAAGACAAACATTTCACCCCCATACATTATATCTCCCTGAGTTCAACCTAGTTTAGGCTGGCATTTCTGACTCCCTCAGAAACCCAAAGGGCTTCTCCAACTTTCCTTAGTTGAGGGTTTGGAACAGGGAGAATCTTTCTGGCCTGGAGCCACCCCAGAGCAGTAGTTTCAGGGAGGAGACCCACATCTCAGATCTAATTGCTTCCCAAGGACTTCTTCAGAGCGGCCTGGATTTCCCGAGGAGTGGGTACTCAGGGCCTCAGGCTCTCCCTCTCTAGAAGATGCCCCTAAGTGGTTTTTGCTCTTCACTCAACCCTGCCCTAGGTTAGCACTCTGTGCACCTAATGCGATTAATACACAGTTTTTTTTAAGAGAATCTTTTTTGTACATAAATTCATCCTAGGAACTTTTCAGAACCACACAGAAGTAAGTTATTGTTGTCAAGATGCTTGTTCAAGGTAAGACAAATGCGCTCAGATAACTAGAAAAAAAATAAGAGGATGTGCTAAAACACACACACACACACACACACACACACACACACACTCAGCAACACACACACAGATATGCAAAGTGATATAAGGAGAAATTCATTTAACTTGAGGAAAATTAGGAAAAACTAACTTAAAATTGAATATTCTATGAGGGCAGGGAAGGTTTATTTTTTTAAAAAAAAAGGAGGAAATGAGCATTTCCGGTGAGAAGAATAGACTGTGCGCAGACATAACATGGGGGAATAGGTGAGAACAGGGCTGGAGAAGTTTCATAACACGGCTCCTTTCTGGGTAAGATCTGCCCAGCAGCCAGCACTACATGCTGGACTTCACCTAACAAAGCTTTATCCACCAAAAAAAAAACCACATGTCTGTAGACATTCAAGTTGAATAAAGACCCAATCCATGTTAGAAACTCACTGTTACCTACTATTCTTTGAATGCAATAAACAATATGCATTTATATGACATTAACTATTTGTTTCTGGGTCTCATTTGAAAACTAATTTATCAATTTTGATGGGAGATTTAAATAATATAAATTATAGAAATAATTTATATACAAAACTGCACACAGCTAAACACTCAATATTATAAGCTTGTTTCAGAAGATATGTGGATATTCTAAATATCTTTAGAATCTAAGAAACAAGCTAATAGTAACTTTATTCCTTTAAAACTTCTAAGTTTCTTCTGAGACTTTGATAAATCTGTCTTCTCTGGCCATGGTATATTTGAGAATGCAAAATGAGAAGAAGATATTTGAAAGGGATTTCAAAAACACCAGAGCACTATATAAATTCAAGACATTTCAAATGTAATGATTAAACTTCTATATTACTTTTCAGTTTTCTGTTAATTTTTCTGTTAATTTCCCATTCTTTAGGAACTAGTCTTTTCACACAGGCGCAGAATCCATGAATGATCATTAATGATACAGTTAGAGCTGCACAATCTTATTAAGATCCAGAAGGGATGATATTAATAGTCCATAATTCACTGGTCCTCTAATTCACTTACCCACCATTTCATCCTTTCTCTTTTTTACAAAGTATAGAGTACGTGGCCAATCCTTTTAATCACTTCCTTTTATGTAGTCTTATCTTCCTCATCCCCAAATTCCCACCCTCAATTACAGACTCCTGGGAAAATCTGATCCTGGTTAAATCCAACCCTCTACTTCTCAATGTCTATACCCCAGCAGCTAAGTGTGGCTGGGCCTCTTTCCAACTGTTTCGAAACAAGTCTCACTTTAACTTCATGACCATAGGGCTTTCTGGCAACCCTTTCCGAATCAGGGGGCTTCTGGGACACCACTCTCTCTTGGTTCACTTCCTTCCCCACCTATCACTGCTTTCCCCCCTCTTCTGCATTTTCTTGTATCCTCTCAGATGTCTGAGGGCTCAAACCTTGCGCCTATTTGCTCTTTAGGCTAACCCAGAGCTAGGGTTTGTTACCCAGCCTCATAACTTTATAAGCAGCAGTATACTTTGTGTGTGTGTGCATGCTTAGTTGCTCAGTCCTGTCTGACTCTTTGTGACCCCATGGACTGTAGCTCTCCAGGCTCCTCTGTTCATGGTATTTTCCTGGCAAGAACACTGGAGCAGGTTGTCATTTCCTACTCCAGGGGATCTTTCCGACCCCAGGATCAAACTGGCTTCCCCTGCATTGGCAGGCAGATTCTTTACCACTGTGCCACCTGACTTTTCCAAAATAGTTATTTCCAGCCTAGACCAACTTCCCAGATAGTTGGTGAGACTTCATCCAAACCGATACATGCAACTGCCTTCTTAATGTCTCCACTTGGACATTTAATAGATATCTCAATTTTAACACATTCAAAACTGAGCTCATAGGTTATCCTTCCCAAATCTGCTACTTACATAAGCAGCCAGCCCTATATTTTGATAAATGACAACTCCATTCCACCAATTGCTTTGATCAAAATTCCTGGAGTTGTTCTTGATACCAATCTTTTTCTCATTCCCTTCCCCTCCCCACCCCCATAACCAACCAATCAGCAGATCCTCATGACTACTCTTTGAAAATACATTCTACATCTCACCATCTCATTCTTAGTACTTGGATTACTGCTGTTGTTCTCAAACTGCTTTGCTGGCTTCCATCCGTGTGATGGTCTCCCCGACACAGCAGCCAAAGTAACTGGTTCCAAACTTAGATTAGGTCATGACATCCCTTTGCCCATAATCCTAATGACTTCCTGCCTCATTCAGAATAAAAGGCAGAATTACAGTTCATTTATTCCCAATTGATACGGCCCCTGGCTTCCCAGGGATTCTCTACTGTCACACTCCTCGCTCACTGTACAATGCCTCCGCGTTGCTCTGAAAACTTGCCAAGCACTTCCCCAGGGCCTTTGCACTTGCTGTTTCCTCTGACCTACCCCTCCCCCAGATTTCCCTGTGAATTGCTGCCTCACTTTGTTTTTAGGTCTCTGCTCAGAGAAAATATCTGAAATAACAGTTCTTGACTCAAACACATTAATCTCCCCCTCCTCCTATTTAAAGTTTTGGAGTATTTAGAGTATCTGAAAATTATGTTAAAAATTTCTGCCCTATATTTTGAATGTAAATACGTGCATGCAGAGTGTGTCCATTTTGTTCACAGAGGTAAACAGAACTCAACACATCACCGAGCATATACTAAGCACTCAAAATATGTTGAATGAATGAATCAGTGAGTCAGTGAATCAGTGAGGATCCTGAAGCATCTTCTTTTGGAAAACAGAGGAAGACACAGAGGAAGGTCATGCTTAAATTCATTTCAAAAGCCATAAGAGTCTGGCTATATTCCATATATTAAAGAGTTCAGAAAAACAGCAGTCATATATCAAGCTGTAACTGAGTCAGTAAATATTTTAGTTGAGAGTTGACTATATGTCTATACAGATCAAGTTCAGTAGGAAAAAGGAAATTCTCAAAAAATTGCTATGGTTTTACCCAGCTTTTCCATCTCAAATCACACTGTAGACTCTATTTTATTTTTCAGGTATGTTTTGACTACTGCGGACAAGCTAAAACATTTGCATAGTATGGCACAGCAATGCATTTTGATTGAGAACCACCTTATACCAGGGGACAACAAGAATGAGGCCCAGGCCTAAAGAGTATGGAGCTGAGTTTCTCAACCTCAGCACTACTGACATCTGGGGCAAATAATTATTGGTTTTCCTAAATGTAGGCTATTGAGAAGCATTCCTGACCTCTACCCACTAGAGGCAATAGCAACTCCTAAGCTGTGACAACCAAGAGTCCCCTGGGAGAGCAAATCCCTCCATGTGACATACATGACATCATAAAAGGCAGTTGCGATGATATGTTACTTAAGAACTGGCTGATGCACGCTTCTAAGTTGTTTCAGTCATGTCCGACTCTTTGGGACCCCATGGACTGTAGTCCCCCAGGCTCCTCTGTGCATGGGATTCTTCAGGCAAGAATACTGGAGTGGGTTGCCATGCCCTGCTCCACGGGCTCCTCCTGACCAAAGGACCGAACCTGCATCTTCTGCAACTCCTGCATTACAGGTGGATTCTTTACCACTAAGCCACCCAGGAAGCCCTAAGAACTGGCTCGTTAAGAGCAATAAAAGCTAGCAGTGTTTCAGCAGAAGGAGAGTTCAAAGTTGTCAAAGATTAGGAGAGAACCAAATCTCTTCTAAGGTTTAAAGACTTTCTGACTGGAATTGGCTGGGGAAGGCCTCGGTAGGTAGGAGTTACAGAAAAAAGAAAAAAGGTTAGAGAGAAAGAATAAAAGAAAAAGAATATTAAGACTAGGAGAAGGGGTAAATGTCTTGGTCTCTTCTTTCTTACTACTCCCCATGTTTCCTCCAATTCCATTATTATTTTACCTATGTACTGTAATACAAGATACATCACAGAAGATAAGATAATGGACCCTGAATGTGGCATCAGTCAGTCAGTTCAGTTCAGTCACTCAGTCGTGTCCGACTCTTTGCGACGCCATGAATCACAGCACGCCAGGCCTCCCTGTCCATCACCAACTCCCGGAGTTTACTCAGACTCACATCCATCGAGTCAGTGATGCCATCCAGCCGTCTCATCCTCTGTCATCCCCTTCTCCTCCTGCCCCCATTAATTTTGGGGCCAAGTGAGGAAAGCTTATTCAAAGTCAGAGCTGGTGAAAATTAATTTTAGTCACTCAAAAAGAGAGGATTTGGGGAAAAGACTTTAGGTGAAAGAATTGTAATTCTTAAAAAGCAGTTTCCGTTCACTACATTAGCAGAGTCACCAAGCCTCCAGGGGCTACCCCCAGGCACGGGAATAAAGTGGCTGCAGCATTTTCCTGGTTCCTACCTCACCCCCAGACCTGTCTTGCAACCTTATGTACCTTTTGAAGCCCTTCCATATATATTATTTGATAACAGTGTGGATTATTCTATGATATCTCTAATTCACTAGGTGGCTTCTTCTTGCCTCTGGAGATGTGTTCAGATCTCATTAGTACTGTGATGCCCAAGAAACTAGGGATTCATAATGCAGGGTCCAAATTTCAAGTCAAGAGGCCTCTTGTATATGCAGTCTTTGACATGACAGAAAAGAGAAGGGTTCTGTAAAGGTTCTAATGGTTCCTTTCTCCTTCACCTCCTTGGTTTCTCTGTAGGTCTGCCTATCACAGGTAAGGAGTGACATCACTACCATGGTGTCAATGACTGCAGTAAGCTACGTACACATGCCCAAATAGGTGGTTGCTCTGTTCCTGAAGAACTTAGTTCTCCAAATTTCAAACCCATTTGGATACCTCTTTAAAGGGTACTGTCAGTGTTTGCTATGTAAAAGCACATCGTGAGGGAAGTTTAAGACATGCTTTATATCCTGTCAGTTTCCCTTTCCCATCTTCTGCCCAGCTTCCTCCTTTACTGGATATGCCACGGCAGGACCAGTTCAAGTTGATTAAAGTCTGGAAAATGATTTGACTCTTTTCAGTAAGGAATAGGGAAGCTGTAATTATCATTTTCACCAAGTGGGTCAAACCAAATCCATATATTGTTAATAAATACATTTCTTTGTAAGAGATGTTTTATGAAAAACAAAAATAACCACGTCCCCCCCCCCAAAGAAACATGACATGTACCCAACAGTCAAGGATGGAAAACAAGACACCTGTCACATAGGACATTTAAAGGAAAATGGTGAAATAAAAACAGGAGTCTTTATGTTTCCTGAAAAATCTTCAGTCTGTGAAGATGTGATGACAGATGCCAGCTGGAATGGGCCATTCATGAGTCACAGACGAGATTCTGCTCACTTTCATTTGAAGAAAGTAACGTAACGATTATTTTTGGGTCATAATCAACGCTAAATCCAGTGTAGCTCTTCACTGGTATTTGTTCAAATTCCGTTCAAACAATGTTGGGAAGTGGAAATTCCAAGGTATGTCATTTGTCAAATGGGCACCATACATGAACCTGCCATTCTGTTCTCATGAAAAGCGTTCTTGAAACTCACTGTGAGTTTCCTTAGTTTCAATGCAAATGAGTAACAATGTTAATAGCTCTAACATTCATGTTCTAAACAGGAACCTAAAGTGTTATAATTCTGATTTGCACATTAATCTTTCAGAAAACAAATATTGCAGCATTTTAAATTTGCAGCAGTCAAATTTCCAAGTGAAGCTTTTTCTCCTCTTATGACAGTACTCAGTACTATTTGATGCATTGATCATTATCAATCAACATGCCTCACCAATAAGCTGATGGGTACACTTCACAGATATTCCAGATTCATACAGTGCAATGTTTCACAACACATAACACCATGAAATCACTGTATGAATCCAAGAATTCCTACCTCTCTTGTGGTTTGCAACTTGAACAGAAGAAACTGTTGACAAAGCTAATTTGGGAGCAACTGGATAGGTTTAAAAGAATGAACAGCGCATTAGAAACAACAGAGAAAAAGTTCAAATTGTAATTATTTATCATCAACCCACTTGAAAAGTAGATACTCTTTGTATCTGTTGCCTCTGGGAGTTTATTTCAATCACAGAGAAAGCTTGTATTTGGCTGAAAATGGTTTGACTTTGTTGTTAATAAAGTTTGGAAGCTTTATTTACAGATGCAAAAAGAATTACCATTTAAATAAATAATCCAGTTATGCAGATTATTTCAATAACATTATGGATATAAGGATCCTCTATTGTCTTTCTCTTATAATAGTAGTTGAGTTGTTGAATTAATTAGTAACATCATTAACTCAATTCACCATGTCTTTCTCTCTGTGTAACAGTAGCCCATCTGCATATAAACCAGTTAAATTACTTTTGCTGAACTGATTAGACATCACAGAACATAGTTAACAATGGTCAACCATTTAGCAGAACCTGGATCTCAGCCTCAGAGTCAATTGGAACCTGTCTTTCAAAAATGTAGTCTTTTCCTAACAATTGTTACTTTTATGATACCAGTTTGTTAATTGCAGGAATTTTTAAGTTTGCCTGCTTTTGTTTTTCAGTTATTCATGAATAGCCACTTGTGAAAGTAGCAAAAACAGGATAGAGCTTGATGCTTTCTGCAGATGTTGACCAGATAAATTACACCTGCACAGAACTGACCTCTGACAGACAGTACACTTTTAGCTAAAATTTCAAGTTCAAGCACTGTATTCAACTGTGCACCTCTCAAATAAATTTATTTGAACTCATTATCTACATTCTAAAAACTGCAACTAATATTAACTAAAGATTATTTCTGAAAGCTTTTAGTCTTGTGACACTCAGAAAATGTAGCAAAAATAATAAAAGGGTCTCTTTCAGGTTTTGAACAATGTATATCTTGTTCAGCACAAAACTCAAGTTTTCAACAATGCATAATCTTGTTCAGCAGAAAACTCACTGTGAAGTGTTAAGTCTTAGATCCTGTCTTGTATAATTTGTTGAGCTATGAAATTCAATGGGAAATACTGAGTGACATTTCACTGAAGATGCTCTCATTGAACTTGCCAAGGAGCAAAGGCGCTAAACCTCCCCACAGTCTTCACAAAATTATACGAATGGGGTGAGCTTGATCTGTATTTCTTCTTCCACATACGTATGTAGAAATTTGAAAAAAATAATTTGGAGCAGATGATTAAGATAATTCTATTTGCTAGTAATACATGTATCTAGGACAGTCTTGATTTCATCACTCTGATCAAGGACTGAAAAAGCAGCCCTTCCAATTTGACTCCTCAACAAATTGCTAATATATTTTGTTTTGCTTAGCAGCTATTTCCTGGTCTCTCCTTTTGCTTATTTCCTCTTCCATCTGTGTTCATTAGAGCTTAAAAGGAACATCCTGTATATAACAAAGGAAGGTGGAAGCCAAAGATGTGCCTTTTTTTGTGCGTGTGAGAAGAAAAGATGCAAAAGAAGACAACTTTCTATTAATATGAACTATTTATACATGGCTATATATATCCATAGGCTAGATGTTAATGTAATTTTAACATTACACTGCATCTGATGAATTTGATTGGCCAGTTTTTAAAGGTTCTATTTTTTCCTCTGTAATCACACTGCTGTCTTCAGTTTCCTTTATTTATTTATTTATGATGTTAGAAGTCAGAAAATAATTACGGCTCTAAGGATAGAAAGAAAACAGGTTGTTCTTAATCCTAACAGAAATTATTAATTGATACAGGATTAAAAGAGGGAAAGCCTCGACAGAGAAAATACACTATGATGTAGAAGGGAAGAGGAGCGGGAGAGTGGGAGAGAAAGATCCAAATTCCTGTCAATCAATATGGAACCATAGTTTTAAAAAAAAGCAAAAAACAGGTCTCTTCGGGGTTGCAGTACTGCCTTCACTATTTTCCCTAACCCTCAATACAACTAAACTACCAGTTAGTTTACTTAAGCAAAGCAAAAAGGAGACAGTGAGGACATCTGAGCCACTCAAAAGTTTTTAAGATGTATTATTTATACTCCCCACTGCGACGGCAACAAACACTAGACTTCTCTTGGGACTGGCTGACATTCAATGTAAACTTGATAAAGGTCTTATAGCTTCCATGCCATCTAATCTTTCCTACACTTGTTGCTAGAATACTTCTGGGACACTTCATATTAGAAAAAATATTTGAGTTATGATTTTTTTCAAAGGCATGACATTGATGATAATGCTCTTATTTAGTGCTTAAAAAAATAGAATGTGGGATTTCCCCCCTAAACGTGGGATTTTATATCAGTAGGAATTTGACATGCTCCTACCTTGGTTGGGGTTAGAAACCTCAAGGGAAGAAATATTCGGCCATTTCCTATTAAACTTTGGAGGATCTGTATGCATCAGGAAAAATCAGGGTTTGTTATATTCAGCTAGATTACCCTTTGGTTTAAACAGAAAACTAAATGGACAAAGACACAAACCACACATCTGCTCTTTAACTTGGCTGTGATGCACTTAACACAACATGACTCCCACACCAGACAAAAGCAAGCAATTGATGATTCCCAAAACATTGAATGGACATTAAATATATAGCCCGTTCCCTAACAAAGCTATATGTATTAACTTTTGTAATAAAGTAGAGTGTTCTTACAAATAACTAAATAGGGACTTCAGCAATTCAAATCATTATATAAAGCTGCTGCCTGAAACTGGAAGATAACGGGAAAGAAATAATTTCTCACTTGAGAATTCCATTCTCTGCAATTTATATTTACAGATATGAGCTGGTTACATTAGTCTTCAGGAGAGATTCTTTAGGGTATGTTTTAAGTGTGAGCCATTATCTCTGCAAAGAAGTGGATTTATTTCCTATTTGTTTTTACGCAATTTCTCAGAGAAAGAAAGAGAAGGATTACTGGTGATTCTGGCTTAAGGAAAACAGACCAAGGTACTCTGATCATATCTCAGGTTTGTATGTATGGGTGTGTATATGTTTTCGTGACATTTTTAACTGAAACTGTATCTCCAAAGTTTTTGGTTCCAATCCAGAAATAATGATAAACATTGTAAATTTAAGAATTAATGTTATTTTTTCCTTAGATTCACCCATGTTTAAAAAGAAATGACTGGAAAAGCAGGAAAATAACCAGAGTGCTTTAAAACTATTTTTGCTAAGGTACATAGAACATAACTATTAAAGCAGCCATTTCATGACTCAAATCTGCCATTCACTGAGATCAAAACTGTATTTCTAGTGTGATCCTTTGAGGCCATCCAAGTCCACAAGGAGAGTTCTTGCCTCTAAACTGCTATAGCATGTGACCTCCTGTGTTCCTTATTTTTCATGGATATGTGGATAAATTTTATGTCTACTTCTTGTCTCTGTAATTAACTTGAATCCCTTTGAGAAAGGGCAAAGACTTCCAGAAGGAAATATTTAATAACTGAGTAATTGATATAAAGTGGCTGCTGCTGCTAAGTCGCTTCAGTCGTGTCCGACTTTGTGCGACCCCATAGACGGCAGCCCACCAGGCTTCCCTGTCCCTGGGATTCTCCAGGCAAGAACACTGGAGTGGGTTACCATTTCCTTCTCAAACCATGGAAGTGAAAAGTGAAAGTGAAGTCGTGTCCAACTCTTAGTGACCCCATGGACTGCAGCCCACCAGGCTCCTTTGTCCATGGGATTTTCCAGGCAAGAGTGCTGGAGTTGGGTGCCATTGCCTTCTCTGATCAAGTGGGTAGGCTACTGTAAACAGGTATTATCAGACTGTTTTCCTCATAATTAGATTATAGTGAATAACATTCTTGCAAGACACGGAACTTTCACTGTAACTTTGGCTTTTTAATATTTATTAGAAAAGCTGATCTACTGTTGCTCTGTGTGTATGTTACATCCACGTAAAAGCAAAGGGTTAGATATCGCTGTATCTTCAAAATTTATGAATTTTGAAATTATGAAAAAAAGAATTCTGAAATTATGAAAAAAGAATGTAATAATTGTCCACATCTGTAGGTGTTACTAAGTAAATAGATATTTGGTAATATGTAGGCAAGATATGCAAGTTATTGACTGAATATTACTTTCCATGTGAGTACTTTGGTGATGGGGAGAAATGGAATTAACAGAACAAGCCTACTTGTGATAGTCACTTTGAAAAACAAGTGATTTTTAGAAATTGTTTATTTAGAAAAAATTTCAAGTCACTTATAGTTTTATATAGAAAATATATTTATGTATGTTATTAGCATCAAATTAGGAACAATTTAGTTCTCTGAAATGGTTTTCTCCATCTTTATCTGTAGGAGAGGTAAATATAGGTCATATCTGGGGGTGCTGCTTGCAAGTTTAATGTTAAGTATTCAGTGGCTTGGTTTACCTGATGAAGTGAAAGTAATACTATAATTAATCATTTTGCTATTAAGCTCTGCCAGGAAATTTTAAGTGAAGACAAAATTTTACACTAAACCAATTTAGAAGTGAGTTTTGAAAATTAACTTTATAAATTAAGCTCTATTCCATATTCTAGTATAATAAATCTTTGTTTAGGCCTATATTTTATATTTATACTCTTTTATGATTTTCCTCCAAGATACTGAGGTTCCATATTGAGGCTCTTCCTACATATATAAAAAACTAATGTAGGTGATTCTACTTTTGAATTGTTAACTGCTTGACCTGTATGAAATTATCAAGAGATACACCTCAGTTATAATCTGATTCCTACCTAGAAGGTAATTTTCTTCTGTATTATGTACTTATGATAGTTTCTTGGGGAAGAGGAGAGTGTAGCTTTTCTATTTTCTTTGAAATACAGACTCTTTTTTCCAAATGATTTTCATTGGGTGGGATGCCTAACCTTCCTGAAAAATTAAAACTCACAATCACCAGCATTTACTTAGAAATCCTAACCTAATCTATACATGTCTCTAGTGGGACAAAATTTTACGTGTGATATCTCTTCCTTGGGAGGAAAAATGTCTTGAAAAAATATATTGAAATGTGTGGACCCTTAACTCCTATAGCATGGTACTGTTTGTACATGTTTTAATATTTGCTCATCATAGAATTTTCAAATTTAATATCTCATCTTAAAATTTTGAATTTTTATTTTGTCTTATAACTGCAAAGGCAAGCAAGAAAACTTTCAATCAGCCAGTTACTATTTGGCTACTCTTGTTACTCAAAGATCCTGGCACATATAAATATTCAATCAATATTACTAACGTTTAATTCCAAGAAGTAAATTAGGCACATTGGAGGGTAAGTTAATTATATAATTAAGACAAATTCTATGTTATCATATTCAATTCTAATAAAAGTCCTTGCATAACATGAAGCCTCTGAGAATTTTTAGCCAGTGGCCATTGATTTCAAATAGTTAAGAGACTGCAAACAGAAAAAAAAGTACAACACATCAAAAGCGTTGGTACTACCTCTAGGTGAACTATTGCAGAATTTTAAAATTCCATTCTTTCATGAATTTACTAAGAAGTATCTTCGTGTCCATATGAAGGTCTCAAAGTGTTAGTATGTTGCAAGGCAAAAAGTATTAGGAATCAGAAGTTAAAGGATCTGGTCCCAGTTCTGGTAAGTAGTTGTCAGGCAGTTAATTCCCTGGACTTCAGTTTCCTTATCTGTAAGGTAAAGGTGCTGGACTAAAAGATGTCTGTGTTTTCTCTCAGCCATGAAGTTCTATCACCCCAATGGTTCTTTTATGACCTAGCGGTGTCACGCTGAAATTCATGGAAGGATAAAGCCCACTGGAATGAGGTACATGTTCTTTGTAGAATCTAGGGGATTCAGGGGATTAAGAATCCCTTGTGTGGAAGGAAAAATTATTGCTACACATTGTAACTGTGGACCTGTGACTATCATAGTGAAACCCACTCTGGAGTTGAGAAATTATTACTGAGGTAAGGGGAAGGATCATCATATGTGTCCAGTGGGATTGTAGATGGCCAATCCTTCAAAAATAGCCTGATCCCACAAACCTGGAAAAATGGACTAAACATGTATTGATGATCTTCAAAAATAGCCTCTTATGGAAATTCCTAGTTCTCAAGGATCCTGATCCCACAAACCTGGAAAAATGGACTAAGCGTGTCTTGACGATCTCACCTTAGCTCGGTGAAGGTGGAGACCAAAGATTGCATACACCAAAACTATCCCCCCTTTACAAAGAAAAAGAATATCTGAAATGCCCATCATATACTATTACTCTATTGTCATTGATAAATTTTCAAATTACATCTTTGGGAAGCCTAGGCAACATCTACGGAGGGTAAATTTATTTAAGATAGGCTGCATGTAAATAGAACTAGGACTGGATTTAAATCCGAGTTTTATCGCTTGGACAAGTTTCTTAACTTCTCTGTGTCTAAGCTTTCTTGTATGTAAAATAGCACAATGACACTACCTGCTGGTTGTTGTCAAGGCTGAATGAGTTAATATTTGCTTGTAATTGTACTGAGCATTCAAGAAATGTTGGCTCTTTTTTTTTTTTTTTTTTTTTATTGAAGCATAGTTGAAGCACAGGGCTTCCCAGGTGGCACAGTGGTTAAGAACCTGCTGGCCAGTGCAAGAGACGCCAGAGATGCAGGTTCAATCCCTGGGTCAGGAAGATCCTCTGGAGTAGGAAATGGCAACCAGTTTCAGTATTTTTGCCTGGAAAAGTCCATGGACAGAGGAGCGTGGAGGTCCACGGGGTCACCAAGAGTCGGACGCAACTGAGCACACATAGTTGATTTTCAATGTTGTGTTAGCTCTTATTATTCTATTTAAGGTTGCTGTTGTAACAAAAAATTATTATAGCATAAACAGTTCTTACTAAACTGAAGCAGGGGTTATAATGTGCTTCCCCTATTTCTTGTAACCTTAATTGTTCCCAAAGCAAGTGATTCAGATATATTAAAAAGTTTATTTAAGATGCAACTTACTTTAGGAATAATGTGGTTCTAGGGCCTACACTGATAATACTATTGTCCAGAAAGCAACAGAAATTATTTTGGAATACTGTGGGAAAGATTTTATTTTTAACACAAAGATAATATGTAAATTTCCGAGTTTCTTTAAATTTAGGAGCACATCAGTTTAGCCTATTAATCAAATATATAACTTGCCTGAATTTCTTTTTTTTTCCCCCATTAAGGAGACTCAGAAAACTCTTACATGACAATTTGGTTGGTGACACTAAAGAGTCAGAAAAACTCAGATTCTAGTTATAAAAATGAGGCTTTGGAAGACAATTTTTCTTCTCTGTGCCCCAAGGAAAGCTCTGCACTGTAAGTTGGAGAGAAATATGTTGGAATTGCTAAACCTGACCATCTATTGCTGACACCACAGTGAATCAAGCTGAAAAGCAAGCTTGAACCAGAAGGTTAAAAACACTTCATTTACATCAGAAAGCCACTGTCTTCTATCTTACACATACCCACTTAGCATGAATTACAGGCAGCTTCCAACGCATTTTGTGGAAACCCTTTAAAACCAGAGTAAATTGTGACTATGCTTTTCCATGTACTTTTCCGCTTACAATAGTCTACTGTGTGGTATTTAATATTTAATACATTAGTCATTTACTTAAATGAGAAGGTGAATGAATTCTAGAGTCCTAGATTGGAACCTGAACGTTGAACTGGAATCCTGCCTTGGCTACTATCCAGATGACTTTAACAATTCAATTAAGCCTTAGTTGCATTGCCTATAAAATGATGATGTTGTATGAGTGCTCTTCAGTTTTCCTAAAAACACTAATTTTTACAAAACATTTTGGTTCTACAATACGGTGGGCAGCAGGGTGCCACTGCTAGAGAGGAGGTTCGTGGGCCTTCATTACACATTCTCCTTCCAGGAGTGTATGCGGAAAACGTCGGGTGGAGACAGAGTCACGGGTCCCTTTGGATTTGTAGTTATGGCTCTTGCTCCTCAGTGAGTTTTGGAAACATTACTGATGTCGATGAAGGAATGCATAGAAAACCCTAAGCTCTTCATAAAGAACCCCTGGGGCCTTGGAGCAATTCCACCATCTTTACAGTAAGCTGCCTACTCTCAGAAACACAGCGTTATTAACCTGCTGGGGAAGACCAAGTTTAATGCGATAGTGCTAAGTCTGTCCTCACGATGACACACAGAATTTTGTTTGCTTGTTTTAAGCAACTATGTCAATAAAACATTTGGAATTTGTACTGTCACAGACTATGTACAAGCAAGTTTCACAATGTGCATAGCTAAATTTCATGAACTATCCCATGTTCTATAACATCTCACATTTCCCCTCTTCCTCAGCTTTTTGAGGATGTTTATCATTGATGGTGGTAGAGGAAGGGCACATTTTAATGTAGTTTCTGTTGACCACACAGTAAAGTATCGAAAATGAACTTCGGTTTTTCTTCAGGACACTAAAATTTCCCACACAGAAACGGGTCAATGTACTAGATAGGAAAGAGTCTGAGGTCAGAGTCAATAAATATAGAAATTTTCTTTCTAACCTCTTCCATTTGGTATAATGTTGCCAGCACAGCCTTTGGAGTCAGACAGGCCTTCCTGGCCCTATTATATCTGACAAGTTACTCGGATACTTTGAGGCTGAGAGTCACCATTTGTAAAATGGAATTCTGTAGACATGTGGGGACATCTCCCAGGAAGTGGAACAGTTAGCTGGCCAGCTCCCTACTGATATTCCAAGAAGACTTCGGTGATACCTCACTCTTAGTTCACAATTACAAGTTTGAGAAAGTTCATTATAGGCCCTTTCAGAGATCTTGGTAAATCTTTGCTTAAGCTAGGAATTTTCAGATGCCCCTACAAGGAGATACCAGCAAAGGTACAGATATCAGCTCACACTTAAAAAGTGGCTTGGCATTCTAAAGATATCTGGGAAAAGGCTAATATATGAAAAAAGCCAAATCTGACCAAGGTGGGCAACTGCTGTTTGCTAAAGATGACTAAACCTCTCAGATTTTTTTTAAGCTAGGTGCTACTTCCCCATCCCCCGCATCATTGGAATATTTAATTTATTCAAGATTAAAGGAGCAGCTATGTCCTAATGTTCATTCAATTTTAGGATAACCACAAAGGTTTCATGAATGCGAAATGCTAGTTACACAAATATGAAATGGATCTGTGATGAGAATACTGGATACATGATATAATAAAGTCCCAAAGGCATTTCACCTGGGACCTTAGCTTTCCTTCTAGAACATCAGCAAACAGATCAAAATTAATGTAGCACACCATACAATCTGCCATATAGCCTCTCTAGTCAGATAATTTTTTTCTTCATTATATAAAACGTAATTACCTAAAGGGCAATTCAAATGAAACTTTTATTTGGGGGATTTAGAAGTATTAAAAGGGAACAAACAAACAAACACTGCAGCTCTCTGGATAGCATGAACAAGATTACTAATAACCCTTGAGGGGGGACATGATTAACCTTGTTATTTTCCTCACAGTCCAGGTTTCTACAGTAAATAGGTACTGAACAAAATATATTTGGATGCTGTATGGGAAACAACTTTTATAAGGTCTCCAACTGGCATCAAATGTTTTCAAGTATGAAAACATCTCTGAGCTTTCTCAACAGGCTGATGGATCCCTGCAGGTACCACTTCCTTTGTTTAATGGTCCTACCAATTAAATCAAATTAGAGATGAATTTTTAATTCTATGATGAAGGCAAGGCTCACTATAAGAGAAAGCAGGAAAGTAGAATATTTATCTTAAGTAAATTGTTATTTCAAATTGAATAGCTGAAGAGGAGGAGACAGCCAAATGCTTCCATCAATATTTTACACTTTATAAAACATGATGTCAAGCATTTGAAGGTAATTTAAGGAAACAATGTACACTTGGGTTCATAAAATGTCAACATACATCTTTTCTTTTGTTGCTAGTCTAAGAAATGGCTTTGTTTATTAAAAAAATTTCAAGTTTTTTAAAGTTGTGTTTCCTGACATGAGTTTTCAGTGGATGATCTACCTTTAACCTCTGACATGTTTATCTTTAACCTCCATCACTTGCTTTTCAGCTGATAATCCCTCACACAAAGCTACTTTGCACATTAGGCCAACTCTTGTTATTCTAATTACCATTTTTTTATAATATACTGTTTAGAGTAATTTGTGAAATCACTTGCTTTTCAGGACTAAAGATCAGATAATATCTGTTATAATGATTAGTTTATCACTTGAACAAAAACATCCACACCAAATCAAATATTAATTTGGATCATCAGCATCAACAAATATTCACTTGGATAAAATTGTGAATGTTTACTTATAAGTGCATGATATATTTTACATTGAAAAAATGAAACTTGAATGAATTACTACTGCATCAGGTAAAGAAAAAACAGAGCTCATAGGCTCAAATGGCTACAGATTTATTTTGGGATTCATTAATTGCTGAAAATATCACCAATAATTTTTCAGCCACAGCCAAAGCACATCAAAATGACTGAGTTTTAAATCAAGTACCTTTGGGATGATTGGGAAATCTATTTCCTAACAGACAACAGCAGGTACAAATGACCTTAATGGGAAATCTGTTTCAAAAACATTTTTAGCAGATGATCGGAAAGGATGACCACTCTGTCCATGCATTTGAACCTTAATATAGGGGTTGACAGTTTGAAATCTATACTGAAACCTATCAGGCCTTCAAAATTTTTAATCACTGTGTATACAGCAAATGTATGTGAACTTATGGTTACATACATCAATAATTTATGTCACAATATACATCATTCATTGTCCCTGATGATGGGAATGTCATGAGTGTTATATCTATTATCATGGCATCTTTCTATCACTTGGTGGAATTACGTTCATTGATTTCTTCCTTGGGATAAAGGGAAAAGCCCTGGTAAATGCCCAAACTTGGTTGAAAATCCAAGCGGATCTCTCTTTTCCGGCTTGTACCTTGGAAACCCCATTTCTATGCCCTCTTGAACAGGCAGGGAGTCATCTATGTATGAATTCTTGCCCATTGGAGAGTAAAGGAATCCACCATTGCACACAGAGAATACCTTATAAGTCCTTAGAAGGAATGTGCAAATGCCATTGAAGCAGGCTAGAAGATACAATCATGTTTGATGGTTTTATGGCAAATCTCTTCACTTTAAAGCCAGGCAATAAGCAAGCTAGCCATATGTGATGCTGGGTGACCCCTGGAAGTGCTTATACCATTTGCCTGAGAAATCCGAGGAAACACCCATTGCACTCCTAGCAGAACAGCCAGAGGCATCACGAAAGCAGAGAATAAGCTATCACTTTGTTTGTTAGAGGGTTTTGGTTAGACAGTAAGGAGTTAAATTTTCCTAGTTTCCTGAATAAAGGTTAGTACATTTTCCAAAGGCACAAGAAAGCATCCTTTCAGGTCACCACTGATTTCAAAATAAAACAAAGCAAAATAAAACTGGAATTTCCCGATTCAGTGTGTAAAAGGTCAACATCTGCTGATGCTCAAAGATGGGGCATGTGGTGGAGGCGGCCGAATGAGATGTCAAGTGAGCAAAACAGTTAGAAATTCCATGCAACACACGATTGACACTTGGAACAGAAACACACCCCAGCGCCAAAGAACTACTTTCCGTTCATCCATTTCTGAAACCTTTGACAGGTCAGATCACCATCTATCTCAGCTTGCTTCTGCTTGGTTCCCTTTTGCTCCAAAATGCATGTGCAAATACAACTGTCAAGGCCTGAAAGGAGCACATTGTGGCGTATTTATGTAGATAGGCAAACGCCAAGGGAGCTACTACAGCAGAAAAATTAGACTATTAGAACTGAAGTTTTCACTTGCAAGTTTGTACCACTGATGTCATTTCAACAAGATCACAAAGAGGAAGCTGCAGCATTAGGCTGGTATCTAAATGAATGTGAACACTAGTTCTATTAGTGGCTGATGTTCATTGCATTTAACATGTCTAGTGATTAATAAATCTGTGTGTAGTCCTATTCACAAGCTTAAGTAAACTGGGTTGATTAAAAAAATGGAAGACCTGATTGTGCATTTATAAGAGGCAAGAAGTTATTTTATCCAAATTATGAGGATATTGCTTTTTAAATGGTTGTTGTGTATTGGCATACTCCTACTGCTGTTCTTTACCCTTCCATCACCCTGTTGTGGCCCAGCATTTATGACAAAGACTGGGTTAAACTCTAGTGAAAATGCTTCTTTTCACTTACAGTGCATAATCTTGGCTCCCTCAGCACTTTATTTCAAATCACTTATTCAGTAGCTATTCAAAGGTTTAAACCATCAGAGAGAAAGGGAACAATATTTAAAAATATGTGAGATTTGGCTCTGAAAAGTTATGGGGCATTTCCTTAGTGAGCATTTCAAGCTTGGTGTTGGGGTGTCATTGTTTTAAATGTAAAGAGGGAGCTACAGCCTGGTTCTCCCATGGTATCTGGTAGAATGTCTTTGTAAAGGTACTACAGAAATGTTCAACAGAATGTTGAAGAGAGACTTCTCTTTTCAATTGCTGATATCGCTGCTTTTCTTGCGGGAATTTCTAGCAGCCCCATTCCTAAATTTTGCATGTATTTTTTTTATATCCCTTCTCTACCAAACTTGAACCTAAGTAGTCAGGAAAATATGGATCATTGTATTTTAGGAGGGAGCAATGGACATACTGGTTATTTTCTTTCCTTCATTTCTCCGGAAAGACTAATGATCACAAACTGACCTCTTTCAGGCCTTCACAAAGGCTAAGGTTTAATGCATTAATAAAATTCCTTCTCTCTAGTTTTGTAGTAGTTTCTCTGGGCTAACAAATATGCCTAAAGCATTCATTGGCATTCATTCTCTGCTTTCCCAAATTATGGGAGAAATCCATATACAGTCCTCGGGAGTGAGTTCCATTTGTTTGCTGGTTACTAAGTATGGGTAAATAGGACTGTTCATATTTTTGCTAAATGAGTTACAGTTATGTAAGTGATTGCACCTCTGTAAAGGTAGGCTTCATCAAAAATAGAAAAGCTGTAGCACTGCCATATCCAAGAGTTCTATATAGATAACTATTTCATCTGTGCTCTCACCATATCTGTGCAGAGAACAAACACAACAATTCAAGTCACAAAGGAAATACTTTCTTACATCAGAAATGGACACTGGGAAAATAGATCTGAGGAGCTGAACAACAAAGCCAAGCTAGCCTAGACTTGGGTTTGTGATTTTTCATTTTTGTTTTTACTTACTACCAATACTGGAAATACTGGGGATACCTGGAGAGAAAGAAAAGAATAAAGAAAAGCTGTTAGACATTTATTAGTTAAGGATATCTTAAACATCATATACAAATCTCAGAAACTTAAACACTTGGTAATAATCATATCATCAGAAAATTAACATACAAAAAACCCCAAACATATATCCAACCACTGAAACCATTTTGCTTATTCTAGAACTCCTTTAACTTATCAGAGTCGGGAAATCAGCATTCAACTTTAACAACTGGCTCAAGACAGATTCATGACATCAAACATTTTGTGCTTACCTGTAAGGTTAATGAACATTTGTATGTGGTTCAAAACAGACACTAAGTTAGGCCTGTGTTCTGGGCACCAAGCAGCAAGTATACAATGTATGTGCCTGTGCAAATATATCTACATCACGAAATCTCTCTCTTTAAACGTGTTGAGATGCATGTGTTAGAATTGAAAGTCACTTGTCATTTTATTTGATTAACTACATATTACTATCATGTTCAGTCCTCTTTTACTCGTCAGATATGTGGATTAAGCTCTGTAACAGTAAATTGAGCAGAATGCAGAATAATTCAAGAATACATTAGGTTGCATTCACATCGACCATGGGCTTCATCAATTTTTCAGCTTCTGCTTTCATTGTCAAGCTCTGCTAAGGTGGTGGAATCATTTCAGAACGTGACTGAAGATGTTATAAACGTGGACATGAATTTAGTTGTATCCAGATAAAAACTCCTAGCCAAGATCAGGGGCACAAGAGCCAGGTTATCTCAGATAGAGGCTTTGCTCTTATACTCATTGACTGTGACTTTAGGACAAGTTGCTAATGTTCTCTGTGGCTGTTTTCCACTGTTTTCCAGAGTTGTTGCAAGGATTACATACATATATATATAATATATATTTTATATGTATAATTGAAAAGCTCCAAGCATTGAGCAGGTAGTATGTGCAATAATCAACAATTTTTGCTACGATTACTATTATTGATTTAGTTGGTTCATCAAACAAGCAACACCATGATAGACACTATAAATAACAGTTAAGGATTTATATCATTTCCACCAAATCCAGACAGTGGTGTGGGTGAGAACATGAGCTGGGAATAAGAACTAAGTGAGAGTCATGCTTTGCAACTAACTAGCTGGGTGATTTCATGTAAGTTTCCAGCCTCTCTAGGCCTGTTTCCTCATCTGAAAGGGCTAATAATATCTACTGCACAGGGCTGCTGTGAGAATAGAATGAGATAATCCATAAAAATGTCTGACACATGGTACACAGTCAATAAATGATAGCTGTTAATGAGCTGTTCAGGCGTTCTCCACATCACTACAGTGTGCTAACAGGTGGTAAATGTAGGAATCATTAAATTTCTATTTTAGTATTTAATCTTTGAACAACTGCCCTCTGCTTATCTTAACTAATCACTGTACCTTACTCAGAGATTTCTAGCTTTGTAGTATTTAAAACTGAGAGCTATTTTTCTATTTCTTAGTAGGGAGGGGAGAAATTAAAGGAGAAATTAAGGAGAAATTAAAGCTTACCATGTTGTTTTAAAAAAAACCTGGAAGGAATGAAATCCTATTTTCAGTTATTAGATACATTCAATGTATCTTGATTTTAAATGCACAGAGCTTATGATGTTTCAGCTTAATTACAGATCACTAATCAACCAAAACTGGAAACTTAAACTTTAATTTTCATGTTTTACTTTGTCTGAACTGAATTTCAAGCCGCATGCAATTTCTGCAAAGGACTGCTGGATTCCTGACCATTATCTTTGCTGCATTTTGACAGTGACTTGGTACTGAATCTTTCTTTTTTTTCTTTCTTTGCAAATCCCCTGTTGAGTGAGATACGATGGCAGCATCATAATTTTAGTAGCAATTGCAGAAGCTCCAAATTTCCCCATGATTGAAAATCCGGCTCCATTGCAAGGAACTGCTTTGCCTTTGTAATCCATCAAAGAGAATGGAAGTTAGGATGGCAGGAAGAGACTTTTCAAGTGTTTTCAAACTTGCATGGAGGTGGAGGGCCATGCATAATGCAAGGCAAAGTTCTCAGGATGTTTGGCCAGACACAATAGAGAGCAAACTTGTAAGACTGTTTGATGCAGTACTTGCTGCAGCTGAATATTTTAGAAAGATGCAGAAATGTTTCTATTCCTTTGGGGACGCCAGTGCTGGGGAGAAATGCTCATTGCAGCTATACAAACCTCTCCAAGCAAGACCATTATGAGATCCTATTTCCCTCATGAAGATGTTTTCTATTACCTAACATTCGGATGCTTAAAATTCCGGCTCTTTATCATTTTGTGATTTAAAAAGTTTTGAGGTGCTGCCAGGTGAGTCACTTTCTATTCCACTGCTGTAAAATGGGAACTGCTTAGAGAAGATTTTTAAATTGCTCACTGGAATAAGATTTTTGAAGTTGAAAATACCTGAACACCAAGGGATGTCCATGAGTATATTGTCAAATGTTATTTTTCCCCCAGTGTTTCTTATTGTAATGTTCAAATACCTTGGTTTTGGTTCTCTACAAACAACTAAAGAATTTAATAACCAGTTGTATGCATTGAAAAGGCTACGAGTAAGTCATGAGAAATCTCTCAAGTGCTTAAGAAACTAAGACAGGAAGGCTACAACTCATTTCGTGAAAGGTGGGTTTCTTTGGCATCTGTAAGTGCTGAATCAATGAAGGCAATTTAATCACAGCAGTGATGGTTGCCCATAAACCACAGGAATGACAGTCAGATTATGCTCAGGAAAATTGTCTAGACATGTCTTGGTAGCTTTTTAGTGTTCCCTGCGAAGTGACAACTATTGTGTAAAGAGCATTTTTACCTTTAAAACTGAGCTCAGAAGTTATTACTTCCCTTCCTTCTTCATCTCCCTGATGTGAATTAGCCAGCGTTCTTTGTGATGCATACCTCTTTGTGCAGGCCTCTGTGAGCAACTTATCAACTTCTCTATATGACTGTTTGTGTGTTATCCTGAGACCTCTGAGAGGATGGGTGTCAGGTCTGTATCTCTACTGTCTGTCCAGGATGATGCCTACTACAGAAAAGTTGCTCAGTGCATATGTGAACAAAAATTTACCACGTGTTTCCAAAGTTTCTATCAGAGTGAAAATACCACTTTTGGTCATAGGATGATCTTTTCCCCTCTATAATGTTCCACTGAGACATTTCTCAGAGTCCAGTATTCATAAATACTTTTGTTGTCTTTGGAAGTTTCCTCCATTCTGAGAGCATATCTTGCTACACAATGTACAAGATATGCCCCTCACCACTTTGCCTTCCGGAAAACTTGGATGTCACCTTCATGCTCAACGGGGTAAATTCGTTTAATGTTTGGCTTATTTTCTTTCTCTATGTTTTTCCTCACACCTTCTTTTTATATTCCTGTTTGCATATGCTTATTTTTGTCTTTTTTCCTAAGCCAATCGGGGGAAATGCAGATTTTGTGAGTCCAAAGCAAATACAAATCAGGGAGCTCTCTTTGAGAATATTAATTTCAAAGTATAAAATCATACTAGTTTGGATGGTAAAGAATCTGCCTGCAATGCAGGAGACCAGGGTTCAATCCTTGGATCAGGAAAATCCCCTGGAGAAGGGAATGACAACCCACTCCAGTATTCTTGCTTTGAGAATTCCATGGACAGAGAAGCCTGGCCAGGCTACAGTCTATGGGGTAGCAAAGAGTTGGACACAACTGAATGACTAACATACACACACGTAAGAGATGATTTCACCAGACATGAAATTAATGTTTTTATAGCTTAGAAGGAGTCTAGTGAGGGACCCTGTAATTTAAGCTTCACTAGCTTAAATCTATCTCTGAAATAATCTCAGAAACATTTGGGAAAGACAGATGATAGGTAGATAGGACGAAGGAAAAAAGGAAGGTATCAGATAAACTAATTCGGAAACAATGACAAAAAATGGAGAGCTGAAACAGAGCTAAGAAATAATCTTACTCAGCCCTTCCACTTTACAGAAGAGGAAATGGAAGGCACAAATAGAAGCAAGGGCTTCATCCTATTTGACCCTTTATAGTCAACACTGGCCCAGGTAAATCCTAATCCCTGTCTACTGAGACACTGCCAAACTTATACTGAGGCAATGAAACACAGGTATGAACGAGCTTTAAGGAAAGGTTCTGCAGTGTGTGATATATGAGCTTAGGACTTCTGCTTCTTCCAGAAGAGAAATGCTCCTTCAGTCAGAGCCACACATAAACGCTGAGGAAGCCAAAGGACCAAAAGAAGGTGAAGGTGCTAAGCTTGCTGCTGTTGTTCAGGTGCTCAGTTGTGGCCGACTCTTTGTAACCCTATAGACTGCAGCAGGCTAGGCTCCTCTGTCCTCCACTATCTGCTGAGATAAGCTTGTAGGTACTTGCAATCTTTCCCTCCTCAACCAGGCCTCCCCACTACCATATTTACTTAAAATTTTTCTTTTTAAGGAATTCCACTGCAGTTGGGGCATGAGAACCTGGTGGAATGATACAATTTGTTATTTTCTCCTTCCTCCTCCTCTTGCTGCCTGCATCCTCCCCCTCCTACTCTTTCCCTCTTCCTTCTTCTCCTCTACCCCTCCTCCTTCTTCTTCTTTATCCTCTCCCTCCACTTCTCCTTCTCCTCCTTCTTCTTTCAATTATACTAACCTTTCCACCAAGTATGTGGCTAAAGGGGACATAGCTAACTTTGAGAAAGTCAGCATAATGGAGTGCTCAAAAATAAACATTGATTTTTCAAAGCGGGTGAATTCAGTGCTAAAAGCCCTAACTCTTTTTGAGAATCAATGCAAGGTTCAGCAGCTTTTCACCAAGAAGAAAGCAGAAAGGAGAAGGAATCAGCATACTTTACACTGAGAAAAAATATTACCATTGTTGTGTTAGGTGGTTTGACAAAGGCCTATCAAGAAAATGACTAGATCTCCTTATAGCCAGGCTGCAGGAACTGGGAACTCTAATTCCAAAAAGCCCAATTGAAAAAGAGGGAAGTGATGAGTAAGAAAACATTCTACAGCCTCACTTGTATTCTAAAGGACGTTCTACTTCCAAAATCCATTCACCCTGCTTCCTGGTCCAACTGCTGATGACAAAGGATACAGTGAGTTGTCTCCCAGGAATTTGAAAGTGAAGCTAAACTAAGATTGCCCTCACAGAATTATACGGTAGAAACCAATGCATAAACGATCCAATCAAAGATGGTTAAGTCATCTTAGAGCAGCTGAACGGCTCTAGGACCTGAGTGTATATGACAGGTTTGACAGAGGTGATATTAGTGTCACTATATCTGAGAACTGGAAGAAAAGCTAGTCAGAAGGTAAAGCTTACAAAAAAGAACATCTTCAGGCATGCGGCAGCAGTTCTGGCCTAGCACTGTCTCAGGAACAGGGAAGGGTAGCCTGTAAACTTTCAGACCTTCAGTGACCTCTTGGCATTCGGGAGGCTGACCCTGTGGTAGGACGGATGTGTTAGGATGTTTCAGCCTGATGTCATTAGCATTCAAGTCATTTAAATTTTCTGATCCCATGCTTACCAAGCAACCTTCTGATTATTATCTGGCTTAATTACAGGGGAGAGAATACACTGATCATAAGGCCTTAAATAATCTGAGTATTATAACACTTATTTCATATTGTGGATGAATAAGTTGACATTTGGATGCAATTTATCTCTCCATATAGTTGCTGTCTCCAAAGAGAGAATTTGCTGTTTAAACTGGGATGGGTCCATGTGCTAGATTTCAGTGAAATTATAGTGATCATAACAGCTAACTT